>NC_090439.1:487187466-487828894 GCF_031143425.1 Pleurodeles waltl
CTTGTGAATGATTCCTTAAGATTCTTATTACTGTGGATTAGGATGATATATTTACTGAGTGTGGTATATAGACACATTCTACCTTTTCAACTTGGAAATGAAACATATTAGAGAATTGGTATTTAACACAACAAAATGTTTTGCCTCTGTTCCAGGTCTTGTCCCCTTACTAATGTAGGCAGGTATGATGTTCCGGAAGCTATGAGGAGAAAATTGAAAGTGTGTGATGATCATTACATTACTCATAATTCCGATCCCTGTACAAACTGTGTATGCAGGGGTGGGAATTTAGCCCTAAATATGTAATCGGAACCTAAGACTATATTGTCTCATTTGTTTAAAATTCAAAGTTGCCAGACTTCCTGTATATTTAAGCCATGATTGGAGGTTTTCCAGAGTTGAGTGGGTGTTAATCACACACAATAATTACAATTACCTTAGGCTGAGGAATTTACTTGGTGTGAAAAATATGTTCTATTGTAAATGTAAATCAATGATATATAATATGCAGAATCAGCATGTAAGACATCAATCTGGCATATTTTGCCTTTTCCCAGGCCTAATCCTCCTCATACATTTAATAAGGGTTTATCCTGCTGAAATCTGTAAGAGGAAAAAAGGGTTAGATGCCTAACAATTATCAGCCAACTGAGACTTCTCATATGTGCAAACCACTGTTTAGAGATCTTAATTTAACAGTAAGTTCATAAGAAGGGCCTGTTTTAATTGGTTTCATAGATGCCATTTGATAAGTCAGTGGTTGGTTTTTGTGCTGATGGCCTTACTTCAGGTCTGGCCTAGAGTACATTTGGGTGCTTTTTGACTGGAAAAGCTTTAGATTATGTGCATCGCAATGAATTTATGCCCTTGTTGGCGGGTATCTACCCCTTAGAAACCCCACTTCAGCACCCACTAAATCCCTTCTTACTCCTCCCTAAACTGCTCCCATTTAGTAGTAAATATTTTCCTTATTTCTAGCCACTTCTGGTCTCTCCCATGTTTACTACTCAGAAGTAAACATATGTTTTTGAGGACTGACCCATAGAAAAGATAGGAAACGTGGGGGTGGAGATTTACTCTTGTAGTTTTGTGGAATGCAATTTGTTGTAAGAAGTACTGCTATAGTACTACTTTATCTACTATAAAATACATTTTGAGAACTGGGCTAATTATGTTAGCAAATCAGTGTGCATTGGACAAACTGACACATTATCCTCCTTTTAAACAGCACTTGGCACAGGCTAAGAACATTCAGTACGAATCCTTTCTGTACTTCACAAGATGCATTTGAATACTAGCTTTGGATATGACCAAAGAAAAATAGATAGGGAAGTCACTAAGCTGTGAAAAGTACTGTACATGTTCTTGATAAAAGAAGTGAAGATAGAGCCTCATCATTTAGATGTTGTCTTCATGAGGAGTTTATAAATGTGAAGGGGTGAATGCCAGAACATTGTTAGAAAAAATACCACCCTACAGAAATATGGTGCCCTGACTATAATTTACTAATATGTCATCTCATTGGATATAGATGTTCTGTTATAAACTATGATGGTGTGATAGTTTTGTGAAAAGTATTAAGGACATCATATTTCTGTCAGGTGCTATTTTAATTCAGATATTCTGGGAGCATACCATATGAACTGTCAAACAACTACTCCATATTAGAAACTTAACAGATGTTTGATAAGCATGCCAAAAATTAGTTCTGAAGTATGGGTCTGAAATTACAGTAATCTGTAAGAACCCATTTTTGACTATGCATTGGAAAAGAATGGTCCTGATACTAAGAGAGAGAGACAGGAAGGAGACGTAAAAGCTGAAGATATAAATATATTGTGAAGATATTGTAGTATGGGCTATCATCCGACAAAAGAATTAACAATGTTCTTAGAAACTAAACATCACAGAGCTATTGCTAAATAATCAAACAAATTGTAACTTGTTGTTTACATTCATTTTGGTATTAAATAAAAACCTTTACAATTGACCATTCTTCTACACTTCTTACACAATCAATTTTTTTTTTAGTAATATAGCCAGATTTCCATTTTTTTCTTCCTCTTTTAAAAAAAAAAAGAGAATGTGAAAAAAGGTTTTGGGGAACAAATATTTCCCCATTTGTACAGTTAGTCTTTCAATTTTCCACATTTCTTTTAAAAGATGAAAATGTGAGGAAAAAGTTGTTTTTACACTGGCTTTTTTGAGCTTTTGTTTAAAAGTTGTTTTTTCCTTTTAAAAAGTGTTTGTGGATCCTACAACTAGTGGGGTGAGTCCATGTTTATAAAAATTAATGAACTTGGATTTCAATTTTTCATTGTCCTTGTTGGTCTCATTGAATGGTTGAGGAAATAAATACCTCCCTTTTTGAAAATTATTGAAGAGTCTGTTCAACACTGACATAATTCAGGTATTGGCCAGTGAAGGAGGGTCAGTAGAAGGTTTCATCTGAAAATGAAATGTCAAATATTTTAAGGACTTTTAGAGACCAAGGGGCTGATTTAAAGCTCAGAGTAACCTCACACAGCAACCAGTGTATTGAAAGTATGCTGTATGTCTCTGTCAGCAAAATGGTGCAGTTCAGCAAGCTTTGAATAAGTTGCTTTATTAAAAAAAATAATCCTTAAGTGGTATTTTGTTTTGGAAGATTAAAAAGCAATGACCTTCACTCCTTATCATGAGAGTTTTCTCAGAAGGCGTGGGGGTAATTACAATGGCCGGAGGGTACTCCTCTGCAGTTGCAATGGAGTACCTTCTCCACCAAACTCTAAATTAGCCCCTAAGAATGGCAGGTAGGGGTTAACAGTGTTGGTTATGGGATTTTCCAGAACAGTAGAGCAATCTTTGCCCAGTAACGCGAAACTTTCAAGGGTGGAATGCTCTACTTGAAATTGTAATCTGAAATGTGATCATGGGTAAGGAAGAGAAAAAGATATGTGGAAGACTATCAAAACACAAGGGACTAGAAGGGGGATGTAAGATTAGATGGGAACGTTGAAGAAAGGCTGGACTAGAAACCAAAATCAGACTGGGCAAACATGTTCAAACAAGTGCAGGAGGATGTGCAGTGCTCAGTTTAAGCAGGCAGTTTACGGTGCCTGTCACCAGCACTTAATTGCCAACACCAAGACAAGTCAGCCACAGAGTAATGCTGCATGTATAATTTTGTAATGAACACAACAGCTGTTTAATAATTCTATATACCGTCATAATGACTGCTGGAGCTGGCCCTTTTTGCAGGGTCATCCTCAAACATTTTGCCTCCTTTCTCCTAATTTTTCTGACCAGTGTTTGTTGGCTTTAGGACTCTGGGCACGTTACCACTGCTAACCAGTACTGAAGTGCATATGCTTTCTGTGCCAATTGTATTGTTGATTTGTTTATCCATGATTGGCATATTTGATTTACTAGTAAGTCCCTAGTAAAGTGCACTAGAGGTATCCAAGGCCAGTAAATCCAATGCTACCAGTGGGCCTGCAGCACTGATTGTGCCACCCACAGGAGCAGCCCTGTAAACATGTCCCAGACCTGCCACTGCAGTGTCTGTGTGTACAGTCTTTCACTGCCAATTCAACCTGGCAAGTGTACCCACTTGCCAGACCCAAACCTTCTCTTTCTACAAGTGTAAGACACCCCTATGTTAGGCCCTAAGTAGCCCCATGGACAGGGTGCAGTGTATTTTAAAGGTGGGACATGTACTGATGTGTTTTACATGTCCTAACAGTGAAATACTGCCAGCTTCAGTTTTCACTGTTGCAAGGCCTATCTCTCGCATAGATTAACATGGGTGGTGACTTTAAATATTTTTACAGTGTAGATTCCCTTTGAGAGAAGATAGAAATTTGGAGTCTGGTGTCTCTGAACTCACAATTTAAAAATACATCTTTTGGTAAAGTTTTTTTTTTTTATTGTTAGTTTGAAAATGCCACTTTTAGAAAGTTGGCATTTTCTTGCTTAAACCAATCTGTGACTCTGCCTGTTTGTGGATTCCCTGTCAGGGTCAGACTGACAGTTGGGCTGTTTGTGAAACTCCTCTACAGAGTGACACAAAGGGAGCTGGGTGTAGCCTGCATATTCTGATGAGCCAACTGCACTATAGTGGAGGGAGGTGTGGCCACTTTAACCTGAATGGGCTGTACCTGCCCTCACACAATGCAGTCTGCAACTCCCTGGTATGTGTTTGGGGCCTGGCCTGGGCAAGGCAGGATCCTGTCAACAACAGATACTCTTCTTCGAGGTTGGGCAACTTCAAAGGCAGACAGGGGTATAAGTAGTGGACCCAAAAACCCAGACTTTAGATTTTTTTTTCTAGATCACTTCTGGAACCAAGAGGAACCTCTGCCAAGGAGAAGAGCTCAAAAGCTGAGGACAAGTGCTGCCCCTGTCTGTGACTGTGCTTTGTTGGGCTATCCTGCAGTTGCTGTTTCTGCCTGTGAAAAGGGACAAAGACTGGACTTTGTTGTGCATTCCTGCTTGAAGAAGAATGTCCAAGGGCTTGAACTGAGCTTGCCCCCTGTTTTGAAGTCTCAGAGCCATCAAAGACTTCCTCTGCCAGCACCTGGGCTATCTGCTGAGACTCCTGTCCTGCCAAGTGGTGCCCTATCCAGTCCTGGGCCTTTGAAAGGTGAAGCTGCCGTGGAGGGAAATTTTCAACGCACCATCTGCAATGCAGCTGATAAACAATGCGCCACCCACTTTGCGGCAAGAATCGACACTCCACCTGCATCATGGCTAGTAGATCGATGCATTACGGCTGGAGAAACGACGCAACATCCACTTGCCATACTGATAATGACACAAACCCCATGCAGCGCAGTTTTCTAACACCGTGCGACTGGATTTCTCACGTATCGTCCCTGGGCATCAAAGTCATCATGAACCTGCATGGATCCGTGGTGCCCTGTCCGGAAATGAATGCATCACTCTCTTGCGAGGGAGAAAAATTACACATTGCCTACCCGACTAGAGAAGAAATGACGCATGGGCTCACTTGAGAGTAAGGAATCGACGCATCGCTGACTTTTCCGACACACGCTCGCCCATGCAGCTTTATTTTTAACGCAAACCAGATACTTTGTGTAAAATCAACATTTTCATTGTTTTCTATGGAGTTAGACTCATTCTTTTGAAAATTTATATTTTGACTTGTGTATGTTGGATTTTTGTCGTTTTGATAAATATTGCCTATTTTTCTAAACTGTGTGGTGTCCATTTCGTAGTGTGTTCACTATATTACTGTGTGTGTTGGTACAAATACTTTACACATTGCATCTGAGATAAGCCTGACTGCTTGTGCCAAGCTACCAAGGGGGGAAGCAGGGGTTATCTAAGTATGTTTTCTCCATTGCCCTGACTAGAGTGAGGGTCCTTGCTTGGACAGGGAGTAACATGACTGCAAACAAAACACCCAATTTCTAACAATGACTAATAAATGCAACCCAAAGCTATAAGAATAGCTTGGTTGGCTGGTATTAGTCATTTTTAATTTATAATAAGTCAGAATTGTCATTAGTAGATCTGACAGAGGCAATGTGGGGTGTCAACTGCAGTGGCCTCCTAACAAGGGCATTGCAATTTTCTTTACAAAAAAAGTACTAAGGCTGTGGCTAGAATGAGAGCCTATTTAGATTATGGCAGCTCATCCTACTGTGAAATCAGCCCTATAGACTGCAGTCTCCCAGGGCAATGGCAGAGTAACAAAATGGTCCTGCATAGATGACACAAAATATCTTCAAATTAAAGCACAGTTGCTGATGCAAGGTAGTTTCCAAGCTCCTCCAACCTAGTTCAGGAACATCTGGATTTGAGAAGGGTTTTTGCAGATGAATGGTTGTTATTTTTTACTGGAAATATTTTTTGGAGGTAAGATAGCCTTTTTTCCTACTGTAAGCTTACTGTAGCTTCAAATATTCAGTTTGATTCAATAATTCCCCTATCCAGTCCATTCAGCTATTACTCATTTTTTGTGGTCTGACTTCTCCAAACAGTCAACACATTGACCTAAAATTTGGAAGTAGCCCCATCTCAAATACATTGTTATTATTTTTCTGTTTTCAACAATAGGTGAGGCTCATTTTAGTTTATAATGTGGTCCCTTGATGTTTCACTCAGTATCAGTAACCCATAGCAACATGCCAAGATGTGTCATTCTTAAACTGTTTATTGTTTATTACAACATGGTCCCAGCAGTCATAAATACGAGAAAAACATATACGGAGAAAGATCTGCACACAGAGCAGCGGTCTTCAGGCCACAAAACATTCAAGACTGTCTAATTTAGGGGGAAAACTCTCTCAAGAGCTACATCTTCCTAGTAAAGCTAAACGAGCAACCTTTATAAAGAGCAACTACGTCTGTAATCTTATTTCTATTAATACGCGCGTCAGATTAGCATTTTGTGATGTTATTGATTACAGCAATGATGCCCATTTGAAGCTTTTTTCCAAAACAGTGAAGCAAATAAATGAACTCTTGTTCAGCAGGAGCTGTCAAACTAGCAACAGTAAAAAGCAGTAATCAGGGGAAACAGATCACAGGGCTCATGCGTTGGCAATGACTCTTTCTCTGCAGAGTCATTAACACAATCTAGTCATTGGATCAGTATGCAATTTTAATGAAGCTACAAGTAAACAAACTGCAATTTGAAGTGAATTGAATGTTGCTTGCTTTCCTGAGGCATTAGTTTTTGCATTTTCTAGCAAGTTGCTCATGGAACTGTTAACGCCCCTTTATGATCATTTATTTCACATCAGGACTCGTTTTAGGCCAATGAATCTTTTGACCCAGTTGAGAGACACCGTAGGAGGAGATAGCTAATCAATATATCAATAAATACATCAATAATGTCATCAATATTTATCACAACAATGCATTTCACCTTAGTCAAAGTCATTAATCAATTCAATGATGCTACCATGACCTTTCAGCCATGAATAACCACACCTTGTTTAGTAGAATTTTATGAGTTTTATTCCCTATTAATTACAATCTAATAGCAACTGCATTAATCTCAACACCAAGAAACATAATAGCATAGTTACGATATGGTAACTTTGGTATGCTTTCATGAAAGCAAGAATCACAAACATCAGAATATAACATGGCGTGAACATAGATCAAGATTAGCAGAGTGTCAATATCGCGTCAGTTCAACAAAGCATAGTCTCGTTGTTTGTCTAATTGCGTCAGTTTGATGAACACCTGTCCTAACCACTGATTAGCATTCGCATGTTGGGCTTCATGCAAAACAATTCAGAACACCAATTTGGAAAACATTTAGCTAAGGTCTCTGTCAAAAGCAAGCAGATGGTACCTAGAAAGGAAAAGCAAACAGACAAATTACAAAGGCATTGTCATAATTACCCTCCAAGGATTAGGTCAGCGCACAGGTTCAGTCTTCATCTTCAGGACATCAGTCAAATCGCCATCAGTCAGAACTCAGCTTTGGGGCAACAAAAGGCACTTTCCTCATAAGGATGCAAAGTGTAAATGGGCAATCTAAGGGCGAGGATGATTTTAATAAAATCTCAAGTCACCAAACAGAGTGACAGAGTTTCTGGATAAAATCAATAGCATTCCCTAACCCACCTAAATGACCTCTCTGTGACATGGGTTTTTACCCCTTTTTCATAGTACATTCCCCCAAAATTCTATTGGACACTTGTTATACCCCACTATCTTTAACCTATCGTATAACACATTAGGTAATCATAATCTTCACCCCATATTGGTTTACAAGTCTTTGATTGGTCTTCGTAATTGACGTCTTTAGAGGTGGCACGTCCAGTGTGACTTCATCCTTTGGTAATTCTTTGCACATCTTTTGGTCAGCAGTTCTATTGTCTTTACTGGTTTGAATGACCTTGTACATTACATTAACCCCTTCGCTGCCAGGCCTTTTCCCCCTCCTGTGCCAGGCCTTTTTTTGCCTATTTGGGGCAGTTCGCGCTTAGGCCCTCATAACTTTTTGTCCACATAAGCTAACCAAGCCAAATTTGCGTCCTTTTTTTCCAACATCCTAGGGATTCTAGAGGTACCCAGACTTTGTGGGTTCCCTTGAAGGAGGCCAAGAAATTGGCCAAAGTACAGTGAAAATTTCGTTTTTTTTAAAAAAATGGAAAAAGTGGCTGCAGAAGAAGGCTTGTGGATTTCCCCCTGAAAATGGCATCAACAAAGGGTTTGTAGTGCTAAACTCAGCAGCTTCCTAGCTTTCAGGAACAGGCAGACTTGAATCAGAAAACCCAATTTTTCAACACAATTTTGGCATTTTACTGGGGCATACCCCATTTTTGCAATTTTTTGTGCTTTCAGCCTCCTTCCAGTCAGTGACAGGTATGGGCATGAAACCAATGCTGGATCCCAGAAACCTAACCATTTCTGAAAAGTAGAGAAAATTCTGAATTCAGCAAGGGGTCATTTGTGTAGATCCTACAAGGGTTTCCTACAGAAAATAACAGCTGAAAGAGAAAAATATTGAAATTGAGGTGAAAAAAACATCAATTTTTCTCTACGTTTTACTCTGTAACTTTTCCCTGCAATGTCAGATTATGGAAAGCAATATACCGTTACGTCTGGTGGACTCCTCTGGTTGCGGGGATATATAGGGCTTGTAGGTTCATCAAGAACCCGAGGAACACAGAGCCAATAAATGAGCTGCACCCTGCAGTGCGTTTTCATTCTATACCGGGTATACAGCAATTCATTTGCTGAAATATAAAGAGTAAAAAATTGCTATCAAGAAAACCTTTGCATTTCCAAAAAGGGCACAAGATAAGGTGCTGAGGAGCAGTGGTTATTTGCACATCTCTGAATTACGGGGTGACCATACAAGCATGTGAATTATAGGGAATTTCTCAAATAGATGTCTTTTTTACACACTCTCCTATATTTGGAAGGAAAAAATGTAGAGAAAGACAAGGGGCAATAGCACTTGTTTTGCTAATCTATGTTCCCCCAAGTCTACTGATAAAAATGATACCTCACTTGTGTGGGTAGGCCTAGCGCCGGCGACAGGAAACACCCCAAAGCGCAACGTGGACACATCCTAAATTTTGGAAAAAAACAGAGGTGTTTTTTGCGAAGTGCCTACCTGTAGATTTTGGCCTCTAGCTCAGCCGGCACCTAGGGAAACCTACCAAACCTGTGCATTTCTGAAAACTAGAGACCTAGGGGAATCCAAGGAGGGGTGACTTGCGGGGCTCGGACCAGGTTCTGTTACCCAGAATCCTTTGCAAACCTCAAAATTTGGCTAAAAAAACACATGTTCCTCACATTTCTGTGGCAGAAAGTTCTGGAATCTGAGAGGAGCTACAAATTTCCTTCCACCCAGCGTTCCCCCAAGTCTCCCGATAAAAATGATACCTCACTTGCGTGGGTAGGCCTAGCGCCGGACACAGGAAACACCCCAAAGCGAAACGTGGACACATCCTAAATTTTGGAAAAAAACAGAGGTGTTTTTTGCGAAGTGCCTACCTGTAGATTTTGGCCTCTAGCTCAGCCGGCACCTAGGGAAACCTACCAAACCTGTGCATTTCTGAAAACTAGAGACCTAGGGGAATCCAAGGAGGGGTGACTTGCGGGGCTCGGACCAGGTTCTGTTACCCAGAATCCTTTGCAAACCTCAAAATTTGGCTAAAAAAACACATGTTCCTCACATTTCTGTGGCAGAAAGTTCTGGAATCTGAGAGGAGCTACAAATTTCCTTCCACCCAACGTTCCCCCAAGTCTCCCGATAAAAATGATACCTCACTTGCGTGGGTAGGCCTAGCGCCGGCGACAGGAAACACCCCAAAGCGCAACGTGGACACATCCTAAATTTTGGAAAAAAACAGAGGTGTTTTTTGCGAAGTGCCTACCTGTAGATTTTGGCCTCTAGCTCAGCTGGCACCTAGGGAAACCTACCAAACCTGTGCATTTCTGAAAACTAGAGACCTAGGGGAATCCAAGGAGGGCTGACTTGCGGGGCTCGGACCAGGTTCTGTTACCCAGAATCCTTTGCAAACCTCAAAATTTGGCTAAAAAAGCACATGTTCCTCACATTTCTGTGGCAGAAAGTTCTGGAATCTGAGAGGAGCTACAAATTTCCTTCCACCCAGCGTTCCCCCAAGTCTCCCGATAAAAATGATACCTCACTTGCGTGGGTAGGCCTAGCGCCGGCGACAGGAAACACCCCAAAGCGCAACGTGGACACATCCTAAATTTTGGGAAAAAACAGAGGTGTTTTTTGCGAAGTGCCTACCTGTAGATTTTGGCCTCTAGCTCAGCCGGCACCTAGGGAAACCTACGAAACCTGTGCATTTCTGAAAACTAGAGACCTAGGGGAATCCAAGGAGGGGTGACTTGCGGGGCTCGGACCAGGTTCTGTTACCCAGAATCCTTTGCAAACCTCAAAATTTGGCTAAAAAAACACATGTTCCTCACATTTCTGTGGCAGAAAGTTCTGGAATCTGAGAGGAGCTACAAATTTCCTTCCACCCAGTGTTCCCCCAAGTCTCCCGATAAAAATGATACCTCACTTGCGTGGGTAGGCCTAGCGCCGGCGACAGGAAACACCCCAAAGCGCAACGTGGACACATCCTAAATTTTGGAAAAAAACAGAGGTGTTTTTTGCGAAGTGCCTACCTGTAGATTTTGGCCTCTAGCTCAGCCGGCACCTAGGGAAACCTACCAAACCTGTGCATTTCTGAAAACTAGAGACCTAGGGGAATCCAAGGAGGGGTGACTTGCGGGGCTCGGACCAGGTTCTGTTACTCAGAATCCTTTGCAAACCTCAAAATTTTGCTAAAAAAACACATGTTCCTCACATTTCTGTGGCAGAAAGTTCTGGAATCTGAGAGGAGCTACAAATTTCCTTCCACCCAGCGTTCCCCCAAGTCTCCCGATAAAAATGATACCTCACTTGCATGGGTAGGCCTAGCGCCGGCGACAGGAAACACCCCAAAGCGCAACGTGGACACATCCTAAATTTTGGAAAAAAACAGAGGTGTTTTTTGCGAAGTGCCTACCTGTAGATATTGGCCTCTAGCTCAGCCGGCACCTAGGGAAACCTACCAAACCTGTGCATTTCTGAAAACTAGAGACCTAGGGGAATCCAAGGAGGGGTGACTTGCGGGGCTCGGACCAGGTTCTGTTACCCAGAATCCTTTGCAAACCTCAAAATTTGGCTAAAAAAACACATGTTCCTCACATTTCTGAGGCAGAAAGTTCTGGAATCTGAGAGGAGCTACAAATTTCCTTCCACCCAGCGTTCCCCCACGTCTCCCGATAAAAATGATACCTCACTTGCGTGGGTAGGCCTAGCGCCGGCGACAGGAAACACCCCAAAGCGCAACGTGGACACATCCTAAATTTTGGGAAAAAACAGAGGTGTTTTTTGCGAAGTGCCTACCTGTAGATTTTGGCCTCTAGCTCAGCCGGCACCTAGGGAAACCTACCAAACCTGTGCCTTTCTGAAAACTAGAGACCAAGGGGAATCCAAGGAGGGGTGACTTGCGGGGCTCGGACCAGGTTCTGTTACCCAGAATCCTTTGCAAACCTCAAAATTTGGCTAAAAAAACACATGTTCCTCACATTTCTGTGGCAGAAAGTTCTGGAATCTGAGAGGAGCTACAAATTTCCTTCCACCCAGCGTTCCCCCAAGTCTCCCGATAAAAATGATACCTCACTTGCGTGGGTAGGCCTAGCGCCGGCGACAGGAAACACCCCAAAGCGAAACGTGGACACATCCTAAATTTTGGAAAAAAACAGAGGTGTTTTTTGCGAAGTGCCTACCTGTAGATTTTGGCCTCTAGCTCAGCCGGCACCTAGGGAAACCTACCAAACCTGTGCATTTCTGAAAACTAGAGACCTAGGGGAATCCAAGGAGGGGTGACTTGCGGGGCTCGGACCAGGTTCTGTTACCCAGAATCCTTTGCAAACCTCAAAATTTGGCTAAAAAAACACATGTTCCTCACATTTCTGTGGCAGAAAGTTCTGGAATCTGAGAGGAGCTACAAATTTCCTTCCACCCAACGTTCCCCCAAGTCTCCCGATAAAAATGATACCTCACTTGCGTGGGTAGGCCTAGCGCCGGCGACAGGAAACACCCCAAAGCGAAACGTGGACACATCCTAAATTTTGGAAAAAAACAGAGGTGTTTTTTGCGAAGTGCCTACCTGTAGATTTTGGCCTCTAGCTCAGCCGGCACCTAGGGAAACCTACCAAACCTGTGCATTTCTGAAAACTAGAGACCTAGGGGAATCCAAGGAGGGGTGACTTGCGGGGCTCGGACCAGGTTCTGTTACCCAGAATCCTTTGCAAACCTCAAAATTTGGCTAATAAAACACATGTTCCTCACATTTCTGTGGCAGAAAGTTCTGGAATCTGAGAGGAGCTACAAATTTCCTTCCACCCAACGTTCCCCCAAGTCTCCCGATAAAAATGATACCTCACTTGCGTGGGTAGGCCTAGCGCCGGCGACAGGAAACACCCCAAAGCGCAACGTGGACACATCCTAAATTTTGGCAAAAAACAGAGGTGTTTTTTGCGAAGTGCCTACCTGTAGATTTTGGCCTCTAGCTCAGCCGGCACCTAGGGAAACCTACCAAACCTGTGCATTTCTGAAAACTAGAGACCTAGGGGAATCCAAGGAGGGCTGACTTGCGGGGCTCGGACAAGGTTCTGTTACCCAGAATCCTTTGCAAACCTCAAAATTTGGCTAAAAAAGCACATGTTCCTCACATTTCTGTGGCAGAAAGTTCTGGAATCTGAGAGGAGCTACAAATTTCCTTCCACCCAGCGTTCCCCCATGTCTCCCGATAAAAATGATACCTCACTTGCGTGGGTAGGCCTAGCGCCGGCGACAGGAAACACCCCAAAGCGCAACGTGGACACATCCTAAATTTTTGGAAAAAACAGAGGTGTTTTTTGCGAAGTGCCTACCTGTAGATTTTGGCCTCTAGCTCAGCCGGCACCTAGGGAAACCTACCAAACCTGTGCATTTCTGAAAACTAGAGACCTAGGGGAATCCAAGGAGGGGTGACTTGCGGGGCTCGGACCAGGTTCTGTTACCCAGAATCCTTTGCAAACCTCAAAATTTGGCTAAAAAAACACATGTTCCTCACATTTCTGTGGCAGAAAGTTCTGGAATCTGAGAGGAGCTACAAATTTCCTTCCACCCAGTGTTCCCCCAAGTCTCCCGATAAAAATGATACCTCACTTGCGTGGGTAGGCCTAGCGCCGGCGACAGGAAACACCCCAAAGCGCAATGTGGACACATCCTAAATTTTGGAAAAAAACAGAGGTGTTTTTTGCGAAGTGCCTACCTGTAGATTTTGGCCTCTAGCTCAGCCGGCACCTAGGGAAACCTACCAAACCTGTGCATTTCTGAAAACTAGAGACCTAGGGGAATCCAAGGAGGGGTGACTTGCGGGGCTCGGACCAGGTTCTGTTACTCAGAATCCTTTGCAAACCTCAAAATTTTGCTAAAAAAACACATGTTCCTCACATTTCTGTGGCAGAAAGTTCTGGAATCTGAGAGGAGCTACAAATTTCCTTCCACCCAGCGTTCCCCCAAGTCTCCCGATAAAAATGATACCTCACTTGCGTGGGTAGGCCTAGCGCCGGCGACAGGAAACACCCCAAAGCGCAACGTGGACACATCCTAAATTTTGGAAAAAAACAGAGGTGTTTTTTGCGAAGTGCCTACCTGTAGATATTGGCCTCTAGCTCAGCCGGCACCTAGGGAAACCTACCAAACCTGTGCATTTCTGAAAACTAGAGACCTAGGGGAATCCAAGGAGGGGTGACTTGCGGGGCTCGGACCAGGTTCTGTTACCCAGAATCCTTTGCAAACCTCAAAATTTGGCTAAAAAAACACATGTTCCTCACATTTCTGAGGCAGAAAGTTCTGGAATCTGAGAGGAGCTACAAATTTCCTTCCACCCAGCGTTCCCCCACGTCTCCCGATAAAAATGATACCTCACTTGCGTGGGTAGGCCTAGCGCCGGCGACAGGAAACACCCCAAAGCGCAACGTGGACACATCCTAAATTTTGGGAAAAAACAGAGGTGTTTTTTGCGAAGTGCCTACCTGTAGATTTTGGCCTCTAGCTCAGCCGGCACCTAGGGAAACCTACCAAACCTGTGCCTTTCTGAAAACTAGAGACCTAGGGGAATCCAAGGAGGGGTGACTTGCGGGGCTCGGACCAGGTTCTGTTACCCAGAATCCTTTGCAAACCTCAAAATTTGGCTAAAAAAACACATGTTCCTCACATTTCTGTGGCAGAAAGTTCTGCAATCTGAGAGGAGCTACAAATTTCCTTCCACCCAGCGTTCCCCCAAGTCTCCCGATAAAAATGATACCTCACTTGCGTGGGTAGGCCTAGCGCCGGCGACAGGAAACACCCCAAAGCGCAACGTGGACACATCCTAAATTTTGGAAAAAAACAGAGGTGTTTTTTGCGACGTGCCTACCTGTAGATTTTGGCCTCTAGCTCAGCCGGCACCTAGGGAAACCTACCAAACCTGTGCATTTCTGAAAACTAGAGACCTAGGGGAATCCAAGGAGGGGTGACTTGCGGGGCTCGGACCAGGTTCTGTTACCCAGAATCCTTTGCAAACCTCAAAATTTGGCTAAAAAAACACATGTTCCTCACATTTCTGTGGCAGAAAGTTCTGGAATCTGATAGGAGCTACAAATTTCCTTCCACCCAGCGTTCCCCCACGTCTCCCGATGAAAATGATACCTCACTTGCGTGGGTAGGCCTAGCGCCGGCGACAGGAAACACCCCAAAGCGCAACGTGGACACATCCTAAATTTTGGAAAAAAACAGAGGTGTTTTTTGCGAAGTGCCTACCTGTAGATTTTGGCCTCTAGCTCAGCCGGCACCTAGGGAAACCTACCAAACCTGTGCATTTCTGAAAACTAGAGACCTAGGGGAATCCAAGGAGGGGTGACTTGCGGGGCTCGGACCAGGTTCTGTTACCCAGAATCCTTTGCAAACCTCAAAATTTGGCTAAAAAAACACATGTTCCTCACATTTCTGTGGCAGAAAGTTCTGGAATCTGAGAGGAGCTACAAATTTCCTTCCACCCAGCGTTCCCCCAAGTCTCCCGATAAAAATTATACCTCACTTGCGTGAGTAGGCCTAGCGCCGGCGACAGGAAACACCCCAAAGCGCAATGTGGACACATCCTAAATTTTGGAAAAAAACAGAGGTGTTTTTTGCGAAGTGCCTACCTGTAGATTTTGGCCTCTAGCTCAGCCGGCACCTAGGGAAACCTACCAAACCTGTGCATTTCTGAAAACTAGAGACCTAGGGGAATCCAAGGAGGGGTGACTTGCGGGGCTCGGACCAGGTTCTGTTACCCAGAATCCTTTGCAAACCTCAAAATTTGGCTAAAAAAACACATGTTCCTCACATTTCTGTGACAGAAAGTTCTGGAATCTGAGAGGAGCTACAAATTTCCTTCCACCCAGCGTTCCCCCAAGTCTCCCGATAAAAATGATACCTCACTTGCGTGGGTAGGCCTAGCGCCGGCGACAGGAAACACCCCAAAGCGCAACGTGGACACATCCTAAATTTTGGAAAAAAACAGAGGTGTTTTTTGCGAAGTGCCTACCTGTAGATTTTGGCCTCTAGCTCAGCCGGCACCTAGGGAAACCTACCAAACCTGTGCATTTCTGAAAACTAGAGACCTAGGGGAATCCAAGGAGGGGTGACTTGCGGGGCTCGGACCAGGTTCTGTTACCCAGAATCCTTTGCAAACCTCAAAATTTTGCTAAAAAAACACATGTTCCTCACATTTCTGTGGCAGAAAGTTCTGGAATCTGAGAGGAGCTACAAATTTCCTTCGACCCAGCGTTCCCCCACGTCTCCCGATAAAAATGATACCTCACTTGCGTGGGTAGGCCTAGCGCCGGCGACAGGAAACACCCCAAAGCGCAACGTGGACACATCCTAAATTTTGGGAAAAAACAGAGGTGTTTTTTGCGAAGTGCCTACCTGTAGATTTTGGCCTCTAGCTCAGCCGGCACCTAGGGAAACCTACCAAACCTGTGCATTTCTGAAAACTAGAGACCGAGGGGAATCCAAGGAGGGGTGACTTGCGGGGCTCGGACCAGGTTCTGTTACCCAGAATCCTTTGCAAACCTCAAAATTTGGCTAAAAAAACACATGTTCCTCACATTTCTGTGGCAGAAAGTTCTGGAATCTGAGAGGAGCTACAAATTTCCTTCCACCCAGCGTTCCCCCAAGTCTCCCAATAAAAATGATACCTCACTTGCGTGGGTAGGCCTAGCGCCGGCGACAGGAAACACCCCAAAGCGCAACGTGGACACATCCTAAATTTTGGAAAAAAACAGAGGTGTTTTTTGCGAAGTGCCTACCTGTAGATTTTGGCCTCTAGCTCAGCCGGCACCTAGGGAAACCTACCAAACCTGTGCATTTCTGAAAACTAGAGACCTAGGGGAATCCAAGGAGGGGTGACTTGCGGGGCTCGGACCAGGTTCTGTTACCCAGAATCCTTTGCAAACCTCAAAATTTGGCTAAAAAAACACATGTTCCTCACATTTCTGTGGCAGAAAGTTCTGGAATCTGAGAGGAGCTACAAATTTCCTTCCACCCAGTGTTCCCCCAAGTCTCCCGATAAAAATGATACCTCACTTGCGTGGGTAGGCCTAGCGCCGGCGACAGGAAACACCCCAAAGCGCAACGTGGACACATCCTAAATTTTGGAAAAAAACAGAGGTGTTTTTTGCGAAGTGCCTACCTGTAGATTTTGGCCTCTAGCTCAGCCGGCACCTAGGGAAACCTACCAAACCTGTGCATTTCTGAAAACTAGAGACCTAGGGGAATCCAAGGAGGGGTGACTTGCGGGGCTCGGACCAGGTTCTGTTACTCAGAATCCTTTGCAAACCTCAAAATTTTGCTAAAAAAACACATGTTCCTCACATTTCTGTGGCAGAAAGTTCTGGAATCTGAGAGGAGCTACAAATTTCCTTCCACCCAGCGTTCCCCCAAGTCTCCCGATAAAAATGATACCTCACTTGCGTGGGTAGGCCTAGCGCCGGCGACAGGAAACACCCCAAAGCGCAACGTGGACACATCCTAAATTTTGGAAAAAAACAGAGGTGTTTTTTGCGAAGTGCCTACCTGTAGATATTGGCCTCTAGCTCAGCCGGCACCTAGGGAAACCTACCAAACCTGTGCATTTCTGAAAACTAGAGACCTAGGGGAATCCAAGGAGGGGTGACTTGCGGGGCTCGGACCAGGTTCTGTTACACAGAATCCTTTGCAAACCTCAAAATTTGGCTAAAAAAACACATGTTCCTCACATTTCTGAGGCAGAAAGTTCTGGAATCTGAGAGGAGCTACAAATTTCCTTCCACCCAGCGTTCCCCCACGTCTCCCGATAAAAATGATACCTCACTTGCGTGGGTAGGCCTAGCGCCGGCGACAGGAAACACCCCAAAGCGCAACGTGGACACATCCTAAATTTTGGGAAAAAACAGAGGTGTTTTTTGCGAAGTGCCTACCTGTAGATTTTGGCCTCTAGCTCAGCCGGCACCTAGGGAAACCTACCAAACCTGTGCCTTTCTGAAAACTAGAGACCTAGGGGGATCCAAGGAGGGGTGACTTGCGGGGCTCGGACCAGGTTCTGTTACCCAGAATCCTTTGCAAACCTCAAAATTTGGCTAAAAAAACACATGTTCCTCACATTCCTGTGGCAGAAAGTTCTGGAATCTGAGAGGAGCTACAAATTTCCTTCCACCCAGCGTTCCCCCAAGTCTCCCGATAAAAATGATACCTCACTTGCGTGGGTAGGCCTAGCGCCGGCGACAGGAAACACCCCAAAGCGCAACGTGGACACATCCTAAATTTTGGAAAAAAACAGAGGTGTTTTTTGCGACGTGCCTACCTGTAGATTTTGGCCTCTAGCTCAGCCGGCACCTAGGGAAACCTACCAAACCTGTGCATTTCTGAAAACTAGAGACCTAGGGGAATCCAAGGAGGGGTGACTTGCGGGGCTCGGACCAGGTTCTGTTACCCAGAATCCTTTGCAAACCTCAAAATTTGGCTAAAAAAACACATGTTCCTCACATTTCTGTGGCAGAAAGTTCTGGAATCTGAGAGGAGCTACAAATTTCCTTCCACCCAGCGTTCCCCCAAGTCTCCCGATAAAAATTATACCTCACTTGCGTGAGTAGGCCTAGCGCCGGCGACAGGAAACACCCCAAAGCGCAATGTGGACACATCCTAAATTTTGGAAAAAAACAGAGGTGTTTTTTGCGAAGTGCCTACCTGTAGATTTTGGCCTCTAGCTCAGCCGGCACCTAGGGAAACCTACCAAACCTGTGCATTTCTGAAAACTAGAGACCTAGGGGAATCCAAGGAGGGGTGACTTGCGGGGCTCGGACCAGGTTCTGTTACCCAGAATCCTTTGCAAGCCTCAAAATTTGGCTAAAAAAACACATGTTCCTCACATTTCTGTGGCAGAAAGTTCTGGAATCTGAGAGGAGCTACAAATTTCCTTCCACCCAGCGTTCCCCCAAGTCTCCCGATAAAAATGATACCTCACTTGCGTGGGTAGGCCTAGCGCCGGCGACAGGAAACACCCCAAAGCGCAACGTGGACACATCCTAAATTTTGGAAAAAAACAGAGGTGTTTTTTGCGAAGTGCCTACCTGTAGATTTTGGCCTCTAGCTCAGCCGGCACCTAGGGAAACCTACCAAACCTGTGCATTTCTGAAAACTAGAGACCTAGGGGAATCCAAGGAGGGGTGACTTGCGGGGCTCGGACCAGGTTCTGTTACCCAGAATCCTTTGCAAACCTCAAAATTTGGCTAAAAAAACACATGTTCCTCACATTTCTGTGGCAGAAAGTTCTGGAATCTGAGAGGAGCTACAAATTTCCTTCGACCCAGCGTTCCCCCATGTCTCCCGATAAAAATGATACCTCACTTGCGTGGGTAGGCCTAGCGCCGGCGACAGGAAACACCCCAAAGCGCAACGTGGACACATCCTAAATTTTGGGAAAAAACAGAGGTGTTTTTTGCGAAGTGCCTACCTGTAGATTTTGGCCTCTAGCTCAGCCGGCACCTAGGGAAACCTACCAAACCTGTGCATTTCTGAAAACTAGAGACCTAGGGGAATCCAAGGAGGGGTGACTTGCGGGGCTCGGACCAGGTTCTGTTACCCAGAATCCTTTGCAAACCTCAAAATTTGGCTAAAAAAACACATGTTCCTCACATTTCTGTGGCAGAAAGTTCTGGAATCTGAGAGGAGCTACAAATTTCCTTCCACCCAGCGTTCCCCCAAGTCTCCCGATAAAAATGATACCTCACTTGCGTGGGTAGGCCTAGCGCCTGCGACAGGAAACACCCCAAAGCGCAACGTGGACACATCCAAAATTTTGGGACAAAACAGTGCCTACCTGTGGATTTTGGCCTGTAGCTCACCCGGCGCCTAGGGAAACCTACAAAACCTGTGCATTTCTGAAAACTAGAGACCTAGGGGAATCCAAGGAGGGGTGACTTGTGGGGCTCGGACCAGGTTCTGTTACCCAGAATCCTTTGCAAACCTCAAAATTTGGCTAAAAAAACACATGTTCCTCACATTTCTGTGGCAGAAAGTTCTGGAATCTGATAGGAGCCACAAATTTCCTTCCACCCAGCGTTCCCCCAAGTCTCCCGATAAAAATGATACCTCACTTGTGTGGGTGGGCCAGGTGCCTGCAACAGAATAAGGCCCAAAACCTGAAGGGATAGAAGGGATAGCACAGCAAGTTTATAAGGGCATATTCTTTTATACATCTTTAGACGGACTCTGCTTTGGGGACCCACATAAGTGAGGTGTCATTTTACTTGGGAGACTGAGGGGAAAACTGGGGAGTAGGAATTTTGTGCTGGAGCGGTGATCCTACTAAGAAACATCAGGAAAATATGCTTTTTTATGCAAATTTTGAGGTTTACAGAGGAGTCTGGGTAAGAAAATGTTGGGGGAGCCACACAAGCCACACCTCCCTAGACTCCTTGGGGTGCCTAGTTTTAAAAAGTTTCTGGGTTTTGTAGGTTTCCCTACATGACGGCCGCACCCAGGACCAAAAACATAGGTGGGCCCTCCCCCCCAAACACAGGTATTTTTGGAATATATCACTTTGATGTGTGCACATACGTCCGTGATGTGCCAAACACTAAAATTGTGAAAAGAAACACACTTAGTTTATGTGAAGAAGACCCCTCACCCACCAACCAAGTTGGTGGCATGCTTCATCATCGGGGTCCCACCCGAGGCACCTAGCGTGTCTCAAGTGTGCTGCGACGCCTGATTACAGCGGAGCAGGTTTTGTCATTTGTACCACACATACTGGTTGGATTTGGCACGAGGGTGAGTGATGGTTCAGTAGATCAAATTTTATTAACAAGAGATTTCACAAAAGTGAAATGCACTGGTAATAACTGAAAGGCCAAAAAACTGAACCAATGACTCACAGCTCGTGAGCTGTAAAGCCACGACAAGGCACCAACCGCTTTACAGTCCATTCACACACCTTTCATACATGACATGCACTAGACCATTCACGCCGCCAGCCACGGGCCCAGCACATTACAAGACTCGCATCCACAGACAGCGCCAGTCAAGGGCCCATCACTTTCATACGCCCACATGCCTGATACAGCAATCACACCAGCTGATGAGTGTGTGGACTGGCGTTTGGCCGGCACTGCCAGCCAAGCGCCACACCACCAGCCAAGCGCCACCCCACCCACACCACCAGCCAAGCGCCACCCCACACACACCGCCAGCCCAGCGCCACCCCACACACACCGCCAGCCAAGCGCCACCCCACACACACCGCCAGCCAAGCGCCACCCCACACACACCGCCAGCCAAGCGCCACCCCACCCACGCCGCCAGCCAAGCGCCACCCCACACACACCGCCAGCCAAGCGCCACCCCACCCACGCCGCCAGCCAAGCGCCACCACACCCACGCCACCAGCCAAGCGCCACTCTACACATGCCATCCCCTTTTTTTTGTTTTTAAACAACAAAGAAACCACTAATCATAAATTAGTACAAAACTACAAACACAAAAGCTCTAACTGAATACATGACTAATGCCAACCGTGAAACCGAACATATAAAAATATAAAACACCAGTTTACGCTCACGGAATTTCCCAATAATTCTTCTGTGTGTGGTAGCTCCTGAAACAGCCACCCACACACAGCCCAAGCTTTGAAGGACAATCAGGGCAGTACATCCTAGTCTCCTTCCTGATACCTCTTCGAGCACAGACTCTACATCTCTTAGCAGGAAAGTTGTTTTTGGCCGTGGGAGGAATGTGCTCAGCAAAGTGACGATCTTTCAATCTAGCCACATCCTCCACCACTGCTTCTCTAGGAACTCTTGCCTGTTCCAGCACAACAAGGCTAGCTATGATAGACTCCTGAAATTTCACAAATGTCATCCTTGACTATGGAGAACTATCCTTAAACACAACAAAAGCATTAAAAGTTGCCAAGTGGAACAAGTGAAGCGCTAATTTCTTATACCACACATAAGACTTACGAGCAGCAGTGTAAGGTTCTAACCTCTGATCTACTCTATCAACACCACCCATGTGCTTATTATAGTCTAAGATGCACACAGGTTTGCGCACTTCGGCAACCTGACCCCAAACAGCCACAGGTGAAGTACTCTCATCATGGATGGTGCTTAGCATGTATACATCCCTCTTGTCTACAAATTTCAGAGCTAGCAGCTCATCATTCCACAAGGCACTGCACTGTCCCTTCTCAAGTTTTTTACAGACAAGCTCTTTTGGATAGCCTTTCCGATTAGAGCGGATTGTGCCACAAGCAACAGTGTCCACTCTGAACAACTCCTTGAACAACCGAACTCCAGTGTAGAAGTTATCTACATATAAATGGTGACCTTTGTTAAACAGTCGTCTACCAAGTTCCCACACAATTTTCTCACTAACTCCAAAAGTGGGAGGACAACCAGGGGGGTCAATATTGGAATCCCTACCAGTGTAGACCCGGAAATTATAAACATATCCTGTACTACTTTCTGACAGCATATACAATTTAATTCCATACCGTGCCCTCTTGCTAGGAATGTACTGCCTAAAAACCAAACGACCCTTGAACAGGACCAAAGACTCATCTACAGATATTTCTTTCCCTGGAACATAGATCTCTGAAAACCGATCTACCAAATGATCAAGGACAGGTCTAATCTTAAAAAGACGGTCAGAATCAGGATGATCTTGTGGCAAGGCTAAAGCATTATCTACAAAATGCAACATCCGAAGAAGAAGCTCATACTGGTTACGACTCATGATGGCAGGAAATATAGCAGTTGCCATCAAGGGACTAGTAGACCAATATGAAGACAGCGACGGCTTCCTTATCAGCCCCATCAAAAAAGTTAAACCCAAGAACTTTTTCAACTCTTCCAGATTTGTGGGAATCCACCGGCTAGCTCTAGAGTGTGGCCTAAGTCTGGCAGCGTTGTCCCTCAAAAACTGCTCTGCATACAAATTAGTCTGCTCAACAATCTCTTCCAAAAATATATCGTCCATAAACAACTCAAAAAAGTTGACGGGCAAAAAGTTTTCCGTATTAACTCGACACCCTGGAAAACCAGTAAACGCAGGCAACTGTGGCTGCTCCATGTTTGGTGCAACCCATGCGTCAGGTCTTCCAATGGGAAGCCTTTCAGCCGCTGGCTCCTGCACCATTGGCACATCACTGTCCTCCTCTAAAACAGGCCCTTCATCAGCACTGAGAGTGGCTTCATCATCAGATGATTCATCTCTGACAGAAAATTCACTTCCAGAATCCTGCACTTCCTCCTCTGCCTCAGATGCAGAGTCAGTCTCATATTCATGGTCAGAAGATGACTCAAAAAGCACACTAACAACCTGCTGAGCGGTCATCCTACGGCTGGCCATGATCCTTCCTACAAAAATTAACTGGACAAATACACCACCAACAACCAGCACTGTGTAAGATAAGTAACAAAGTATAGGTTTATCACTAAGAATTATAAACTCAAAAACTATACTGCTCACTTGCCTGAAAAAGCTTGACTCACCAGCAACTACTCTGCACAGCCACAGCAATCACCAACGATATCCCACTAAAAAGAGAGAAAAAAAAGCAAATTAGACATAAGACAACACAATAATCATTGTGCATAACTCTAAGGACAATTTCACACACAATCCTGCATTCAGTACACCACCTACAAACATGTCATTCATGCATTGCAACAATACTCACTTGGAGTAAATGTATTTACTTACCTAAAAGATGCAACTACGCAAACCGCAGGAAAACTACTGCCAAAACTGCAAAAAGCCACAGCAAAGTCAGCAAAAGCTTTGAACTAGAACAAAAAGGAGAAAAACTGTTATTATCATAAAAGCAAATACTTCGCCAGTTGACAAACACTCCGCCACTAACCATTTTTTCATTTTCCCTTGTGTCTAGTCTTCTCTGCTTGAGGGAAGATGGGCCTAAAAAAAAATAGGCCAATCTACCCCCAAGGGGAGGGGACAGAAATCGCCCAGATTACATTGCACCCTTTGGGGGGGGGGCGACCCTTGCCCAAGGGGCCACACCCCCACACAAAGCACACACACACACATATAGTATCCCTGGCGCTATGGGGATTCTGCCCCCCTTGGGGACAGAAAGGCCTAAAAAATAGGCATATCTGCCCCCAAGGGGGCCAGAACTGCCCAAAAATACATGTGGGCCCCTGGGGGCGACCCTTGCCCAAGGGGCCGCCCCCCAACACAAAAAATAAAAACCAACAATAAAATCCCTGGTGTCTAGTGGCTTTCTGCCCCCCTTGGGGGCAGATCGGCGTAAAAATAGGGCCAATCTGCCCCCAAGGGGGGCAGAAACGACGATAAATACATTGCGCCCCCGGGGGGAGCGACCCTTGCCCAAGGGGCCACCCCCCAACACAAAGCACACATACAAACATATCCTCTGGCGCTATTGGGATTCTGCCCCCCTTGGGGGCAGAAAGGCCTAAAAAAAATAGGCCTCTCTGCCCCCAAGGGGGGCAGAACTGCCCAAAAATACACGTGGGCCCCTGGGGGCGACCCTTGCCCAAGGGGCCACCCCCCAACACAAAAAATAAAAATCAACAATAAAATCCCTGGTGTCAAGTGGCTTTCTGCCCCCCTTGGGGGCAGATCGGCCTAAAAATAGGGCCAATCTGCCCCCAAGGGGGGCAGAAACGACAATAAATACATTGCGCCCCTGGGGGGAGCGACCCTTGCCCAAGGGGCCACCCCCCAACACAAAGCACACATACATACATACTATTTCTGGCGCTATTGGGATTCTGCCCCCCTTGGGGGCAGAAAGGCCTAAAAAAAATAGGCCTCTCTGCCCCCAAGGGGGGCAGAACTGCCCAAAAATACATGAGGGCCCCTGGGGGCGACCCTTGCCCAAGGGGCCGCCCCCCAACACAAAAAATACAAATCAACAATAAAATCCCTGGTGTCTAGTGGCTTTCTGCCCTCCTTGGGGGCAGATCGGCCTAAAAATAGGGCCAATCTGCCCCCAGGGGGGGCAGAAACGACGTAAAATACATTTGCCCTCAAAGGGGAGCGACCCTTGCCCAAGGGGCCGCCCCCCAACACAAAAAATACAAATCAACAATAAAATCCCTGGTGTCTAGTGGCTTTCTGCCCCCCTTGGGGGCAGATCGGCCTAAAAATAGGGCCAATCTGAAACGACGTAAAATACATGTGCCCCCAAAGGGGAGCGACCCTTGCCCAAGGGGTCGCTCCCCTACACTAGTATGCATTCAGAAGAGAAATCCCTGGTGTCTAGTGGGCATTCCTGCTGCCCATCGCATCGCGATCGGGCAGCAGGAATGCTCAAAGAGACATCGAGGGAAAGGAAAACCCTTTCCTTTCCCTTGATGCCTCTCTCAGAGCACCCCCACCCCCCGCACGAAGGTGAAAAACTCACCTTCTCCCTTAGACGCGCTGGAAGCAAATGGCTTCCAGCGCGTCTTTCCCCCTTTCCCTGAAATCAGTGCGCGATCGCGCGCTGATGTCATGGGGGGGGGCGGGGGGTGGGCGTGAAAGGGGAAGGGATTCCCCTTTCAGCCCTGGCCTGGGGGTGTTGGGGGGCGGCCCTCGGGGGAAGCGCTAGCGCTTCCCCCGACTGCCAGTCCAGGACGTAATGGTTACGTCCATGGCGCCACACGGGCGCTGCCATGGACGTAACCATTACGTCCCTGGCGGGGAAGGGGTTAATCTACACTGTTTCAATTCATTTATAACATTTATTCCATGGGCATAGAAAATATGCTTGTGAACGGATCTAACATGGTTACATTCGTCTTCCAAGTTTGAAGAAAAAGAACAAACAGGGTCTATTGGACACTTGTTATACCCCACTATCTTTAACCTATCGTATAACACATTAGGTAATCATAATCTTCACCCCATATTGGTTTACAAGTCTTTGATTGGTCTTCGTAATTGACGTCTTTAGAGGTGGCACGTCCAGTGTGACTTCATCCTTTGGTAATTCTTTGCACATCTTTTGGTCAGCAGTTCTATTGTCTTTACTGGTTTGAATGACCTTGTACATTACATTAACCCCTTCGCTGCCAGGGCCTTTTTCCCCCTCCTGTGCCAGGCCTTTTTTTGCCTATTTGGGGCAGTTCGTGCTTAGGCCCTCATAACTTTTTGTCCACATAAGCTAACCAAGCCAAATTTGCGTCCTTTTTTTCCAACATCCTAGGGATTCTAGAGGTACCCAGACTTTGTGGGTTCCCTTGATGGAGGCCAAGAAATTGGCCAAAGTACAGTGAAAATTTCGTTTTTTTTAAAAAAATGGAAAAAGTGGCTGCAGAAGAAGGCTTGTGGATTTCCCCCTGAAAATGGCATCAACAAAGGGTTTGTAGTGCTAAACTCAGCAGCTTCCTAGCTTTCATGAACAGGCAGACTTGAATCAGAAAACCCAATTTTTCAACACAATTTTGGCATTTTACTGGGGCATACCCCATTTTTGCAATTTTTTGTGCTTTCAGCCTCCTTCCAGTCAGTGACAGGTATGGGCATGAAACCAATGCTGGATCCCAGAAACCTAACCATTTCTGAAAAGTAGAGAAAATTCTGATTCAGCAAGGGGTCATTTGTGTAGATCCTACAAGGGTTTCCTACAGAAAATAACAGCTGAAAGAGAAAAATATTGAATTGAGGTGAAAAAAACATCAATTTTTCTCTACGTTTTACTCTGTAACTTTTCCCTGCAATGTCAGATTATGGAAAGCAATATACCGTTACGTCTGGTGGACTCCTCTGTTGCGGGGATATATAGGGCTTGTAGGTTCATCAAGAACCCGAGGAACCCAGAGCCAATAAATGAGCTGCACCCTGCAGTGCGTTTTCATTCTATACCGGGTATACAGCAATTCATTTGCTGAAATATAAAGAGTAAAAAATTGCTATCAAGAAAACCTTTGCATTTCCAAAAAGGGCACAAGATAAGGTGCTGAGGAGCAGTGGTTATTTGCACATCTCTGAATTACGGGGTGACCATACAAGCATGTGAATTATAGGGAATTTCTCAAATAGATGTCTTTTTTACACACTCTCCTATATTTGGAAGGAAAAAATGTAGAGAAAGACAAGGGGCAATAGCACTTGTTTTGCTAATCTGTGTTCCCCCAAGTCTACTGATAAAAATGATACCTCACTTGTGTGGGTAGGCCTAGCGGCGGCGACAGGAAACACCCCAAAGCGCAACGTGGACACATCCTAAATTTTGGAAAAAAACAGAGGTGTTTTTTTGCGAAGTGCCTACCTGTAGATTTTGGCCTCTAGCTCAGCCGGCACCTAGGGAAACCTACCAAACCTGTGCATTTCTGAAAACTAGAGACCTAGGGGAATCCAAGGAGGGGTGACTTACGGGGCTCGGACCAGGTTTTGTTACCCAGAATCCTTTGCAAACCTCAAAATTTGGCTAAAAAAACACATGTTCCTCACATTTCTGTGGCAGAAAGTTCTGGAATCTGAGAGGAGCTACAAATTTCCTTCCACCCAGCGTTCCCCCAAGTCTCCCGATAAAAATGATACCTCACTTGCGTGGGTAGGCCTAGCGCCGGCGACAGGAAACACCCCAAAGCGAAACGTGGACACATCCTAAATTTTGGAAAAAAACAGAGGTGTTTTTTGCGAAGTGCCTACCTGTAGATTTTGGCCTCTAGCTCAGCCGGCACCTAGGGAAACCTACCAAACCTGTGCATTCCTGAAAACTAGAGACCTAGGGGAATCCAAGGAGGGGTGACTTGCGGGGCTCGGACCAGGTTCTGTTACCCAGAATCCTTTGCAAACCTCAAAATTTGGCTAAAAAAACACATGTTCCTCACATTTCTGTGGCAGAAAGTTCTGGAATCTGAGAGGAGCTACAAATTTCCTTCCACCCAGCGTTCCCCCAAGTCTCCCGATAAAAATGATACCTCACTTGCGTGGGTAGGCCTAGCGCCGGCGACAGGAAACACCCCAAAGCGCAACGTGGACACATCCTAAATTTTGGAAAAAAACAGAGGTGTTTTTTGCGAAGTGCCTACCTGTAGATTTTGGCCTCTAGCTCAGCCGGCACCTAGGGAAACCTACCAAACCTGTGCATTTCTGAAAACTAGAGACCTAGGGGAATCCAAGGAGGGCTGACTTGCGGGGCTCGGACCAGGTTCTGTTACCCAGAATCCTTTGCAAACCTCAAAATTTGGCTAAAAAAACACATTTTCCTCACATTTCTGTGGCAGAAAGTTCTGGAATCTGAGAGGAGCTACAAATTTCCTTCCACCCAGCATTCCCGCAAGTCTCCCGATAAAAATGATACCTCACTTGCGTGGGTAGGCCCTAGCGCCGGCGACAGGAAACACCCCAAAGCGCAACGTGGACACATCCTAAATTTTGGGAAAAAACAGAGGTGTTTTTTGCGAAGTGCCTACCTGTAGATTTTGGCCTCTAGCTCAGCCGGCACCTAGGGAAACCTACCAAACCTGTGCATTTCTGAAAACTAGAGACCTAGGGGAATCCAAGGAGGGGTGACTTGCGGGGCTCGGACCAGGTTCTGTTACCCAGAATCCTTTGCAAACCTCAAAATTTGGCTAAAAAAACACATGTTCCTCACATTTCTGTGGCAGAAAGTTCTGGAATCTGAGAGGAGCTACAAATTTCCTTCCACCCAGTGTTCCCCCAAGTCTCCCGATAAAAATGATACCTCACTTGCGTGGGTAGGCCTAGCGCCGGCGACAGGAAACACCCCAAAGCGCAACGTGGACACATCCTAAATTTTGGAAAAAAACAGAGGTGTTTTTTGCGAAGTGCCTACCTGTAGATTTTGGCCTCTAGCTCAGCCGGCACCTAGGGAAACCTACCAAACCTGTGCATTTCTGAAAACTAGAGACCTAGGGGAATCCAAGGAGGGGTGACTTGCGGGGCTCAGACCAGGTTCTGTTACTCAGAATCCTTTGCAAACCTCAAAAGTTGGCTAAAAAAACACATGTTCCTCACATTTCTGTGGCAGAAAGTTCTGGAATCTGAGAGGAGCTACAAATTTCCTTCCACCCAGCGTTCCCCCAAGTCTCCCGATAAAAATGATACCTCACTTGCGTGGGTAGGCCTAGCGCCGGCGACAGGAAACACCCCAAAGCGCAACGTGGACACATCCTAAATTTTGGAAAAAAACAGAGGTGTTTTTTGCGAAGTGCCTACCTGTAGATATTGGCCTCTAGCTCAGCCGGCACCTAGGGAAACCTACCAAACCTGTGCATTTCTGAAAACTAGAGACCTAGGGGAATCCAAGGAGGGCTGACTTGCGGGGCTCGGACCAGGTTCTGTTACCCAGAATCCTTTGCAAACCTCAAAATTTGGCTAAAAAAACACATGTTCCTCACATTTCTGTGGCAGAAAGTTCTGGAATCTGAGAGGAGCTACAAATTTCCTTCCACCCAGCGTTCCCCCAAGTCTCCCGATAAAAATGATACCTCACTTGCGTGGGTAGGCCTAGCGCCGGCGACAGGAAACACCCCAAAGCGCAACGTGGACACATCCTAAATTTTGGAAAAAAACAGAGGTGTTTTTTGCGAAGTGCCTACCTGTAGATTTTGGCCTCTAGCTCAGCCGGCACCTAGGGAAACCTACCAAACCTGTGCATTTCTGAAAACTAGAGACCTAGGGGAATCCAAGGAGGGGTGACTTGCGGGGCTCGGACCAGGTTCTGTTACCCAGAATCCTTTGCAAACCTCAAAATTTGGCTAAAAAAAACACATGTTCCTCACATTTCTGTGGCAGAAAGTTCTGGAATCTGAGAGGAGCTACAAATTTCCTTCCACCCAGCGTTCCCCCACGTCTCCCGATGAAAATGATACCTCACTTGCGTGGGTAGGCCTAGCGCCGGCGACAGGAAACACCCCAAAGCGCAACGTGGACACATCCTAAATTTTGGAAAAAAACAGAGGTGTTTTTTGCGAAGTGCCTACCTGTAGATTTTGGCCTCTAGCTCAGCCGGCACCTAGGGAAACCTACCAAACCTGTGCATTTCTGAAAACTAGAGACCTAGGGGAATCCAAGGAGGGGTGACTTGCGGGGCTCGGACCAGGTTCTGTTACCCAGAATCCTTTGCAAACCTCAAAATTTGGCTAAAAAAACACATGTTCCTCACATTTCTGTGGCAGAAAGTTCTGGAATCTGAGAGGAGCTACAAATTTCCTTCCACCCAGCGTTCCCCCAAGTCTCCCGATAAAAATTATACCTCACTTGCGTGAGTAGGCCTAGCGCCGGCGACAGGAAACACCCCAAAGCGCAATGTGGACACATCCTAAATTTTGGAAAAAAACAGAGGTGTTTTTTGCGAAGTGCCTACCTGTAGATTTTGGCCTCTAGCTCAGCCGGCACCTAGGGAAACCTACCAAACCTGTGCATTTCTGAAAACTAGAGACCTAGGGGAATCCAAGGAGGGCTGACTTGCGGGGCTCGGACCAGGTTCTGTTACCCAGAATCCTTTGCAAACCTCAAAATTTGGCTAAAAAAACACATTTTCCTCACATTTCTGTGGCAGAAAGTTCTGGAATCTGAGAGGAGCTACAAATTTCCTTCCACCCAGCGTTCCCCCAAGTCTCCCGATAAAAATGATACCTCACTTGCGTGGGTAGGCCTAGCGCCGGCGACAGGAAACACCCCAAAGCGCAACGTGGACACATCCTAAATTTTGGAAAAAAACAGAGGTGTTTTTTGCGAAGTGCCTACCTGTAGATTTTGGCCTCTAGCTCAGCCGGCACCTAGGGAAACCTACCAAACCTGTGCATTTCTGAAAACTAGAGACCTAGGGGAATCCAAGGAGGGGTGACTTGCGGGGCTCGGACCAGGTTCTGTTACCCAGAATCCTTTGCAAACCTCAAAATTTGGCTAAAAAAACACATGTTCCTCACATTTCTGTGGCAGAAAGTTCTGGAATCTGAGAGGAGCTACAAATTTCCTTCCACCCAGCGTTCCCCCAAGTCTCCCGATAAAAATTATACCTCACTTGCGTGAGTAGGCCTAGCGCCGGCGACAGGAAACACCCCAAAGCGCAACGTGGACACATCCTAAATTTTGGAAAAAAACAGAGGTGTTTTTTGCGAAGTGCCTACCTGTAGATTTTGGCCTCTAGCTCAGCCGGCACCTAGGGAAACCTACCAAACCTGTGCATTTCTGAAAACTAGAGACCTAGGGGAATCCAAGGAGGGGTGACTTGCGGGGCTCGGACCAGGTTCTGTTACCCAGAATCCTTTGCAAACCTCAAAATTTGGCTAAAAAAACACATGTTCCTCACATTTCTGTGGCAGAAAGTTCTGGAATCTGAGAGGAGCTACAAATTTCCTTCCACCCAGCGTTCCCCCAAGTCTCCCGATAAAAATTATACCTCACTTGCGTGAGTAGGCCTAGCGCCGGCGACAGGAAACACCCCAAAGCGCAATGTGGACACATCCTAAATTTTGGAAAAAAACAGAGGTGTTTTTTGCGAAGTGCCTACCTGTAGATTTTGGCCTCTAGCTCAGCCGGCACCTAGGGAAACCTACCAAACCTGTGCATTTCTGAAAACTAGAGACCTAGGGGAATCCAAGGAGGGGTGACTTGCGGGGCTCGGACCAGGTTCTGTTACCCAGAATCCTTTGCAAACCTCAAAATTTGGCTAAAAAAACACATGTTCCTCACATTTCTGTGGCAGAAAGTTCTGGAATCTGAGAGGAGCTACAAATTTCCTTGCACCCAGCGTTCCCCCAAGTCTCCCAATAAAAATGATACCTCACTTGCGTGGGTAGGCCTAGCGCCGGCGACAGGAAACACCCCAAAGCGCAACGTGGACACATCCTAAATTTTGGAAAAAAACAGAGGTGTTTTTTGCGAAGTGCCTACCTGTAGATTTTGGCCTCTAGCTCAGCCGGCACCTAGGGAAACCTACCAAACCTGTGCATTTCTGAAAACTAGAGACCTAGGGGAATCCAAGGAGGGGTGACTTGCGGGGCTCGGACCAGGTTCTGTTACCCAGAATCCTTTGCAAACCTCAAAATTTGGCTAAAAAAACACATGTTCCTCACATTTCTGTGGCAGAAAGTTCTGGAATCTGAGAGGAGCTACAAATTTCCTTCCACCCAGCGTTCCCCCAAGTCTCCCGATAAAAATTATACCTCACTTGCGTCAGTAGGCCTAGCGCCGGCGACAGGAAACACCCCAAAGCGCAACGTGGACACATCCTAAATTTTGGAAAAAAACAGAGGTGTTTTTTGCGAAGTGCCTACCTGTAGATTTTGGCCTCTAGCTCAGCCGGCACCTAGGGAAACCTACCAAACCTGTGCATTTCTGAAAACTAGAGACCTCGGGGAATCCAAGGAGGGGTGACTTGCGGGGCTCGGACCAGGTTCTGTTACCCAGAATCCTTTGCAAACCTCAAAATTTGGCTAAAAAAACACATGTTCCTCACATTTCTGTGGCAGAAAGTTCTGGAATCTGAGAGGAGCTACAAATTTCCTTCCACCCAGCGTTCCCCCAAGTCTCCCGATAAAAATTATACCTCACTTGCGTGAGTAGGCCTAGCGCCGGCGACAGGAAACACCCCAAAGCGCAATGTGGACACATCCTAAATTTTGGAAAAAAACAGAGGTGTTTTTTGCGAAGTGCCTACCTGTAGATTTTGGCCTCTAGCTCAGCCGGCACCTAGGGAAACCTACCAAACCTGTGCATTTCTGAAAACTAGAGACCTAGGGGAATCCAAGGAGGGCTGACTTGCGGGGCTCGGACCAGGTTCTGTTACCCAGAATCCTTTGCAAACCTCAAAATTTGGCTAAAAAAACACATGTTCCTCACATTTCTGTGGCAGAAAGTTCTGGAATCTGAGAGGAGCTACAAATTTCCTTCCACCCAGCGTTCCCCCAAGTCTCCCGATAAAAATTATACCTCACTTGCGTGAGTAGGCCTAGCGCCGGCGACAGGAAACACCCCAAAGCGCAATGTGGACACATCCTAAATTTTGGAAAAAAACAGAGGTGTTTTTTGCGAAGTGCCTACCTGTAGATTTTGGCCTCTAGCTCAGCCGGCACCTAGGGAAACCTACCAAACCTGTGCATTTCTGAAAACTAGAGACCTAGGGGAATCCAAGGAGGGGTGACTTGCGGGGCTCGGACCAGGTTCTGTTACCCAGAATCCTTTGCAAACCTCAAAATTTGGCTAAAAAAACACATGTTCCTCACATTTCTGTGGCAGAAAGTTCTGGAATCTGAGAGGAGCTACAAATTTCCTTCGACCCAGCGTTCCCCCACGTCTTCCGATAAAAATGATACCTCACTTGCGTGGGTAGGCCTAGCGCCGGCGACAGGAAACACCCCAAAGCGCAACGTGGACACATCCTAAATTTTGGGAAAAAACAGAGGTGTTTTTTGCGAAGTGCCTACCTGTAGATTTTGGCCTCTAGCTCAGCCGGCACCTAGGGAAACCTACCAAACCTGTGCATTTCTGAAAACTAGAGACCTAGGGGAATCTAAGGAGGGGTGACTTGCGGGGCTCGGACCAGGTTCTGTTACCCAGAATCCTTTGCAAACCTCAAAATTTGGCTAAAAAAACACATGTTCCTCACATTTCTGTGGCAGAAAGTTCTGGAATCTGAGAGGAGCTACAAATTTCCTTCCACCCAGCGTTCCCCCAAGTCTCCCAATAAAAATGATACCTCACTTGCGTGGGTAGGCCTAGCGCCGGCGACAGGAAACACCCCAAAGCGCAACGTGGACACATCCTAAATTTTGGAAAAAAACAGAGGTGTTTTTTGCGAAGTGCCTACCTGTAGATTTTGGCCTCTAGCTCAGCCGGCACCTAGGGAAACCTACCAAACCTGTGCATTTCTGAAAACTAGAGACCTAGGGGAATCCAAGGAGGGGTGACTTGCGGGGCTCGGACCAGGTTCTGTTACCCAGAATCCTTTGCAAACCTCAAAATTTGGCTAAAAAAACACATGTTCCTAACACATGTTCCTCACATTTCTGTGGCAGAAAGTTCTGGAATCTGAGAGGAGCTACAAATTTCCTTCCACCCAGCGTTCCCCCAAGTCTCCCGATAAAAATGATACCTCACTTGCGTGGGTAGGCCTAGCGCCTGCGACAGGAAACACCCCAAAGCGCAACGTGGACACATCCAAAATTTTGGGACAAAACAGTGCCTACCTGTGGATTTTGGCCTGTAGCTCACCCGGCGCCTAGGGAAACCTACAAAACCTGTGCATTTCTGAAAACTAGAGACCTAGGGGAATCCAAGGAGGGGTGACTTGTGGGGCTCGGACCAGGTTCTGTTACCCAGAATCCTTTGCAAACCTCAAAATTTGGCTAAAAAAACACATGTTCCTCACATTTCTGTGGCAGAAAGTTCTGGAATCTGATAGGAGCCACAAATTTCCTTCCACCCAGCGTTCCCCCAAGTCTCCCGATAAAAATGATACCTCACTTGTGTGGGTGGGCCAGGTGCCTGCAACAGAATAAGGCCCAAAACCTGAAGGGATAGAAGGGATAGCACAGCAAGTTTATAAGGGCATATTCTTTTATACATCTTTAGACGGACTCTGCTTTGGGGACCCACATAAGTGAGGTGTAATTTTACTTGGGAGACTGAGGGGAAAACTGGGGAGTAGGAATTTTGTGCTGGAGCGGTGATCCTACTAAGAAACATCAGGAAAATATGCTTTTTTATGCAAATTTTGAGGTTTACAGAGGAGTCTGGGTAAGAAAATGTTGGGGGAGCCACACAAGCCACACCTCCCTAGACTCCTTGGGGTGCCTAGTTTTAAAAAGTTTCTGGGTTTTGTAGGTTTCCCTACATGACGGCCGCACCCAGGACCAAAAACATAGGTGGGCCCTCCCCCCCAAACACAGGTATTTTTGGAATATATCACTTTGATGTGTGCACATACGTCCGTGATGTGCCAAACACTAAAATTGTGAAAAGAAACACACTTAGTTTATGTGAAGAAGACCCCTCACCCACCAACCAAGTTGGTGGCATGCTTCATCATCGGGGTCCCACCCGAGGCACCTAGCGTGTCTCAAGTGTGCTGCGACGCCTGATTACAGCGGAGCAGGTTTTGTCATTTGTACCACACATACTGGTTGGATTTGGCACAAGGGTGAGTGATGGTTCAGTAGATCAAATTTTATTAACAAGAGATTTCACAAAAGTGAAATGCACTGGTAATAACTGAAAGGCCAAAAAACTGAACCAATGACTCACAGCTCGTGAGCTGTAAAGCCACGACAAGGCACCAACCGCTTTACAGTCCATTCACACACCTTTCATACATGACATGCACTAGACCATTCACGCCGCCAGCCACGGGCCCAGCACATTACAAGACTCGCATCCACAGACAGCGCCAGTCAAGGGCCCATCACTTTCATACGCCCACATGCCTGATACAGCAATCACACCAGCTGATGAGTGTGTGGACTGGCGTTTGGCCGGCACTGCCAGCCAAGCGCCACACCACCAGCCAAGCGCCACCCCACCCACACCACCAGCCAAGCGCCACCCCACACACACCGCCAGCCCAGCGCCACCCCACACACACCGCCAGCCAAGCGCCACCCCACACACACCGCCAGCCAAGCGCCACCCCACACACACCGCCAGCCAAGCGCCACCCCACCCACGCCGCCAGCCAAGCGCCACCCCACACACACCGCCAGCCAAGCGCCACCCCACCCACGCCGCCAGCCAAGCGCCACCACACCCACGCCACCAGCCAAGCGCCACTCTACACATGCCATCCCCTTTTTTTTGTTTTTAAACAACAAAGAAACCACTAATCATAAATTAGTACAAAACTACAAACACAAAAGCTCTAACTGAATACATGACTAATGCCAACCGTGAAACAGAACATATAAAAATATAAAACACCAGTTTACGCTCACGGAATTTCCCAATAATTCTTCTGTGTGTGGTAGCTCCTGAAACAGCCACCCACACACAGCCCAAGCTTTGAAGGACAATCAGGGCAGTACATCCTAGTCTCCTTCCTGATACCTCTTCGAGCACAGACTCTACATCTCTTAGCAGGAAAGTTTTTTTTGGCCGTGGGAGGAATGTGCTCAGCAAAGTGACGATCTTTCAATCTAGCCACATCCTCCACCACTGCTTCTCTAGGAACTCTTGCCTGTTCCAGCACAACAAGGCTAGCTATGATAGACTCCTGAAATTTCACAAATGTCATCCTTGACTATGGAGAACTATCCTTAAACACAACAAAAGCATTAAAAGTTGCCAAGTGGAACAAGTGAAGCGCTAATTTCTTATACCACACATAAGACTTACGAGCAGCAGTGTAAGGTTCTAACCTCTGATCTACTCTATCAACAGCACCCATGTGCTTATTATAGTCTAAGATGCACACAGGTTTGCGCACTTCGGCAACCTGACCCCAAACAGCCACAGGTGAAGTACTCTCATCATGGATGGTGCTTAGCATGTATACATCCCTCTTGTCTACAAATTTCAGAGCTAGCAGCTCATCATTCCACAAGGCACTGCACTGTCCCTTCTCAAGTTTTTTACAGACAAGCTCTTTTGGATAGCCTTTCCGATTAGAGCGGATTGTGCCACAAGCAACAGTGTCCACTCTGAACAACTCCTTGAACAACCGAACTCCAGTGTAGAAGTTATCTACATATAAATGGTGACCTTTGTTAAACAGTCGTCTACCAAGTTCCCACACAATTTTCTCACTAACTCCAAAAGTGGGAGGACAACCAGGGGGGTCAATATTGGAATCCCTACCAGTGTAGACCCGGAAATTATAAACATATCCTGTACTACTTTCTGACAGCATATACAATTTAATTCCATACCGTGCCCTCTTGCTAGGAATGTACTGCCTAAAAACCAAACGACCCTTGAACAGGACCAAAGACTCATCTACAGATATTTCTTTCCCTGGAACATAGATCTCTGAAAACCGATCTACCAAATGATCAAGGACAGGTCTAATCTTAAAAAGACGGTCAGAATCAGGATGATCTTGTGGCAAGGCTAAAGCATTATCTACAAAATGCAACATCCGAAGAAGAAGCTCATACTGGTTACGACTCATGATGGCAGGAAATATAGCAGTTGCCATCAAGGGACTAGTAGACCAATATGAAGACAGCGACGGCTTCCTTATCAGCCCCATCAAAAAAGTTAAACCCAAGAACTTTTTCAACTCTTCCAGATTTGTGGGAATCCACCGGCTAGCTCTAGAGTGTGGCCTAAGTCTGGCAGCGTTGTCCCTCAAAAACTGCTCTGCATACAAATTAGTCTGCTCAACAATCTCTTCCAAAAATATATCGTCCATAAACAACTCAAAAAAGTTGACGGGCAAAAAGTTTTCCGTATTAACTCGACACCCTGGAAAACCAGTAAACGCAGGCAACTGTGGCTGCTCCATGTTTGGTGCAACCCATGCGTCAGGTCTTCCAATGGGAAGCCTTTCAGCCGCTGGCTCCTGCACCATTGGCACATCACTGTCCTCCTCTAAAACAGGCCCTTCATCAGCACTGAGAGTGGCTTCATCATCAGATGATTCATCTCTGACAGAAAATTCACTTCCAGAATCCTGCACTTCCTCCTCTGCCTCAGATGCAGAGTCAGTCTCATATTCATGGTCAGAAGATGACTCAAAAAGCACACTAACAACCTGCTGAGCGGTCATCCTACGGCTGGCCATGATCCTTCCTACAAAAATTAACTGGACAAATACACCACCAACAACCAGCACTGTGTAAGATAAGTAACAAAGTATAGGTTTATCACTAAGAATTATAAACTCAAAAACTATACTGCTCACTTGCCTGAAAAAGCTTGACTCACCAGCAACTACTCTGCACAGCCACAGCAATCACCAACGATATCCCACTAAAAAGAGAGAAAAAAAAGCAAATTAGACATAAGACAACACAATAATCATTGTGCATAACTCTAAGGACAATTTCACACACAATCCTGCATTCAGTACACCACCTACAAACATGTCATTCATGCATTGCAACAATACTCACTTGGAGTAAATGTATTTACTTACCTAAAAGATGCAACTACGCAAACCGCAGGACAACTACTGCCAAAACTGCAACAAGCCACAGCAATGTCAGCAAAAGCTTTGAACTAGAACAAAAAGGAGAAAAACTGTTATTATCATAAAAGCAAATACTTCGCCAGTTGACAAACACTCCGCCACTAACCATTTTTTCATTTTCCCTTGTGTCTAGACTTCTCTGCTTGAGGGAAGATGGGCCTAAAAAAAAATAGGCCAATCTACCCCCAAGGGGAGGGGACAGAAATCGCCCAGATTACATTGCACCCTTTGGGGGGGGGGCCGACCCTTGCCCAAGGGGCCACACCCCCACACAAAGCACACACACACACATATAGTATCCCTGGCGCTATGGGGATTCTGCCCCCCTTGGGGACAGAAAGGCCTAAAAAATAGGCATATCTGCCCCCAAGGGGGCCAGAACTGCCCAAAAATACATGTGGGCCCCTGGGGGCGACCCTTGCCCAAGGGGCCGCCCCCCAACACACAAAATAAAAACCAACAATAAAATCCCTGGTGTCTAGTGGCTTTCTGCCCCCCTTGGGGGCAGATCGGCGTAAAAATAGGGCCAATCTGCCCCCAAGGGGGGCAGAAACGACGATAAATACATTGCGCCCCCGGGGGGAGCGACCCTTGCCCAAGGGGCCACCCCCCAACACAAAGCACACATACAAACATATCTTTCTGGCGCTATTGGGATTCTGCCCCCCTTGGGGGCAGAAAGGCCTAAAAAAAATAGGCCTCTCTGCCCCCAAGGGGGGCAGAACTGCCCAAAAATACATGTGGGCCCCTGGGGGCGACCCTTGCCCAAGGGGCCACCCCCCAACACAAAAAATAAAAATCAACAATAAAATCCCTGGTGTCAAGTGGCTTTCTGCCCCCGTTGGGGGCAGATCGGCCTAAAAATAGGGCCAATCTGCCCCCAAGGGGGGCAGAAACGACAATAAATACATTGCGCCCCTGGGGGGAACGACCCTTGCCCAAGGGGCCACCCCCCAACACAAAGCACACATACATACATACTATTTCTGGCGCTATTGGGATTCTGCCCCCCTTGGGGGCAGAAAGGCCTAAAAAAAATAGGCCTCTCTGCCCCCAAGGGGGGCAGAACTGCCCAAAAATACATGAGGGCCCCTGGGGGCGACCCTTGCCCAAGGGGCCGCCCCCCAACACAAAAAATACAAATCAACAATAAAATCCCTGGTGTCTAGTGGCTTTCTGCCCTCCTTGGGGGCAGATCGGCCTAAAAATAGGGCCAATCTGCCCCCAGGGGGGGCAGAAACAACGTAAAATACATTTGCCCCCAAAGGGGAGCGACCCTTGCCCAAGGGGCCGCCCCCCAACACAAAAAATACAAATCAACAATAAAATCCCTGGTGTCTAGTGGCTTTCTGCCCCCCTTGGGGGCAGATCGGCCTAAAAATAGGGCCAATCTGCCCCCAGGGGGGGCAGAAACGATGTAAAATACATGTGCCCCCAAAGGGGAGCGACCCTTGCCCAAGGGGTCGCTCCCCTACACTAGTATGCATTCAGAAGAGAAATCCCTGGTGTCTAGTGGGCATTCCTGCTGCCCGATCGCATCGCGATCGGGCAGCAGGAATGCTCAAAGAGACATCGAGGGAAAGGAAAACCCTTTCCTTTCCCTTGATGCCTCTCTCAGAGCACCCCCACCCCGCACGAAGGTGAAAAACTCACCTTCTCCCTTAGACGTGCTGGAAGCAAATGGCTTCCAGCGCGTCTTTCCCCCTTTCCCTGAAATCAGTGCGCGATCGCGCGCTGACGTCATGGGGGGGGGGCGGGGGGGGTGGGCGTGAAAGGGGAAGGGATTCCCCTTTCAGCCCTGGCCTGGGGGTGTTGGGGGGCGGCCCTCGGGGGAAGCGCTAGCGCTTCCCCCGACTGCCAGTCCCAGGACGTAATGGTTACGTCCATGGCGCCACACGGGCGCTGCCATGGACGTAACCATTACGTCCCTGGCGGGGAAGGGGTTAATCTACACTGTTTCAATTCATTTATAACATTTATTCCATGGGCATAGAAAATATGCTTGTGAACGGATCTAACATGGTTACATTCGTCTTCCAAGTTTGAAGAAAAAGAACAAACAGGGTCATGGCCCCCTGTGAGTCAGCACACTGAAAAATAGAAAATTGCATTTAATATGAGAGCCAGGCAGCTAAACTCCGGCTCAAGCTAACTTAAGGCCTATGAGGATTTCAATACAGATTTAATAACGCAAATGTTAGTATAAGCTCATTTGAACGAAACATAAACATTTTGATCACAATTATTAGTTTGCGTATACATTGATGGCTACTCTTTGTGGTCACAATTCAAGCGCACGTTTAAGCAAAGTCGCTATTATTATAGTTTCTATGCGGCATCATCACACATTAATTCATAAACATTTCATGCTAATATAGATTATATCTCAGTCCCTCCTCTGATGACGTTCGTCATCACACAAACCTTTCCTTTTTGACCTTTCACTTTAATTTTTCGCTTTACGCATAATGCGCATTTCAACATTTTGTCCCTTGTGAGAACTTTCCCAAATTTCATTGAACATTTTCTCCCTTTCACTTTCTTCATTTTTCCTGGTTCTCTTTGTCCAATTTCTTTTAATTTTATCATTAATTTTGCAAGCTCCCCATAATCCTAATAGACAGTCCAAAACAATTAATAGACCCCCTAGAATTTTTGCAAGTACCCCATTGCAAATATTGCTAAACCAGCTCCCTACTCTGGCAATTCCTTTTCCTAATTTCTCCCACACTCCAGGTTCCTTCAAGTCCTTCAAATCTGCACTATCTCTAGTTAGGTTAGTAAGCATACCTCTAATCTTTTTACTATTGTCCGGTATAAATGAGCAACAATGACGCTCGTTGAGCATCTTGCAGACTCCGCCACTCTTTGCTAAAAGAATGTCTAAAGCAAGCCGATTTTGAAGAGTCATAGCTCTCTCCGCAGCAAGTTCAGTATCCATCAGGAGTATAGCCCCTGTAAAATTTGTCAGCATGTTATCCACAATAGTAGACAACTTTTGAATCTTTATGGAGTTCAAGATAACCCCTACTGAAGGGATTATGGCTCCAAATATGTCTCCAACGACAGCAGCTGCTGTCTCGCGTTTTTGTCTAGCATGTTGTAATTCAGACGTTTTAGGTATTTGCTTTAAGTCATCAATCTGGTAAATCTTTGGGAAAACTATTCCCAAATAACATGTCCCATACCATCCCTTAGGGAGACGGTAATAAGCATTAAGTCCACAGATGTAATAGATCCCAGGGATCGCTGGATCCTGTCCATTTAACATGAATGTCCATTTACTCTGAAACAAAAACACATGCTTGCATTCACTCGTTCCCACAAATAAAGGCCCTCATTCTGACCTTGGCGGGCGGCGGAGGCCGCCCGCCAAAGTCCCGCCGTCAGGTTACCGTTCCACGGTCGAAAGACCGCGGCGGTAATTCTGACATTCCCGCTGGGCTGGCGGGCGGCCGCCTTCAGGCCGCCCGCCAGCCCAGCGGGAAAGAGGCTTCCACGATGAAGCCGGCTCGGAATCGAGCCGGCGGAGTGAAAGCTGTGCGACGGGTGCAGTTGCACCCGTCGCGTATTTCACTGTCTGCGCAGCAGACAGTGAAATACTTGTAGAGGCCCTCTTACGGGGGCCCCTGCAGTGCCCATGCCTGTGGCATGGGCACTGCAGGGGCCCCCAGGGGCCCCGCGACCCCCCCTACCGCCATCCGGTTCCCGGCGGTCGGACTGCCGGGATCTGGATGGCGGTAGGGGGGGTCGGAATCCCCTCGGCGGCGCAGCAAGCTGCGCCGCCTTGGAGGATTCAATGGGGCGGCGGGACACTGGCGGGAGACCGCCAGTGTTGCCGGTCCGACCGCGGCTTTACCGCCGCGGTCGGAATCCCCATTGGAGCACCGCCGGCCTGTCGGCGGTGCTCCCGCGGTCCTCCGCCCTGGCGGTCTTTCACCGCCAGGGTCAGAATGACCGCCAAAGTGTCTTGCTCAGATTTTGGCCTATATATACAAAGCCTACCTACATGTAATGCATCTATAGATAGTTTCCCTTGCGTCTTGATTGCGGTGTAAGCATAATCATTTGCATATGTGCGTTTCTCTAACCCCTTTTCTAATCTTTCCTTCAATGCTTTGCGTCTATCATCAGTGTGAGCTAAAAAGCTTTTCTCTACAGGTGTCAAAAGGCAGGTCAGATTGTTGCGGTGTGCATAAGCTGTCCCAAATGTAAGCGTCGGTTCAAAGAAGCCTCTAACTTTTTTTATCCTATGCACCTTAGCTAACTTGTTCAGAAACTCAATCACAGGAACAAAAGAAAACACAACATCCAGATTTGAATAGAAGTATTGCACATGCTCTAGATTATAGAATATTGTTAATAGCAAGCTACAGCTTATCCCATAAGTTAATGGAAGACCATGATAGGTAACCCCTTCTTGCACTGACAAAGGAATTTTTGTACACACATAACAGTTTTTCGCATCCATGGTCTCAACATACTCATTCAGTAAGCGATAGAAGACATTAGTAGAAAGTTCCCCCTTTGAATTAGTTCCCTCATGCAGGTGCTTTGCACCCTGTTCAAACTTTTCCCACGGTGTTAATGTTGTAGTCTTAGGTTTTGAAGCAGTGTTAGTTACTTTCTTATCCAACCACGGCATTCCCACTATCACTCCCACAATTATTATTGCATACACAATACCTATTATAAGACTCAGCCAACCACACACCTTACCCTTCTTGTTACTACCTCTATAATAAGCCACGTCTGTAAAGAATCAGATAGCAGAATGACAATCAACTTGAGGATGATGTAAAACCTCTTTTTTTTCTCTTCTCTTTTCTCTTTTTTGTTTGATGCAAAAAGTCCCTTTTTCTCTGCGTATATTTACAGTGTTTCACTCACTCCAGGACCCCTTTTGTCAAATCAGGTTAGCAGCTTGTCACAAGGGTTCTCAAAGTCAAATCAGGTTATCAGTGTCTCATCCGGTAATTTATAACTCTCTCTTCATAAGTTTTCAGTTTTCGATTTTTCACAAAGTCTCTTTCTTTGAGTTACTTCAGGTACTGTAGTATTGGCCTGGTACTTCTCGATCAAAACAGAACGCTAACAATTCTTGTTGCCATTCAGATGTTGTTGCATATGCCCATTCAGGACCAGCGTACCTTCTGTTTGCGGTTCTCTTTCTTTTCAATCTGCGTTCACCTTGCAATTCTCCTTCACTCAGATCCTCTACTCGGGATGTATCAGTCTCTTCTGTTATTGTTTCACCTGGTAAACTCTTTTCTCTTGCAGCCTGTTTCTCTGGCCAGTTATCTCCCTTATGCGTCTTCTTTCTGCCTGTTCTTTCAGGACACTGAACAGCACCCTCCTCTTGTACTGTGGTGTTTTCTCTTGATGGACCTGCAACTGGCTCAGGGGATGCCGGAGTACTTTGGTCTCTTTCTATTATTTCCCCTTCTTCTTCTTCTTCTTCTGGATCTGTAACGGGTTCAAGTTCTAACCCGTATCTGTCTATTTCTGGGAGAACCTCTCCTTGATTTAGTTCTCCTGCTGCCTCTACTGAGATAGGCACACTGTCACCTCTCTCGAACTCATTCACTGTTTGAGGGACTAGGCTGTTCTCAGTGGACTCTCCTGCAGTTTCAGTTCTCTCTTGGCTGTTTTCTAGCCCTGATACTTCTCTCTCTGTGACTGTTGTGCCGGAAACTTCAAGTTCCTCATCAGTTGGGCATGTTACCTTTTTTGTGTGACTGGCATGTATCCAGTTTGGAACGCCTGCACATTTCACAGCAGTGGTTGTTGTCAAGGTTACTTGATATGGCTCCTTCCAGCGCGGCTCCAAACACAACTTTCTCATGTGCTTCTTGACAACCACCCAGTCACCGGCTTGTAGGGTGTGACCTGGATCTCCGATCGGTGGCAACGTGTTAGCTTCTACCTGGTGAGAGAAAGAGCAAATCACATCAGCCAAGCCTTTGCAGTAGTCCAACACCATGTCATCCGTGATATTCACTAGAGCATTTGCAGGTACTGCGGGTAACCTCATAGCTCTACCCATCAGGATCTCGTGTGGTGATAGTCCTGTCTTCTTATCAGGGGTGTTCCTCATTGACATCAGCACTAAGAGTAATGCATCTGGCCATTTCATATTGGTAGCTGCGCACATCTTTGCCATTCTTGATTTCAAGGTACCATTCATTTGCTCTACTAATCCTGATGCCTCAGGCGGTAGCTACAGTGCAGCTTCTGTTCAATGTCTAATGCGGCACACAAGAGTTTAATCACCTCATTGTCAAAGTGCCTGCCCCTATCTGATTCTATAGAGACCGGAAACCCGAACCTGGGTATTAGTTCCCTAAGCAACAGCTTTGCAACTGTGAGACTGTCATTTCTACGAGTGGGGTAAGCTTCAATCCAGTGACTGAAAACACACACAATCACCAACACGTACTTCAATCCTCCGCAAACAGGCATTTCAATGCAATCCATTTGCATCTTGCTAAATGGACCACCAGCTCTCCCTATGTGGCTCAAAGTTACCACAGTCCCTTTTCCGGCATTTATCTGTTGACAGATGATGCACCTGTGACAGGTAACCTCTGGGGCATGTCTGAATTTTGGGTTAAACCAATCGATTTTGAATGACCTGATCATCACATCTCTCCCGAGGTGAGCCTGTCCATGATAGAGCCTTGCGAAGTGTGACAGAAGACTGTTTGGCAAAACTAATTTCCCCTCCTCTGAGACCCACAAGTCGTCAGCCCTTTGTACATATTGCATTCTTTGCCAGTAGCGTTTTTCCTCTTTGCTAGCACGACCCTGTAGTGTCTTTAGCTCATCTAGTGTATCGACCACCGTTAATCCAAGGTTTAAGCATGTGTCATTTTCAGTTTGCAGCATCAATTCCCACTAATCCTTAAACGATATACAGTTCAATGCGCAAAACTTTGCGACTTTATCTGAATAACCGTTTCCCATGGACACAAAGTCTTGTGACTTAACGTGAGCATTGCATTTCACCACGGCAATTTCAAGAGGTAACTGAATCGCATGTAACAAATCCTTAATTTGTTCACCATTTTTCACAGGAGAACCAGAAGAGGTCATGAAACCTCTTTGCGACCACAATTGGCCAAAGTCATGTACAATTCCAAATCTGTACCTACTGTCAGTATAGATAGTGACTCTTAGATTTTCAGCTGCGTGGCATGCCTTAGTAAGGGCAATTAGCTCTGCCACTTGTGCGGAATACACTCTCTCGAACCAGGAAGCTTCGATGATACCAGCTATGGTACATACAGCGTAACCGTCTCTCAGCATTCCAACTGAGGGCCTCATTTTGACTTCGGCGGGCGGCGGGCGCTGCCCGCCGGGCGGGAACCGCCACTTGGCTGCTCCGCGGTCAAAAGACCGCAGAGGCCATTCTGGCTTTCCCGCTGGGCCGGCGGGCGACCGCCAAAGGGGTGCCCGCCAGCCCAGCGGGAAAGACCCGGCAACAATGAAGCCGGCTCCGAATGGAGCCGGCGGAGTTGCAGGGGTGAAAATCCTAATGGGGCCCTGTTAGGGGGCCCCACGACACCTGTTCCCACCATCCTGGTTCTGGCGGTGTAAACCGCCAGAAACAGGCTGGCGGGAAGGGGGTCGGAATCCCCATGGCGGCGCTGCAAGCAGCGCCGCCATGGAGGATTCTCCGGGCCAGGGGAAATCCGGCGGGAAACCGCCGGATCCCCTTTTCTGACCGCGGCTTTACTGCCGCGGTCAGAATGGCCCTAGAAGCACCGCCAGCCTGTTGGTGGTGCTTCCGTTGCCCTCCACCCTGGCGGTCATAGACCGCCAGGGTTGGAATGAGGGCCTGAGTCTCTCAAACAGGATCCATCAACAAACATAACACAGTCATTTTCCTTTAACTGTGTATCTTGAATATCAGGTCGTGGCTTGGTACATAGTTCTGTTACCTCAAGACAATCGTGCTCAACTTCCTCTTCATTATCAACTTCACTATTGTCAGCAGGAAGTAGAGTTGCCGGGCTCAACACAGTACATCGTTTCAGTTAAACATTAGGTGACCCCAGTATAATTGTCTCATATTTGGTAAGACAAGCATTTGTCATGTGCTGAGTTTTGGTGCGAGTCAACAAAATTTCAACTGAATGCGGAACCATTACTGTTAGGGGGTATCCCATTACTATGCCTTCACACTGCTTGAGGCTCTGACCAACTGCTGCAACTGCGCGCAAACAACCCGGTAAGGCTGCTGCGACAGGGTCCAAGGTAGCTGAAAAATATGCTACAGGGCGATTTGCAAATCCATGGACCTGTGTCAAGACAGACAAAGAACAAGCATCACGTTCATGACAAAACAGTAGAAAAGGCTTTGCGTAATCAGGCATACCCAACTCTGGTGCCCTGCACATGCACTGTCTCAATTCCATGATTGACTCAAGCTCTTCCTTGGACAAGGCTATGGTATACAGCTCATCCTTGATCTCTTTACCTGTCAGTTTTATCAAAGGTTTTGAGATAATCGAGAAGATGGGTATCCACTGGAGGCAGTAGCCCACCATTCCCCAAAACATCCTGACATCTCTCTTTGTCGTTGGGGGGTTCATTTGCAAAATGGCTGTTATTCTTTCTTTCGATATTCTCCTGGACCCTCTTTCAATTAAGTGTCCTAAGTATTTCACTTCTTTCTGGCAGGACTGCAGCTTCTTGGGTTACACTTTATGTCCATTCTTTCCCAAATGATTCAGTAAGGCAATTGTGTCATACTTACAGTTATCCCTTGTCTTGGATGCAATCAACAAATCATCAATGTGCTGCACTAGAGTCGAGTTAAAAGGCAGTAGTAAGGATTCTAAGTCCTTTTTCAATATCTGATTGAAGATGGACGGTGACTCAGAAAACCCTTGAGGAATTCTGCACCAACTGTATACCTTATCCAGGAATTTGAAACTGAACAAAAACTGGCTGTCCTCGTGAAGAGGTATTGAAAAGAAGGCTTGTGACAGGTCTACAACGGTGAACCACTCAGCATCACATGGAACCTGAAACATGATCACTGCTGGATTGGGCTCTGTGGGGCAACATTTTACCACAATCTTGTTTATTTTCCTCAAATCCTGCACAATTCGAACCTTCCCACAGGGCTTTTTCAGACCCATTATCGGTGAATTACATGGGCTGCTCAACACTTCCTTCAGGACTCCCTGTTTCACAAAGTCTGCAATTATTTGTGACACTTGAATAAGGACATCTTGTGCCATATGATATTGTGGCACCTGGGGAAACACTGCATTTGGTTTTACTTGTACTTTAACTGGTTCCACTCCTTTTATCAATCCCACTTCTTTCCCTGTCAAATCTCACACTTTCTCCGTCACCGTTCCGTGTAACTCGGCAGGTAGGTCAATCACTGTAAGCATTGGGAACAATGTAATCAAAGGGTGATCTTCATTTGCAGTTCCTGTCTCTAACTCTGAGAACTGACCATCATCCCCTTCGTCATCACTGTTTGTCTGTACTTCGATTCCATCATTTGAACATGTAATCGAACATTTTGTCTTGCACAGTAAGTCTCTTCCCAGTAGGGATACCGGACTCGAATCGCAGACTACAAACTGCACTGGATCTGTAATCAGATTTGCTAAGTATTGGTTTGCTACTCCGACCACCCTTATGGTACGCCCTGAAAGGGGTAATTTCGGAACCTCTGCACTTCTGGCTGTAGAGCATGTAGCTCAAGTATCAACCAAGAATGCAACTTTGTGACCCAATACCTTTACCTATACATAGGGTACCCTTTGATCTACCTCTAGGGACGCTGCAAGCCTGCACTCCTCGCTATCTGAACTGTCATCCGACCACTCCTCATTCATTCCATCTTCACCACGCAATGGGAATTGCTGTACTGTATTATTTGGACTCATCACCTGACCTGAGACCTGCTGAGGAAGCATCACCTGCTGCTGTCTCATTGGAGCCATTGGAAATTGCATTTGCTGTCTAGGTACCATGGGAACCTGCTGTTGTACTTGTTGCATTTGTGCTGGTTGAACGCGCTGCATTTGCATTTGCTGCATGGGCTGTAACCCTTGCATCTGTACCACATTATTTTAAAAATTCGGGTTTCGATTTCTCAGTTTTGGACCTTTCATATTTTGCAATGTACCGACATTAGTGCTTTGTTGAACGACACCATCCTGCACCACAATCGGGCATTCCCGCTTCCAATGCCCCACGCCCCCGCACGCATGACATGGTGACATCCTTTTCATCCCTTGTACATCATTTTGGACCACAACAGTATTCAAGTCTGGACCGCGATTCACAAAACCTCGACCTCGACCTCTCTGTTGCGCCTGAAACACACCATTCACTTGCAGTTGCTGCTGTATCATCTGTTGAACTCCATTTCCCTGTATTCCTGCCTGCGCTGCCCTTATCTGCATCACCATCACTTTCTCCTTCAACTTTTTCTGCTTCAACTCAATTTCGTCACTACAGTATTTCGCATACTGCAACACCTCATCAATCGGCTTTGCTTGCCAACAAATCAAATGATTCCTAATCATCTGGCTAACCTCTGGTCTCAGCCCTTCAACAAATCTGAACACGAGATGGTTCATGTCTTTCGGTTCAATGGTCTCAGCACCACTATAATGTTTGAAGGCCTTTAACAACCTCTCATAGTAAGCATGTATTGATTCTTTAACCTCCTGTGAGGTCCGGTCGATTTTCTGTCAGTCCGTCACCTTCGGTGACACTTTCTGCTTCAAAAACTCAATCACTTTATGATAGTACTTCATCACCTCCTCAGAGGGAGCTCCGGTCACCTTATCCCTTGCCGGCTCCTTCGTCAGCCAGTCTACCCCTCTCTTGCACTCAAGCCACAAATCAGGTGGAACAATGATCTCAAACAGGGTATTCAAGTCTTCCCAGAGACACTTTGCAAGTTTCACGAACCTATCTGTTTGTTGGTACCACTCAATCGGTTTCTCCCTCAATCTAGGATAATCATTTGTAAAAGATAGGATGTCTCCTCGGGACCACGGCACATGAATTAAAACTCCACCAGCTGTTCTCTCATTGGTAGTATTTTTACTGATTCTGTATCGGGTGAAGCTTTAGTCTGACTCGACCCCGGACTGTCACCTTTTTCTTTATCTCTTTTCTTTGCCCATCTGCCCTCCCACCTTTCTAACACTCCCCAGATTTGCGCACTTTGCAGTATTTCTTTTAAATGTGCTTTCATTCCAGCAGACCTCATTTGCTCAAAGTCTTTTGAATCAAAGTCTAGCCTGTAACTTCTTTTCAAATGTTTAGTGTTCTCAATGTCAATGTTATACTTGTCTGCCAGGTTCGCTAATCTCTGATGTACCTTGCCTACCTCTTTAGTAATCTTAGGACACAAATACCTCAGTTCTGCTTCTGTGTATGACTCTAATCTGTTTATCCCCATTGTTCCGTCCACTAGTTCAGCAGCTTCCACCCCCAGTCTCACAAAATTAAGGTACTCATCTCTCCCTATCTTTTCCGGTTCTACTGCAGTCACTGTAGTCTTCTGTGAAGCATAGGTCTTCTCTAACCACTCATTCAACTGTTGTACTGTAAAACCTTGCAATGAAATGTTCCCTGCATGCATCATTGGCGATTGTGAAGCGTTCGTATTTATTGTCTGTGGGGTTAACACTCCTAGCCCTGCCTGTCTCACTGCTTCCAATGGTGTTTCAACTGGGCTAAGGTCTATCAAAGACCTTGGTTTCTCAGCCGCTTGGTCTCCTGGGGCCATTAACTGAGGGGTTCCTATGGACCCTCCTCTTAGCACATCTTGGGCCATTTCTCCCTGATCACATACACCAGGCTTACCTTGTGCATACAATGGTACCGGTGGACCAACAGTAATTGGTAACGATATTGCAGCTGTTGTCTGACCTGGTCCCAAACCTCCTGGAGCAGCAACTCCAAAGGTCTGATCCAGTGAAGCAGGGGCAGGTATTAATGGAGGTCCAGCTGCTGGATTATATCCCGGTATCAGTTGTGGCTGCGGCTGGGGCACCAATTGCGGAGTTGACTCAATCTGCACTAACCTCGATTTTGTATATATCGGGTCTGGCGGCACTATCAGATTTGTAGTAGTCTCTAGTACCGGGACGTCTGGATAGATTCTCTGTATCCGCGGTGGAGGTTGCAACTGTATCTGCATGTCTGGCACAGTGGGTACACTGACACCATTCTGTATCAAAACAGTATCACTAGTCTGTACTGTATCAGTAACTCCCTTCTCCTGTGTCTGCTTCCCAGGACCCGTACTAGTGCTCGGGACACTATCGCTTACCGCATAAGGTGGTGGGCGATCATGTAATATCCGATCCATAAATTCTTCATCGTCTGAATCATCTTCTTCTTCCCAAGATCTCTATGTTTCTTTAGGCTTACTAGAGTCTTTGGGGGTTATTACAACTTTGTAGGAGGTGTTAATCCGTCCCAAAAGTGACGGTTAAGTGACGGATATACCACCAGCCGTATTACGAGTTCCATAGGATATAATGGACTCGTAATACGGCTGGTGATATATCCGTCACTTTACCGTAACGTTTGGGACGGATTAACACCTCCTCCAAAGTTGTAATAACCCCCTTTGTCTGTTTTACAGGTGGCTTTCTTTCCCTGAGTCTCTTCTCCCTGTGCTATTGCTGGGAACAATTTCAATCCATCAACTGTTCCCTGTCTCCACATTTTGCTCTCATTATCCCACCTCGCTTCTGCATAAGTCATTTCTGCCCTTTTTATTCTTCTTTGGAATTTTTCTTGTCTCTGTTTAAGAGCCATTAGATCCCAAATCGCTAAAGCCTCGTACTGCGCTGGCCTTGGAGGTGGTTTCTGTACACTTAACATCCACCTTAGATTCTCTAGCACCCTTGTATTGAACGTCCCATGTTCTGGGAACGCCAAACATCCCTCTTTCTCTGTTAATTTGCGCCACTGTTTGATCCACAAACAAGGCGCAACACCTTTCTCCTCCATAACTATGTCAGCTGGAGTACCCTCAGGCGGTGTAGGCTCCCCTTCACTCGCCATAATGTATTCATCTCCTTTCAGAGCACTCTTAAAGGCTTTGACAAAATTCATCTTTGCGTTTTCTCTTATTTGTATTTAATCAGAAAGTGACTGAGTTCCCAGGACACTCTTCACCCACTTTCCCAACCTATTGCCCTTCAAAGACGGCAGCCAATCCGTGCACAACCCCTCTCGACAACTGACCTATCTCAGCGCAGCACCACTGACGTCACACTCACACACTGCAGCTGACAAAGTCTTGCGGCTCGTCCGCCCCTCACTGGATTCACATAAAACTAATGCAAAATTACTGCGAGCACCTTTAACAACAACACAAATCTGCTGGTTTACTACAGGAAGGGTAACACATTCGCTTCAGAACTTTACAGAAATTTCACTTGAAGCCTCGGCCGCTACTCTCTCCTTCTCAGTTCCCGCATACGCAAGCAGAATTCGACCCGCAAATCCTACTCTCGACTTGTCAATGGTTTGTCCTAGTGCACTTTAGAACTTGCCAAATCTCCATCGAAGGTTTCACACATACAATTTAACTCAAACTCGACTTGTCAACCACGCCTGATTGACCTATTAAACTGCACAGATTACAACATAAACCCAAGTGTCTCCTACACTTGTCAATATACTCCGGAGTCTTAGACCACGACGGGTCCATACATAAACAACCAACCACGTGGATAATTTTTTAGCACAAAGCTCCACACTCATATGAAGTAAGCCGACTTCCCTACTCTCATACTGCGGAGTACGCCCACTCCTACTAAAACAACATTTACCTGGCCTAAATACACACAGATTTCACAATCACCTGCAAAAAGGCATAAGCTGAGCAAGCGCAAAACCCTATATCACACACGCTATGACCCCAAGAACATTCCCAACTCACTTAGGCAGGCTCCGAGATCCCGGGAAAGTCATGGTAAATTTAGAAACACATCATACCTCCAGTTTGCATTATCTCAGAAAAACAATTTAAACAATGATTCTCCGTTCTAGGGCCCCAAAGGGCCAAACCGTTGCTGTGCTACCAGAACTGCTAACGCGTCCCTTTATGATAATTTATTTCACATCAGGACTCGTTTTAGGCCAATTAATCTTTTGACCCAGTTGAGAGACACCGTAGGACGAGATAGCTAATCAATATACCAATCAATACATCAATAATGTCATGAATATTTATCACAACAATGCATTTCACCTTAGTCAAAGTCATTAATCAATTCAATGACGCTACATTGACCTTTCAGCCATGAATAACCACACCTTGTTTAGTAGAATTTTATGAGTTTTATTCCCTATTAATTAGAATCTAATAGCAACTGCGTTAATCTCAACACCAAGAAACATAATAGCATAGTCACGATATGGTAACTTTGGTATGCTTTCATTAAAGCAAGAATCACAAACATTAGAATATAACATGGCGTGAACATAGATCAAGATTAGCAGAGTGTCGATATTGCTTCAGTTCAACAAACCATAGTCTCAGTCGTTTGTCTAATTGCGTCAGTTTGATGAACACCTGTCCTAACCACTGATTAGCATTTGCATGTTGGGCTTCATGCAAAACAATTTAGAACACCAATTTGGAAAACATCTAGCTAAGGTCTCTGTCAAAAGCAAGCAGATGGTACCTAGAAAGGAAAAGCAAACAGACAAATTACAAAGGCATTGTCATAATTACCCTCCAAGGATTAGGTCAGCGCACAGGTTCAGTCTTCGTCTTCAGGACATCAGTCAAAACGCCATCAGTCAGAACTCAGCTCTGGGGCAAAAAAAGGCACTTTCCTCATAAGGAGGTAAAGTGTAAATGGGCAATCTAAGGATGAGGATGGTTTTAATAAAATCTCAAGTCACCAAACAGAGTGACAGAGTTTCTGGATAAAATCAACAGCATTCCCTAACCCACCTAAATGACCTCTCAGTGACATGGGTTTTTATCCCTTTTCCGTAGTCCATTCCCCCAAAATTCTATTGGACACTTGCTATACCCCACTATCTTTAACCTATCATATAACACATTAGGTAATCCTAATCTTCACCCCATATTGGTTTACAAGTCTTTGATTGGTCTTCGTAATTGACGTCTTTAGAGGTGCCACGTCCGGTGTGACTTCATCCCTTGGTAATTCTTTGCACATCTTTTGGTCAGCAGTTCTATTGTCTTTACTGGTTTGAATGACCTTGTACATTACATTAATCTACACTGTTTCAATTCATTTATAACATTTATTCCATGGGCATAGAAAATATGCTTGTGAACGGATCTAACATGGTTACATTCGTCTTCCAAGTTTGAAGAAAAAGAACAAACAGGGTCATGGCCCCCTGTGAGTCAGCACACTGAAAAATAGAAAAATGCATTTAATATGAGAGCCAGACAGCTAAACTCCGGCTCATGCTAACTTAAGACCTATGAGGATTTCAATACAGATTTAATAACGCAAATGTTAGTATAAGCTCATTTGAACGTAACATAAACATTTTGATCACCATTATTAGTTTGCGTATACATTAGTGGCCACTCTTCGTGGTCACAATTCAAGGCACGTTTAAGCAAATTCGCTAATATTATAGTTTCTATGCGGCATCATCACACATTAATTCATAAACATTTCATGCTAATATAGATTATATAAGCTACGCTCTCTCAATACTATATGGGGGCTTTGTCCTATCCCTGAAATACAAATTTATCATTGCTTCTTTGGACATTTGTGTGGTGAAGAGGCCCATGCAGGTCAGGATGCAAACAATGAAAAAGCATCTCCCCTTGAGATTTGCGGCCGCTGCGGCAGCAGCACATAAGCCTAAGGAAAAAAACTCACTGTCTCTCTAATAGCAACTAAACTCTTCCCACAACATATCCACTGCTTCATTAATCTCCATGCATCTAAACAAAATGAGTTGGTACAAAATCTGGCACATAAATATAACAAAAAACACTAGATATGAATTTGACCCTGACAAATTAAGGTGTCAGTAACAGTGACCCTATTGTTTAATTTCATTGAGCTGTTGTGCATTCTATCTATGTTCACCCTCAGGGAAGAACTGTGTCACTGAAAGGGTTTTAAATTGTCCCAATGTGAGAACTGCCAGGTGTGACTGAGACTGAGCAATTTTGATTCAGCCCCTTTGTGCTAAATTCAGCCGGAGTTAGCAGAATAAACTACTTACAAAACAGTAGAAAACAAATGTAAATGAATGTAATACAGTGAACAAGTGGAAGAAACCTTGAAGGTTGAAGCATTACTGAACCCATGCCAGGCAGTCTTCTTCGAGAACAAAATAGTTCAGAAATACATAAACTTGCCTTACAAAAATATATGTGCAGCTGATATAATAAACAGTTAGGAAAGTGGAGCATCCTAAATGAATAATACTCCTAGACAACCAGAAGGGGAGCCTTAGAATGGGCTAGAAATAAAAGCTGCTATATTTAATATCAGTACAATAAACATGTATCTTCCAGGAGTCAATAATAAACATTTTAGTTAGAGTTTAAAGTTTCATTGATCGTAAGTTTTAAATCTTTTCTTTATTAGCCAAATAAGGTTCACAGAACATTTCATAAAGATTATACTGCTATCTATCCATATTCTAGTTTTCTAAATCAGTAAAGGTCAAACATTTTAATCAGAAAAAGCAACAAAAAACAAGATTTCAAGAGGCAGCCCAGTCAGCAAAGCTATCAGTACTCCTAAAGAATACCGTAACAGAGCCTGATAGAGTCTAAGAGAGAATAGTCTAGTCAGAGAGCAAAGTCTAAGGCCCATATTTATACTTTTTGACGCAAATCAGCGCCAGGGAGATTTGCGTCAAAAAAGTTACCGCCGGCTTACGCCATTTCAACGCGCCTGCTGGGCGCCTTATTTCTGAAATTAGGTTAGCCGGCTCTGCGGCCTGGTTTGTGTCAAAATAAATGACTCTAACTGGGCAGTGGAGGCGAAGGGAAGACTGGGGGTTGTGTGCCAAAGAATGGTGAAAGTCAGATTAGACTCAAAAATATTGCCTCTAACCTGACTTGCACCATTTTTTGACACACAACCCCCATGGAAATGACTCCTGTCTTAGCAAAGACAGGAGTCACGTTCCCCTGCCAATGGCCAATTTCAGGGGACTTCTGTCCCCTGGGCATGGCCATTGGGCACAGTGGCATGTGGGGGGGCTCAAGTTAGGCCCCCCTAAGTCACTCTAAAAAAATTATACTTACCTGCACTCACCATGGATGGGTCCCCCCATCCATGGGTGTCCTCCAGGGGTGGGCTAGGGTGGCAGGGGGTGTCCCTGGGTGCACCATGGAAAAGAGCCCACAGGTCCCTTAACGCCTGACCTGACCCAGGCGTTAATTTATTACGCAAATCGGGATTTACGTTACTTTCCGTCTCCGTCTCCCAGCCGTGCGCCATTTTTGCCCTGCAGGATAAATATGGTGCACGGGGGGTTTGAGTAATTTTTTGGAAGGGAAGACCTACCTTGCATGTCATTAACGCAAGGTGGTTTCACGCATCCAGAAAATGACGCACACTGAGATATTTGACGTTAGCGGGTCTAGCATCAAAGTATAAATATGGTCTTAGTTTTGCGCCAAATTTGCATTAAAAAAATGAAGCAAATCCGGCGCAAGCAAAGTATAAATATGGGCCCTCGTCTCTCAGAAAGAATGAATCTGAATCTAAGAGCATGAGAGCTACGAGCTTGTGTGTACTCTGCTATCACAAATGCACCCTAATGCTATCTGTTCTTTCCCTGACACACTTTTATAATACAAATACAATGACAAACATTTTAGTACAAATGTTTCATCTAAGATATTAGACAGCCAATCAAAGGCAACAAAAATGTGGGATGAATACAGTTTCCGTAGAGATGGCAACTTCTATCAAAGACAGCAGTAGGATATTTTTAATAAAATGTCTTCGTAGGTAGTGACTATAATCTATTTTCCCTTTCATCTTGGTCCCTAAAAGAAAAGACACTCATTTAAATGTTAATATCAAATAGTTTAGGTCATACTTATACTCACACATCTCCAGACTAAAGCCTATACAAAAAGAAGCAAATTTCAAATTAGTTTAGTAAGTTTTGAGATTCCAATCCAGGTCAAGAGATTAAAAGAAATAAAATAATATAGCTTTCTTTGTTAGCATATGAAGTTTGTGTCATGCATAAGTCATGACAGAAACATTGCTGCTGAGTTAGTTTGTTTGGAATTTTTTAATGTTAGTAAGTCAAGCAAGTCTAGTGAATATAGGTCATGCAAAGGTTGGACAGGAAAGTGCATCTTTAGAATGCAGAATGCAGCTCTTGGTTAGGTATAGATTTCAGTCATATGAGACATTAATTAAGTGAATGTGCAGGGTGAGACGTATTTTTGGACAACATGAAATTGAGGTGTAGCCGAAGCCTAGTTGGCATAAGTTACAGTTCACTGTATTTACCAAAATACACATCAACAATATGCCCATGGGTGGGTGGATCAGATACAGTGTTACACCTAAATTTCATGAGGCTATCTGTCCCAAAATAAAAGGCAAACATCATAAAAAAAATACAGACAATTGTCATGATCCTGGTACACTTACGCAAGAGTAGATTGGTACCCTGCACCACACTTCCCTTGGTGCAGCAGCCGCATATGAACTCAAAGGCAAACCACAACAAGACAAAGGGGAGCGGGGGTTAAGAAGGAGACACTGTGAATTTAACCTGCAATTATTGGAGGGACGTTAGACTTACATATTCAAAGTTCCATTCACAATACACTTAACGTCTCAAATGAGATGAGTAAACTCTCCTACCTCTAGGTCCAAGGCCTACTGACTGTGAGGGAGACAAGTGCTAAACCCTCCAGTAGGGATGGTAAGAGGAGGAGAGGTGAGTTGTTGGTATCAGAGTGGAGACCCTGTAAATCAACAACAATGTTAATATACACATTTATCATAACACTTCCAATCTTTGAATGTTTTACTTTATGGCAATGACATTAATGTTCACCTGTGACCTCTTTTTAAATGATTCAAAAAAATGCAAAGGGCATTACGTCTATGATCATTAAATGCCTCTTGGGTTGCTCAGAGCCAGTTCCTTCATTGGCTATCAAATTCAAAGATGCAGTTTAAATTTCTCTCCAAAATAAGGAAACATGAACAACCCAAGTGTTTTGTCTCAGAACAAATTCTTTCTCAAGAAACAGTTCACAAAAGTTTGGACCATGTATGTAGCCAAAGGTTTCCTGGTATGAGTGTATGGAGGATCTGCCAACAGTTTTGAAAAATGCCACCAAATAAGGCCTATGAAAATTCACATTGGACTCTTCCTGAGTGGCTTGTAAACAAATGTTCCAGTCTCCTATCTTACCAGTGTTCTAAAGAAATGCAGGAGTAGGTTCAGGTAATCAAGGAAGAGTCCTACTGCTGGCTGGGGTTCTTCATAAGTGTCAACTTCCATCAGATGCAGACAGTTTTTACAGCCTGATCACGCCCAGCCATGCCTGGCCATGCCCTGCCTTGAAGTCTCTTTCTATAGTGCATGGCAGTGAGCCACACTTTACCACACCCAAAATAGCTGCATTGCTGAACTCTCTTCCTTTGGAGCGAGGCAGAGCAGAACTTGACCTTTGAACACAGGGCAGCAGAATGTTTAGGGCCATATCGCCTTTTTGGGCAACACTGCTCTTTAAATGCAAGCACACCTAAGTTGTTAGTCAACACAGCTGATGTCTTAGCATGCGTCTAGAGGCACATATCAGTTGTTGTATATTTGAGGTGGCACTCTTGTAGGTGCACTGAGCAGCGCAGCAAAGAGAATGAGGGCCACTATGAGGTCCTGACATCAATTGAGTAAAACAAACTCAATAAATGAGTTCTAGGTCAACGTTAAATACTTAGAATGATGTATTACAATACATTCACAGGGCTACAGTAAAGAAATGATAAAATACACATACAAAATCTTTGCCATGAAGGCTCTTAGCTATAGAACAATACAGAATAATAGGCAAAATCAAAATTATTCTAACTCCCAAATGAGCAGGTAAATCAGACAGCAATTGGGCAGCATTCCTAGCAATATCAGAAAGGTCTGTTGCTCACCCCCTGAAAATGTTTCACTGATTATTGCAGGAAAAACTCTCACTGCTTCCGTATGATCCTTTTTCTAAATTCTCTGATAATTACCACAATTGTGTTCTAGTCACTGCTCCAATGAACCATTATTATGTATCCTCATTTTCTTTCTCCCCTTCTCTGTGATCGTTCAATGGCATTTGTTCATAGCCCCAAACTATGTATGTCTAGGCAGTGGTTTTCTCTCATTCATCGTCTGTGTCAAGAAATCCAGCCTTCTAATGTTTAAATTACTCTCTAAAGGAAACTGCAAATCCTTGTCACCGGAGATATACTCAGGCCAATCTTGAATTCATGTACATGTATACAGCTCGATGTTTGTCAACATTTTGTATGCTGGAGAGCTCTCTGAATGAAAGTGTTGTCCCTCTGCAGCAGGTATGGCAGTTATGCCAGGAACGTTAGGATTTTTAACACAATGCCCATTACTCTTACTCAGAATATTCCACAAATTCCTACAAAACAACAAAACAAACAATAACCAATCCAAGTGCAACTACGCCAATTGTCACCAATCACTGAGTGACCAATGACAGCACAAATCTGTGGTGATATCTCACCAATTCCATTGCAACTCCTCAACTGGCTAACCAACTGAAGCACTGCTTTTTCTGTGAAAGAAAACCAATACACAGCCTGTCAGAAAAAGGGTTGCATGACTCATAAAAACAAGCACTATCTCACTAAGGAGATATTGATTCATCCCCCACTATGCTACTGTCATCTGGAAATGGCAGAACAAACTAGTTACAAAACAACAGTAAACTATTGTGAATGAATGTGAGCAGGCAGAAGAAGCCTTGAAGGTTGAAACATTGAGACCATGCTGGAGAGTCATTTGTGAGAACATAATTTTCAAACAAACATGAATTGCATAAATATGTGCAGCAGAAATAATAAACCATGAATGTGCATGGCGAGGCATTCATTTTTTAACAAGATGGCATTGAGGCCTAAGTGAGGCCTAGGTAGCACATGCCACATTTACCTGGCTCTAACAAGTCAAAGCAAAATTGTTTCAAAGGCAATAATATACAAATATACAGATGTGAATTCAAGTGTAGATCCATATTATGCATATTGTTAATGAAACACAAATAATAATACACAAAAGCTTCTACTGTGTCACTAACTGTGATCCTGTTTAATTTCATCAATCTGTTGTGCATCCTAAATATGTGGCACCTCAGGGAAGAACTGTTTGGTGAGAGCTGTGGGCTGTGACTGAGACTGAGTAGTGGTGGATTTGGTGGTGGTCATGTGCAGGGTGGTGGATTCTGTCTTATCCTCTATCTCCTTCCTTGAATATCAGTGGGTGGAATTCCTGTAAAAGCTTCTCCACTTTTTGTTGTCAAAGCTACTGAGCAATGGCTGCTCCAGGTCTGGATCAGCTGAATTAGCAGCTAGGCTAACTACATGTCAATGAGCTGTAGCTTTAAACAGCTACTTGCTCTTTGCACCTTGTGCAATATTCACATTATGCAAGTCACAATTTTGCTTGACCGGTAACCTTAGCATTCCCATACCACACCTAGTCCCTTTATTATTGTTCTACCAAAATATTCCTTACTTGTTTCTTTTTGTTATAATAATATGTTATTCCTCCTCCTACATCATCAAAAATGATCATAATAAGTGTGCAAAAGGTACACTTGGCTTTCAGAGCTGCAACGCCTAGACTTTCACAAAGGTGGAATTTGTTTCTCAAATACAAGTTGCAAAGAAATGCCTCTGTTGAGATCATTGACAGCACAGGAACACAATTAGCACACTGAGGGCCTGATTTAGATGTTGGCGATAACGATCCCACTGTCGATTTTTTGACTGAAAACCCATCTGCTGCCATGATGGTTCACAGCTGAATTTAGATGTTGGTGGTCCCATAGGTGAGCGCCCGCATTTGTCCCTCCATCTCTGCCAAGAAACACCACCCACATCGACTGTACCATAGGGAAAAGTGGCTGACCGCAGGACTTCAACTACCTTTCCCGCTGTGCAGATAACGTGCAGTACTGCCAAGCAAAAAGTGGTGATCTAACCTCGATACTCGAGTTGGCGGGTTGGGGAGCAAATGAGGTAAAAACATATAGGCCCTCATTATAACCCTGGCGGTCGGAGATAAAGCGGTGGTGGTACCGCCAACAGGCCGGTTGTAAATTTTTTTTAATTATGACCATGGCCGAAACAGCCAACACAGACAGCCACTTTAACACACCGACCGCCACGGTGGTAGCAACAAGTACTGCTGTGGTAACCGCCAACAGCCAAGTGGAAAACAAGGTTCTGCCCACTGTATTATGAGACACCAATCCTCCACCTTTTCCGGGGCAATACCAACGCCATCAAAAGCATGGCGGAAACAGTACACAGAAGGCAAAGGACTCACCTCTGGAGACTCAAGGAAGAACCACAACGCCATGGAGCCCGAACTGCAGGTGCTCCCCATGCTGGTCTACCTCCTCCACCACGAATACCAATACCAAGAGAGTGACACACACACGCAACACGCAACACCCCCATACCCATCTCCAACACCATACACACAAACAGAAGCAATAACATTACATATTCACCCCCTCAGAAATAACACAAGGACAAAATGATTGGAAGAAAGTGAGTGTCATAATATAAAATACTAGAAATACGTCCTCAAAATCAAAACAGTATTTACAGATATATAAATGAAGGGACACTGCCCAGTCCATAATGTCCGTGGGCCACAGGTGGCGGCTGTACCTGTACTTGGGGTGGCCACAGAGCTGTCCACCACCAGCAGGGAGCTTCCATCGGAGGAGGTATCACTGTCAGAACTATCCCCTCCTGTCTCCACTGTGGTGCTTTCCTCGCCCTCCGTTCCACTAGTGCCCTCACAGTCGGTGGATTCGGCCTCCAGGGCCATGTGGTATGCAGCTCCCTCCATCACCGGTGCCTCTGCTCCTCTGCTTCTCTGCCAGATTATGCTAATGCACAGAAGGACAGGGTGACAAAACAAAAAGGGGTGGAAAGAGACAGAGGATACATTTGGTCAATGCCAGCAACAACACCACCGTTGGTGTGCACAACACACAGAGGACAGCCCTACGCACTAGGTGATGCACTACCACTCACAATGCTAGTCACCAGGCCATGGACAGTTATACCTAACGCCAATAGCAGCATACCTGAGACCCAGAGATCCCTGCCCAGTAGTAGATGCCCACTAGCATGTTTGGGGGTGGAGTGCATCAGCCCCTGCCCAACTTGGAACCTACCCTGCAATGTCCGGCCTCGCCTAGGGACACCCACAGGCCCACATCCCTGACCGGAGACCACCCCACCACATGTAATTTACAGATTTTGAAACTGTACTCACTGCCTTGTGGCTGCTGTGATGCCCTCAAGCGCCCATCCAGCTCTGGATAGGCTACTGCCAGTATGCGGAACATCAGAGGGATCAGGGTTCGACGGGCACCCCTTCCTCATTGAGAGGCCATCCCCAGCTGGGCCTCCGCCGTCTTCCTTGCCCAGCGTCTCAAGTCCTCCCACCGTTTGCGACAGTGGGTGCTCTGCATGCCGTAGACCCCGAGGGTCCGCACGTCCTTGGCAATGGCACACCATATACCCTTTTTCCGATCGGCACTGACCTGCAGAAAAATGAAAATGGAAAAAGGGATTAGTCATACCTTCTGGCCTGTTACACCCATGGCCCACTATATCCCTCCCATCCCCTTAAGCACATACATTGACCATCATACATGCTGCACGCTGCCCAGGACCCCTCCCCACCCCCCTTACCCGAGGCCTTCACACACATCACACCATGCATTCATGCCCCATGCATCGTGCCTACAGTGTACTCACCTGTTGTTCTGGAGGCCCATAAAGCAATCAGTACTGGGGTAGGACCCCATCCACCAGTTTCTCCAACTCTGCAGCGGTGAAGGCAGGGGCCCTTTCCCCAGTGACTCGAGCCATGGTCGCTTCCAGACACATATCACAGCAGCACTTGCAGTGTAGGTCCTCTCCTGTTGAAGGTCAGGTAGCAAGTGAGTGAATAGATAGAAAATGGCGCTCACGTCCACAGTGGTGCATCACCAATGGCCACTGTAACCCATAGGGTCCAATGATAACCAATGAGGAGTTGTACGGCGGTACTCGACCGCCACCCTCATCGGCGCACAACGTCAGTGGCATTACCTCAATTTCACCTGTCCCTCTACACAGGACTGGCATCCGCCATTTCAGGGGTGGGCAGGCCATGGCACCTCACTGCGTGACAGCCGACATAAGCACATTTTGAGAATAAACATAAAGATACTGTTTTTGTCACAACATGAAATGTATTGTACATTGAAGATATATTAAGAACTGACCAGATGCTCATCGTTTTGCCCCCTAGAGTACACCCACTGAGGATGACTAGGAGATGGAGACATCCCCCTGTGTACAGGCCCCTGGTGGACTTGACTTTATAGGGCCACAATCCAAGAAATGTGTGCTCTATTGGCGCCAGACCTGATCTCAGCTATCCGTCAGCCCACCCTCCTCTTGTGCAAGTCCCATCTGTGCTCCATTTCTTGGTGAGTGGCTTCTTCCAAGTGACAGTGGCCATGGCACCAGAAATGTCCCAGCCAATGTTCTCGAACGTGCTGACCAGAGTGTTGTCTGCCCTGATGAAACACATGCGCAGCTCATTGTTTTCCCCCAGGTGGAGGATTTGGCCACAGTGAAAGCTGACTTCTATGCAATGGGACATATCCCCAACATTATTGGGGCAATTGATGGTACAAATACTGCCTTTGTCACACAACCCGGAAAAATGAACAGGTGTTCAGAAATCGAAAGAGCTTTCACTCTATGAATATGCAGATAGTATACCTGGCAGACCAGTACATCTCCCATGTGAATGCAAAGTATCCTGGGTCTGTGCATGATGCCTATATCCTGAGGAATAGCAGCATCCAATATGTGATGGCTCAATTCCAGAGGCACCAGGTGTGGCTAATAGGTGAGCCCATGCTCCACCCCCAGTCTATGTTGGTCTATGAGTGTGGTGTGGGTCCTAAGGGTGAGTGTCTGGCTAACAGGTATCCATCGATATTTACAGGTGACTCTGGTTACCCCAGCCTCTCATGGCTGCTGACCCCAGTGAGAAAATCCCAGAACAAGGGCAGAGGAACGTTACAATGAGGCACATGGCTGAACAAGACAAATTATAGAGCGAACCTTTGGCCTCCTGATGGCCAGGTTTCAGTGCCTCCATCTTACAGGTGCATCCTTGTGCTACTCACCCAAGAAGGTGTGCCAGATCATCGCGGTATGTTGCATGTTGCACAACCATGCCTTGAGATGCCAGGTGCCTTTTCTGCAGGAGGATGATGCTGGAGATGGGCGCATGGCAGCAGTGGAGCCTGTGATCAGTGACAAAGAGGAGGCAGAGGATGAGGATGTGAACAAAAGAACATCTATCATTCGACAGTACTTACAGTGACACACAGGTAAGACACTGTAACTTCATCTTCCATTGCAGTTTTGTGTTGTAAATTGTCACCGGCAGGCTGCTGTTCCCAATACTATGGCCACTTACTGTACCCTTTGACATGTCTATTCACTGATATGTGTGCCCTACACTGGCTCCTGGTGTATTGACTGCAATACAATACAGGTCATACCTATGTATACATTACTGTACAGTCTACTTGCAATGTCTACAGATTGTAAAAGGAATACACACTTAAATCATTTGTCATGCCACATGCTTGTATTTTTTAAAGTGGTGCTTATTTACTTGCTGAAAATATAATGGGGTATAATGGGGATCTGCAATGGGCTGGGTTGATGGTGGAGGAATGCCCAGGATAGAGTCCATTCTATGTGGATCACAGGTGCATTGTCCAAGGGGGCATAGGAAGTGGAGCAATGGCAGTTCAAGGTGGACAGGGTAACAGAGTGGGACACAAGGGTGACATTCAGGAGAATCTAATTTCCTAGCGGGGTATTGGCAATGTTCTCTGGCTTTTGCCTGGATCGCAGGGACCGTTTGAGGGGTGGTTCTCCTTCTGCAGGGGGAGGGATGCTGGTGGCTTGGTGTTCCTGTGGCGGGGCCTCCAGTCCACTAGCGTCAGCAGAGGTGGAGGGCTGTTTATCGGTGTGGCTAGTGTCAGGGGCCCGTTGGTGTGCCACTGCCTCCTTCATGGTGTTGGCCATGTCTGCCAGCACCCCTGCAATGGTGACCAGGGTGGTGTGGATGTCCCTCAGGTCCTCCCTGATCCCCAGGTACTGTCCCTCCTGCAGCCGCTGGGTCTCCCGCAGCTTGGCCAGAATCTGGCCTATCGTCTCCTCGGAATGGTGGTGTGCTCTCAGGATGTTGGTGAGTGCCTCATGGAGAGTCGGTTTCCTGGGCCTGTCCTGCCCCTGTCACACAGCAGTCCTCCCAGCTTCCCTGTTGTCCTGTGCCTCTGTCCCCTGAACTGTGTGCCCATTGTCACTGACCTCAGGTCCCTGATCATCCTGTCTTTGTGGGGTTGCCTGGGGTCCATGTAGTGGTGGACACACTGCTGATTGACATGTCCTGTGGACAGAGGTATAGGCCCGCTGGGTGGGTGCTGTGCTGGTGTTTCCTGAGGGGGGAGGCTCTGTGGTGGTATGGGACTGTGGCTGGGTAACCGACTGTCCGGAGGTCCCTGATGGGCCAGGTTGGTCATCCAGATGCTGGCATCCAGAGCTGCTGTCATCACCATGGGCCTCTTCTAGGGGGGCACTGGATGTTGCTGGAACCTCCTCTCCGGTGACGTTGGGTGTGGGACCTGTGGGGATGTAAACACAGTGTTGTTGTTTCTACGTGTGACATCTTGTGAATGGGTGTGTTGCCCTGTATGGCTGTGAGTGCCCTGTGAGCTTTGCCTTGTGTGAGTAGTTATTTTTGTGGGCTAGGTGACTCTCTCTAGTGTGCATGCTGTGGTGATGGGTGTCCATGCAGGTCTGTGAGCTGTAAGTGGTGTCCATGCATTGGTGGTGCATGCAGTGCTGGGTACTGGGATGGGTGGGTTGTGATGGTGGGATGTGTGGGAGGTGGTGGCGTGATGGGAGTATGTGATGGCATGCAGGGAGGGGGGTGAAAGTAGTAAAGATTTGACTTAAAAGAGTCCAGTCCTCCTGCTACTCCTGCCAGGCCATTTAGGATGCAGTATTGCTAAGACTTGCTCCCCCCATGTTGTTAGTTGTGGGGGAGTAGGTGGGGGCCAACCGCCAGTCCTCTGTACAGCTATCTGGTGTCTTACAACCACGGAACGCACCTTCCCCCGTAGTTCGTTCCACCTCTTCCTGATGTCATCCCTTGTTCTTGGGTGCTGTCCCAAGGCGTTGACTCTGTCCACGATTCTCAGCCATATCTCCATCTTCCTTGCAATGGATGTCTGCTGCACCTGTGATCCGAATATCCGTGGCTCTACCCGGATGATTTCCTCCACCATGACCCTTAGCTCCTCCTCTGAGAACCTGGGGTGTCTTTGTGGTGCCATGGATGGCATATGTGTGGTGTGTGTGAGGGTTTGTGAGGTGATGTGTTAGGGTGTGTGCTGTGAGGTGCGTGGATGGTGAATGGGTGATGATGTTCTGTGGCTCTGGTTCAGTGGGTGCTCTTGGTGTGTCTCTCTCTCAATTGTCAAATTCTTTGAGTCTTACATGGATGTGGGTGGTGTGGATGTGTGTTTTGTAGTGGTGTGGGTGTGGTGTGTGTATGAGTGTCAGGTGTGTGTAGTCTGAATTGTCCAATGTGGCGTTGTCTTGTATGTGTTTGTATATTTTGAGCGCGGCGGTGTGTACTGCCAATGGTTTACCGCGGTTGAATGTCCGCCGCGGTGATTCGTGGGTCATAATACTGTGGGCGTAGTTCTGTCGGCGTAACGGTGTGGGTTTTGCTACTGCCATTTTATCACTGACCTTTGGGCTTGCGGACTTGTGTTTGTGTCTGCATAGTGACGGATTGCTATGTGTGGGTCATGGGTAGCAGTATACCACAGTGGTCGCTGTATATTGGCGGCTGTCGTCATGGCGGTAAGTTGGACTTACCGCCAATCTCCTAATGAGGGCCATAGTGTCCCCCGATTTCACTTCAGTGTTCGACTGGACTAGACCTGCTGTTGCTGCTGCCATTGTTCCATGGAATAAACAAAGCTACTCCCCATTGCCAGACTCAAAGGTAGGGATGCTGCATTGCCAGGTTATGTTGGGTGGGCACTGCACATGAAGACGGAGCCACGGCAGGCATATATATGTCACAGTATGTTTCTGTAAATTACTATGACATGCATATGTCTTGAACACAAATGGGTCAGACATGAATGGGGACAGAGTAGTACAACACATAGATCACACACAGACACACATGTCATTGGGATGTCATTAGACACCACAATGACAGTACAATCATACTTGTCAATGATGTACGTGTGTGTGCACTGCAAGGAGACCTGTACTGGTAAGACTGTGCTGACAGTTGTATATGTGAGTCAGGAAGTGTATGTGTGTGTGTGACACTGGACTGGCTGGTTGAGGTGGAGGGAGCTGGAGTGGGTAGTGTGGTTGTGTCTGTATGAGTGTCACTTGCATGTCTGATCAATGTTGTTGTATATGTTGTGTTGCGGTGTGTAACATTCAGGTGAGTGTTGTTGTGTAGCAGACATTGTCATGATGTGTTTAGTTGTGTTTCGTGTGAGTGGGTTTATGTAGATGAGTGTGTAGTTGTGATGGTTGTGTTGTGTTTGGGTGCAGTGTCGATAGTGTGTGTATGCTGTGTCATGGATGTATGGCAATGGGTGTACTTGGTATGTATGAGTTGTGTGATGTTGGAATGGCAATGGATGACAATATATGTGGTGTGTTGTGTTGTGTGTTGTGCAGGGGGACATATCGGGATAAGGTAGAGTGTTTGTGTTTGACTTAACTGTATTCCATAGCCACTGCCATTGTCTATTGCGTCCAGCAACGGGCTCCCTCCATCAGCAATCCGCCTGCACAGCTGAAGCATCTCAATACAGTTGGCAGAAAATCGCCTACCTGATTGCTAGTGAGGGTGCTCTGTTGTGACGGTCTGTGGCTCCGATGCAATACATCTAAATACACCAGGTGGAACAGTACTGACATGACAGTGTTTTTGGGTCTGCCACTGATGCGGCTTGGTGGTAACAAAGTCAAGATCTAAATCAGGCCTTGAGTCTTTAAAATGTCACATTCGTACATTTCGGAAATGCTAAATTTAACACTGTCATGCATCAGCACCATCGCCTGCACCTCCAGCTTGACAGTATCCAGAAGGTCCTGCTTTCCAGAGTAAAAGCAAGCCCTCCATTAAATCCCCAGATGCTGAGGTTAACCGATCTCCATGATGATCAGCATGCCCCGGTATGGATGCCTTCAAGTACAGCCACCTCTTCAAGAAGCCTTAGTTTTACTTTGATATTTCACTGGTGGCACGCATGAGCACCCATAATAGTTGTACTGTCACCTCTCCTATTGCAAAAAGGTTAATGTCTGTGAGAACAGCAGAAATGGGCAAGGTATACACCCTGTCTGATAAAAAACAGGCAATATAAAAAAATAAAAACAAACAATTAAAAAAACAAAAATAAATACAAAGAATATAATGCACCTAAAAAGAGAAAAAAATAATAAAAAGTAAGCAACACCCAGATGATCATAAAGCAGGTGTTAGACCTGAAAGCCTTGGGGTAGTCTTCCCCCCAACCTTTTGTCTACCTCCTCTATGTTTCTGACCTTGTTTTTGCTCGTTTTAGGTTCCCTTTACCACTGCTAAAGAGTGCTAAAGTTCGTGGGCTTTCTCCACTATACATGGTAATATTAGCTTATCCCGATACCGCATATTTCATTTACTTGTAAGTCCCTAGTAAAGTGAACTATGTGTGTCCAGTGTCTGTAACCTGAATGCTACTTGTGGGCCTGCAGCATTGATTGTGTCACTCACTTAAGCAGCTCTTTAACCATGACTCAGGCCTGCCATTGCAGAACTGGTATGTGCAGATTTATACTGCCACGCCGACCTGACGAAATAAGCCTTTTGCCAGGACCAAACCTTCCTTTTTTATTCATATCACCCCTAAGGTAGGCCCCAGAAAACCCACAGGGTAGGGTGCAATGTATTTAAAAGCCAGGACATGTACTTTTAAGTTTTGCATGTCCTGGTAGTGAAAAACTCCCAAAGTGATTTTCATTACATCAATACCCATCCCTCCCATAGGACAACATTGGGATTACCTTATTACCTTGTAATTTACAATCCTAAAGACATACACTTTATGAATGTGGTGTCTCTGAAATCAGAATTCAAAATCACAACTTATGGTGAAGTTGGATTTTAAATTGTAATTTTGAAAATGCCACTTTTAGAAAGTTGGCATTTTATTACTTTAGGCATTTGATACCTGCTACTTGTCTCTGGTCACTTGTCTGGGGTGGGTGACAGCTGGGCATCATGTATTCCCTGTAGACAACCCCACACAATGGGAGATTGGATGTGACTTGATGGGCCTTGATGGGCTATCCTGGCAAGTTGGGAGGGAGGAGCTAGCCACAGCCTTACATACACCTGAATAGGCTGTGTCCTGTCCCCACACAAAGGCTAGCATCACTGCATGTGGATCTGGAGCCAGGGCAGGAAGGGCAGGATGTCTGTGCACTATAAAGACCTATCTTTGATGTCTCCACACAAGTTCCAAGGCCTAACTGGGTGTAAGTACCGGACCCCTGACCTCACCAAGTCAGTACACATCTTGACCTGTGACAACCTTGTCAAGAAAAAAGACTACTGTGCTGCTGAAGGACTATCACTCAGGTGGACTGATGCTCTGCTGGACTTCAGTCTCGCTGTGCTACCTTGATGCTTGCTGTTCTCCTGTCTAAGTGAGAAGGACTGGACCTTCATCACTTGACCTCAAAAGGACTCCGAGTTCCAGCTTTCTGGACTCTTGATCTAAGGTCTCAAGGACATACAAATGTTCCAACCACCCTGCTCCAGGACCTGGACTCTGCTTTCTGTGAGTCTGTTCTGCCAAGTGGTGCCACCCCAGTCTGAGACCCTTGGAAGTTGGGCTAAGGTGTTTGCTCCAGCAGAACCAATGCATCCTCTGCTGGAGGAACAGAACCAGTGTCTCTCCTTCAGCCCTGCCACTGCAACACTTTTCACAGACACAAGGTCCTCTCATACCCTTCTACCCAGCCTTGATGAATACGGCAAAACTTCACATTGCTGTCTCTTTACTCATCAGAACCGAGCATTGCCTTGACTGTACAACGCATCCCCGAAGCTGGTCTTTTCATGTGCAAGCCCCAGTGCCTGGATCCTTGATGTTAATGTAACAAGAAGTCACACCCGAACTCTGCTGTGCCGCGGAACCAATGTATCACCTCTGTTGCATAAAGAATCTTGATGCATGAGCTCTACTGCATGGTTCGGAACCAATGCAATGCTCCACAACCAGGATTTAAGGTACCTATGTACCACGAGCTGACTGGGTCCCTGTAGCAACGTCTCTGCTCCATCACTTTTGACTGTCCTTTTCTGTCGCGACTAGACTGATTGGCGCTTATTGTTTCTATGTGCTATTTCACAGTTTAATATATAAAAATTCATCTCAAGTTCTACTTATTTGAATTTGTAGTTTTGGTCTTGTATTTTTCCTAAATCCTACTCTATTTTTCTAAACTAGTGTAAATTCATTTTGTTTTCACTGTTTTATCACACAAACACCTTACACACTGCCTCTAAGTTAAGCCTGACTGCTCTGTTTCAAGGTATCAGAGGGTAAGAAAAGGTTAAGTTAGGGTTTGCCTCACACTTACCATGCCTAGGATTGTGGTTGCTGTTTAACCAAGGTTTACATCACAGTCAACCAACAACCCAATTTCTAACAAGGCATAAAAATAAGGTAGGAACGGTGGGGCAAAAACAGGTCAGGCTGAATACACTTTGAAAACCAGTCTTTTCTCCAAAGACAGATGGTTGAACATGACTGACATCTATGCATATCTCATCTTAGTATCAGGGTAACTCATGATTGTTCTGTAAGTGGGAGCATGCCATATATAATGTGTTCTCCCTTTGTGCTCACTGGTGATACAACCTTTTGTACTCCTGCCTGAAGGTCCTCTCTTAGAATTCCAACAGCAGATATTTGAAAGTGCATGCACCTTTGGGAGACAAAACCAGCAATTGCTGAGCTATGCACTTGTGGGTCTGCACAGGAACAAGGATATTGACAAAGCTATGGAGACCATTTTTCATGCTTTTAAACTTTACCAGTTGTGTAAGGGCAAATCTGACAAAAAATAAAAACTATTTGGAAGGTGTTAAACACAGAGAGTCAAGTTATATTAAATCCCATACTTCTCATCTACAATTGTTTTTAAATTCAAATTGAGAGATAGTAATGCATCGCACAAATCCAGATTTTCACCACAAGAATATAGGCAACATAGAATTTTGCAGCTACTGAGTATTTTTCGGAGTTTTGATGAGAAATATGTAGAATTGCGAATACAAAACTACACCGCTTTGCATAACCTACTGTTAATGTGTTTCATATGTTTGTATGAAAGTAAGTGTGATATCAGGAATTCCGCTTCACTTCATGATGTAAGCATTCTGAGAAATACATTAGGGAGCTTGAGATGAGTCAACGGTCTGTGTCACACAGTAATTAAGCCACAGATAGGGATTTTATGTTTTGTGATGAGCATAATTTTTTAATTTTTGTGACATTTAGGGCCAGATGTAGCAAAGGATTTGCGCGTCGCAAACGGCGAAAATCGCCGTTTGCGAGGCGCAAATGCCTCTTAGCTATGCAGAAATGCATATTGCGAGTCGGGACCGACTCGCAATATGCATTTCAGAATCGCAAATAGGAAGGGGTGTTCCCTTCCTATTTGCGATTCGGAGTGGAATGCAATACCATTTGCGACCGCATATGCGGTCGCAAAGGGTATCGCAGTTACCATCCACTTCAAGTGGATGGTAACCCACTCGCAAATTGGAAGGGGTCCCCATGGGACCCCTTCCAGTTTGTGAATGGACCCCAAAAAAAATTTCAGGGCAGGTAGTGGTCCAAGGGACCACTGCCTGCCCTGAAAAAATACCGAAACTAAAGGTTTCGTTTTTTTTTTTAAGTGCAGCTCGTTTTCCTTTAAGGAAAACGGGCTACACTTAAAAAAAAAAAAACTGCTTTATTTAAAGCAGTCACGAACATGGAGGTCTGCTGATGACAGCAGGCCTCCATGTTTGCGAGTGCCTAGACTCGCTATGGGGCCGCAATTTGCGACCCACCTCATGAATATTAATGAGGTGGGTCATTGCGACCCCATAGCGAGTCGCAGACGGTGTCTGAGACACCGTTCTGCATACCAATTTGCGACTTGCAAATTGCGAGTCGCAGGGACTCGCAATTTGCAAGTCGCAAATTGGCATTTTCCTGCATCTGGCCCTTATTTCCTTACTTAGGCCCTCATTACATCCCTGGCGGTCGGTGGAGAAATGGCAATAATACCGCCAACAGGCCGGCGGGAAAAAAAATGGCATTACAAGCATGGCGGTGACCGCCATGCGAAACTGCCACTTCTCCACTCCGACCGCCAGGGTGGTAACGCCCGCTGGGCTGGAGACTTCGGTCTCCAGACCAGCGACTGTCACACCGCCGCCGGTGGTATTATGACCCCGCGTACCGCCATGGATTTTGTGGGGTTCTGTACCACCACGAAATCCATTGCGGTAGGCACTATCAGTGCCAGGGAATTCCTTCCCTGGCACTGATAGAGGTCTCCTCCACCCCTTCCCCCTCTCCAGAGTCCTCCCCCCACACCCCGACCCCCCTACCACTCCCAAAGGTGGCAGGACCCCCCTCCCCAACATCGAAACACCCACCCACCCTACACGCACACAGACACTACCATTACACATACCCGATCATATACCAACAAACATACCAACAGACACACAGACAGTCATACATCACACCACCACTTCCCACACACCCCACCATCACATCTCACTTATCCCAATGCCAAGACCTGCATGCAACACCAATGCATGGACACCCCTCATAGACCTGCATTGACACCTATAACCACTGCATGCACACTGGAGACAATCACCTAGCCCACCAAATAACAACTCACACAAGGCAAAGCTGCCATGGCAATAACAACCATAGAGGGAAACACACCCATGCACAATATGTAACACGCAGAAACAATAACACTGCATTTACATCCCCACAGGTAACCCACCCAATGTCACCGGCGGAGAGGTGCCAGCAACATCCAGTTCCCCCCAGAAGAGGCCCACAGTGATGGCAGCGGCTCTGGTCGCCTGGATCTGGATGACCAACCTGGCCCATCAGGGATCTCTGGACAGTCAGTTACCCAGGCACACTCCCACACCACCACAGTGCCTTCCCCCTTAGGAAACACCACCACTACACCCACCCAGCGAGCCCATACCTCTGTCCCCAGAACACGTCATTCAGCAGTGTGTCCACCACTACAGGGACCCCAGGCCACCCTACAAACACAGGACGATCACGGACCTGGGATCAGTGGCAGTGAGCACACAGTTCAGGGGACAGAAGCGCAGGACAACAGGGAAGCTGGGAGGACTGCTGTGAGACGGGGGAGGACAGCCCAGAGAACTGACTCTCCAGGAGGCTCTCACCATGCTCCTGGGAGTATACCAACAGTCCCAGGATATGCTGGACCAGATACTGGACAAGTTGCAGGAGAATGTGCAGCTGCAGGAGGGGCAGTACCTGGGGATCAGGGAGGACTTGAAGGACATCAACGCCACCCTGGTCTCCATTGCAGGGGTGCTGGCAGACATGGCCAACACTATGAGGGAGGCAGTGGCACACCACCGGGCCCCTGACACTAGTCAAACCGCTGAACAGCCCTCCATCTCCGCAGCCGCTAGTGGACAGGAGGATCTACCACGGGAACAACATGCCACCAGCACCCTTGCCCCTGCAGAAGGTGAACCACCCTGAAATGGTCCCTGTGATCCAGGCAGAAGCCAGAGACTATTGCCAAGACCCCCACCAGGAAATAAGACTCTCCTGAATGTCACACTTGTGTCCCACTCTGTCACTCTGTCCACCTTGAACTGCCATTGCTCCCCTACCTATGCCCCTTGGACAATGCACCTGTGATGCAAATAAACTGGACTCTAACCTGGACTTTCCTCTATCATCACTCCAGCCCATTGCACTTAACACCTAAATAAACACCCTTTGAAAACAAACAAGTATGGAATATGTCAAATGATTCAAGTATGTATTTGTTTAACAGCGTTTGAACACTGCAATTCAACTGTACAGTAATGTTTACATTGGGAAGACCTGTAGTTGGCTGCTGCACTGAACACACCAGGAGCAATAGTGGGGAACCAACATCTGCAAAAAGAGATGGCAAAGGGTACAGTGAGTGGGCATTAAAGTAGGAATACATAGCCTGCCAGTGACACTGTCACACATCAAACTGTCAATCATATGTGTGTCAACACTGTTGTACCTGTGTCTCATTGGAAGTATTGATGTATAATTGCACTTCTGTTGTCCTCATCCTCATTCTCTGCCTCCTCATCTTCACTGTCCACAGGATCCACTGCTGTCACAAGGCCATCTCCAGGCTCCTCCTCCTGCAGAAAAGGCACCTGGCGACACAATGCAAGGTTGTGCAACATACAGCATGCCACAATGATCTGGCAGACCTTCTTGGGTGAGTTGCACAGAGATCCACCTGTCAGATGGAGGAAACAAAATTTGGCCTTCAGGAGGCCAAAGGTTCTCTCTATAATCCTTCTTGTTCACCCATGTGCCTCATTGTAATGTTCTTCTGCCCTTGTCCTGGGATTCCTCACAGGGTCAGTAGCCATGAGAGGTTGGGGTAACCAGAGTCACCTGCAAATATCGAGGGACAACTGTTAGCCACACACTAACCCTTAGGGCCCATACCATACACATACACCAACATATACTGGGTGGGAACCAGGGCTCACCTATTAGCCACAACCTGTGCCTTTGGAGTTGGGCCATCACATTTGGGATGCTGCTATTCCTCAGGATAAAAGCATCATGAACAGACCCAGGATCCTTCTCATTGATGTGGGAGATGTACTGGTCCGCCAGGCACACCATCTGCACAGTCATGGAGTGAGTGCTTTTTCGATTTCTAATCACCTGTTCATTTCGCTGGAGGGGGACAAATGAAATATGTGTTCCATCAATAGCCCCAATAATGTTGGGGATATGGCCCGTTGCATAGAAATCAGCTTTCACTTTGGCCATATCCTCCACTTGGGGGAAAACGATGTAGCTGCACATGTGTTTAATCAGGGCAGACAACACTCTGATCAGCACTATTGAGAACATTGGTTGAGACATTCCTGCTGCCAAGCCCACTGTCACTTGGAAAGAACCAGTTGCCAGGAAATGGAGCACTGATAGCACTTGCACAAGAGGGGGGATCCCGGTGGGGTGACGGATAGCTGAGATTAGGTCATTCTCCAATTGGGCACACAGCTCCGAGATTGTGGCCCTGTCAAGTCTATAGGTGAGGATAATGTGCCTGTCCTCCATTGTTGCCAAGTCCACCAGGGGTCTGTACATGGGGGATGTCTCCATCTCCTATTCATTTGCAGCGGTTACAATCTAGGGGCAAAAGAGTGAGCAGCTGGGCATTATCTCTACATTCCAACCACTACAGTTCAGTGCATGTTGTGAATGTACAGTAATTTGTTGGAGATGACCAAATGGTGCATTTGTGCACTGTGACGCAGTTAGGATTCATGGCCTGCACCCCCCCGAAATGGCATCCGCCTGTCCTGTATGGCGGGATAGGTGGAAATGAGGTAATTCCGTTGCCGTTGTGAGCCCTTGCGGGAGGCGGTCAAGAACTGCAGTGCAACTCCTCATTGGTTATCATTGGGCCCTATGGGGTACAGTGGCCAATGGTGATGTACGCCAGCGGTGACAGTACGCACTGCCGCAGACGTGACTGCCATTTTCTAGCTGTGCACTCACTTGCTACCTGACCTTCAACAGGAGAGGACCTACACTGCAAGTGCTGCTGTGACCTGTGTCTGGAACTGACCATGGCTCATGTGACTGGGGAAAGGGTCCCTACCTTCACCTCGGCGAGTTGGAGCGAATGGTGGATGGGGTCCTACCCCAGTACCGACTGCTGTATGGGCCTCCAGACCAACAGATGAGTACACTGTGAGTAGGATGCATGAGGTGTGAATGCATGGAGTGCTGTGTGTGAAGGTCTCATGTGGTGGGGGTTGGTCGATGGGCCCTGGGCAGCGTGCAGCATGTATGGTGGGCCATGTCTGTGCTAATGGGGATGGGAAGGGGCATAGTGGCCCATGAGTGTAACAGGCAGGACGGTCGGACTAATATCTTTCCCTGTGTCCATTTCCCTGCAGGTCAGCGCACCATCAAATGAAGGGTATATGTTGTGCCATCGCCAAGGACGTGCGGATCCTCAGGGTCTATGGCAGGTAGAGAACCCACTGTCAGAAATGGTGGGAGGATCTGAAATGTTGGGACTGGAAGACGGCGGAGGCCCAGCTGGGGATGGCCTCCCAGCGAGGAAGGGGTGCCCATCAAACCCTGACCACCCTGATGGCCCTCATACTAGCAGTGGCCTATCCAGAGCTAGATGGGCAGTTGGGGGCATCACAGCTTTCACAAGGGGGTGAGTACAGTGCCCATCATTACAACTTACACCTGGTGGGGTGGTATCCGGGTGGGGGGTGGGCGCCCCGTGGTTGCCCCAAGCCCAGGCCTAGCATTGCAGGGTAGGTCCCATGTAGGGAAGGGTTCTGATGTGAAAGTACACCTACCAAGCTAGTAGGCATGCACTACTGGGCAGGGGTCTGTGGGTCTCAGGTATGCTGCAATATGCGTTAGGTGTCCCTATCCATGGGCTGTTGACAAGCACTGTGACTGGTAGGGCATTGCCTAGTGCGTAGGGCTATTCCCTGTGTGTAAGTGTGTTGTGTACGCCAACAGTGGTGTTGGTAGCGCCACTGACAAAGTGTATCCTTTGTCTCTTTTATTTTTGTCACCCTGTCCTTATATGCATTACCATCATCTGGTGGAGGAGCAGGGGCACCGGTGATGGAGGGAGCAGCATACCACAGGACCCAGGAGGCCGAATCCACTGACGGTGAGGGCATCAGTGGGATGGAGGGCGAGGGGAGCACCATGGCAGAGACAGGAAGGGACAGTTCTGACATGTATACCTCCTCCGATGGACACTCCCTGGTGGTGGCGGACACCTCTGTGCCCACCTGAGCTTCAGGTACAGCCGCCACCCCCATACCAGCACCTCCCTCCCAGCAGCCCAGCAGCGGATTTCAGGTGCCCGCTCACCCAGGAGGGTGGGTATCTCCCTCTCCCCAGGCACCTCAGGCCCTGCCCCAGTTAGCCCTGCTGGCCTGAGCGAGGAAGCTATTGACCTCCTGTGATCCATCTCTGTTGGGCAGTCAACCATTGTGAATGCCATCTAGGTGCTGGCAGCCCAAATACAACAGACAAATGCATTCCTGGAGTGCATTCACACTGGCTTGGCGGCCCAACATAGATCAATGCAGGCCCTGACCTCCTCTTTGATGCCATCTATTGTCCCTGTTTCCAGCCTCCCCCTCCAATTTCCTCTTCCCAATCCCATTCCCCTCAACCCCAACCTATCCCAAGCACACAGTCAGACCAGCATGCACCCAGGACAACACACAAGAGTGGACACGGCAAACACAAGCACCACACTTCATTCCATAGGCACTCACACCATTCAGAAGCAGACATACCAACATCCACTGCCTCCACTGTGGCCCCCTCCTCCTCATCCTCCACCTCCCTCCCTATTGCCTCGCCACTCACACGTGCATGCACTACATTCTCATCCACTACCACCATCACCAGCACACCTGTCAGTACACGCCCCTCACTGGCAGTCATCACCCCCACATTCATGCACATGTCCCCTGTGTCCTCTCCCACTGTGTCTGTGCCCCCTCCTCCCAAAGCACACAAACGCAAGCACTCAGACACCTAACAGCCATCCACCTCACAACAGCATCCAGCCCATGCACCTGCACCCAAACACAACTGACGGACACCTCCTATAACCACTCCCTCTTCCTCCATTCCCAAACCATCTCCCTCTTCCCATCCCAATGTCCCTAAGAAGCTTTTCCTCACCAACATTGACCTCTTCCCTACCCCTCCCCTCCATCCCTCACGTCAGGCCAGGGTGGTCAAAACACAGGCAAGCACCTCAGCCACCCAGTCCACGGGCACAGTAGTGTCCACAGCTGTTCCAGGTGGGGGAGGATCCTGGGCACCAGGCAGCCACACTGAAAGGGTGCCTGCACCAAGTGCTGCAAGGAAGGGCAAGGTGTCACCCCCAGCTGCTGCAAGGGAGGGCAAGGAGACACCCCCAGCTGCTAAAAGGAAGGACAATGAGCAATCCCCAGCTGCTGCGAAAAGGAGCAAGGAGCCATTCCCAGCTGCTGGTAGGAAGGGCAAGGGGCCTTCACCAGCAAGCAGAAAGGACAAGAGGCCTGGTTCTGTGACTCAGTTGGAGCCCCTACCACCAACCATGGTGGTGCAGCCATCTGAGGCTGCCGGGTGATGGGCTGGAACCTCCCCCCACCGCTATCAGCACCACTACCAGCACCGCCACCAGCACCGTCCCAGCGCTGCCACAAGTAGAAGCAGCCCCAGAGAGCAGCCATCTGAGGCTACAGGGGAAGGGCTGGAGCCTCCCCCCACCACTGCCAACTCCACCATTAGCAGCACCACTGCCACCACTGAACAGCCGTCACTGTTGGCGGACAGTGTGTAGTCCTGCATCTATGGGCTGTTGTGCGGCCTGGCCCCTGCAAATCCTGTGGGCCTGACACCCAGGTGAGAGACTGTGACCTTGCACTCCCCACGATCTGCATCACAGGGCACAATACCCCCTCAAGAACCAGTGGAAGATGCCATCTACTCACCCCATCCTCCACAGGATGAAGCTCACTGAGCAAAATGCTCCCTCCAGAACCAGTGGAGAAGCCATCCACTCACCCCATCCTAACCAGAATGAAGCTCACTGGGCACGATGCCCCCTCCAGAACCAGTGGAGAAGCCATCCACTCACCCCATCCTCCACAGGATGAAGCTCACTGGGCATGATGCCTCCTCTAGAACCAGTGGAGAAGCCATCCGCTCACCCCATCCTCCAAAGGATGAAGCTCACAGGGCACAATGCCCCCTCCAGAACCAGTGGAAAAGCCATCCACTCATCCCATCCTCCACAGGATGAAGCTCACTGGGCACAATGCCCCCTCCAGAACCAATGGAAGAAGTCACCCACTTGAGAGACTGTGGCCTTGCACTCACCAGGACTAATCAGTGGGCAAATCACCCACTTGAAAGACTGTGGCCTTGCAATCCCCAAGATCATGCACAGGGCTTGTTGCCCCCTCCAGGTCCAGTGGTGTGGTACCATCTTCCTGCTGAGGTGCCCCCATTCTCCATCCCCCTGAGGTGCCTGGCTATTTTCGACCAGATGCCCCTGTAGTGTTCTCTCAGTGTTGCTGCAGGAGTAAGGTGGGGACTTGGACTATGCACTGTGGCCCTGTGGCCCACGAACATTGAGGACTGGGCAGTGTCCCTACATTTGTAAATAAGTATATACTTTTTTATTTGGATGCACGTACTTCTACTATTTTATCTTATTACACTCACTTTAATCAATTTTTCTTTTGTCCTTACATTATTTCTGAGGAGTTCGGGTTGAATATGTAATGTTACTGCATCTGTTTGTGTGTATGGGGTTGGGGTGGGGGTGTTGCGTGTGTGTGTCACTCTCTTTTTCCTCCCTCCCTCCCTTGAGTGCTAGGCGGCAGTACTCACCATGGTCGTCTTCGCTGGTGTTGGTGCTCATAGTGGAGCAGAAGGTAGAAGAGCGTGGGGAACACATGCAACTCGGGCTCCATGGTGGCGTGGTTGTTCCCTGAGTCTCCACAGGTGAGTCTTTAGACTTCTGAAATCTGTTTCTGCCATGCTTTTTGATGTCATTGGTACTGCCCTGGAAAAGGTGGTGGATTGGTGTCTCATAATACAGTGGGCTGAACATTGGCTTCCGCCTGGCAGTAGGTGTTACCACCGTGGTGCCTGTTGGTTTCGCCCTGGTGTCGGTGTTAATATGGCTGTCTGTATGAGCGGTTTCCGCCGTGGTCATCATTTCATATTTATGACTGCCCGCCTGTTGGCTGTATGACAGCCACCTTATCACCGACCACCAGGGTCATAATGACCCCCATAGTAAATACTCACATGGGTCCAACTCTTTTTCTTCTTGTATAGGTCATTAGTATGTTCATAGCTGTCTAGCATCATCTAGAATCAGTTACCATTTGCATCTTGTAAAGCTAGAATCCTTTTTTTCACTGCCATTTCTGTGAGAAAAATCATATGTAAATAAATAAATTGGAATAACATGAATCTGATATTCATCAATACATTTTTAACTTGTACACAATTGTTATTTTAGTTTAGCCCATAATGGGTTGTCTTTTCTTTTTCCTTGTTTTCTTGTTAAAAAGCTTTATGAACATTGCCTACTGATCTCACACTCTGTATCGGTCTCAGTAGGACTCCATTATGTGAGCTATGTCAGGGACATTCAAAAATAGCCTGCATATTTCCTGGGCCATTTGTGTGTACAGAAGCAATTGACCTGCTTCAGTGGCAAACATTGTTGAGCCTCAACAAGAGTAAGTAACCTGGATTATGGTACAATTCCCCTGCTTATATCCTCCTTCTTTCTATCTGGCCATAGACATCTCTTGTGTAATCTTCTGAAATGGTCTCATACAATTCAATGGCATGTTTTCTGAATATGGAGGGCATTTCAGCACCACCCTAATCACTCTAACACAGGAGCTGTAAGTCAGTGATTTGCTATTTCTACTTCTAACTTGAAAATGAACACTGAGAAATACACTCCTACATCTGGCACATTTCTGTCTGGCTCTGGGATCAATATAATCATACATTTTCCCATAATGGGTGGATGCTGCCCTTGACCATGTCACTCCACAAATAACACCAGCATTTTTTCTGCCAGTGGTTCCACACAGGCCTGGTGACGTTCTTTGGGAAAACCACTGTTTCTGGGTGACTTGACCAGCTCGTCTTTGGTAAAAGCAGCATGTAGCAGACCTTTGTGGCAATGTATAAGTATTGGTTTTACTTTCCCTCAGTAATCCTTCTATTTGTTTTCTGTGAACATGTCTTAGGGCCTGAATTAGAACTTGATGGATGAGTTACTCTGTCACATGGTTACAGATTTCCCATCCGCCAAAATCTGAATCCTATTATAAACTATGGGATTTATATTTTGGCGGACCAGATATCCATCACAGTTGTGATGGAGTAACTCATCTGTCCAGTTCTAAATCAGGGCCTTAGTTGCCTAAAACATCTGCAAGGTAAGAATAGCATGCAATGTTTATGTTTGCATGTGCAATGGCATTTTTGTTCATTTCTTCTCCAAACTGTGTTACCTGGGCTTTCCCTTTACAACAATCCATTGAATAGTTGTTCTCTTTTATTTCCTTATCTCATGGAATTTCTGCAAGTACATAGGTCTTGTGTATTTGTCTAGTGCAGCCCACCTCATGTCTATTACAGCTTCCAGAATCCCAGGTTCACCACAGTTTCCCCTTGTGAATGCCTGAGGCCATTCTCCTGGGCCATACATGTCAGATTGAGCTGAAGCTTAGTTCTATCTATCCTAGTCACGCCCTCTCTTCTAAGCACAACCTTAAATGCCTCACATTCATTTATTATGCCTGTGTCCTTTCCCCAGTTGTCATCAGCATTGGTCACTTGCTCCAGGAACTTCAGCATGTGTAGACTACTCCTTAAAGGATACCCGTTCTGCATCTTCCATATGCTCCTCTAGCTTGTTCGGTAAGGTTAAGATCCAAATTTCATTTTGCTGGACTCCCACATCTCTATGTCCCGCTGCCTCCGCCATATGATGTACCTTCCACACAATTTTCCTCATATCCATCCTCAGGAGCTTGACATCAGTGGAGACAGTATCGGTCTTCATAGCTGGTTCAACCTTGGACTTTTGAATTGTGAGTATGATGTATTTAGACAAAATCTCCATCATTGCCACTGAGCTCACGAGGGCCTCTCTTAGACAGTACATTAACTAGTGTCTGGTGTTTCTGAACCTCTTGCAGCTGTCATCAGTTTTGAGTGAGTTCCTTCATCTACAGACAGGGGATTGCATCCTTTTATGTCAAGATACCAACTTTCTGCAATGCAACTTTCACTGCAACTTAAACATATCTTGAATATTCATGATACATTAAATCTCTCTGTCTTGTGCAAGAGGTCCTGGAACCTGAGGGTGAATTGGCAAGATCTATCACCCCGCACTAAAATAGCATAGTCATGATTTTACAATGCAATGCAGTGTTTTCCAGACAGGTTACCACTGTTTTGCTGGGTTTCCTTGGCGTATAAGATATTTCTGTGTTCCAATTTAAGGATTAGACTTCTATATCAATAATTGAATATATTCAGTGTTGTGTTTACCTTAGGAATCCATTTTCATTCTACCTTTCATTTGATGTAGATCCTCCACTGTCTTCAGTTTCAACATATCAGGCATCATTATCCAAACTTTCCTTTCACCTGTATTACCAATCCTTCATCAAAGGACTAATATTTTCCAATGGACACTCATCATCATTTCTGTCTTTGCTTCCAGGCCCACACCCAGCAAAACACAACAAGGATAATGTTCTCTTCAGAGAGAGGTATGCTCTGGATAGCACTGCCCACCTCTGTGGGTGGCCTCCATCTAATATTCTACCAAGTCACATTCAGCCACCATATTAGGAGGCTGCTAAAATTGTCCATCTCGATGGCTACTTTCTGTGTGCTCTTTAAGAAGTGATCAGTTTTTCTGCAGTAAAAAATTGTTCCCCACATGCAGTCTAAGCCACTCTCAACTTTCCTCACTGCTCTTGGCCATAAAAACCCCATTCCATGCAGTACATCCAAGATTCTCATACCACAGAGGTCAGGAATGACCACAATAGTTTGATTGGGAATAGTGTATTTTCTGAATGTAGACTTGTGTTTCTGCTTACTTATTTGTGGAGAGAAACGGTTTTTGTGAGTATTCTAGTGTGTGAAATCAAAGTAATTTCTTCTCACACATTGGTACACTGCATGAAGTCCAACATCTTGAGAGGAGGACTATTTTAAAGACTAGAAGTTAAGTGCAGCCTTTGCTTTCCGTGTGGCCACATCCATCTCCCAGATAGGTTTTGTGATGCTTCTACATTATTTCTGGACCATTAAGTCTAATGGCGACACTCAAAGCAGTGTTTCTTTGTCAAAGTCCATCTTAACCGAATTTCTTAGTTGCGACCGGTGTTGTCTTCAGCTCTAATCAGATAAGCTGGTTATGTTTTCTGAGTACACATATGCAAACTAACATGTTAAAGTAGGTTTACTCTTTTTTTAGTATTCACAAAACGTCAATTTAATAGTAAGTTTACAACTGCGTCGACTCCGCTGTCAAGGCTCAGAGCTCTGCACATAATTAAATAGGACAGGACTATCCTTTTATGCACAGCGTTCTCCATCCTGACTGCAGAGTCTCTGCAGTCATGAACTTACTATTAAATTGCAGTTTTTTGTATACTGAAAAAGAGTAATGTTAGACATGGCAGCCTTTGGGTGGTCACCCCTAAATTTTTGCCTAGCTCCCTCCACTTTTGAGAAACTGTTTTTGCTGGTTTTTAGACTCTGCACACTTTACCACTGCTAACCAGTGCTAAAGAGCATATGCTCTTTCTGTTTAGACATGGTAACATTGGATCACACCCAATTGGGCTATTTAATTTACCTAGAAGTCCCTAGTAGAGTGTACTATATGTTCCCAGGGCCTGTAGATTAAAAGCTAGGAGTGGGCCTGCAGCACTGATTGTGCCACCCACTTCAGTAGCCCCTTAACCTTGTCTCAGACCTGCCATTGTAAGGCCTGTGTGTGCAGTTTCACCGCCAAGTCGACTCAGCATTTAAAAGTACTTGCCAAGCCTAAACCTCCCCTTTTTCTACATATAAGTCACCCCTAAGGTGTGCCCTAGGTAACCCCTAGGGCAGGGTGCTATATAGGTAAAAGGCATGACATGTACCTGTGTAGTTTACATGTCCTGGTAGTGTAAAACTCCTAAATTCATTTTTACACTACTGTGAGGCCTGCTCCCTTCACAGGCTAACATTGGAGCTGCCCTCATACATTGTTTGAGTGGTAGCTGCTGATCTGAAAGGAGTAGGAACGTCATATTCAGTATGGCCAGAATGGTAATACAAAATCCTGCTGACTGGTGATGTTGGATTTAATATTACTATTTTAGAAATGCCACTTTTAGAAAGTGAGCAGTCCTCTGCGCTTAAATCTTTCTGTGCCTTTCAATCCACGTCTAGCTGGGTTTAGCTGACAGCTCCTTGTGCATTCACTCCGGCACACCCTGAACACAGGATATTCAGCCTCACTTGCATACATCTGCATTTTGAATGGGTCTTCCTTGGCTGGGAGGGTGGAGGGCCTGCTCTTACACAAAGGACTGCTACACTTCCTACTGGGACCCTGGCAGACAGGATTGAACTGAAAGGGGACCTGGTGCACTTCTAAGCCACTCTGAAGTCTCCATCACCTGAAAGGCACATTTGGGTATAAAAACAGGGCCTCTGCCCTACCACTTCAGACACTTCCTGGAGAAGATACCTGAACCAGAACCTGCACCCTGACAAGAAGAACTGCCTGGCTGCCTAAAGGACTCACCTGACTGCTTTCTGAAGAGGACTGCTGCCTTGCTGTTGCCCTGCTGTCTTGCTGCTCTCTTGCTTTGCTGCAGAAGTACTCTCCAAGAGCTTGGATAGAGCTTGCTGGTGTGATGGTCCTGTGGCAGTGCCTCCTGTCCACTAGCGCCGGCAGAGGTGGTGGGCAGTATATCATCCATGCTAGTGTCAGGGGCCCCTTGTAGTGCCACAGTGTCCCTCCTGGTGTTGAGTACTTCCTTCAGCACCCCTACGATGGTGCCCAGGGCGGAGCTGATGGTTCTGAGTTCCTCCCTGAACCCCAAATACTGTTCCTCCTGCATCCGCTGGGTCTCCTGAAGCTTGGCCAGTACCGTTGCCATCGTCTCCTGGGAGTGGTGGTAGGCTCCCATGATGGAGGAGAGGGCCTCGTGGAGAGTGGGTTCCCTTGGCCTATCCGCCCCCTGTTGCACAGCAGCCCTCCTAGTTCCCCTGTGTTCCTGCCCCAGGTCCCTGTTGTTGTTGGGGTGGTGGGTTATCCTGGGTTCCCTGTAGTGGTGGACACACAGCTGATTGACGTGTCCTGGGGACGGAGGTATGGGCCCGCTGGGTGGGTGCTGTGCTGGTGTTTCCTGAGGGGGGAAGGTCTGTGGTGGCCTGTGCCTGTGTGAGGGGAACCGACTGCCCCGAAGCCCCTGATGGTCCGGGCTGGTCATCTAGATCCAGGTGGACAGAGGTGCTGTCATCACTGTGGGCCTCTTCTGTGGGTGGAGTGGACATGTCTGGACCCTTCTGTCTGGTGACGTTGCGTAGTAGTCCTGCAGGGGTTGAAAGGCATGATTATTGCATCTGTGTGTGTCATGGTGTGCAATGGGTGGGAGACCGTGTAACCCAGTGCTGGCATTCCTGTGTGGGGGCTTGTGTGATGATGGTTTAGGGGAGTGTATGGGTATATGCAGTGGGCATGCTTTAGTGATGGGTGTCCATGCGTTGTTGTTGCATGCAGGGCTTGGTGTTGGGATGTGTGGTTTGTGATATTGGTACATTTGTGAGGAGTTGGATTGATAGGGGTGGGGGCGAGGGTGGGGGTATGTGATAGCATGCAAGTAGGGTGGGGGATGTAATAGTTAAGATTTGACTTACCAGAGTCCATTCCTCCACCGACTCCTGCAAGGCCCTCAGGATGCAGAATCGCCAAGACCTGCTCCTCCCATGTTGTTAGTTGTGTGGGAGGAGGTGGGGGGCCGCCGCCAGTTTGCTGAACCGCCTGGTGGTGTCTTGAGTCTCAGGACCAAAAAGACTTCTCTCCTGCTGCTGTAATCCCCGTGCGGTGAAAATTCGATGCACCACCTGCCAAGAACGACGCACAGCCTGCTTGCAGTGAGAAATTCACTGCAGGCCGAGTCCGGAATGACGCCGTCTGACTTCGCAACAGAAGATCGACGCAGCGCCAGCAACGTGACCGGAACTTCAATGCACAGCCCTACTGGATCGACGCAAGCTGACTCAGAACGATGATGCCCAACTTCCTGAGAAGAATCGACGCAGCGCCCGCGGTGCGGAAGAAAATTCCACCCATCGCCTACCGGAATCCACGTAGCCGCTGTGACTTCGCCCCGCAAGCCCAGGATTCCACGCATCGTCCCGGGGCATCTGAAAACCCTGCATCACGAAGAGGATCCAAGTCTGCGCACTGAAAATCGATGCAACGTCTTTCCGGCGTGGAAAATAACAATGCAAGTCCGTGTGCCAAGGGGCGAAACCGATGCACACTCACCGTTTTTCACTCATCTCCTCCTCTGTGGTCCCTTGTAAGGATTTTTCAACGCAAACCAGGTACTTTGCCCTGCAAGAGACATTTGTTTTTTCTAGGAGAACTTAAGACACTTTTTATTGGTTTTACATTAATACTTTAACTTCAAAGACACTTGATATCACTTTCAGTGATATCTCTACATTTGCTTATTTCATCTTTAATCGTTTTGACCTGCATTTACCCAGATTAACACTATATATTTTTCTAAACACTGTGTGGTGTATTTTTGTGGTGTTATATTGGGGTATTGTATGATTTATTTCACAAATACTTCACACATTGCCCTCTAAGTTAAGCCTGACTGCTCAGTGCCAAGCTACCAGAGGGTGGGCGCAGGATAATTTGGATTGTGCGTGACTTACCCTGACTAGAGTGAGGGTCCTTGCTTGAACAGGGGGTAACCTGACTGCCAACCAAATACCCCATTTCTAACAAGTAACCTTAACAAATGTGTATGTTTACCTTTGTGAATCTGGCCCACAGTATTGCAGAGTGTACTGTGTGCAGTAATCAGTGTGAAGTGTAGTAGAAATAGTTTGTTTCTTTATTCACTGATCAGGATGCAATTAAGAACATCTGTTTCAGTTACAGGCATCAAGTATATAGATACAGTATACCCATCATGAGCATAGGAATTTCTTGCTCACCGTTTGGAAACATCTGTTATAAATGCCGAACCAACACCCCACGTGATATAGAAACATTCCTTGCAACATCATACTCAATGAGATGCAGGGCCACAGAGAACACATGGAAAGCAAGATACAAGACTTCTCATGTTGGACTTAGCCCACTCTGCATGGCCACACCAAGACTTTTTGCCTTTACACCTCCTTTTTGTTAACCAGATTTTCAAGGCAGTTGCAACATAATTCTAGACTACTTTCGCACCACTTAAGATCAGTCTAATAATAGCAAATATCAATATTTGAGCATTAATATTAGACCTGTCAGCCTTAGGGTGGTTTTCACACAAACACTTTGCCTTACTCTTCCATTTTTGCAGATCTCATTTTTATTGGTCTTACGTCTCTGTGCACTTTACAACTGCTAACCAGTGCTAAAATGTTTGTGCTCTCTCCTTTAAACATGGTAAAATTGGCCTACCCCTGATTACACTCAATAGGCACATTTAATTTACTTGTAGGTTCCTAGTAAAGTGGTACTACTGGTACCCAGGGTCTGTAAATTAAATATTACTAATGGGCCTGCAACACTGATTGTTCCGCTCACATATCTCTTTAAACATGTCTCAGGCCTGCCATTCCAGCCTTTGTATGCAGTTTTAAACTGCCATTTGGACACAGCAAAATAAACCTTTCTCAAGGCCTAAGCCTTCCTTTTCAATACATACAAGTCATCCCTAGGGTAGACTTTAAGCAGCCCATAGGGCATGGTGTGCTGTATTAAAAAAAATTGACACGTACTGTGAAGTTTTACATGTCCTGGTAGTGAACAACTCTTAAACTGTTTTTTCACTATTGCAAGACATACCTGTCCTGTATGATAATATTGCATGAAATAAGTGATATTTTCTAATTGGGGGCAGGTAGGAAAGTCATGTTTGGTGTCCGGGGAATTTTAATTTAAACCCTTTTTAATGACAAAATCAGATTTCAAGTCACAACACTTTTGTCAAGTTTGCACCGATTTTGCGTCAAAAAGCGGCGCAAATGCGGTGCTAAAAAAGTATAAATATGGGCCTTGGTGTTTTGTGCTTTTGAGCACTATTTTCTACCTCAATCTTTAAAACTGCATGCCTCTGGTTATACTAATTGCATTTTTGTTTTTTTCAGTGGGAAATTTACTCTATTTCTTCTAAATTGGTGTGGGATTTTTCCTGTGTTGTGTTTTCACATTATTGATGTTTAAGTGCTGTATAAATACTTTACACATTACCTCAAAGCTAAGCCTATCTGTTTTTGTGCCACACTAACAAAGAGTTAAGCACATGTTAAATTATTGACTTTTTGTGGTTCACCCTGACAAAGATTGTGGTTGTTGCTTGAGAACGGTTTCACCCCACTCAACGAACAACCTAATGTCTTAGACCTTCATCCTTTGGAAACTCAACAAATGACAATGCCTTGACAAGACAAAATTACACAATCAAGCTAACACGACTTTCGAACTTACATGACAGCGATAGAGCAAGCTAAAAAGTAAAGAACCACCAAGGACAAACAAAAGGATTTCAACATGACAAAGAATGTTTTCAACATCCTCCTTATAGGATCTTAACGCACCGCCAATGGGAACACAGCAAACAGTCAACTGAAATATAAATTAGTATCTATTAACCCTCACTCAGCTCAGCACAGGGCATCTTGAGAATAAGCAACTTAATCTTCCAATATGTAATGAAAGTCTTTCAACCCTCCGTCACCCAATAACAACAGGGCATCCAGTGAATTTTGCAATGAGTCTCTTCCAACCCTCACTCGAGCAATAGGTAATGGGTATCTTTCAACCCTCACTCATTCCAGAACAGAGTCCCTTACGAATACCATAACACGTGTCTTTCAACTCTCACTCTAGCACCATGTAAACAGTGTTTTCCAACCTTCACTTAAGCAATATGTAATGGGTGTCTTCAACCATCATTCATCCAATAACAGGACATTATGTGAATAGCACATTGGGGCCCATATTTATACTTTTTGACGCAAAACTGCGCTAACGCAGTTTTGCGTCAAAAAAATTAGCACCGGCTAACGCCATTCTGAAGCGCCATGCGAGCGGCGTATTTATTGAATGACGTTAGCCGGCGTCGCCGTCTGGTGTGCGTTAAAAAAAACGACGTACACCAGGCAGCGCCGGCGTAGGGGAAAATGGAGCTTGGGCGTCAAGAAATGGGGCAAGTCAGGTTGAGGCAATTTTTTCGCCTCAACCCGATTTGCGCCATTTTTTTTCACTCCCAACCCCCATAGAAATGACTCCTGTCTTAGCAAAGACAGGAGTCATGCCCCCTTGCCCAATGGCCATGCCCAGGGGACTTCTGTCCCCTGGGCATGGTCATTGGGCATAGTGGCATGTAGGGGGGCACAAATCAGGCCCCCCTATGCCACAAAAAAAACAACAAAAAAAAACACTTACCTGAACTTACCTTAATGTCCCTGGGATGGGTCCCTCCAGCCTTTGGTGTCCTCCTGGGGTGGGCAAGGGTGACAGGGGGTGTCCCTGGGGGCATGGGAGGGCACCTCTGGGCTCCTTCAGAGCCCACAGGTCCCTTAACGCCTGCCTTTTGCAGTCGCTAAAAAACGGCGCAAAAGCGGCCGTACGTCATTTTTTTTGACCCGCCCACTCCCGGGCGTGAATTTTGCCCGGGAGTATAAATCCGATGCACATGCCTCGGAGTTGATTTTTTAGACGTGAACGCCTACCTTGCATCTCATTAACGCAAAGTAGGTGTCCACGCTAAAAAATGACGCAAACTCCATGGACTTTGGCGCTAGATGCGTCTAACGCCAAAGTATAAATATGGAGTTAGTTTTGCTTCGAAATTGCGTCAAAAAAAACGACGCAATTCCGGCGCAAACGGAGTATAAATATGCCCCTGGGTATCTTTCAACCCTCACTCATCCCATACCAACAGGACAGCTAGTGCATTTTGCAAGAATTTGCTCCCAACCCTTACTCTCGGTATTAAGAATGCGAGTTTTTCAAAACCCTCCCACATCCAATAACAGGGCAACTCGTGAATAACACGCTGGGCATCTTTCACCTCTCACTCACAGGAAATCTTGTGAATCCTGCACACAACAGATAGTGTTACAGCACACATATCTGCTTACCCTGACTGAGAAACCACACAGAACAAAAGTGTCTCCTGAGCTTACCGACTGTAGAAATACTCCACTGCGTTAAAGGTAAGAATACAATAAACATTAAAGTTCAACTCACTCCTTTCCGCTACCCTTCAGAACACATAAAACTTGTGAACTCAAAAATGTAAATAGTTCGCTAATGTGACTATTTCATACTGAAAACACCATTAAGAAGTTTGGAAATTTCCCACAATACTAGTTTCTTTAAATAAGTGCGATAAGGGTAAAATACAATTTTTACTAAAATATAGCAACAATCATTTCAGTGAAGTTGCGACACTAGTCTGCCAAGAAACAAAGTTGTAAGCTAAAATTATGTTGGGAGGTCATACATAAACCTTGAGGAATGTCTTACCTTCATTGCAAGGCTGCAAATCTTTGAAAGATGTCATGCCACACTTGAATAATGACTGAACGCTCTTAACACCATCACTGTGGGACACATGACCCAGCTCCTCACTTAAAGGTGTCACCAGAAAAACATGTGCACGCCTTTTCTTTTATTCTTTTAAATTTTCGCCTGGTTAAAGTAAGTAAATGTCCTCTCTTGCCACCACGATGGACACCTGTATATAAGTCAGTTTCTATAGTTATCATTCATTAAAAGACGCCCAGTTTCGGAACCTCTAAGATGTCCCCCGAAAATGCAGGTCACAGAGATGAGCTCGTGCATGAAGTTGCTCAGAATATACAAGCTGAACAAACAAAGTAGAGCACGCGATGCAACAAACAATTCAAAAGTAAAATCACAGTTACAGAAAACGTTCGTATTACTAAGTAAATTCCCAGTGGACCATTTATCAATGGTTAGTGAAGCAAAACACCATACAATGACCATACCAGTAGATTTACAAATTCAGTGACAGCATCACCGTGATGGACCTCTAATGTAGACTTGCATCCATCAGAGAGATACTGGGCACAATACCTGAATCTTAACCACATGCAATGGCTGCAGTTCGCCCACACTCTGACTTTATAGTCCCTGATGCTCAAAGCTGAGACTATACAGCAGCAGAATGTTAACAGATTTTGAAATTCTGAGGAGATAAAGGTTATAGCACAGTTCTGCAGTTTAGTTTCTTCAGAACGCTTGCCAGCAGGCTTTTCTCTCAGCACTTCTTTCATGCGTTGGATTTTTCTCCCAACACTTTTCCTCTGTGCGTCTGCTCCTTCTCTTTCGAGCACTTTCCCGCTGTTCTGACTTCCTTGCACATAACTCCTTGTTGCACTCCAAGCACCACTTTACAGAGATTTATCCCAATGCTGCCCTTTCTTTCTCAGCATCTGGAAGGATTGTCTTCATCTCTCCTTTGACCACTTCTGATGCTCTCGGAGGATAAAGACACTAGTGAGGCATGATGTTGCTATTTCTTCTTCTTTCAACTTCTTTCACATGACTTCTTTTATCTCGGCTCCAGTTTTGTAAAGTTCCCTGCTAACAGTAATCACTATGCAGTGCAGTACAAAAAGGTAGCTTCTTTATTCACCGATCAGAAAATACTTAAGAGCATCCGTTTCAGTTGCAGATTGCAAGTATATATGTACAGGATACCCCACCAGGTGCAGGGGACTTTAGTGGCCTCATCTGGCCTCATCTGGCGTCAATGCTAGACCAACACTCCCAGTGACATTGAAAACATTCCATGCAGCATCATACTCATACTAGTGCAGGCGCACAGGGAAAGCATGTTACAACACTAAGGACCAGATTAACAAGGCCCTAGCGCCTCTTAGCGCCACATTACTGTAATTCTTTTTATGCTAATGTGGCTTTATAGAGGCCATTCTCCTTCGCCATATTTACAAAGTGGTGCAGTGCTAGCATTGCACCACTTTGTAATTCCATGTGCCACATTATACCTGCACCAGGTATAATGTATGCAAGGAGGGCGTTCCCACGCAGGGAGGCTGCAAAAAATGGCGCAGTGAAATCTACAAGATTTCACTGCAAAAACAATTCTGTCATTTTTAATGCCTGCTCGGGGCAGGCATTATAGTGACGGGCCCATAGTAGCCTATGGGTCTCCCTAATGCTTTGCAGCACTAGTGCCATAATTCATGGCACTAATCCAGAAAAGTGCCATAATAGAGTCATAAATGATGATGCTATTTTTTAAATGAATGACATGATGCGCCATATTGTAAATATGGCCCACACATGGTGTCATTAGTGGGGGCGCAAGGATAAGTGGTGCATCTGAACTGATCTGCCATTTTCTTGTTTTTTGTAAATCTGGCTCTACGATTGCACAGCACATTTTGATAAAAAATATAGCTAGTTACCTTTTTGGCCATAATCAGTTGTGTCACTGGTAATTTTTTTTCCTTCCTAGTGTGAGGCAACATTTTTGTAGGAAGAAAAATATGACACAGGGGAAACATTTAATTTACTTACTTCTCTTGCATGTGCCATATTGTTTTTAGATTAATGTAGCAAGGAAGGGGTATGAGTGTGTGAGGTAATATCAGAAGGGTAGGGTAACACACACAACTGTGTGCACAGAAGCCCTCACAGAATAGACAGTTATCAATTTATTTTTGAGGCAAGGGTGTTATTATACAAGGTTATTTTACATTAAGGAAAGGCCCCATTGTAGGCGAATTTCTAACTTTGAAACAAAAAAAAGGTGTGATTTGTTCTTTAAGGGATAGAGATTGCAACTTTGAAAGGGTGATTGTTCCTTCTAACTTTATAGGTGCAGTGTAGATCAGTTCAAAAAATACATACACTGTTTTATAGGAGAAATGCATCCTAGTGACCAAATCAAACTTAACCAAACCTATGAAATTTCCATCCCAGGACATTTAGTTATGAAGGTCAGTAGGGAGTTGTGGAAGATGTTACATTATTCTCTGTGATTCAATCTATAAGGTGGGTGTATGCTTATGGTTTCTTTGTTCTTTCAGGACATTTATCTACTTCAAGACATGCATGAGTGTTCAAGTCCAAAACCTCCCCTTTTTCTCACTCATGTTCTTCTCAGATAAGTATAGGAATTGAAACTCAGGCCTGTTCATGGCAAGTGCATCAATCATGTTTCTCCAGATTCAACCATGTTGGTTATCTTCATCCACTGATTCATGTTCAAAACCCTAAACTTTCACCTACTTACATTTGCTCATGAACCTTGTAACAACGTGGGTGCTGTCCCCAAACAATAGATTTTAGGGTTGTCCTCACCTTTACTCTTTAATTTTCAGGTACAGAATATTCAGGTAGTAGCCTCTTCATCTGCCCCCCTAGCTCTTCCAAAATGGTTAAATGGAATATTAAAACAATTCTATCTTCATAAATCAGTGGCAGTTACATTTTATGTGTAGGTCCTTACATTTTCCTGATGAACGATCAAAGGTAGTTTAGTGTTATCAGAATTAGGCTGAAGAGCAGCCACCTGGTCAATTCTATAAGTCAAGTGTTCTGACACGCACATTTACAATTTTCAGTTTCCCAGGCTTTTAAGGAGGGGTTAAAAAAATATTTGCTAAAAGTATCCTTATTAGATCTGTTGACAATGAGATGTTGAGTTTAAAATAGTGAACCTGAAATCTGATTACATATATAGTTTAATTTCACAGACTTTGCTCAAAATCAAATTAGCCTAACACAAAAGATCCTCAGTGTTTTATAGGAGCCTGAAAGAGGAAATAAAAGATTTACTGACCCAGGTGAATATTCATCCAAAATCTCAATCCAAGTAAGTAGACCAAGTGAAATCAACTAGTTTTCCAATTTATGGAGTACAATGGAGAGAGCAGAAAGACTAACACAAAATACAGATTTTTGGAGAAGAGAGATTAGCATCTCCTTCATTTCGAGAGCCAATGGAGATGGAGGTGCTCTTCCCACAGAAGAAAGGGAGAAAAGATGAAAACAGATACTTTATATGTATTGTGGTAAAAGCAGACTCTTTTAAACAATTGTACTATGAAACACTAAGTCCAAATTAAAAGCTATAGAAGTGAAAGTCAGAGGTTAAAAGAGATGACTCATTAGCGATTGAGGCTGCACTTTCAGGTTCTTTGTATGAGGTCTCCCAGATCTTGACCCAAATAGTGCAAAAAGCACTGCAGCATTTGTTTTTGTTTATGGAGTTAGTTTGTGGAGTTGGCAATTTTAACACTTCGCTGTTAAGTCCCCCCAAAGCTCTTCTGGCTTTTTGAGGTAATTCACGCTTAGGGCCTCAGAACGTTTTGTCCACATAAGCTATCCATGCCAAATTTGTGTCCTCTTTAGCAACAACCTTGGTACTCTAAAAGTACTCAGAGTTTGTGAATTACCCGAAAGGGGACTGAGAAATCAGCCAGAATACAGCTACATTTTTTCTTTTTTTTTTAAATGGGAAAACAGTGCTGCAGAATAAAGCATCTGGAATTTTCCATGCAAATGGCATCAACAAAGGGTTTGTGGTACTAAAATCACCATCTTCTCATCTTTCAGGAACTGGCAGACTAGAATCAGAAAACCAAATTTTTCAATGCAGTGTTGGCATTTTAATGGGACACATCCTATTTTTTCTGTTGTTTGTGCTTTCAACCTCCTCAAAGTTAGTGACAGAAATAGGCAAAAAAACAATAGTGGATCTGATAAAGCTATACATTTTTGAAAAGTAGACAAAATTCAGCAAGATATCATTTGTGTAGATTCTTCAAGGGTTTCCCTATAGAGAAGTAACACTTGAAATAAAAAAAATATTGAAAATGAGTTGAAAAGAACAGTCATTTGTGTTTAAGTTTTCATCTGTAACATTTTATAAGTATGGCAGATTTTCAAAATCAATATACCATTACGTCTGCTGGACCCTTCTGGTTACTCTGATATGTAGGACTTGTAGTTTCTTCAAGAACCCAAACTACCCAGAGCCAATAACTGAGCAGCATTTTGCAATGGTTTTACATTGTGTATTGGGTATAAAGTAATTAATTTGGTAAAACATCAAGAGCAAAAAATAGGTATCAAGACGACCTATGCATTTCTGAAATTGGAACACAATATGGAGTTTAGAAGCAGTGGTAATTTGCGCATCTCTGAATTTGGGGGTACCCTACTAGCATATGAATTAGAGGGCATTTCTCAAAATTACATTTTTCATACACATTTTATATTTGGAAGGTGCATATGTAGAGAAAGACAAGGGGCAATAACACTTGCTCTTCTATTCCGTGTTTCCCAAGTCTTCCGATAAAAATGGTATCTCACTTGTGTGGGGAGGCCTGGTGCCCGTGACTGGAAACAGTCAAAATGCAACATGAACACATCACATTTTTCCACTGAAAATGGACTTGTTTTTTGCAATGAGCCTAGCTGTGGAGTTTGGGCCCTAGCACAGCTGGCACCTAGGGAAACCTAGCTATCCTGTACATTTTTGAAAACTAAGCACCTCAGGACATCCAGGATGGGGTGACTTGAGTTGCTTTCAACATTTTCTATTACCCAGAATCCCTTACAAACCTCAAAGATTGTCTAACAAATCAATATTTCCTCACATTTCTGTGATGGAAAGCTCTGAAATCTGAGGGAAGCCACAAACATCATTCCACCTGGCATTCCCGCAAGTCTCCAAATAAAAATGGTACCTCACTTGTGTAGGTAGGCCTAGTACCCGCAACAGGAAATGGCCCAAAATGCAGCATGGTTACATCACACTTTTCCACCGAAAACTGACTTGTTTTTTGCAATGTGCCTAGCTGTGGATTGTGGGCCCTGGCACATAGGGAAACCTATATATTTTTTTGAACTAGATACTTTAGGAAATCTAGGATAGGGTTACTTGTGTCGCTTTCACCACATTCTGTTACCCAGAATCCCTTACAAACCTACACATTTGCCTAAAAAATAGATTTTCCTCATATTTCTGTACATTTTTGAAAACTAGACACCTAGGGGAATCCTGAAAGAGGGGGGGGGTTATATGGCTCTTACCACATTTTCCTAACCAGAGTCCCTTGCAAACCTCAAAATCTATCTACAAAACACATTTCCCACACATTTGTGTGATGAAATGTACTGGAGTCTGAGGGGAGCCACAAACTTCCTTCTACCCACTATTCTCTAACGTCTCCTGATAAACCTCACTTGTGTGGGTAGGCCTAATGTCTGAGATAGGAAACACCCCAAAACATTGTGGACACATCACATTTTTCCACTGAAAACTGACCCATTTTTTGCAATGTGCCTAGCTGTGCATTTTGGGCCCTAGCTCAGCTGGCACCTAGGAAAACCTAGCAAATCTGTACATTCTTGAAAAATGGATACCCAGGGGTATCCAGGATGGGATGACTTGCAAAACTCTCAGCATGTTTTTGTTTACCCTGAATCCCTTACAAACCTCAAACTTTGACTAAAAATACACATTGTCCTTGTATTTCTGTGTGGAAAAGATATGAAATCACAGGGCCGGCACACATTTCCTCCCATCCAGTGTTCCTCTTGGTCTCCCAATAAAAATGCTATTTCAATGGTGTGGGTGGGGCAAGTGGTCATAACACAGACGGGACCAAAACGTATTGTGGTGGTAATAATAGCTATGGTGGTGGTAATAATAGCTATCGTAAGTGTACTAATTGTTTGTGGGGTCGGCAACCATGTAGGTAAACCTATCCAACTCAGACATTTTCTAAAACTAGACACCTCAGTGAGTACAGGGAGGTGTGGGTTGTGTGGATCCCTCAACATTTTCATACTCAGAATACTCAGCAAATGTGAAACATTGAACAAAAACACAACTTTTCCTTGCATTTCTGTGACGTAAACTCCAGGAATGTGCAGGGATCCCCAAAATTCCTGCCACCCAGTGTTTCCTCACTTGTCCTGATAAAACTGCTACCTGACTTATGTGCCTGGGCCTCGTGCCTGTGACAGGACCTGATCACATGCAGGGCAATGGGAGTCCTTGCATGAGGATTACTGTTGTCCCTGGTCCAAAAACACAGGTTGTAAAACCAGGTTGTTTTGTGATAGATAATATTGATGTCTCCACAACATGTTTTGGGACCTTCCCTGTCACTGGTACATGTTTCATCCACACAGGTGAGGTAGCATTGTTATCAGGAGACCTGGGGAAATGCTGGATGGTAGGAAATTTGAGCCATCCTGGTCATCCCACAACTGTCCCACACAGAAATGTGAGGAAGAAATATTTTTCCCAATGAATCAAATTTACAAGGGATTCTGGGTAAGTAAACATTGAGGGATCCCCTCAAAATATACCACACATTATTCTCTTAGTGATCAGTTTCCAAAAAGATGCAGAAGCAGAAGGTGTTCACTACAGAGAGACTATGCACTCCTGTAAAAATACATAAAGACATTATTGCACACCTATCCACTAATCAATCACCGGCACAGTGATTTGATCTGGCACAAGGGTAAGTAAATAGTTAATGAAAAAAGCTTTCTTCTCCAATGACTTTACAAAATAAAAATCCGCAAAAGTAATTGTTAATAATTTCAACATTAGATCAAAGAACCACTGACGTATGGCCTGTGAGCTGTAAAGTCATGTCAAGGGACCAGCCGCTTCATAGTCCATTCACACACCTTGCATGCGTTACACACAGAAAACCCTTCACACTGGCAGCTGTGGGCCCAAAACAACATAACACTTACATTTAGAAACAAAATGCCATTCAAGGGCCTATTGCTTTCATACGCCAACAGGACTAATGCGCCAATCACACCAACATGCACCCAAACATCAGACAACTGATAAACACACCTCAAGCAAGTCAATACACATACTAGCTACAAGTCACCAACACACCTCCAATTCATGCACACCTCCAGCCAAGAACCTGTCCAGTCACACCGCTAGACAAGCGACAGTCCCAGCACTGGAAAAAAAAAACATTGCCCATATCACAAGGGAGTAAAGAACATGCACAATTCAACACTTTACTGGGAAAGACAATCACACAAAAAGCTAAGGATTCCAACATTATTATAGCAGTCAAAACAAACTTATACAAAGAGGCCTAGGATACACATTAGATGAAAAGATTACAAGATGAGTTGCTTACCAACAACAAGTTCACAAACTACAGATCTGCCAAATCTGCAACTGCAACTAGAATTCACCAACAAGACAAAGAAAACTATTGGCTGTAAACTAAAAAAGAAAAGAGAATTACAATACAAATAAAAATAGTAACAAAACATCAATAAAAATACAATGATATTCCCCCGAAAGGAGGCACGACAAAGGCAAAAACTACACCATTAAATTGAAGTAAACCTAATCCCAGAAGCTGAACCCCACCACATGCATAATCTTATTTTCAGGTGACTCAATTGTTACCATCCACCCTGCGGCTCAACCACAAAAAAAAAAAACAATATGGCCCCCAAGGGGTGCGACCATTGCCCAAGGGGTCACTCCACAAATTTCTAAAAGTAAAGACCTTGGTGTGTAGTGGGTTTGACCCGCCCCCCCCCCCCTCCATCTCAGGGAGCAGATTGGCTTAAAAAAAGGTCAAATTAGGCTCCAGGGTGCTGAAACACAGAAAAAATATAATGGTCTCCTAGGGAGCGACTCTTGCCCAAGAGGTCGCTCCCCGCAATTTATAAAGTAAAATCCCTGGCAGCTAGTGGGTTTCGCCCTCCCCCCTCCGGTGGAGGGGCAATCAGTTAAAAATAGGGCCAAACTAACCAGGGGGGAGAGAAACATAGTTACAACATATATAATATATTTTTGAAATATGTAAAAGTTTGTCAAGATTTGAAAGCCAAACCTCATGTTTGATGATGTCGTCCATCAAACTTTTATTATATTTCCAGTTTCTGCTAATGTTAAGAGATGTCTTTATGGTCGGCAGACATCTCTAAGTTGGGGAAATGGATGTCCATCGGGGTGATGGAGTAATGCACTCCCTGATGGATATTACTTCATCCTCTAAACTCTAAATCAGGCCCATAGTTCCTGGTAGCATGTCAGTCAACATCATTCTCAGTAAGAAGACTAGTTGTTGGAGATGACCATCCCTTGCGTGTTATCACCCCAAATTTTTTATCTTAGCAGTATTTTCTGGTTTTGGAATTTTCTGCACTTTACCCCTGCTAACCAGAGGTAAAGTGCCTGTGATCCCCCTAAATTGAATTTACTTGTAATACGCTTTTCTATGGTACCATTTTCATAAATTAAATGCTACTCTGGGGTCGCAGCATTCGTTTTGCCACTCACTAAAACAGCACTGTTAAGCGTGACATTAAAAAAAAGCACTAAATATTTATCATTGATCGATCAAGAGGGCCTAAGAGGATTTCTTCACCAAATCAACTTGCTGAGTCAGGCAGCAAATTAAGAGACATTTTTAGGATATTCACCCATACTGATGCTCTCCGACAAAGAAACTCCCAACTAAATGGAAAGGTCGTATTTTATGGTGTTATTTTCTAAATTACTTTTTTAAGAAAGTTAAGATTTTCCTGCCCAAGCCAAAAGAGTCTCTTTGTCAGTGTTCAGTGTCACCTGATTGTTGATGGTCTACTGTGGTGAAATGTGCCTTGCTACCAGACAGTGGAAAAAAGCTTGAGTGTGGGGGGCATTTTAATTCCAAGAGCTGTAGCGATACCAAGCTGGCTTCAATTGATGCCTTCACCAGACTCAATGCCAAGCAGCCTTCATTGTTAACTTTACTGGGCCCGATGCCAAGCAGTCTCTCATTGACACCTATACTGTGCACAGCAGCTCCCCGTTGTTGTCAAACCATTCCTCAGATCCAGCTTGCCCCACTGATGACTAGTCAACAATCACTACTTCTCGATAAAAGTTTCTAAATCAGAATGTAAACTTTCCAGGGAGGCGAACCTGAATCCAACATGCACTCCATCGTGGTTGGTTCTATTTTTAATGTAAACTTTGAAAATGTGTAATTCCGGTTCTATTTATTGGATTTTTTATTTGGATTGTATTGGATGATATGTTAGGCCCTTTTTACAGGGTCATCCCCAAACTTTTTGCCTTCCTCCTCCTATTTTTTCTGACCTTTTTTGGCTGACATTAGGACTCTTGGCACTTTATCACTGCATGTGCTCTCCCTTCTAAACTGGGTATGAATGGCTTACACCTGATTGGCACATTTAATTTACCTTTAAGTCCCTTATACAGGGGTATCTCTATACCAAGGGCCTGTAAATTAAATGTTACAAGTGGGCCTGCAGTGCTGCTTGTGCCACCCAAAGAAGTAGCCTTTCAAACTTGTCTCAGGCATGCTAGCCTACGTGCACAGTTTACTGCCACAGGGACCTGGCATCTAAATTTACTTGCCAGGCCTGGAACTCCTCTTTTACTACAGGCAGAACATGTGCCTAGCTGTGTACCCTGTCCTGGTAGTGACAAACAGCCTATTTGGTTTCTCACTGCTGTGAGTGCTGCCTTTCTCATAGGATTTTGTTGAAAACTCCCTACCTTATGTGTGGGTGGTATTGTCTGTTCTATGAGGGGTAGAGTAGGCATGTTTGGTATGGTTGTAATGGTAGTGAGAAAAGCTGCTTACTGATGTAGATGGATTTATTTTTACAATTATAGAAATCTCACTTCTAGAAAGTGGTCATTTCTCTGTGCTTATGACTCTGGTGTTTTGTAGCTTGATTCCAATCCACGTCTGGATCAGAGCATACTTTTCCGACAGCCTGTACACAGGGAGGGTAGAGGTGTCACAGAGGTGCATCTGCATATTGAATGGTCTTCCTGGGCTGAGAGAAGGAGAGGAGGGGCACAACTGCATTTGTAAAGGCTGTGCCCTGGCCTCACACAAAGAGCTCATTTACCCCCCACTGATGTCTGGAGCCTGTGCTGGAGGGGAGAGGACACTTCTAGAATGAGTTAGGACTGCTTGGATCCCCTTCTCTCCCTTTTGTGGAGACTGTGCAAAATGAATATAAGTATAGGGGTCTTCCCCCACATTTTTAGAGCACTTTTGGACTTTAGACTGAACCTCTGCCAGAGGACTCTTCTAGAATGCTCTTCTTTTGTTGGCCTGCAACCTAGTGGTTGCTGGGTGGCCTAAAGGACTCATCTGGATTGCCTTTCAGTATGTTGCCCTGCTGTCAGCCTGTTTCCTGACTCTGACTGCCAAAGGATATAGTGGACTGCTAGGAGGAACCACCACTAGAGCCTCATTTTGTGAGCTGGCCTGTCTACCCTTGTGTTCCCTTCAGTGCATCCCGAGGAGCCCAGTGTTTGGGGACCACTGCATCCTTTTCCTTGGTCCCCTGTTGCCAACAAACAAGTGTGGAAGGAGTGCCTTATTATGCCGGACACAGCACGTGCCAAGCACTACCATGCCTGTGGGCGTGTGTGCATGGAGCGCCCCATTGATGCCAGCAGTGTGAGGCCCTCCTCCCACTTCTGCCATGAAAGACCTTGAGAGGAGCCCATCGGCAACCTCTCCTCCAATGCGGACGAGGCACGCTTCCGTAAGTGCCCTAGGGCCCGGGTGGTAGAAGAGCCAGCCCGTGACTGGCTTCTGCAGAAACACTCACCGTCGCAGCCCGGGCTGCTGCCTAAGCATACCCTCACCCTATGGGTGCATGAGAGGAGAACGCCAAAGCTACCAGAGAGCCCTCGTCCTGCTGGCCGGGCGGGACGGCAAGATTCGTTCCTCCATCCCGGGAGGCTTAGCGCCCACACCTGAACTCTCTGAGTACATCGGGTGGTGGTGAGTAGTGCTGCTGCCTGCATGAGCATGGGCCCGATGGTGTCCCATATGGAGAAGTGGAGATATGGGTCATAACCGTATACCCCTAATAGGGGAGCCGACTATGGCCATTTCGATCTTGCTCTTCATTGGAGCCACTGTAGTGAATCCTATCTTATTTTCATGGGAAGCAGGAGTTAGCTTTGCCTCCTGGCTTGCAGACGTGTGCCCCTGTCACCTAGTGTCTTTTAAACTACTAAGCTTGCTCTGTTTTAGCACATGTATGTAACTATATCTTCCCAAGATGGCTGCTGTGCTTCTTGTTAGGAAGATGTTTTGGTTCATGCTATCAGTTCCACTTTGCAAAGGCGTCAACATCAGCGTCAAAAGAGAAATAAGATGTAAGTATTGACATTAGGTACTTTCCCACTCTTGTACTTTCCATGGAATTGTTTATTTGATTGCCGCCTCAAGCATGTCCTCTTATCTTTTGTTTGGGAACAGGCCTACATCAGGGGTCCAATTAGATCTGTATAAATACATCTCACACAGACAGACAGTCAGAGGGATTCCTACCAGATGCCATTGACGCTATCCATGCTGCACGTAGCCTTGATGCTGACCCAGTCTTCGTGTCCCTATGGAGTCTGATCTAGAGACCTCATTCCAAGGTAACAAGGATTAGGGGCTTTTCTCATGGACATGGTACTGGCAAATTAGGTTTATCACACCTAGCTCTCTTTAGGTTAGGGGTTAGATTCATCATGCTAGGGGATTAGGACATATTTCATATCTTATGTCATTTCATGCTATTGCAAGATGGTGGGGGTCTTTGTATTAATGATTCTCATCTTTACAATTTTGTTTCTTGCACTGTTAATTATCCTAATCATTGCAGCCCATGCAACTTATCGTAGATTGCAATCTTGTTAATAAAACCTATTGACAACTTTACTGCATCTCCTTCATTGCCTGTGTGTTTGACTGAGACATGGTGTCCATGTGAGAAAGGTGTAATCTCCGTTTAACCACAACACTCTCTGAGATGTTGCATTTAAGTCCATGCATAAAGGCTGCCACAAATCACCTTTTACTGTTTGGGTTTTTGGTGAGGTACTGCTTGTGAGGCGCAAGGGTTGGGCCGACAGTTGCGATTTGCTGTAGGACTGGCAAAGTCACCTACAAGCATAAGTACTGTCCTCTTTAAACCAGCAGTCTTGCCTAGAGCAAGAGTCAAACCCCGACACCGCTGGCCCCCAAGAGGTTGACCCAAGTCTATGTTTCTTGATTGAGCCCCCCTCTTACTCCTGTCGTCCATCTAACATAGTAGGAGCCTTGTTCTCTCAAAATACTACCATATGGGTGGGAAAGGATCCTCACTGGAGGCCCGTCCAGCTTCCCTGTCACTGAGGAAAGGAGCTACTGTAAACCCTCTAATATTGTGGCAGGCGCACACGATCACCCTGCTGGAGTGATTGATTTCTTTCAGGATTGCAGGGTGGGGAATGTTCCAATTCCATATGCTACATATGACTGTCTTATTTAGTGTGTATTTATGATGATGTTTGGGCATTCCAAATAATAGTTTTATTCAGCCTAGTGCATTGTTGGTGATCATGACAACCTGCCTACTACTAATGTTGCAGGACAACCAGTAACATGTGTTTTTATCATGACTACTGTTAGCTTTTACAGAGTAATAGTACCTGGTTAATGTTCTGATAACTGCTTGTGTAGCAGGGTATTTTCTGATACATGCTGTGTTTGGTCTAATTATGTTTTATGCAATGCAGTTTATGTTAATATAACTTGCTGTTGTTTTCTTTGTGATGTATTTATTGTGTCACATGTGTTGTGCAAACGCTTTACACATTGGCTCCGGGTTAGGCCTGACTGCTCGTGCCAAGATATCAAGGAAGTGAGCAGGGATTATCCAGGGTGTGTGACCCCTGTGCCCTGACTAGAGTGGGTGGGCTCTGCTTGACTTAGGTGCATACCCTAGCCAACCAGAAACCCCATTTCTAACATGATGTAATTTTATTTATTAAAACAACTATTTTCCTAAATTTGTTTGGAGTTTTTTTCTTGTGTTGAGGTTTTACTTTATTACTGTCTGAGCACTGCATACATACTTCACACACTGCCTCTACATTAAACCTAAGTGTTTTGTGCCAAGCTGCCAGAGGGATGAGCATAGGTTAATTTAGTGACTTGAGTGGTTCACCCTGACAAGGATTGTGATTATTACTGTAGCACACACAACCCTCAAACACTACCCCAATTTCTTACAATATTTTAATGGGAGGACTGTTAAGTGTAGTGCTTGCCTTCAATGTGAACACACACATTTCTGAGATTTTGTGACTCTCCTAGGTCACCCCTGATCTTGTTAGTGTGATGGCAGTTTATAAGGAGGAGTACTTTGGCTTTGTTACATGAGTCTGTCTTCTTTGTTGGTGATGGTATTGTCTTCAGTCCTAATCAAATAAACTGGATATGTTTTCTGATTTCCTCTCTGCCTACAGTTTCTAAGATTTCCCTGCTAGTGCTTTGATATCAAATATTGCTAGTTCTTCATTTTGGTGTACGACAATGTTGTTCTAGAAAGTAAACATAACAAAATGGAACTATGTAAAAGATGTCCTTCTTTTCTGCATGAGATATTGTTTATTGGGTAACATAGAACAGAAGGTGAAAATAAGAATTCACTACATGTCTGTGTGAGGTAATATCAGAAAGGTATGTTAACACAGATGACTGTTTGCATAGACATCCTGACGCAATAGGCAGAATAATTTCCTTGTTAGATTGAGTATGTTGAGAGGTGAGTTTATCTTCCAATAAAGAAAAGCCCATTTCAGGTGAATTATCGATTTTGAGAGAAGAGAAAACTGTGAATTATATTTTAAGAGGAATAGATTGTAACATTTAAATGCTTTTGCAGTAATTGTGTCTGGTAATTGTTCTGACTGTTTCTAATGGTACATTTTTGATCAGTTTATTCAATAAAAACATTGTTTTATATGAGAAATTCTAGTGACCCAAGCAAGCCTAACAAAATGTATGGGATTTCCATCCGATTACATGTACTTCAATGAGTTTACAATATACTCATGGTTTATTTGTTCCCACAGGACATTTTTTTTTACATTAAGACGTACCCAAGGGCTGGAGGACTAAACCTCCTATTTTCCTCATACATATGCTTCTCAGAAATCATATGAAAACTGAAACTCAGACAAATTCAGGAGAAGTGGGTCCATACTACTCCAGCAATTTCACGCTCAAACAATAGGTTAGTGAATTTCTAGATTTTATTGTGGAACTTTACAAATTGTGACACATGCATGCCGATATAGGGCTCCTTATATTTTGCATTTCACTGCATGAGCATTGTTCTGTTGATCCTCTGCTTTGCCACAGAGTGCAGTTTAAGAACTGACATATGAACGGTTATTGGATTTTGAGTAGGTCGTTGTTCAGTGCACAATTATCAAAAGATTAGTTGAAGGGTGGAATGAGCACTACTGTTCCATGTCCAGTCTGCCATCCTGCTAGACTACACTTCTACATTGTAACAACAATACTGACAAGCCTTAGGAAATTCAAATATTTAAGATCCCTAGAAATGAAGAAAGGCAGTGGTTGGCTATGGAAATGAAATTCTCCAAAGCAGATTTAATACTGGAAGTTATAAAGCATCTGACATAGACACAAATAATTTAATATTTCCTGCCCCTCATAGGGTTTGAGTGGGAAGTGTATGACATCTTTCTAAACCATAAAATTGTTGGATTTCCTAGCAGGTGAGTGCAAAAATAGCAAAGCCTAAAATAAAATGGCTTCTGGTAGAATCATTTCAGGCCATGGGTTGGTAAATGTGCTGGGGATAGCAAATATGAAGGACAGTGTCTACATATTTTACCCAAAGTAGCACAAATCTGAGTCTCATATTGTTTACTTAAGTGTTCTTCAAAGTCACTCAACGAAATATAGAAATTGAATCAAAGATTTAGTTCCTCAGTAGTATTAGTACTGAAGTAGTTGTTGAATGAGTTGACAAATAGGCAAGGTTGGTGCTGCTGAGTGATAAATAGAGGAATACGAAGCAGGGTAATCATAATACAGGCTAGGCCGACACAGGGGCAGTATATAAAGCCCACTCTGGTGCACTGCTCTAGAGATGTTCCTGATTTTTCAATTTTGGCTCAGGATGCTCAGGAAGAGCTTCCTGAGCAACCTGAGAGTTTGTTTTTTGTTTATGGTAATGTACTTAGGGCCAGATGTAGCAAACGGTTTGCGAGTCGCAAACGGCGAAAATCGCCGTTGCGAGTCGCAAACCTGAGTTTGCTATGCAGAAATGCATTTTGCGAGTCGGGACCGACTCGCAAAATGCATTTTAGAGTCGCAAATAGGAAGGGGTGTTCCCTTCCTATTTTGCGAGTCGGAGTGGTATGCATCTCCATTTGTGACCGCGTACGCGGTCGCGAATGGAGTCGCAGTTACCATCCACTTGAAGTGGATGGTAACCCACTCGCAAATGGGAAGGGGTCCCCATGGGACCCCTTCCCCTTTGTGACTGGACCCCAAATTATTTTTTCAGGGCAGGTAGTGGTCCAAGGGACCAATACTTGCCCTGAAAAAATTCCGAAACAAAAGTCTTTTTTTTTTTTTTAAGTGCAGCTCGTTTTCCTTTAAGGAAAACGGGCTACACTTGAAAAAAAAAAACTGCTTTATTTAAAAGCAGTCACGGACATGGAGGTCTGCTGACTACAGTAGGCCTCCTTATCCGTGAGTGCCCATAGTCGCTATGGGGCCGCAATTTGCGACCCACCACATTAATATTAATGAGGTGGGTCTTTGCGACCCCATAGCGACTCGCAGACGGTGTCTGAGACACCGTTCTGCATTGCAAATTGCGAGTTGCAATTTGCGAGTCGCTCGGACTCACAAATTGCAAGTGGCAATTTGCAAAGTTGCTACATCTGGCCCTTATTCTCTTGGGAGAGGTGTTGTTGGAAAGGGGAGAGTTTCCCATTTCCAATGGTATCTCTACCCAGTGAATCCCTGTTTGGAAATCGCCTCAGGAGAGTGATCCCCAAGAAGGAATCTACACATTAGGCACAAGGGAGTGTAGGGCAGCTGTCTTTTGGGCAAGGGCTTTTGCTTCCCCCATGCCCCTAAAAATGTCAGCATTTCTGCTCCATTTTTTATTCAAACTTTGTCAGCATTTCTACCCCCCCCCCGATGGGGTGGATTGGAGTAATTACTCCTGATCTACTCCCCTGGGAACAGAAAGTCCACAAGAAACCATTATAGAAAAAATAAAGGGGTGGTGGCTACCTGTCATGGTCATGGAATCACTCCAGAGAACTGCAGTGACAATCTTTCTTCCCCCGGAGGGTTGATGTGGTAATTACCCAAAATCTGCTCTCTGGAAGGGCAGAAGGCACACTAGGCACCAGGAAATCATTATAAATACAATTTGGGGCATTATCATGTCCACAACCAAAAACATGGAGGGTGACAGGCATTCTGCACCACCCGTGGGGATGGATGTGATAATTTCCCCCGATCTGCCCCCTGCCCCGAGGAGAGCAGAATGTATACTAGACACGAGGCATGGCCATGCCCCCTTTCCAGAGAAATGCAGGGACAGTGTTTCCATCCTTCAGATGCGGTTGTGGTTGAGTACCCTCAATCTACCCCCAGGTGGGGGCAGAAATACCACTAGACACCAGGATTTTTTTTAAGAACAAGTATGTGGTGGGGGCTACCTACTGTAGGCATGGCCATATCCCTGCCCCAAAAACAAGGCAGTCAATCTTTTTGTCCCCCCTGGGGCATGGATGGGGTTGATTGTGCCTAATCTGCTCCACTCCCTGGGTGGCCCGAAAGCCCACAAGACACAAGGAAACATTTTTCTTTTATATAGGTATAGGAGTAGGGTCTGTCCACATTGGGCATGGCCTTGCCCCCACCTGAAATAAATGTGCTGGCAGTCATTCTGCCCCCCCATCCGAAGGGTGGATGGGGTGATTTACCCCAATATGCCCTCCAGGGGCAGAAAGCCCACTAGATATTATAGACTGGATATATGCAGTTTTATTTGGAGGGAGCATCTCACTGATTTGGACCTGTGCTTTCCCCCACCCCAGATTTCAATAGACTTTCTGCACCCCGGGGGGTGGGGGGGTGGATAGGGGTATTCAACCCCAATGTACCCCCAACACTAGGGACTTAAAAAATGCACCAACATAAACAAAAGGATGAGGCTCCCAACCCTGGCACTGAGCCATTCCCCTGCCCCAGTAAGAGCAATAGTGTCTTTCTACCCTCCTGGTGGCAGATAGAAGGCTTGTCCTAATTGGGAAGATTGCCCCAAATCAGCCCCTGGTGGGTAGAAAGCCCACTAAATATCAGAGGCATATTTATGAAAAAGTGGTGCAGTGCAGAACAGCAAGTCACCTTGCTGTGCTGCACTGCTTCTCTATGAAAGGACAGGAATGTGCCGTATTTAAGGCAATATGGCACATTCCTGTCCTTTCCCCTGCGCTGGTGAAAAGTGAAAAATGGGCTGCCTAGTGGCAATGAATGCACCCTTGCACAACGGTGCAAGGGTGCCTACGTTGCATGTTGAATTGTTTTCATGCAGGCAGGGACACCTTCCTGCACAGAAAACAATCCTGAGAAGCTTTTTCCTCTTTTTATGGAAAGAGGGAAAAAAAGATATTTCTTCTCATTACGTCTCTCCTGATGAGGCTTATCTTTTTGATGCATTTCCAAATTTACCAGTTCTGATCAATCTGGAAATTCATCAAGAACCATGGGAGTTGCATGGGAACACCCATGCGATGCAAATGGGAATGCCTCCTCAGTGCAGAGTAATGCAACACAGTGATTTGCGCTGCACTGCATTACTTGAGGTTTTTAAAGCCACAAAAAGGTGGCCTTGCAAGGCTTCATAAATCTGACTTAAGTTTTGCGTCACACATATACAACATTACGTGGTACAAATGTGATACCAAACGGGTCATAAATATGGCTCCAGGAACTTTGCATTTAAGGTAAAAGGAAGGGGTGCGGACGTCACACCCTGACATGAGCCCATACTCTCACCCCCAAGGGGACAAACCAGTATTTTGGCCTACCAATAGAACAGAGAGGAAATTTGACACCCATTTGCCCTAGGGGTGCAGAAAGCGCTCTGGATAATAATATTTTTTATTAACAAATGGATCGGTCTGGCCCAATGTGACGTCAGGCCTCACCCTCTACTCTAAAGACTTAACAGTCTTTCTGCTCCCCTGTGGACTGAAACATCTCATCCGAATGGCAAGCAAGAGGACATTTGACTCTATTTTCTGTGTTGTTTTAATGTATGGGCCAGGAGAGCGTGACTAAAACCCAATATTATTCCTATTGACATGGTGAATGGCTGCATTTTTTTGGACTAGAATAGGCCACAGCCTGGAGAAAACTACCAGAGACTGACATTTCAGAAAACTAGACATTGAGGGAAGTGCAGTTTGGTATGCCTTGGGTGTATTCAATGACGTTTTCTTACCCACAATGCCTTACAAACCTCAACATTTTTCTAAAATCACAAATTGTCCTTGCATTTTGTGACATCATCTTCTGGAATCCACAGAATCCGCAAAAAACCACACCAGCCAGCATTCCACCACTTCTTCTGATAAAAATGCTACCCCACGCTACCCTGACACTAGGCCCAACCACACAAGTAGGGCAACATTTTTATCACTCGAGGTATCACTGCTTGGTAGGAATTTTGTGAATTCCTTCTGATTCCAGAAGTATCTATAACAGAAATAGAGGGAAAATATGTGATTTAAGCCAAAGTTTGAGGTGTGCAGGGCATTATGGGTAGGAAAACTTTCTGGGATCCAAACAAGGCAAACCACTGTGGAATCCCCTTGTTGTCTATTTTTCATAAATGTCTGTGGTTGGTAGGTTTCCATGGGTGGTGGCCCAGTATTTCCCCCAAATACTGCAACTGCCACTATTGGTGATCTGTCACCGTAGAGCTTTAAGGCCTTTTGTGTAGTGGTCTCTTGGCTTACCCACCAAAGTGGGGTACCATTGTTATCGAGAGGGAACTCTAGGTGATATGACATTTGTGGATCCCGACAGATTCCAGACGTTTCCTGCACAGGAAAATGTGAGGAAAATGTGTGATAGGTCAGTTATCTGATTTAACCCTGAACTTTCCTCCTAGATTCACAGAATGTAGGCCTATACTACTTTTCATGGATCACCATGAGTGTGTAACATGACAAATTATGTGGAAGAAAAAAGTGTTCCTCCAGCATCCACCTGACAGTTTCCCTGGTACCTAACTTATCCCCAGATGAAAATTGTATTTACTTTTGTCTTTCCCCCTTGTCTTTGGTTCCCACTTATCTCACCTAGCACATCCTTGATCTTTTTATGTGACCGTTGGAGCAAGCTCAATATAGTGTCAATCAATGGAGTCATATTTTTAGGAAACAACCCCATATTTCATTGAATTGTGTGAGTCTCTCATTGTTTTGTAGGCATTCAAATAATGCTATCTTGCTCACGTTGCCCAGCCAAGCCTGGTAAGTAGGGATTGTGACCTTTCGCCAGTGTTGTAAAATTCCCATTTTAGCGACTGCCAAAGCTATTGAGAACCACCTCTTGACATGGTAAATTATAGCGGGCATATCAGTGGTGTCATGTAGGGTCTCTATCCTAGCTGTCAGGTCTATTGCTATATCAATATTTTTTTATAATGCCCCATATGTGCTGCTGTTAGTAGATATTGGTGGACATTTCCATACAATGTGTACTATTCCACTACCTCTTCGATTACATCTTCAGCACTTTGATTCTGGGCAGAATTTAGCTGGTGGCCAATGGTGGCCAATGCAGGAAGATCTTGGAGTAACTGTATTTTAGGCAGCCTTCCCTTAAGCCCTTGCCTTGCTCAATCGGTACTGTATCTCAGTTCTAATCTAGAAATTATGCATTTAGTTTTGTTTTATTATCAAAGTCAGAAAGCTTTTGAGTTGTCTTTTGAAAAAACAGTATTGGTCAATGTCGACAAAAGTCCTGAAATTTTCCCCAAAATTCCTTCCACATTAACAGATAGTGTAGAATTGGGGATCTCTCCAAAGAGATGGGTGAAGCACCTAGATTTTGTTTCAGGGCATGTGACAATTGGGCACATCTCCTTTTTTGTGTTTGTGGAATGTGGTATTCCCATTGTAGTCCTGGAAAGGATTTTATTGATCCATTACTAAGCATACCTTCAATTCATACAATTTTCTGGTCTTCCCCTATTGAAACTTATTTACTCCCGTCTGATCATTATGTCTTTGCTCCTTAAAAAAGAGCTCTAGTATGCAAAAAGCTTTGGAATGTTTTACATCCTATGTGATTTTAGCTATGTTTGCCTAGATGAATGTATCATAGGGTTATAATGCAAATAACACTGAGCCTGACAGGTAAAGTATATAGCTGATTTACACTTTGTTTGAAGTATGTGGCTTTCCATAAGAACCCATTCTAGTGTTTCTCTATAGGTTTGGAGCATTTATGCTGAATAGGACAATTGGTAAGTGTTAGAAATGGGTTTTTTGGTTGGCAGTCAGGTTACCCTCTGTCCAAGCAAGAACTCTCACTCTAGTCAGGGTAAGTCACACACAATCCAAATTATCCTGTGCCCACCCTCTGGTAGCTTGGCACGAGCAGTCAGGCTTAACTTAGAAGGCAATGTGTAAAGTATTTGTGCAATAAATCATACAATAACACAATATAGCACCACAGAAATACACCACACAGTGTTTAGAAAAATATAGAATATTTATCTGGATATTTGTAGATCAACACAATAGAGGATGCAATTTGTAGAAATATCACTGAAAGGTGATATAAAGTGTCTTAAGTCTTTAAAAAGCAAACAAAGTCTCTTTCAAGCACAAAGTACCTGGTTTGAAGTGGAAAATCTCCGCAGAGGGCCGCAGAGGAGGAGATGCGTGGAAAAACGGTGTGTGCGTCGGTTTCGCCCCTTCACACACGTACTTGCGCCGTTATTTTTCACGCGGAGAGACGTGCGCCGTTCTGCGGGAAGAAAAATGGTGTGTGCAACGGTTTCGCCCCTTCACACATGGTCTTGCGTTGTTATTTTTCACTCGGGGAAGACGTGCGTCGTTTTCCGGCACGCGGGTCGACTCCTTCTGTGGTTCACGGGATTACCAGATGTCCCAGGGTCTGTGCGTGGAATCCTAGACTTGTTAACCAGCTGCGCGTCATTCCAGGGAGCTGTGCGTGGAATTTTCTTCCTCACGGCAGGCGTCGCGTCGATTTCCTCTCTGGAAGTCGGGCGGCGGTGTCCAGGCAAGGCCGTGCGTCAAAGTTCCGGTCGTACTGTAGGCGCCGCGTCGAGCGGCGTCTTTCCAGATCGGCATGCAGTGAATTTCTCACAGCGGAACAAGCTGTGCATCTAATTTTTCGGCGCACGTGGTGTCTAGTTGTAAGAAAGAAGTCTTTTTGGTCCTGAGACTTCAGGAAACAGGAGGCAAGCTCTATCCAAGCCCTTGGAGAGCACATTTACAGCCAGACAAGAGTTTAGCAAGGCAGCAGGCCAACAGCAAGGCAGCCGTCCTTTGTAGAAAGCAGACAGGTGAGTCCTTTGAGCAGCCAGGCAGTTCTTCTTGGCAGGATGTAGGTTCTGGTTCAGGTTTCTTCTCTAGCAAGTGTCTGAGGTGGTAGGGCAGAGGCCCTGTTTTATACCCAAATGTGCCTTTGAAGTGGGTGAGACTTCAAAGAGTGGCTTAGAAGTGCACCAGGTCCCCTTTCAGTTCAATCCTGTCTGCCAGGGTCCCAGTAGGGGGTGTGGCAGTTCTTTGTGTCACAGCAGGCCCTCCACCCTCCCAGCCCAGGAAGACCCATTCAAAATGCAGATGTATGCAAGTGAGGTTGAGTACCCTGTGTTTGGAGTGTGTCTGAGTGAATGCACAAGGAGCTGTCAACTAAACCTAGCCAGACGTGGATTGTAAGGCACAGAAAGATTTAAGTGCGGAGAAATGCTCACTTTCTAAAAGTGGCATTTCTAAAATAGTAATATTAAATCCAACTTCACCAGTCAGCAGGATTTTGTATTACCATTCTGGCCATACTTAATATGACCTTCCCACTCCCTTCAGATCACCAGCTGCCACTTCAACAATGTATGAGGGCAGCCCCAATGTTAGCCTATGAAGGGAGCAGGCCTCACAGTAGTGTAAAAACGAATTTAGGAGTTTTACACTACCAGGACATGTAAACTACACAGGTACATGTCCTGCCTTTTACCCACACAGCACCCTGCTCTAGGGGTTACCCAGGACACACATAAGAGGTGACTTATGTATAGAAAAAGGGGAGTTTTAGTCTTGGCAAGTACTTTTAAATGCCAGGTCGAAGTGGCAGTGAAACTGCACACGCAGGCCTTGCAATGGCAGGCCTGGGACAAGGTAATGGGGCTACTTGAGTGGGTGGCACAACCAGTGCTGCAGGCCCACTAGTAGCATTTAATCTACAGGCCCTAGGCACATACAGTGCACATTACTAGGGACTTATAAGTATATTAAATAGTCCAATTGGGTATGATCCAAAGTTACCATGTTTAAAGGGAGAGAGCATATGCACTTTAGCACTGGTTAGCAGTGGAAAAGTGCGCAGAGTCTAAAAGCCAGCAAAAACAGAGTCCAAAAAGTGGAGGGAGGCAGGCAAAAAGTTAGGGGTGACCACCCTAAGGCATGTCAGGTCTAACAGTAAGTAAGTCAGTAACTATCGACATGCCACAGGCTAAGATTTCCTGTGTCTGTGGTTGCAAGCAGCTCTGATCCTTTAAGTCGCTCTCCCTCTGATTTGAAAGTTGTATTATCCTTTTTTATTTGTCAAAAGATGGATCTTAAGATTGGCAGTGGTAACAATCCATATATATGCTGGACTTGACCTTTCCTGGATGGTCATGTCCAAACTTGTTACCTTCATCCTTCTGTTTTCTGAAACCATTTTTCTTTGTTTTTAGATGCTGTGCACTTTACCACTGCTAACCATTGTAGATGTCCTTGTGCTCTCTTCTTTAAACATGGTGAACTAGTCTTACACCCAATTGGCATATTTGATTTACTTGTCAATTCCTAGTAAAGTGGTAACACATGGACCCAGGGCCTGTAAATTAAATGCTAGTAGTAGGTTTTCATCAAGGACATGTCACCCACTAAAATATCACTTTAAAACATGTCTCAGGCCTGACACTGAAACCTATAGTGCAATTTTAGTGCCTTTCAACCTGACAAAATAAACCTCTTCTCAGGCCTAAACCTCTCTTTTTAATATTGGTAAGCCACCTATAATGTAGGCCCTAACGTTTTTAAGGGCGGGGGGGAAATGGTATTTGAAAAGTAGGATATGTGTATTATGTTAGACATGTCCTGTCATCAAAAAACTTCTAAAGTTGTTTTTACAGTAGGCCTATATCTATATCTCCTGCTGACTAACAATGGATTATCTTATTACATTTAATAAGTGCTAACTTTGAATTTGGACCAGATAGAGATATGCTATTTCGACTAATGGAAATTGTAATTTAAAATCTTTTTTAATCGTAAAGTTGGATTTTAAGTCACAATCCAGAAAATAACACTTTTATAAAGTATGCAGTTTCTTGTCCTTACCACTGATGCCTTCTGCCAATATCCTGGGTTATATGGCTGTGAATGGCTCTGCTGTTTGGGTTGTATATTGTTGCCAGAGAGGGAAACAAAGGGGGATAGGTGTGGACAGGTTGGGTGTGGGTGTAGCTGTACGTTCCTCACTTACACTTCAAATGGCTTTGAGTCCAGCACATACAAAGGGACTTGGCAGCAGCCTTTTGTTACTTTATTCAGTTTGAAGCCTTGACAGGGGAAGGACTTTCCTGAAACCCCACACAAAGTGACTATCACTGGCTTATCTTATTACTTTTAATAAGTGCTACTTTGGATTTGGAGCGGATAGAGATATGCTGTTTTGACTTGAATTGTAATTTTAAATCCTTTTTAACGGTAAAGTCAGATTTTAAGTCACAGTTCAGAAAATTACACTTTTAGAAAGTTGCCACTTTCTTCTCCTAACCATTGATGTCATCTGCCAGAATCTTGGGTCACATGTCTGTGAATGGCTCTGCTGTTCTGGGTTGTGTATTTCTGCCAGAGAGAGACAACAAGTTGGATAGGTGTGGACAGGGTAGGCCATCCTACCAGGATGGCTGGGGGAGGAGCTGTATATTTCCCACTTATTCTTCAATTGGCTTTGAGTCTAGCACATACAAAGGGACCTGGCACCAGCCTTTTGTCACCTCATACTGTTTGGAACCTTGCCAGGGGAAGACATTTCCTGAGCCCCCACACAAAGGCTATTACCATGTATGAATATTGGACCTCTAGAACTATTACTCAGATGACGTCTAGATCTGTGGAGGACTCAGAGGAAGGGCTGCCTGTGCCCTGCTGTCCTACTGCTGGAAGAACTGCCATGCTGCCCTGCTGCTGGAATGACTCACCTGCTGTCTGAGCAAGGATGATTGACCTGCTCCTTGAACCTAAAACCACCAGAGTGACTATAAGTGCTAGCTGGCTGGTTTCCTCTGTGAGCCTCAAAGAACACAACCAGCTCCTGAGACACTGCAACCTACATGCCTGCTGCTCCTGCCCCTGTTAGAGTGAGTCCTAGCCTCAGGGTGGTGCCCTCCCCCAGACCTTTGGGTCCATATTTATACTTTTTTAGCACCGCATTTGTGCCGCTTTTTGACGCAAAAGCAGCACAAACTTACAATTGTATTTTGTAAGTGTGCGCTGCGTTTGCGTTAAAAATGATGCAAGTGCGGTGCTAAAAAAGTATAAATATGGGCCTTGGTGTGGTGCTAAATGGGCATCCTCCTTCACAAAACCAAGACCTGGGACTTAGAAACTTTTTCAACAAAAACTGTTCTGAAACCTGACAAAAGACGAAGACCTACCTGCAAGATGATCCAACGAAGGTGCATCGCGGGTGGTATTGACTTTGCCTTAGCTCCCACTATGTTTTTCTCCACAGCAGCAAATCCTCTTCAATGGGACCTCTTGATGACAGAATCTGGCCTTGCAGAGCCCTCTTTGGCTAAATCTGGCATTCTTGTTCCTCTGGAAGAATCCCAGCTCCAGAACAACTGCTAAGTCCGAAGGAAGAAATCTTCACCAGGCTCGACAATGACCAGCATCCAACTGATGATGACAACCTCCTTGGCCCAGAAATCCAGTTTTTCCTGCTCTGAATTTTTCCCACCATGACCGACTGCTTCACTGAGCCTTCATCCAACGGCTCCTCATCCTGAATGACCTCCTCATAGCTACTGCCTGCTGCCTTGCCCTGCTGAAGACTCTACCTTCTCCAGGAAATCGTAAGAATTTCTTCTAAGTTTGAAGATGTTCCATTGTGGTTGTCCTTAACTTGTGTGTTTGTGTCAGACTCACATGACATATACTAGCAGTTGGCTCTTTGTTCTTTTAGGCACCATTTTTCACTAAAAACTTAAAAAATTCAAATCTCTTGTTCTACTGATTGGATTTATTTTGTCTTCCTGTCATTTTATTTATTAAAATGTACATATTTTTTAATTGGTTTAAAATGTTTCTTGTGTTGTGTTTTCACTTTGTTGCTGTTTGCGTGCTTCATAAATACTTAGGCCCAGATTAATTAAAACTGGTGCTGCACCTGGTACAGCGCCATTTTTCTTGCGCCCCTTAGCGCCCCTAATGCAACCATGTGTGCGCAGTATTTAAAATACGGTGCACCATGGCAATAGTCATGCTGACTGTCGTTATAATTTTTTATGCTAGTCCTGCAATTGGCAGGATTAGCTTCAAAAATGTTGACGCTAATCCTGCACAGCACTCAGAGGCCCATTGAAAACAATGAAGCCTCTTTCTAAACCCTGCACTTAGCAGGTGTTAAAAAATGCTGATAAAAATGGTGCAAAGAAATCTCATAGATTCGTTTACACCATTTTTACGGCCCCTGTAGTGCCAGAATGCCCCCTTGCATACATTATGCCTGGCACAGGAACAATGTGGCGCAAGGGATTACAGAGTGCGCTATGCAAGCACTGCACCACTTTGTAAATATGGCATGGCATTTCTGCCCTTCCACTGCCACTTTAGTGTAAAAAAATTAACGCTAATGTGGTGTTGGAATGGCGCTAGGCCACCATAAATCTAGGCCGTAATGCATTGCCTCGAAGTTAAGCATGGCTGCTTTTGTGCCACGCTACCAAAGGGTTACGCTCAGGTAAATTTCATGACTTTCTGTGGTTCACCCTAACAGGATTGTACTTTTTAATTTCAGTGGGGCTTCCACCTCTCTCAACTAATAAATAAGTTGCCTACAATTCCCATCAATAATGATTTATTCCTTACTTTATGGCCTCCTTAACTTCAAAAACCTTTGTATAATCACTTCCATATCAAGCTAGCTAAATTGGGAGTCTTTTTTCATACAGAAATAACATCAGATGAGCTTTTGGGAAACAATTCTTTCTACTACATATATCCAATCCACATTATTATGCTCCAATATAACCACATAGTTGTATGTCATTTTTCAGAAAGCTCCATTGAAGGATTCTTGCTCTGGGAAACTTTCTCCATGAGCCTGTTTCCTCGAATGTTTTCAAATGAATAGCATTCTCAGCATGCCAAATCCATCTTGATGATTGCAAATCATGTCAGAAAGTTTACGCACAGTCTGTTTTTTTCATCCATTTTCTCTCTTTATTGCACTCCTTATAACCCATCTGCTTGTTCTACCTCAACTGTCCTTTTCTTTCACCCAACTCTAATGCTCTTTATACTGTTTCTATCTCCCCAACAGAAACCATTCTATCACTCCTTCTCCAAGTATTTTAGTTTGACTTCTCTCTGTCTATACCCTTCTACAAATACAGTTACCTATAACCTACTGTCTCTACCCTTACCTGAATCCTTGTACCTTATGTGTGTTTGTCGTGGGATCTCTTCTCTTGCCATGGGAGTTCAACCTCAGTATTTATACTCGAAGCTCTACCATTATCAATACTCTAGTATTTCAAGTAAAATAAACTATAGTATCTAAGCTCTGTTTAATATCTTATTACCCTTACAATTACCTAAACCCTTTTACTACTACCATACTTCAACTTTAGCACTCAACCCCAACTATATCTTTACTGCAGTACTTAATTTCCCAGCTTAACTTCCACCCTTCCCTTGCCAATAGCCTTGTACCAATCATCTACCTATACTCTAAGGCCTCTACCCTATGCTACACATGTGCATCTCTACAAATGAGCACAACTTAGTACCACTGCACATATTTTTTACAGTTGTATCCCTAAACTGGGCTTGACTAGCTTGTTGTACCTGTGTACTAGGTTATCTAAACGATATTTACCCTTGTGCAACTACCCTTACTCTGGCACCTCTACACTGCTTGTGCTGTTTTCTTGTCTTTCTTGACCCCTTTTCTTTGTGTTTTCTTCTGAAAGTCTTCTATTTTTTATTTAAAGATAACTTTTCTTGGTTTTAGGAATTCCCCAAAATGGAGTTTTACAGGCCTGGGCTAGTCAGTGTGGTATTGTCCCTCACCAGTTTTCTCCCAAACATGATTAACCCACCTGCATCTTATAAAAAAGATTACCTTACTTTAGTGTTAACAACCATTAATAGAGGTGATCAAGACAGATTTCCCAGTTTTACTGAATCTTACAGGCCCCTTCCTCTTATAGATTGTATACCAACCCCAAAATAGGCTTCGTATGAACACTTTGGCCCATATTTATACTTTTTTAGCGCCGCATTTGCGTAATTTCTTTAGGCAAAAGTGGCGCAAAGTTACAAAATACGGGCCTTTGTCTAGAATCATAGCAAGTTGGCAATGGTAATGGGCTGATTGCAGATCACTATCATTAAAGCTTTAAATAGCTTTCTGACTGAGGCCTCCAAACCTCATGATATTGGATTTTGAGTAGTTGAATTGAAGGAGATTGGAATTGCGATAATCTCTTGGTGTGTGGAAGAGGCAATGTAAACCAATAGTAGTGTGACTAAATGTGGCCAGGTCTTCTTCCTGATATAATGCAGAAATGTTCTGCCAACTTTGGTTGGAGTTTTGTGTGCAATACGCAACACATTATATAAATCACAAATTGACACACTTAATAACAGCTGAACAAGATGCAACCCTGCTTTACCCTGTTGGTGGTCAAAAATTACTGTTATAAACTCCCCCCATTTCAGTCCTGACTGATGCCCAAGCATGACCACCAAGAAGAGGTATATACTGTACCATGCTTTTGTGAAAGACTCGAAATATATATAGCTTGTTTCAAAATGAAGGTCTAACAGTCACATCAAATGCTTCTTCAAGAGCAATGAAAAAGCAGTATAAGGCGTAGCCAATCTGACATCGGTCTTTCGTAATGAGCATGGCTAGTACAAAACTTTGTACTAATGGACAGGTACTTGTAGAAGCCCGTTTGGATGACTGGAAATATATCCTTTACGTGGTGGTCAGGGAGCAGAATCTTAACAACTATCATGCTTGATGAGCTCAACATTGCTAATAGGTGATTTAGCGAGACGGTCCTGACCCAGTCCTACAACTTCACAAGAACACATTTCCACCTATTTACGACAAAGCCCAAATGACAAGGAGCCCTGCAGAGCTTGTGTAAAATGAGAGCTTTCCAAACTGCGAAGCTTTGTAACTTGATGCCAGGACAGTCATTATTATTTCAGAATGTTTAATCATTTTATCAATATCAGATAGACTTCCTGACCAATATGTGACATGATGGGTTCTGCTATTTCATAACTCGATTTCTGCTTTAAATTTTAAAAAGTTTCTAACCTAAAACATTTCTAACCTGAAGCTCACATTAATCTGTAGCAATCACCATGGCGTTGTCGTTTTTTTTTTATTTTCAGAAGAGTGTTTTGAATGTATTTGCCAAAACATCCAAACATCATGGATCTACAGCAACTAAAGCATGTGTCCGTTTTTTAGGGTCGAGCGTGCGTCGCATGTGCTTACGCATGCGTTTCACTAGTGAGACGCGTTAGGAATTAAAAAGGTCTCGGAGCCCCGTCCACGTCATGTCAGTGTCCTTGATTGGTTCGTGGGCTTGCCTGTTCGAATCTTCTTGATTTCATTAGTGTAAGGCACGCATACATCATGATTTTTCCGGTGGTTAGCCCTCCTCGAGCGCATCAACCATGACTGAAAACATACAAGGCTCGCTGTTTTCCGTCCTGTTCGTGGACTACTTTTTCTCTATTTTCGCAGCGCGATCTTGTACGAAAGTACCATCTTGCCTGGCATGTTACCCCCATTTTTCACTGTATATATGTTGTTTTAGTTGTATGTGTCACTGGGACCCTGTTCACCAGGGCCCCAGTGCTCATAAGTGTGCCTGAATGTGTTACCTGTGTAGTGACTAACTGTCTCACTGAGGCTCTGCTAATCAGAACCTCAGTGGTTATGCTCTCTCATTTCTTTCCAAATTGTCACTAACAGGCTAGTGACTATTTTTACCAATTTACATTGGCTTACTGGAACACCCTTATAATTCTCTAGTATATGGTACTGAGGTACCCAGGGTATTGGGGTTCCAGGAGATCCCTATGGGCTGCAGCATTTCTTTTGCCACCCATAGGGAGCTCTGACAATTCTTACACAGGCCTGCCACTGCAGCCTGAGTGAAATAACGTCCACGTTATTTCACAGCCATTTTACACTGCACTTAAGTAACTTATAAGTCACCTAAATGTCTAACCTTTACCTGGTAAAGGTTAGGTGCAAAGTTACTTAGTGTGAGGGCACCCTGGCACTAGCCAAGGTGCCCCCACATTGTTCAGAGCCAATTCCCTGAACTTTGTGAGTGCGGGGACACCATTACACGCGTGCACTACATATAGGTCACTACCTATATGTAGCTTCACAATGGTAACTCCGAATATGGCCATGTAACATGTCTAAGATCATGGAATTGCCCCCTCTATGCCATCCTGGCATTGTTGGCACAATTCCATGACCCCAGTGGTCTGTAGCACAGACCCTGGTACTGCCAAACTGCCCTTCCTGGGGTTTCACTGCAGCTGCTGCTGCTGCCAACCCCTCAGACAGGCATCTGCCCTCCTGGGGTCCAGCCAGGCCTGGCCCAGGATGGCAGAACAAAGAACTTCCTCTGAGAGAGGGTGTGACACCCTCTCCCTTTGGAAAATGGTGTGAAGGCAGGGGAGGAGTAGCCTCCCCCAGCCTCTGGAAATGCTTTGTTGGGCACAGATGTGCCCAATTCTGCATAAGCCAGTCTACACCGGTTCAGGGGACCCCTTAGCCCTGCTCTGGCGCGAAACTGGACAAAGGAAAGGGGAGTGACCACTCCCCTGACCTGCACCTCCCCTGGGAGGTGTCCAGAGCTCCTCCAGTGTGCTCCAGACCTCTGCCATCTTGGAAACAGAGGTGCTGCTGGCACACTGGACTGCTCTGAGTGGCCAGTGCCACCAGGTGACGTCAGAGACTCCTTCTGATAGGCTCCTTCAGGTGTTAGTAGCCTATCCTCTCTCCTAAGTAGCCAAACCCTCTTTTCTGGCTATTTAGGGTCTCTGTCTCTGGGGAAACTTTAGATAACGAATGCAAGAGCTCATCCGAGTTCCTCTGCATCTCTCTCTTCACCTTCTGCCAAGGAATCGACTGCTGACCGCGCTGGAAGCCTGCAAACCTGCAACATAGTAGCAAAGACGACTACTGCAACTCTGTAACGCTGATCCTGCCGCCTTCTCGACTGTTTTCCTGCTTGTGCATGCTGTGGGGGTAGTCTGCCTCCTCTCTGCACCAGAAGCTCCGAAGAAATCTCCCGTGGGTCGACGGAATCTTCCCCCTGCAACCGCAGGCACCAAAAAGCTGCATTACCGGTCCCTTGGGTCTCCTCTCAGCACGACGAGCGAGGTCCCTCGAATCCAGCGACTCTGTCCAAGTGACCCCCACAGTCCAGTGACTCTTCAGTCCAAGTTAGGTGGAGGTAAGTCCTTGCCTCACCTCGCTGGGCTGCATTGCTGGGAACCGCGACTTTTGCAGCTACTCCGGCCCCTGTGCACTTCCGGCGGAAATCCTTTGTGCACAGCCAAGCCTGGGTCCACGGCACTCTAACCTGCATTGCACGACTTTCTAAGTTGGTCTCCGGCGACATGGGACTCCTTTGTGCAACTTCGGCAAGCACCGTTTCACGCATCCTCGTAGTGCCTGTTTCTGGCACTTCTCCGGGTGCAACCTGCTTCAGAGAGGGCTCCTTGTCTTGCTCGACGTCCCTTCTTTCTGCTGGTCCAATTTGCGACCTCCTGGTCCCTCCTGGGCCTCAGCAGCGCCCAAAAACGCTAAAGCGCACAATTTGCAGCTAGCAAGGCTTGTTGGCGTTCTTTCGGCAGGAAAACACTTCTGCACGACTCTCCACGGCGAGAGGGATCCGTCCACCAAAGGGGAAGTCTCTAGCCCTTTTCGTTCCTGCAGAAACCTCAGCTTCTTCTGTCCAGTAGAAGCTTCTTTGCACCCGCAGCTGGCATTTCCTGGGCATTTGCCCATCTCCGACTTGCTTGTGACTTTTGGACTTGGTCCCCTTGTTCCACAGGTACCCTAGATTGGAAATCCACAGTTGTTGCATTGCTGGTTTGTGTCTTTCCTGCATTATTCCTCTAACACAACTTCTTGGTCCTTAGGGGAACTTTAGTGCACTTTGCACTCACTTTTCAGGGTCTTGGGGAGGGTTATTTTTCTAACTCTCACTATTTTCTAATAGTCCCAGCGACCCTCTACAAGGTCACATAGGTTTGGGGTCCATTCGTGGTTCGCATTCCACTTTTGGAGTATATGGTTTGTGTTGCCCCTATCCCTATGTTTCCCCATTGCATCCTATTGTAACTATACATTGTTTGCACTGTTTTCTAAGACTATACTGCATATTTTTGCTATTGTGTATATATATCTTGTGTATATTTCCTATCCTCTCACTGAGGGTACACTCTAAGATACTTTGGCATATTGTCATAAAAATAAAGTACCTTTATTTTTAGTATAACTGTGTATTGTTGTTGGACTTTTGCTTTTGCAGGGTCATCCCCAGACTTTTTTGCCTCCTGCCTCCTATATTTTTCTGACATGTTGCTGTTGGCTTTTCAACTCTGAGCACTTTACCACTGCTAACCAGTGCTAAAGTGCATATGCTCTCCTGTTTAAATTGTATGTAAGTGGTTTATCCATGATTGGCATATTTGATTTACTAGTAAGTCCCTAGTAAGGTGCACTAGAGGTGCCAGGGCCTGTAAATCAAATGCTACTAGTGGGCCTGCAGCACTGGTTGTGCCACCCACATAAGTAGCTCTGTAATCATGTCTCAGACCTGCCACTGCAGTGTCTGTATGTGTATTTTTACACTGTAAATTCGACTTGGCAAGTGTACCCACTTGCCAGGCCTAAACCTTCCCTTTTCTTACATGTAAGGCACCCCTAAGGTAGGCCCTAGGTAGCCCCAAGGGCAGGGTGCAGTGTATGGATAAAGTAGGACATATAGTAATGTGGTTTATATGTCCTGACAGTGAAATACTGCCAATTTCGTTTTCACTGTTGCAAGGTCTGTCTCTCTCTCATAGGATAATATGGGGGCTACCTTTAAATATGATTAAAGTGTAGATTCCCCTAGAGAGTAGATGGACATGTGGAGTTTGGGACCCCTGAACTCACAATTTAAAAATACATCTTTTAGTAAAGTTGATTGTAAGATTGTGAGTTTGGAAATGCCACTTTTAGAAAGTGAGCATTTTCTTGCTTAAACCATTCTGTGACTCTGCCTTGTTTGTGGATTCCCTGTCTGGGTCAGTTTGACAGTTGGGTTGTTTTTCACCTCACACCAGACAGTGACACAAAGGGAGCTGGGGTGGGATCTGCATTTCCTGATTAGCCATCTCTGCTAGGAGGGAGGGGTGGAGTGGTCACTCTCATCTGAAAGGACTGTGCCTGCCTCTGACAATGCTGTCTCCAGCCCCCTGGTGTGTGTCTGAGGCCTTGCCTGGGCAAGGCAGGATTTCACAAGAAGGTGTGAGTCCCCTTTGAAGGAAGGTGACTTCAAAGACTAAAATGGGTATAAGAAGGGCACCCAAACTTACAAACTTTAGAAACACTTCTGGAATCAAGGGGAACCTCTGCCTGGAGAAGAGCTGATCGCTGAGGAACAAGTGCTGCCCTGCCTGTGACTGTGCTTTGTGGAGCTTTCCTGCAGTGCTGCTTCTGCCAGAGTAAGAGGGCAAAGACTGGACTTTGTGTGCCTTCCATCTTGAAGAAGAAATCTCCAAGGGCTTGATGTAGAGCTTGCCTCCTGTTATTGAAGTCTCAGGGATAGCAAAGACTTCTTCCTGCCAGCACCTGGAGTCTCTGGAGAGACCCCTACTCTGCTCTGTGGTGCCCTTCCAGTTCCTGGGACCCTGAAAGGAGAGGCTGGCAGCCTAAGGACAAAAATACACGCACCGAGCACCGTGCGGAGAAAAGATCGACGCGAATCCGATCGCGGCTGAGAAAACGACGCGACGCCGGTTCCGCAGCTGAGAAACGACGCCGCAGGAAACGCGACCGAAAAACCGACGCCCGGAGCAGGAGAAACGACGCGCAGCATCGCTGACGGAGGCTGAGAGATCGCACCCTGCGCCGCGGGACTTTCGGATCGTCGTGTGGCTGGCTTTTTCAACGCGCACCGCCGTGCCGAGTTGTTTTCGACGCACACAGCCGTGCAGGGTTACTTTCGACGCACACCGCCCGTGCGGGGTTATTTTTGACGCAAATCAGGTACATTTTCACGCTAGCAGCGCTAGTGTGGTGTTACAACTACCTAAAGACTCTTTTTATTTTAAACCTTTAAAAAAATCATAACTTGACTTGTGTATGTTGGATTTTTGTCGTTTTGGTCTTGTTTTGTCTAGATAAATATTTCCTATTTTTCTAAACTGGTGTTGTGTCATTTTGTAGTGTTTTCATTAAGTTACTGTGTGTGTTGGTTCAAATACTTTACGCCCAGCACTCTGAGGTTAAGCCTACTGCTCTGCCAAGCTACCAAGGGGGTAAGCAGGGGTTAGCTGAGGGTGATTCTCTTTTATCCTAACTAGAGTGAGGGTCCTTGCTTGAACAGGGGGTAACCTGACTGTCAACCAAAGACCCCATTTCTAACATTGGTGACCAGCGGTCGGGATTTGGACTTGTATTTGTACTTGACATACAGTAAATAAGTGTACACTACTGTTTTGATCTCAGACCACTACGTGACCACATACTACTTGTCTTGTGATTCTGCTTTTTGTTCTCTGATGTCCTCCTGGAAGTATTGATGATATTTTTGGACTTTGTTTTTTGGTTGTGAAGCCTTTGCAGAAATGGAAGTCAATTTCTGGCACCTATCTATGTATAAAAAGTGGCAGCTTAAAGCATTCTGCATGGAAAGGGGACTGGCTGTGAACAAGGAATCCAGAAGGGAGGATCTTGAGTCAGCCCTGTTTCAGGATGAATTGAAACGTTGTCAGGCAACACCACCAAATGAGTCTGAGGAGGATAACTACTCTGAGGAGGAGGACTACTCCAAAGAGGAGGGCAGTGGCCCTGAGGAGGGAACAGAAAGAGATGATAGGCTCCTAGCTCGAATCCGGAGTCTGGAAGAGCTTAAGAGGGCCGAGGAGAAGAGAGCCTTAGTCCTGGCAGAAAAGAGGAGGGACTTAGAGATTAAAAAAATGATTTATGCTTACGAGCTTAAATTGAAAGAGCTGGAAGTCATGAGGGCTGAGTCCAGCTGGAATGGTGGCAGCAACAATTGTGTATCCAGTGATGCTGCAGAAGTACACATGCCCAGAGAGGTGGTGCCCTACTTGAAGGAGGGAGTTAACACACGCCAGGAGGTTCAGGGGTATGAGGTAGCTCCAGTGATGCACAGGGTCCCTGAGGTGGATTGGGGAACTGGCATGGGGAGTCATATTCCTACTGGTGGGAGGGACACTCTACTGACTCTAGGTGAGAGTGACAGGGAGAGGGGTTCCCCCCAGGTAGAAGTCCTGGTTATGGAGTGTGAAGACATCCCAGAAGAGTGTGGGTTGAGTGTCAGGGACAGTCAGGTACTGTCTCACCAGTCTCAGGAGGGTGATGTGGGGTGCTTTTTCAAGGCAGAGTCACTGGATGGTTGGGTGAAGGGTACTTTGGTTAATTCATGTGAGGGGCTGAGTGATGTAATTGCTGGAGAGCATATGTCTAGTCCTTATTTTCCAGAGCTATGCCAACACCAGGTGGAGTGTGAGTTCTCTGACCCCAGGGAGCTTACAATGGAGGCAGACTTCTGGGTGAGTACCAGAGAGTCTGAAGAGGCATTTGGGGGTGCTCCTGAGAGGAGTGGTCTAGGTAGTTCCCAACCAGGTGAGGTAGGGAAGGATTGTAGTGTCCCAGGTAGGTCCCTGTGTAGTGGGATGGGTGAGGGACCCCATGTCCAGTCTCAGAGGAGAGGGAATGGGGATGGGTTGAGGCCCAAGGTGCCCGAGATCCGGTCCCAGGTCCTGGAGGGTTCCCTGCGGGAACCCCAGGAGGGGAGCCTAGCCTGTACCATAGGGCCATCTGTTGAGGGAGACCCCACAGTGTCAGGAGAACTTGGGGGGGCGGCTGTAGCCAGCGTCCCACCAGTTCTGGTGTCTGGCAGTACCACTCCTAGTGAGGGGTTGCAGAAGTCCAGACAGAGGGTTGAGAGGGGGTTGCGGACCCCAGTGGAGAACCTGGAGGGTCAGGGGTCAGCTCTGAGTGCAGAGCCCCCCAGGAATGACCTTGGTGAGACCATTTCTGGGCTGGGGGGAATCCAGACTCTGTCAGATGGGCAGAGGTCAGGAGACCTGCGCCAGCCAGACTCTTGTATGGCCCTTGGGGAAAGTGTTTCCCTTGTGGGGGGTAGGTGTGCCCCCCAGGAAGTCCTGGTGCGCCAGGCAATGATTCAACCGCAGGGTGGTGACTCTGGGTTGGATGATCAGGTTCAGGGGGTAAACTCTGACCTGATGGGGAGTACGTGTGCTCCCAAGGAAGTCCTGGTGCGCCAGGCAGTGGTTCAACCGCAGGGTAGTGACTCTGGGTTGGATTGCCAGATTCAGGGGGTAAGCTCTGATCTGGTAGGGGGTAGGTGTGCTCCCCTGGAAGTCCTGGTGTGCCAGGCAATGGTTCAACCGCAGGGTGGTGACTCTGGGTTGAATGATCAGGTTCAGGGGGTAAACTCTGACCTGATAGGTGGTAAGTGTGCTCCCAAGGAAGTCCTGGTGTGCCAGGCAGTGGTTCAACCGCAGGGTGGTGACCCTGGGTTGGATGACCAGGTTCAGAGGGTAAACTCTGACCTGGTAGGGGGTAAGTATGCCCCCCAGGAAGTCCTGGGTTGCCAGGCAGTGATCCAGTCTGTGGGTACAGACCCTGGATTGGGAGGCCAGGTTAAGGGTGTCCCCCCTGACCTGGAGGAAGGGGCTACTGCTAACAGTACCCCTACCATGTTGTCTTCTGGGGGGGCCGCTCCTAGTTGGGTGGTTCAGGACCCCAGAAGAGAGGGCAGGGGGAGGGAAGCCTCACCCCTGGCCCTGGTCCAACCTGAAGGTACAGACCCCAGGTTGGAGGATCAGTTGCAGGTTAACATCCCTGCACTGATGGAAGAATTGTGCAGGACGGCTTCTACAAGCACCCTGACAGTTTTGGACTCTGGGGGTGCCGCTTCTGCAGGGAGGGTACAGAGCCCCAGAGGGGAGGACCAGGGTCAGGTTGTCATCCCTGACCTGGTGGAAGAGAGAGTGGTCAAAGGGTGCCAGGCACCCGGGGCTACCACCCCCCACTCTCCACAGTCACAGTGGTTAGAGAGGCCTGAGGTCGGGCTCTCATCCCTGACAGTTGTCTGGGGCCACTGTGGCTTACTGTCCTGATGGACAGAGTTGCCCCTGGGGGGGGGAGGACGAGAGTCACACCCCGGGGGTGGAGTGGGCAACACCACTGTGTTGGCCCTGGTGGTACTATCTGCCCATTGCAATACATCTGTGAGCAAAGTAAAGTTAGGTGTTGCACAGATGGTGTCTGTAGATGTGGAGAAGGGTTCCCCATGGGTTAGCTTAGTGGGCCCTGAGAGTATGGACAGAGGGATCCAACTGGAGTCAGGAAGGCGTAGAACTGGAACATGCCCCTGCTGTTGTGGGCCTGGGTCCCTGTTCTATCGCCCCAATCAGGGAAGTACATCAAGGTATTGATTGTTCTCCCCTGGCTTTAGGCTGGTAGGGGGTCGTGTTGGACTTTTGCTTTTGCAGGGTCATCCCCAGACTTTTTTGCCTCCTGCCTCCTATATTTTTCTGACATGTTGCTGTTGGCTTTTCAACTCTGAGCACTTTACCACTGCTAACCAGTGCTAAAGTGCATATGCTCTCCTGTTTAAATTGTATGTAAGTGGTTTATCCATGATTGGCATATTTGATTTACTAGTAAGTCCTTAGTAAGGTGCACTAGAGGTGCCAGGGCCTGTAAATCAAATGCTACTAGTGGGCCTGCAGCACTGGTTGTGCCACCCACATAAGTAGCTCTGTAATCATGTCTCAGACCTGCCACTGCAGTGTCTGTATGTGTATTTTTACACTGTAAATTCGACTTGGCAAGTGTACCCACTTGCCAGGCCTAAACCTTCCCTTTTCTTACATGTAAGGCACCCCTAAGGTAGGCCCTAGGTAGCCCCAAGGGCAGGGTGCAGTGTATGGATAAGGTAGGACATATAGTAATGTGGTTTATATGTCCTGACAGTGAAATACTGCCAATTTCGTTTTCACTGTTGCAAGGTCTGTCTCTCTCTCATAGGATAATATGGGGGCTACCTTTAAATATGATTAAAGTGTAGATTCCCCTAGAGAGTAGATGGACATGTGGAGTTTGGGACCCCTGAACTCACAATTTAAAAATACATCTTTTAGTAAAGTTGATTGTAAGATTGTGAGTTTGGAAATGCCACTTTTAGAAAGTGAGCATTTTCTTGCTTAAACCATTCTGTGACTCTGCCTTGTTTGTGGATTCCCTGTCTGGGTCAGTTTGACAGTTGGGTTGTTTTTCACCTCACACCAGACAGTGACACAAAGGGAGCTGGGGTGGGATCTGCATTTCCTGATTAGCCATCTCTGCTAGGAGGGAGGGGTGGAGTGGTCACTCTCATCTGAAAGGACTGTGCCTGCCTCTGACAATGCTGTCTCCAGCCCCCTGGTGTGTGTCTGAGGCCTTGCCTGGGCAAGGCAGGATTTCACAAGAAGGTGTGAGTCCCCTTTGAAGGAAGGTGACTTCAAAGACTAAAATGGGTATAAGAAGGGCACCCAAACTTACAAACTTTAGAAACACTTCTGGAATCAAGGGGAACCTCTGCCTGGAGAAGAGCTGATCGCTGAGGAACAAGTGCTGCCCTGCCTGTGACTGTGCTTTGTGGAGCTTTCCTGCAGTGCTGCTTCTGCCAGAGTAAGAGGGCAAAGACTGGACTTTGTGTGCCTTCCATCTTGAAGAAGAAATCTCCAAGGGCTTGATGTAGAGCTTGCCTCCTGTTATTGAAGTCTCAGGGATAGCAAAGACTTCTTCCTGCCAGCACCTGGAGTCTCTGGAGAGACCCCTACTCTGCTCTGTGGTGCCCTTCCAGTTCCTGGGACCCTGAAAGGAGAGGCTGGCAGCCTAAGGACAAAAATACACGCACCGAGCACCGTGCGGAGAAAAGATCGACGCGAATCCGATCGCGGCTGAGAAAACGACGCAACGCCGGTTCCGCAGCTGAGAAACGACGCCGCAGGAAACGCGACCGAAAAACCGACGCCCGGAGCAGGAGAAACGACGCGCAGCATCGCTGACGGAGGCTGAGAGATCGCACCCTGCGCCGCGGGACTTTCGGATCGTCGTGTGGCTGGCTTTTTCAACGCGCACCGCCGTGCCGAGTTGTTTTCGACGCACACAGCCGTGCAGGGTTACTTTCGACGCACACCGCCCGTGCGGGGTTATTTTTGACGCAAATCAGGTACATTTTCACGCTAGCAGCGCTAGTGTGGTGTTACAACTACCTAAAGACTCTTTTTATTTTAAACCTTTAAAAAAATCATAACTTGACTTGTGTATGTTGGATTTTTGTCGTTTTGGTCTTGTTTTGTCTAGATAAATATTTCCTATTTTTCTAAACTGGTGTTGTGTCATTTTGTAGTGTTTTCATTAAGTTACTGTGTGTGTTGGTACAAATACTTTACGCCCAGCACTCTGAGGTTAAGCCTACTGCTCTGCCAAGCTACCAAGGGGGTAAGCAGGGGTTAGCTGAGGGTGATTCTCTTTTATCCTAACTAGAGTGAGGGTCCTTGCTTGAACAGGGGGTAACCTGACTGTCAACCAAAGACCCCATTTCTAACAATTGTGTTTTCTTATGATATTGTGCATATGACACTAAGTGGTACTGTAGTAGCTTCACACGTCTCCTAGTTCAGCCTAAGCTGCTCTGCTAAGCTACCATTATCTATCAGCCTAAGCTGCTAGACACCCTATACACTAATAAGGGATAACTGGGCCTGGTGCAAGGTGCAAGTACCCCTTGGTACTCACTACAAGCCAGTCCAGCCTCCTACAGATCTCGCTTGGCAGAAGTCGATCGCTTTGCATAATATCGACCCTGTTACACAGTTAATTGCACTTTTTCCGGTTATGTACATGGTTTATGTGGCAAGAAAACTTCCGTTAGGAGTTTACAACGCTATTAGCTCTAACACAAGCAAACGCGAGACTGGTTGCACTGCAAATGCCTGTTTTATATTAGTGTGAGTATTCTCTTCTGGTTCCTAACCTGAAAACCTATTTGTTTATGTTCTTTAAATGACTAAAGCTACAGCTGCTTTCAAGGTGGGAAATCAATTGCCAATGCATTAATGCCACAAAATTGTATGTTTGTGTCTGCCAACTGCTTTTTATAATTGTTTTCACCCTGGAACATCCACAAAGCCACCCGTAAGCAGGCGCTCAGAAGGACATGGGAATGAGATGGGAAATGCGTACACTGTTGTTTCGTTCAGGGGACTGGGGGAGGTGGGGGGAGGCTGAGGTTACCCACATTGGGCATTTTTGTCCCGACGTGTTTTTTTCTACCACTGTTTTTCCTTCCCTTCTTTTATTGATGTTCTTGATATAGACTTCCATCTCTGCCATCGTCAAACGTCCTAAAACCGGCAATAAGAAAGCAATGAACGCTCGGTTACGTCCCCCCTTGCGTTGAGAAGTCCATGCCTTTAGCCTTTTGTTGTGACACTATGGCCCATATTTATACTTTTTTTGCGGCGCATTTGCGTCACTTTTTGACACAAAAGCGGCGCAAACTTACAAAACACAACTATGGGCCCATAGTTATAGGTTGTAGTGCTGCATTTGCGTCATTTTTTTTATGCAAAAAGCGGCACAAACTTGCAAAATACATTCATATTTTATTAGTTTGCGGCGTTTTTGTGTTAAAAAAACGGCACAAATGTGGTGCAAAAAGTATGGATATGGGCCATATTTTGTAAATTAGCGTCACCTTTGTGTCACAAAAATTATGCAAATTCGGTGCAAGAAAAAGTATGAATATGGACCTATGTCTGTTCATTACTGCATGCAGCACTTTTTATGTACAACAAACTCTGTGAACTCATGCTGTCTTCGTATGATTTACAAGTGATGTGGATTTATAATTGCCAATGTATTTGGTCCTGAACTGTCCACCTCTTAACCACGCTCAATGAAACAGATTCAAACAAAAAACATGAGGGGTTAAACGTGCAAGTGCACATTATGAATATCAAAGTGGGTGTACAGCCATCTACAGATACTTTTTAATATGAAACTGTCCCTGGACTGCTAAAACCCGAAATCATCTGCTGTCCTTCCAGGGTGCTTCCATCACTCTCCTCTAGTGTTGTTTGTTTTGTTTATGTTATTGGCATGTCTGCAAATGTTTTCTGCAGCACGTCTGCAAACACGTCTGTCTTTAACAGCTTACGAATAACGAATAAAAGAATATTACATTGTCAATAATCAGCTGACATTGTCAATAATCAGCTGCCATTTTGCCATTAAGGGCATGGCCGTACTGTCATTCACATACTGTTTTATATTAAAAAATACAGGGGGCATATTTATACTCTGCTTGCGTCGGATTTACGTCATTTTTTTTTTACGCAAATTTGGCGCAAACCTAACACCATATTTATACTTTGACGCCCGACCCCGGGAATGTCAAAATTCCGCTATGTGCGCCATTTTCTGAATGCATGAAACCGCCTTGCGTTAATGAGATTCAAGGTAGGCATTCCCGTCCAAAAAATGACAAACACCCGTGCGCCCACACGGCTGGGAGTCGGAGTCAGAAAATGGCGCACAGCCCGATTTGCGTAAAAAATTTAACGCCTGGGTCAGGGCAGGTGTTAAATGGGGCAAACACACCAGTACTTAAGAAAAACACACAGAAGCAACATCAGAGCTCAAAAAGTAAGACATGGAGGTGCTATTCATCCAGCATGCTTGAAGACGCAGAGCACTGGACCAACAGCAGCAGCTTCCACCACACTAACAGGGACCTCAAAGGCAATGCAGATATCAGGAGAGGATATTCTGGAACAGGACATCCCTTCAGGGCCTCAGGGAACATGACATCATCCAGAGGTACAGACTTAACTGGCAAGCCATACAGCAGTTGCTGCGCCACATTGAGCCACAGTTGGCACCCAGCTTGCAGACACCCCACATCATTCCACCAGAGACCAAGCTGCTAGCTGTCCTCCAGATGTTGGCAAGTGGCTCGTTTCAAACCACTGGTGCCCTGGTTGCTGGAATCTCACAGCCCTCATCCTCTGACTTCCTACCTAAGGTACTGGATGCCATCATCTCCCTCACACCCCACCACATCAGCTTCCCAACACACAGCTGAAGCAGCAGGAGACCAAACAGGGCTTCTACCAAATCAACGGCTTCCCACACGTGCTTGGTGCCATTGACTGCACACATGTACGGATTGTGCCACCTGCTGCAACCGAGCATCAATACTGCAACAGGAAGCACACACACTCCATCAATGTGCAGGCCATTGTGGATCACTGGGGATTGATCACCAACATCATGGCAAAGTGTCTTGGGAGTGTACATGATGCCTTCATCTTCCACCACTGCACCATCAATCAATGCTTCCAGGATGGACGATATGGAAATGACCTACTTGTTGGTAAGTACAGAAACCTAGGAATTTACACACAGCACAGCAACCCTGGAGGACATACAACACATACACCACTACATTGACACGTGGCCAGGAAGACACTGAGGTTGTGACACTGCTAGTCATGTTTGATATCCTGACCCAATGGAACTCACACCTATGCACAAATGACAGATGCAAATAACAACAGATGCCACTCCAGGGCCACAAGCGACCAATTTAAAACCACACAGTGACAATGACATGGCCTTAACTGGCAGTACAACTTGGAAGATGAACCTTCCAATATCACATCAATAACACTCAATCACACACCTTTCCAAGCAATACGTACTGTGTAAGGGGTGTGTAATGTGTTTCGCTGCAGGTCAAACACCATGGGACACATAGCATGATGATGATGACTCTAATGAAGGGGACATGGAATCATTGAGGCAGTACCAACATCTCACATCACTCCTGGGGTGACATTGTCCGCTACCAATAAGGAAGTGGACTGTGCTAAGAACACATATTGATGTGACATAATTGCAAAGTGCACATTGCTACAAGTACGGATTAAGACAATTACACATATACACAACAGATGTACAGGCATATGGACCTTCTGACAATTAAACCTTCACCCCCCACAAACAAGTTAGCCACCTTACCTGGACCAGGTTCAGTAGTGTAGGTACACGTTTGCACATGAGTCAACTTGGTGAGGGCACAAAAACAGGTTTGCATAGAACTTGTCATACATGGGATATTTGTGCATTGTCAATTGTTAACACTTCAGTGCTGTCAACTTATGGAGATGTGTTGTACATTGTCACCTAGCCAAATCAAAGGGCCTCACTGTTGTTTTTCACATGCTATTACATATGTTGAATTGGATGGGATTTTCAGGCCACATAGTGTAACCGTGTTACCAAAACTGTGGAATCGATTCTGTGTGTGGAAGTATCATGTCACCTCCAGTGAAGACACATGGACACTTCTTTCACATGACATAATGCATGGGAGATACACAATGTAGTGCAAGTGTACAAAAATACCGCTGATATCCGGTCAATCAGCCAAACACCAGTGTAGATAATTAAACAACCCAATGCTGATAGTACATCCTAGAAGCCTAGGATTCCACAAAATAACACAAACACAGATGAGTCACAGACGACACAAGATAACAACTGCCATGCAAAGTGATAATCATGGTGCAAGCAACATCAACATTTTTACACTCATTTTCTCTTTCAGCTGATCAGGAGTATGGGATCCAGCCATGGATCATGACCCCATTTGCCAACCCAAGCACAGAATCAGAGCGTGCCTATAATGAGACACATCGGAGGACACGCACCATAGTAGAGTGGACTTTTGGCATCCTGAAGTCACGATTCAGGTGCCTCGACATCACCGGAGGCAGCCTCTTATATTCACCTGAAATGGTCTGCAAGATCATTTTGACCTATGCCATCCTGCACAACATATGTGTAAGGAGGAACATTCCCCTCTATGAACCAGACCCACAAATGCCTGAAGAGGAGGAAGAGGAGGATGCTGTCCATCAACATGAGGGGGACCATCCAAACACTGCAGCAAGATTGCGTCGTAGACAATACATTGTACAAAACTCTAGTCACCATCACTCAGTCATGGTCTGGGTAACTATTTATGCATCACATGATCCCTAGGAATCATAATCGGTTTAGCCTCATGGAGCATTGCAGAAATACTGATTAGGATACTGAAAAAGGCACATCACATTTGATGGGTATGAATGTACACCCAACTTCACACACAGTGTAAATGACATATATCCTGTCTATTTCACATTTGAAGGGCAATATCAGAGTACCACAGCTATGGCATACATCCATGTTGCCAACATCGTTCGCTGCCGCATATGCCACACAACTAAGACACCATCAATCATAAGTTAAAAAAGTGTTTCATACATGAGGCAGTGGATGTGCTATTGCATTGGTAACATGAATGTATGACCAGACTCTTGACAGCAGTAAGTGTGACATCAGCTATCTCCGCAAAGAGCATGCGTGACAAGAAGTCCATGTAAGCTGCAAATGGATAGCACAAGTGCCCCAGGTATGACAAGCATTGCTCACAAAACATGCCCTGCGCATGCCATCCCAGGTTATAGGTCCTGCCACAGGCATGTTTTCAGTCTCTCCCCACCCTTCTCTAGGGGGCCCTGTAAATTGACTATTTGTACCCTGATAACCTTCATCTACACACACCCAGACTCCCATTTTGACTCCAGTGTGCTTCCCTCTTTAGTATGGCATGCCAGAGTCATAGTTCATCTGTCTGCATGGACTTCAAGTCCGATAATGCACTGCCTGGTAGTCTGTAGGATCTGTAATCACCTGTCCATTGCTTCCCATGTGAAAGGTACTGTTGTCCCTTTGAACTTGATTCTCACCTACAATGACTTGTGAGAGAGTGAAGCTGCACACACCTTTGAGCACTTCCATTCAGACCAGCCATTTGAACCTGCACTGCCATTGCTGCTGCCTGGAACTGCTTAGAAGCTGCCATTTTATGTATATCCTTGTTGTGCTTCGCCACATAAATCACTTGTGTAACACAGGCCTGGGGCTATTGTGTAACATTGCAGCCCACAGCACAAATAATTTTTTTAGTTTCCACAGTGTTGTTCCAGATTTCCCAGTCAGAGTCTGCTCACTGTGCATTTGCCTTGTTCATGTTAGCTCATGATAGAGACTGCATCCTGTTAGCCTGATTGGTTCCTGTCTTTGTGTTATCATAGAGGTTCCCTGTGGCTACATTTGTCTCATAGTTGCTTTCCATGCCCTCTCTTTCCTCCTGGGGTATTGTGTCTGGTAGGTCTACGATGAATCCTCAAACATGGTCTGAGACATATATTCAAATAGCCTAATCCCGGCCCTATCCCTTATCTGGGTTTCATGTATGCATGAGTGACAAACAGTGACAGTGTACCATGGCTGTATCTATGGATTGGGTATAGTGCCTCCAGCACAACAAACAATGTTTGCTAATGTGCATGAAAGGACAAAACATGTTTGTGCCCTGACGGTCCACACACAGATTCACATTGGCCACAATCCTCTATTTATCCTGTGCATAGGTTGTCATGGGAGATGTTTTGTCCCAAAAGTCAGGGAAGTTCACACAGCATTAGATGCTACCTGTATGACAAACACAAATCCTGACTCATTTCCACACTGAATGGCATCTGATGGTAGTCCACATTTACAACACATGCATACAAGCACATTAATGAAAGCACATCTTGTGACGTTCACATAGAGGCTCAACAATAATTGAAATAGCCAGTTCAAAGACATAAACACACAGGCCATGAGTGAATGTGTTAAGTTGCGTAGCCTTGCTATCCTCTATTGACGCACCACCTGCTCAAACTAGTTAATACCAATTTTTATTCCAAATGTTTGGGTTGCTGTTGCGTCAGTTAAGTGTGCTCATCCGGTACAACAACATGAGTATTATGGTCCGCAGTAGTATGGTCTGCAAAATGTGCCCAGACACTGGAACACATAATGCAGGTTTCAACAGCCTATCTCTGTACAGTTACAGCTTTCATGTACGTAAAAAATGAGAGAAATGACACAAACACAATTAAAGACAGATATTTTGACGCAAACGCGTTGAAAAATTACGCTCACAGCCATTATACATCCATTGGGCCCTAACAGTAATTCCCACACTGTACCCCATTGTTAGAAATGGGGTCTTTGGTTGACAGTCAGGTTACCCCCTGTTCATGCAAGGACCCTCACTCTAGTCAGGGTAAAAGAGAATCACCCTCAGCTAATCCCTTCTTACCCCCTTGGTAGCTTGACAGAGCAGTAGGCTTAACTTCAGAGTGCTAGGTGTAAAGTATTTGTACCAACACACACAGTCACTTAATGAAAACACTACAAAATGACACCACACAGGTTTAGAAAAATAGGAAATATTTATCTAAACAAAACAAAACCAAAATGACACAAATCCACCATACAGAAGTCAAGTTATCAATAAAAATGCAAAAAGAGTCTTTAAGTAGTTTTAAACACACACTAGCGCTGCTAGCGTGAAATTGTACCTGGTGCGCGTCAAAAATAACCCTGCACGGGTGGGTGTGCGTCAAAAATAACACCACACGGGCGGGTGTGAGTCCGAAATCCAGCCGCACGATGATCCGAAAACCCCGCAGCGCAGGTTGTGATCTCTCAGCGTCTGTCAGCGATGCTGCGCGTCGTTTCTCCTGCACGGTGCATCGATTCTTCGGTCGCGTTTCCTGCAAGCTTCGTTTCTCAGCCGCAGATCGGAGTTGCGTCAATCTTTTTCCCGCACGGTGCTCTGTGGGTGGATTTCCTTGTCTTTAGGCTGCCAGCTTCTCCTTTCAGGGTCCCAGGAACTGGATGGGCACCACAGGGCAGAGTAGGAGTCTCTCCAGAGACTCCAGGTGCAGGTCTTTGTTGTCCCTGAGACTTCAAACAACAGGAGGCAAGCTCTAGATCAAGCCCTTGGAGATTTCTTCTCAAGATGGAAGGCACACAAAGTCCAGTCTTTGCCCTCTTACTCTGGCAGAAGCAGCAACTGCAGTATAGCTCCACAAAGCACAGTCACAGGCAGGGGAGCTCTTCTTCCTCAGCTAATCAGCTCTTCACCAGGCAGAGGTTCCTCTTGGTTCCAGAAGTGCTTCTAAAGTCTGTGGTTTTGGGTGCCCTTCTTATACCCAATTTCTTCTTTGAAGTTGGCCTACTTCAAAGTAAAGTCTCTTTTGAATGTGAAATCCTGCATTGCCCAGGCCAGGCCCCAGACACTCACCAGGGGGTTGGAGACTGCATTGTGTGAGGGCAGGCACAGCCCTTTCAGGTGTAAGTGACCACTCCTCCCCTCCCTCCTAGCACAGATGGCTCACCAGGATATGCAGACTACATCCCAGCTCCCTTTGTGTCACTGTCTAGTGTGAGGTGCAACCAGCCCAAATGTCAAACTGACCCAGACAGGGAATCCACAAACGGGCAGAGTCACAGAAACGGTATAAGCAAGAAAATACCCACTTTCAAAAAGTGCCATTTTCAAACACATAATCTTAAAATCAACTTTACTTAAAGATGTATTTTTAAATTGTGAGCTCTGAGACCCCAAACTCCACATGTCCATCCGCTTCCAAAGGGAATCTACACTTTAATCAGATTAAAAGGCAGCCCCCATGTTAACCTATGAGAGGGGCAGGCCTTGCAACAGTGAAAAACGAATTTAACAACATTTCAATGTCAGGACATATAAACCACATTACTATATGACCTACCTTAACCATACACTGCACCCTGCTCTTGGGGCTACCTAGGGCCTACCTTAGGGGTGCCTTACATGTAAGAAAAGGGAAGGTTTAGGCTTGGCAAGTGGGTACACTTGCCAAGTCGAATTTACAGTTAAAACTGCACACACAGACACTGCAGTGGTAGGTCTGAGACATGATTACAGACCTACTCATGTGGGTGGCACAACCAGTGCTGCAGGCCCACTAGTAGCATTTGATTTACAGGCCCTGGCACCTCTAGTGCACTTTACTAATAAATAAAATATGCCAATCATGGATAAACCAATCAACAATCCAATTTACACAGAGAGCATATGCACTTTACCACTGGTTAGCAGTGGTAAAGTGCTCAGAGTTCTAAAACCAACAGCAACAGGTCAGAAAAAATAGGAGGCAGGAGGAAAAAAGATTGGGCATGACCCTGCATGAGCAAAAAAGTCCAATACCCATGATATTGGTTATCAATTAAAAATATATGGAACTATGAATGCGGGGGAATTTTGAAGCATTTGCATCAAAAGAATTTGACGCACAGCCCGTAAGCGTCATAAAATTTTCACGCACCATAATAAAAACGCACCGCATTTGAGACAGGAAGTGATGTAATAGGATATCCCATTTACCAAAATGGTACAGAGGGTTTACTTTCACTTTCACTTTGCAGTCTGTGATTGTTCTAGACTGTGTAGCTGTGCTGAGAGTTTTGTCTGTCCAAATTGTGCTTTTGTCTCCTGTGTGCCATCCTATTTGTCATCTGTTCTTTTAGTAATTGTCTCAGTTGTTCAGTGTAAGTGTGTTTTTGTCATATTTGGTGTCTAATTTTGTTAGTTTGGGGATTGTTGGTCTGTTTGTGGGTTACTTAACTTTCATTTTCCTCCCTGCTTTCCCTGTATTTTCCTCTGTACCCTTTCCTATATCTATTATTTCGGTCATGTTGGGTAGGCCACGTCTGGGGAGAAGGGGTGAGAAGGAGCTGGGGGCATTCATTTGGCTGGTGTTCCACTTCCTCCCCCTGATGTTAGAGGCTGGTGGCAGAGTGATACAGGGGTATCACACAGAGGTGAGAAGGCTCATGTGGTCCAAGGTGCTGTGCCATCTGAGGAGAATTTTCAACACACCGCGCAACGGCCACCAACTCAAGCATCGCTGGGCTGACCTTGTTGCCAGAGAGCAAGACCTGCTGGACCACCTGGGTGTGGTGATTGGTGGCCCTGTTGGTGACTACAATTCAGAGTAATGTGCACATTTCAATGCTCTGTAGTGACAGTAGCAGATTTGTTGACATGCTGCATGCAATGTTGTTGGACATGTGGAATGCAAGTTAAATATACAGTGGCCCTGATTTATACAATATTTGCTACACATTACCGTCATTTGTTGAGGCAACAGCTGCAAAAACTTACAAAACACAACTTGATCTTGTCAATTAGTGCTGCTCTGACGTCAATAGATGATGGTAATGCGGCTCAAACATATGTTTCATTCATGGACTGTGAGTGTACCAGGAAAGAGATGTATTTCACAAGCTAAAGCAAGGAAGTAATGTAGTCCCCAGTCATTTGGAATACATGTCTAAACTGTATTCCTGGCCATACGTACAAAGTTCTTCGTAACTTCAGGTAATATCTTAGGCTGATACTTTGACTTGGTTTGTGCAGCATTTAACTTAGAAATTGATGCCAAGGTAATGCACCCTGGTTCATATCTAAATGTTTGATGCCACTTTCCATAGCTGTAGCATTAAACATGAAGCAAATGCTACAAACTGAGGATAAAAAATATATATCTGTCCCTCTGTTCATTGTTCATGTGTGTTTTAATATGCCTTGGGCACAATTGCTGGAATAGAGCTGATGCATTTGCCATCAGTGCCAATTTATGGCCATGCAATTCTCATAAGTTATTGGGTCATCATGGGATACTTGAAGTTGGTGATTGCATGGTCACAATTTATTACTTGCATGATGTTGTGCAAGGGACCCATGTCCAATACCATCATACATATAAAGTACCAAAATACTTTGCTAGTTTACGTATGGTACACCCCTGCTGATCTAGTGCAGCATATGTACAATAGCTAACTTCCCAGTATGAGGGCTATCGCAGACATGGTAATATGTTAAGATCAGCAGACCAGCATTCCTGTGACTGCTGTCATTCCCAAGGTGCTTACAAATTGAAACCTATATCATCAAGATTGCCACTGGAGGACATTTGCTAAAGCATGTTTCAATAATGGGACAATGTCAGTTTGTTGTATACCCGCAGATCACCCAACTTGGCTAATGTAAGATGATGAATGTGGCTAACTGTGAATTCCAATACCCGATATGGGTACACAGGGCAATGAGTGACACATTTCAGGTGCAATGACTACACCTGTGCCCATTCATTCTGCCACGGATGACCAAAAAGACACTGACAGCATATATTTATTGGTTGCATTAATTTAGATAAATGGCCAATCCAAGTTTAGCGTAAGATTGTCATCAAGTAACACATAGGATCCCTGCCATTATGGTGTCATAGGGGGCATATCTGGCTCATGGTACACTGGTAATGTGGCATAAGTAACCTACAGACAACACAGGCACACATTTAATGGACCATAGAAAGCATAATAATTCAGGAGCTACATTCAACCCACATGAGCATCACACAGTAACTGATTGTCCCTTGATGCACAAGCCACAATACCTGAGTGACTGGTATTGCAGTGCACCAGGAACGTGGCTTTGCATGTCTCTCATAACAACAAATGAATAAATGGAGTACACTCTATAAATGAATCTGCAACCAATTGAGTAATCTTGTTTGTCACCACATGATTGTTAGGGCCTCTGCATGTGTGCATATGTGTGTGTATCACTCACTGGAGTGACAGGGTCACTACATGTTTGCAGTGGTATGTCTGTTGTAGTGTCATCATGCCTGAGGGGCTGGACTATCAGATATAATGTCACACACAGTAATTTTTTTCTTCAAAGTGTTGTACAGTACGCAGACATTGAGCACATTTCACCCATCCATGTTTTGCAGGTGGACCTGCCCCCTACACAATTGGAGAAGTGGCTCGATTTGCAGACCCAGACATATCCAGTAAGTGTTGATATTTCAGTTCTGTGTTGTGTTTGCAGCTGTTGTGTGATTGACTCCTGTGTGTTGGACACATAGCAAGGTATGATGTGCTGGCACATGATCTGATATGTGACTTGACTGTAGTTTGACTTGTTTTTCTATATTTGATTTGAACAGTCAGTGGCGTAGAGCCATAGTTTGGGATTGTAGTGCAGCGCTGTAGGCATGGGAAGGTGAACAGGGTGACATTTGTTGTTACATTTATTGTAATGAAAATTTGGAGGTAGCCATTTTCATGATTTAGTCAGCAAGTCATAACCTGAATCACACAGAGCAGAGGTGTCGAAGTATTACCCACAGACTTGAGCCTCCCTGTTAACTAATGAACATGTAGGACTGTATGTTTGACTTCCTAGCAGCATCTAGCTCCAAATGTTCTGCTACGTTTATCTGGCACTTGAGTACTATGTCATAGGTGTGCATGCAGCTCAAGCCCAGATGGGTGCTTGCATCTAAGTGCTTGTCAGAAAGGTTTTAGTGATATCAAATGATGTGGACAATTGTCCGCAATTAGGAACATAAATGTGGATGTGATTGTTCAATGTTTGTGTCTATCCTAGTTTGACACCCTCCTTACCTGTGCTGGACTGACTAAAACCATGGACAGCTGTCCAAAGCTTCCTGGCTGTCCTTGATGTTTGAAAGTATGTGTTGCATGTCCATCCCCCCCTGAGGCACAGGCTTAGGGTTGTGAAATATGTGTACCTAGGTGTGAAGATCCCAGTGTAGAGCACATACATGTAATTCAAAAATTAATTTGTTCCAACCTAGGATACCCCCTCATGATTAGCAACTGCGTACCATCCTGCCACTTCCATTTACAAATCACAGATCTTGTGGCCCTTGATTGTCATCTAGAAGATAGTCATTAGTTGGCCTGTCACATGTGGAGGACTTGCAGCATTTGTTATGTGACTAATGGCAGAACAATTATGCTTACATCATTTAAGTAGGTACACATCTTTTTGAGCATTGCTGTGCTGTTATATAGGACATGTGTAGGCTGCGTTGGCATGTACTTCCTCAGGGACAATCTGTGATCTGTACTGTGATTTGGCCTGTTTAAGCTAATTTTGAGGAATTTTTTGAATATCATCAGTACCTGTATCACACAATGATGTAACTAATGTTTGGCTTTATCTTTTTTAACAGCAGTCAATATGGATGCCAAATCAGATAGAGAATTCCAGAGGAGGGCGATGCGTTACCGCCACATTCTGGATGTTGAATCTGGGTTCCACCACATGGCACGGCGTTATCGCCATGAGAGAGCCAAAGGGGTCTGGAGGGCATTTGCCCAAGGGGGCCCATCCCTGTCCACAACAGCCGCCGCCACCAGCACTCCGACCCAAGTGGCACCAAGGATGACAGCCACCACTGCAGGTCCCTCAACATCATCCGCTCCCGGACCACTGACAGCAGCCCCTGCACCTCTCCCTCCAAGCATGGCACCAGCACCAGCACAACCCTCTACAAGTGGCACACAGACCACCCCTGCTGCAGTCATTGATAATGGTGAATTCATGAACATGCGACGTGACATGCAACGGATGTTGTGCAGAATGGACAGGCTGCAGCAGGAGGTGTCCCAGATTAGCAGGAGAGTGCTTGGGATAAAAAAGATCCTTCGGAGGTCAAACTTGTAACTGTTGGACCCTCAGCCATTATTCCCTCCCCTCCCTCCTCTTTCCTGGTTCTTATATTTAGTGGGTTTAGGGGGCTAAGTGTTAGGTTAGAATAGGCTTTTAGTTTAGTTAGTATAAGTGGGTTGGGGTGGAGGATATGATATTTTTACATGTTTTTTGTGGTTGGGTGGGTGAGTGTGTGAGGGATGATGTTGGGATTTTGTGTATAATAAAATACAAAAATAAAGTAAAAAACAAAAACAAAAAAATTTATATTTATTTAGGATAAGATAGTATGTGCTTAGGTTAGTTTATGTTGTCCTACATGTGTCCCGTCATATAAGGGGGTTGGGGGGGTTGATGTTTACAGTGTTTAGTTAAATGTGATAAGTAAGTTTAGCTTAGGGTAGTTAGGGCCAGTTGTGGGTAATGTGTAGTTAGGATAGGTTAGGTTAGTCAAGGTGTTTCCCCTAGTTTTATTTACCTTTTTTTACAGTTAAATAAATATTTAGATACTCCTTTACAGTATGTGTCATATGCTTGGGGATCAGGGCTTTGGCATGGGTGAACAGTGTCAATTTAGTTTTTGCATTTGTGTTCCATCCTGCACTCAAATCCCAATTGAGCTGTCACATTGGCAGCTACACCAAAGCTACTTCTCTATGGATCTGCCATCCATTGCACCCACCACTCAAGGTTACTATGGTTCCCAATGTGTTGTTAAGTTTGGATGTATGTTTTCAATCTGTCATACTTTGAGACCAGATTTTGTTTCTGGGGCACTGTGGTAGGTCTGCCTGCAGCCTGGGGTTCATGTGAACCCTGATAAGGTGAGTGATGGTATAATCTTATGTAGTATAGTATTCATAACTCACACCTATAATTTCTTACGTTGTACTGCCAGGTTACATATTTGTCCGTACACTAGTACACATCCATTGGTGTGTGTGTGATGAAATTTTAGAGTCAGATTCACACACCTAAAGATTGTCTAGAAGAACCATTTGAAGACATTGATTTTCTGCTTAGACATCCATTGAAGCAGACTTATTCTGTCCAACACAGCATTATACTGTAATTTTTCTATTTATTTCAGAAATAACCCTCAGGAAGGGCAGATGATGGTACAATCCAGACCCCAGTGCATAGTTATCAGCCCACAATCTTTCAAGTCAGTTGTATTGACACTCTATGGTCATTGAGACGAGGCAAACATCACTAATCTCCTACACGGTTGATGTGTACATTACACAGAGACAAAGTGGTTGTTTAAGTGCTATTTATTTTAAAGTGCTGTAGTGCTATATTTACATAGTCCAGGGTTGTGAGTCCATTAGTGTGATGCCTTCTATTGTGACACTACACAAGCGCAAAAGGACTTGTAATTAGACATGCTGGGGTGAAGTGTCCTACAGTGCAGAGGAACATGAATTGCCAATGAGGTAGTGAGAGACAATCACAGAGCATAGTGTCAAGGTAAACAGTGTGCTGGAGAGCAGTGCATGTGAGCAGCTGTTGCAAGACTAGCATGTTACGAAGCACAGGACCTTGGATATAAGTGCCCATTTGGCATGGACTTGTGCTACTGGGTACTCTTACGGGTGAAGGTGATCTGTTCCATGTCTTCATCTTCTGATGTGTGTGTCATCTCCTCTGCTCTTGGTGGTGGTAGGTTTGAAGGGGCAACACACACTTCAGTGTTTGAAGATGTGGAGTCAGAAATCCCGGTAGCTGCCAACTATGGGGCTATTAAGGGCAGTACTGCAGCAAAGAGGAGCTGCTGGTTCTTAAGTATAGCAGCTACATCACTGTGGTAGGCAGCCAGGTCAGCCCTGAGGGGGTCAATATTGCATTTGTGCATGCAGTGAAGGTTTGGTGTGCGAGGTGTTGTGGCAACTCCCTTACTGCTGTGCTGATTTCCTTCACACTTTGTTGAAGTTCTTGCAAGATAGATGTTCGCCCTTGCATGGCTGCTGCCTGTTCTGTAGATGACATCATGCGTGAACGCACCCCCTCTAGGCTGGTTGCCATATTTTGCATCCCCACCCGCACCTCCTTGGCCAGCTCCTGCTGTACTCCAACTACAGTCTTCTCAAAGCTGGTGCCGGTGACATCAGAGTCCTCAGCTGGGTTGGAGCTGGCAGGTTGTACAATTGGGGTAGTGGGTGGGTCCTCTGTGATGGCTGCTTCTTCTGTGCTCCTCCTTGTGATAGAAGGTGGGGTCTGGAGGGTCCCAAGGACATCTTGGAGGGTCTTCTGGATGATGTTTGTCAGCTCGTCATCCATGTCATCAGGGAAGTCCAGGACAGGCATATCCCCAGGAGAGCCATTGTCCTCTGCAATGATATATTGTACAATTAATGTGTCTGTGTTGTGGCATTTGTAATGTGACGTGCCTGACTTCCTATTAGTTGCACATTGTGATCTTGGTTCCTGTTCATTGTTCCTGTCATTAAGATGAGCAGTCTCCCAGGCCTATGCCCCACCTGCATGTCACATGTAGGTGTAGGTTCTGCCCAAATTGTATGTTGCCACCTTCTTGTACTATCCAACCCTCCGTCTACTTCCATTATCATGTTGTGGCCTTGCACTGGCTGTGGGTGTTCTGATGGCACTTGCACCACACTTAACAATCTGGAACTGACACAGCCTCTGATATTTCACATACAGCTATATGTTGCTGAGACCTAGCATATACTATGTATAGCATTGGCATGGTACAATACAGGTGTCAGCATTGGTAGTGTGTAATGTTGATGTTGGGGAATGTGTGCTACATTGGATTGCACTGATGGTCCTAGCAGTGTTCCATTTCTTCTTCTGACTGTGCGGGCGTGTTTCACTAGCCGGAAACATATGTCCTCCCCCTCAATGCTTTTGTCTTAGCACTATGACACTTGAGATGTTTCATGGTGGCATTGCAGCTATTTTGACCCAGGCACAGGGTAGACCCTGACATGTGCAGCATGGATATGACATTACTGCTGTGTACCTCATGATGTTTATTTCAATGCCTGATATTTGTAGCGACGATGGACATTAGCATTTGACAGGATTAGCACCTTTTTTTTTATTAGAGGGGATTGATAACATTCTCATCCTGAACCCTCTAATTTGGGTGTGTTTGATCCAAGGGCACATAACTGCCATTAGCTACTTGACCTGCACACACAGCAGAGGTGGTAGTGGCAACTGTTCTCAATGTTAAATTCCACTTCTGGATATGGCCTGAGACTGTTAATTGAGCCCTAGTTCATGTAGTGACAATACCAGCTGTTGTGTGACAGCATGCCAGTTTTACGTTGTACCCTAGCCTCCTGCACTGGCTTTGCTTTTCCAACATCTTTGGCATGGCAGCTACCCTAATGCAAAGGTTGTTGGTGTAGTGTTGTGCCCCAGGTTTGCCCTGCACAGCCCATGACCCCGGGCTGTGCCCCTTTGCCCTTTCCACTACCTGATGATCATGGCTTACATGCATTGTGTAGTAGGTATGCCCCGCGCTTGCAGTTAAAAATTAGGCATTTTAGTTCCCCATGCCACTTACCCTGCATCCGTGTTGTATCCTGGTAGTCTGCGCTGTCCTGTCCTTGAATCCCTGTGACGATCTCCTCAGGGATGACAGCTACCACCATCTCCTCCATGTGGTCCAGGGCCTCCTGCGGTGCTGGACTCCCACCTCCAGTCTGCAGTGCTGCCTTCCGGTTCCTTGCCATCTTTTCCTTGGTCCTGTGCTTGCAGTCATGCCAGCGCTTCTTGCACTCAGTGACTGTTCTCCGTACTTCTGCCACACTGTTGATCTTTTTGACAATTTGTTGCCAAATTGCCTCTCTCCTCCCAAATGGCAATTTAGAGGTGACAAAAAGTTGGTGCTGGTGTTCCGTCACCTCTTTCACCAGTATTTCCTGCTCCTCTGTACTGAACCGACACTTCCTTTTCTTCTCCCTCTCCTGGGTCTTGTGTGTGGGTCCTCCTGGCTGGTTCCTGGTCGGTTGTCATCTTCCTGGGGTCTCTCATAGCTTCTGTGATCCATTTTGGCTCTCCTTTGCACATTTTGCTGTGTTTGTGCTCCTTTTTGACCCAGTTGCGGCAAAAAAGGCGCGTATCCAGTTTGCGACATCATAAATCGGATAAAAGTCATTTTCGCCGCCTTAACGTCATTTTTCTTTACGACGCGGTGCATTGGTTTGAGTAAAAAAAAATGACTTTAACCAGTGGTTTGCGCCACCGAGCTTCAAAGTATAAATTTGAAACCCGAGCAGCACAAAGAAATGGCATTAGCCGGCGTTAAACCTTTTTGATGAAAAACTGCGTCGCCGCAGTTTTGCGTCAGAAAGTATAAATATGGCCCAAAATATCAGCGCAAAATTGCGCCAGATCTGAAAGTTCTGATAACCCGTCCAGCCCTTATAAATTACCTGTACCTGGACACGTTGGAGGTCGGTGAATCTTTTAACCGAGTCGGGCTCTCCTCATCCTCAATAGTCGAGTCACTCAGATCAATAATCAATAACTACTGAAATCGGTATTTAATTCTCAATTAATAGATCAATATAACACGTCAGAAATCAATAACAGTTGGTATTTCGGCGCACCATAACCTTTCAGTCATGAATAACCACACCAGTTTATTAAAAGTTAGTGAATTTATTTCCCTATATTAACAAAGCTAGCACGATATATATATATGTCTCAAGACCAATTGATATATGTATATGAACATTACTAGCTGTCCATAACGGCGGAAGAAACGCAATCTACGTAAAATCTGAATAATAATACACTCTGTTATAGCAATGCAAATCACTAATGTGACTAACTGTATTTGACTAATTGCATACATTCGGTCAGCATAACAAGATTTCAATTCTTCATGATACATTGAATGAGTACCTCGACTAACCTCTAATTAGCATTGGCATGTGGGACTTCATGCAAAACGAATTTAGTCAACACAAATTTGGAAAACTTCTAGCTAGGACCCTATCAAAATAGCAGTTGGTACCTAAAAGGAAAAACACAATGCATAATACATTTATCCTTTCATATTTACCAAATACAATCAGCATTCAAGAAAAATCTTCGTCCTTCAGGTACCGGTTGATCAGCATGGGGCAAGTTTCAAAGGGGCAAAGTTTAAGGGCAAGTTTCCTTGCAGCGGCAAGGAGAATGGGGCAAAGTTACTGCATGGGCAAGACGGGGGCAAATCAAAGTTAAAGTCTCTAGGGTGAGAATTCTTAAAGTCTCTTTCTCTCAGATAGAGAAAAGGGCATCAGGGTGTCGTCCAAAATGGAGTCTGGCATCAGGCTTCAAACTGGCATCGAGGAAAATGGCTGACTTCTCTTTGTCCGGTGGGTTTCAGTAAGAAACATTCCAAATTCTGTAGGGTCTTCCATTGGAGGGTTCATAGGTTGTCTTCAAATTGTCCAATCAAAAATTGTCTTTTACTAGCGCCCATTTATGCATACACTGTCCTTGGAACCTTGGAACACAAATTGTATCACGGTTTGCCAATTATTTTACTATCTGTACCTTCATTGTCCGCACCTGCAGAGACTGACCTTGTATCAAAGGGGATGTAACTGGCCTAGCACGAAACCTTGGAGATAAGTGTACCAACCAGTTTCTACTGGAAAAATACAACTTCAAGCAAGAATATATGTTTCATTAGTTCAAGGAAAAAAATCACGCAGTTAGAATTTGAAACCAAGCAACTAGGCCAAAGCCTGTACTAAATTTAAGCTAAGCAAAACAGTTTTCAAACAAGAAATCATGGCATACATTTGCGATTATGACGGATTACTACATTTTCAATACTTCGTGATTAATAAAGCTCGTTTATAATGATGGCGAACTACCCCGAGGGCACAATTTCCCTCGTACATTATTTCTTTATTAAAATCACACTTCATTATAGGTATTGATTACACGGTATACATGAATATATGTCGGACCTTCTTTTTCTGCGTCATCAATCCCTCCTCTGATGACTAATTATGTCATCACATCAAATCTACCCACAAATTTTATTCCATTAAAATTCTGTATAGTAATTTGGCACTTCAGTCAATTACCTTTTTCTTTTAGTCCCTTTTGACTTCTCCCTATATATTTCCACCATTTTGTTCTCTATTTTCTCTTCTCTTTTTCTTTTGTTCCTTGCTTTTAACATTTTGAAAGCTTTCCATGTTCCCCAAGAGCCTAATAAACAAATTAATATTATCAATATTCCCTTTACTATTTTTAGTAACAATCCGTTCCAAACGTTGCTGAGCCAATTTCCCACGGAAGCAAATCCCTTTCCAACTTTCTCCCAAACTCCGGGTTCTTTCAATTCCTTTAAATCTACACTTTCTTTAGTTAAATTTGTAAGCATCGTTCTAATTTTTCCACTGTTGTCTGGTATATATGTACAACAGTGACGCGTGCCAAGCATTTTGCAAACGCCGCCATCCTTTGCTAAAAGAATGTCTAAGGCAAGCCGATTTTGAAGAGTCATAGCTCTTTCTGCAGCGAGTTCAGCATCCATCAGGATTATAGCTCCTGAAAACTTTGTCAGCATGTTATCCACAATAGTAGACAACTTTCATATTTTGATTGAATTCAATATGACTCCTACTGAAGGAATCAATGCTCCAAATATATCTCCTACCACCCCAGAAGCTGTCTCCCTTTTCTGAACACGATGTGATTCAGACAGCCTTGGAAATTTCTTTAAGTCGTCTAGTTGGTAAACCTTTGGGAACACTATTCCCAAATAACACCTCCCATACCATCCTTTAGGAAGACGATAATAGGCGTTGAGTCCACAAATATAATAGACTCCAGGAATAACTGGGTCTTGTCCATTCAGCATGAACGTCCACTTAGATTGAAATGCATATGTATGTTTACATTCACTCGTTCCCACAAAAACTGTGTCATAATATGATGGAAATCTATGTATACAAAATCTTCCTACATGCAATGTATCTAAAGCTATTTTCCCTTGTGTCTTTATTGCAGCAAAAGCATAATTATCTACAGACGTCCTTTCGTGTAATTCCCTCTCTAATTTCTCCTTCATTTCATTCTTCCTATCATCAGTGCGGTCTAAAAATTCTATTTCTACTGGTGAAAGCAAGCATGTAAGGTTCTCTCTATGTGCGTGAGCTGTGTGAAAAGGTGACATCGGTTCAAAGAATTCCCTCATTAATTTGGCATAATAATCTCAAGCTATCTTACTTAAATGCCCTATTATGGGGACATATGCAAAAGTAACATCGTAATTAGTATAGATATAATGAATGTCTTTTTGAGCATAAAATCTGGAAGCTACTATACTACATGTAATTCCATACGTAAGAGGCATGCTGTGATACGTTACCCCTTCCACTACTGAGGTAGGTATTTGTGTACACACATAACAATCTTTCGCATCCATGGTCTCAACATACTCACTCAGTAAGCGATAGAAAACGTTAGATGAAAGTTCCTTCTTATCATGCAAGTGTCTCTCGTCTTGCTCAAGTCTCTTCAGAGCTGTTAGTTCAGTAACAATAATAGGTTTAGAAGTAGAAGCATCATTCGTCTCACTCTCACTTTTACCATGCATTCCAAGAACTATTGCTACAATGATTATTACACATGCAGTTAATAAACCTATACACATGTATTTACAATACTTCATTTTACGCCCCTGTGTAGTGAAACTAGTCATGATCTGTATAGAATCAGAAAGTTGAAGACACTTTATCAAAGCGTGTTTGCAGGTATTTACAAAGCTGAACGAGTTCAATGTTCACACAGTTTCTTTAGCAGCTTAGTCTCTTACCGGTTAGCAGCGTTGTCTCAAAATCGGTTTCAAAGTCAATCAAGTTAGCAATGTCTTAGCCGGTTGAAAAGTCAATCAAGTTAGCAATGTCAAGTTAGCAATGTCTTAGCCGGTTGAAAAATCAATCAAGTGATCAATGGTTTCAATCAACAGAGTCCATAAAGTTTTTACTTCCAAAATGAAGTTCTGCCTCTTCGTTCTCAAGACTGAGAGATACGAATTCGTCTGACCAATCGTTATTGGCTACGTACGCCCACTCCGGACCGGAATACCTCCTGCTTGGTATCCTTTTTCTTTTCAATTTTGCATCTCTCTTTGATTCTTTCTCACTGGTACTTTCCTCTTTGGCCAAGTCCTTTTCTTCACTTTGTGTTGGTACTACAACAGACACTTCCTTTCTTTTCTCTTTTAGTCTTGGCCCTTCACTGCCGTTCAACGTTTCTCTAGTTCTTAGTTTTACTGGCGATATGCTCGGTCTTCTTTTTGCACTGTGTCCACTTGATGGACCTGCAATCTCTTCTGAAGGAGTTTGAGCAGTTCCGTTCTGTTCTGCCTTGTCCCCTCCTTCTGGGGAGTCAATCAGGTTTTCCTTTTCTTTTTCTGTATCGCCTGCTTCTGGGAAAGCCCTCCTCCGATCAGGCTCTCCTGCTTCTTCACCTCTTTCGAGCCATTTGTCACTGTTACTTTCTTCAGGCTCTTTGTCACTTTCAGCTGCTTCAGGCTCTTTGTTACCTTCAGCTGCTTCGTCGCTGTCTGAGGCTCCTCCTTGGTCTTCCCCAAGTGAATCAGTTGCTTCGTCCTCAGAGAATATTTCTCCCTCCTCTATTTCTGCCTGTTCGCTTCTAGTTCTGTTTCGCTCTGCCTCAGCGCTTGGTACTTTGTTATCAGGTACTGGTAACTTCAGCGCTTCAACTTCCTCATCTGTGGGACACAACACCCTCTTTGGGTGACTGGCGTGAATCCAGTTGGGAACTCCCGCACACTTCACAGCGGTGGTAGTCGTCAAAATCACTTGGAAAGGTCCTTTCCAACGGGGTTCCAAACACGACTTCCTCACGTGCTTCTTTATCACGACCCAGTCACCTGCTTTCAGGGCGTGTCCTGGACCTTGGATCGGTGGCAAGGTGGTTGCCTCCACCTGGTGAGAGAAAGATCGAACCACATCAGCTAGACCTTTGCAGTAGTCTAACACCATATCATCTGTAATATTCAAAAGCGCATTTGCAGGGACTGCTGGAAGTCTCATAGCTCTGCCCATGAGAATCTCGTGTGGGGACAGTCCAGTCTTTCTGTCAGGGGTGTTTCTCATTGACATTAGTACCAAAGGCAATGCGTCAGGCCATTTCAAGTTTGTTGATGCGCATATTTTCGCCATTCTTGATTTCAATGTGCCATTCATTTGCTCCACTAAACCGGATGCTTCAGGGCGGTAGCTACAATGCAGCTTTTGCTCAATGTTCAGTGCTGCACAAAGCAATTTTATTACTTCATTATTGAAGTGACTTCCCCTATCTGATTCTAAAGAGATCGGGAATCCGAAACGTGGTATTAACTCTCTCAAGAGTAGTTTTGCAACTGTGAGACTGTCATTTCTGCGTGTAGGGTATGCTTCAATCCAGTGACTAAAAATGCACACAACCACCAACACATACTTCAAGCCTCCATGCACAGGCATCTCAATGAAGTCCATTTGCATCCTGCTGAAGGGACCCCCTGCCCTTCCAATGTGGCTCAAATTTACTACGGTTCCCTTCCCCGCGTTCATCTGTTGGCAAATGACGCAACAGTGGCAAACTGCTTCAGCAAATTGACGGAATTTGGGGTTAAACCAATCAGTTTTAAACAACCTAATCATGGCATCCCTCCCAAGATGAGCTTGTCCATGGTAAAATCTGGCTATCTGTGTCAAAAGGCTATTTGGAAGAACGAATTTCCCTTCACTTGAAACCCACAATTCATCTAGTCTCTTTACACATTGTGATTTGGTCCACGAAAGTTTCTCATCCTCACTGACATCATTCTGTAGGGATTTCAATTCGTCCATCGTATCTATCACCTTTAGAGCAAATATTTCGCTTGGTTCGAGTTCTGGTTCACTTATCAAATTCCATTCATCCCTAAGCAATATACAGTTCAATGCACAAAACCTTGCGACTTGATCCGCATATCCATTTCCCAGAGAAACATAATCTTGTCCCTTCGAATGTGGACTGCATTTTACCACTGCTACTTCTCCTGGTAGTTGGATGGCATGTAACAATTCTTTTATTCTTTCGCCATTTTTCACTGGCGATCCTGAAGAGGTCATGAAGCCTCTCTGTGACCACAATTGTCCGAAATCATGCACTATTCCAAACCCGTACTGGCTGTCAGTGTAAATGGTAACTTTCATCAATGCAGAGAGTTGGCAAGCTCTAGAAAGGGCTACCAATTCTGCTACCTGTGCAGAGTAAACTCCTTGAAGCCAAGATGCTTCCAAAACACCTGTTACCGTGCATACAGCGTACCCTGCTTTCAATACACCCAGTGCATTTCTTAAACATGAACTATCGACAAAAATAATTTGATCATTTTCTTCCAATCGGGTATCTTTGATATCAGGTCTTGGTTTGGTGCAAAATTCAGTCACCTGAAGACAGTCGTGCTCGATGTCTTCAGCGTTCTCAATTTCAGCATTTTCACTGGGAAACAAGGTTGCTGGATTCAACATAGTGCACCTCTTCAGCTGCACATTAGGTGATCCCAGAATTATTGTTTCGTACCTTGTGAGTCTAGCACCAGTCATGTGCTGTGTTCGGGAACGTGTCAAAAGTATCTCGACTGAGTGAGGGACCATGACTGTTAAAGGGTGTCCCATCACTATTCCTTCACTCTGAGTGAGGCTGATACCAACTGCGGCTACGGCGCGCAAGCACCCTGGCAGTGCTGCTGCGACCGGATCCAAAGTAGCTGAAAAATACGCTACTGGTCTGTTTACGCCACCATGGGCTTGGGTCAAGACAGACAAGGAACATGCATCACGTTCATGACAAAACAATGTGAAAGGCTTTGTGTAGTCAGGCATACCTAAAGCTGGAGCCCTGCACATGAATTCTTTCAATTCAATAAAAGCATCCGTCTCTTCTCCTTTCAGTTCAGTTTCATCCAATGCATCCTTCTGGGTCAGTTTCAGTAAAGGTTTTGCTAGGGTTGAGAAGTTGGGAATCCATTGGCGACAGTAACTCACCATTCCCAAAAACTTCCTCACCTCCCTCCTCGTCTTTGGGGGACTCATTTGAAGTACACTTGTTATTCTTTCCTTCATTATTCTCCGTGACCCTTTCTCTATTTGGTGACCCAAATATTTCACTTTCTTCTGACAGAACTGTAATTTTGAAGGCGACACCTTGTGTCCATTCCTTCCCAAATGGTTCAATAGGGCAATGGTGTCGGCTGTGCAGTCACTTTCTGTCTTGGATGCAATCAGTAAGTCGTCAATGTACTGTACTAGGGTTGACTCGAATGGCAATTCCAACGCTTCCAAATCTTTCTTTAGAATCTGATTGAAAATTGACGGTGACTCCGAAAACCCTTGAGGAATTCGACACCAACTGTAAACTCTGTCTAAGAATTTGAAACAAAAGAGAAATTGGCTGTCCTCATGAAGAGGCACCGAAAAGAATGCTTGTGACAAGTCGATGACTGAGAACCACTCGGCATCGCAAGGGACTTGAAACATTTTCACAGCTGGATTTGGTACTACAGGGCAGCATTTAATTATTATGTCATTTATTTTCCTCAAGTCCTGCACAATTCGTACCTTTCCACTTGGCTTTATTAGTCCCATAATTGGTGAATTACATGGACTGCTTAACACTTCTTTCAGTACTCCCTGCTTTACAAACTCATCAATGAGTTGGGCGACTTTCATGAGGGTGTCTTGTGCCATATGGTACTGTGGGGTCTGGGGAAAGGTTACATTGGGTTTTACAGTCACTTTCACTGGTTCCACTCCTTTCACCAATCCCACCTCTTTTCCTGTCATATCCCACACTTCTTTTCCGACTGCTTCCTGTAACTCAGCTGGAATATCTGCTTCAGTGATCATCGGAAAAAGGGTAATCAGAGGATACTCTTCATCGACAGTCTCCATCTCATCCCCTTCTACACTGTCCTCTTCTTCCCCATCACTGCTCGTCTGAATTCTAATTCCATCGTTCGAACACATAATCGAACATCCCAATTTGCACAATAGGTCTCTCCCTAACAGTGATATCGGGCTTGAGTCACATACCACAAAATTATGTGACCCTTGATAGTTACCAATTCTGACTTGTACTGGATCTGTGATTGGGTTCGTCAGGTACCTGTTTGCTACCCCCACTACTTGAACTGTTCTCCCTGAAAGTGGCAGATTTGGCACTTCAATGCTCCTAACAGTTAAACGTGTAGCTCCTGTGTCAACCAAGAATGAAACGCGATGACCCATAACTCTTCCCTCCATATACAGACCCTTTTGATCAACTTCCAAAGATGCTGCAAGCACACAATTTCCCTCCTCATCTAAACTTCCACTCTCCCATCCATCGTTTATTCCATTCTCGCTGTGTAGTGGAAATTGGTGTACTGTGTCATTTTGACTCATTCCCTGACCCGTGACCTGTTGAGGAAGCATTGCTTGCTGTTGATTCATTGGTGCTAAGGGTATTTGCATTTGCTGATTAGGTACCATAGGAAACTGCTGTTGCATTGGCTGCAATTGTGTCATTTGCACACGAGGCATTTGCACCTGTTGCGGTTGCATGGGTTGTAGACCCTGCATCTGGTTCATATTGTTTTGAAAATTTGGGTTTGGACCTCTCAGTTTCGGTCCTCTCATAGTCTGAAATGCATTGACATCATTGTTTTGCTGACCTACACCTTCCTGCACCATCATTGGGCACTCCCGTTTCCAATGCCCGACAATTCCGCATGTGTGACATGGCATCACCTTCTTCATTGCCTGTATACCATTTGGAATCATAACGGTATTCAAATCAGGACCATTATTCACAAAACCTCCTCGACCTCTGCCTCTCATCTGCGGCTGAAACATAACATTTCCCTGTTGCTGCTGCTGCGGCATCTGTTGTTGAAAACCTTGCAAACCTTGTAAACCTGTCTGAGCTGCTCTGAGCTGCATCACCATCACCTTTTCCTTCATTCTTTTCTGCTTTGTCTCAATCTCATCACTGCAGTATTTCGCATAATTCAACACTTCATCGATCGACTTTGACTGCCAACAAATCAAATGCGATTTAATCATCTGGCTAATTTCGGGTCTCAGCCCTTCTACAAACCTGAACACAAAATGGAGCATGTCCTTTGGCTCAATCGTTTCCGTGCCACTGTAATTTTTTAACGCTTTCAACTACCTCTCATAATACGCGTGTATAGATTCTTTAACCTCTTGAGCGGTCCTGTCAATCCTTTGCCAATCCACATTTTTCGACGCAACCTTGGATTTCAAGTGCTCGATCACCTTATGGTATAAACTCATTACCATAGGTGATGGCGCACCTGTGTCCCTATCTCTCTCTGGTTCACTCGTCGGCCAACCTACAGCCCTTTTACAATCTTCCCACAAATCTGCCGGAACCACAATTTCAAATAAGGTATTCAGGTCTTCCCAGAGACACTTCGCAAGTTTCACAAATCTATCCGTTTGTTGATACCACTCAAACGGTTTCTCTCTTAGTTTGGGAAAGTCATCCGTAAAGGATTGAATATCGCACCTGTGCCATGGTACATGCACAAGTTTTCCCCCTGCTGTCTCTCTCATTGGTAGCATGGTTATCAGATCGTCATTCTGTTGTTTTTTCTCACTTCGGTCTGAAGTATTTTCCTTCTTTTTATCCTTTTTCTTGGCCCACCTGCTTTCCCACTTGTCTAAACATCTCCAAACCTGTGCGCTCTGCAGTATCTCTTTAAGGTGTGTTTTCATCCCTGCGGATCTCATGTGTTCAAAATCTTTTGTCTCGAAGTCTAACCTGTAACTTCTGCTCAGGTGTTTGGTCTTACCTATATCGATCTCGGTTCTGTCTGCAATTTCTTGTAACTTCTTATGTATGTTGCTCACTTCTCTTGTAATCCTAGGGCACATGTATCTTAGTTCTTCCTCTGTGTATGATTCTAATCTGTTCAAACCCATTGTTCCCTCTACCAGTTCATCTGCCTCCATACCCAACCTTATCTTATTCAGGTATTCTTTTCCCTTCCCACTAGATGTACTCTGTGGGGAATTCAGGCTGTTGAACCATTGTGTCAACTGTTGCGCGTTCAGTCCCATCAATGTAGCAGTTACATCAACTGCCACTGACGGCTTCTGTAATGTTTCAGTCTGTGAGGTTAACGGTACTAATAGTGGTGGATGTGACCTTACCACGGTTGACGGAGCACAAATTGGAACTGGACTAAATTCCGACAAGGACCCAGATCCATTTGGCAGTGCCGCTATCGGAGTTGTCTCTGGAGTGGTTTCTATTCATCTCCTCCCTGTCCCATTCTGTATCATTAACCCTTGGTCGCTGGTGCCTGAATTTGCCTGTATGTACAGTGGTACTGGTGGACCTACAGTGATAGGTAGAGATATTGCGTCTGGGTCCTGTCTGTTCCCCGAATTCTGTGGCATGTTAATCCCCACATTGTGGTTCATCATTGCTGGCATACCTAACTGGCTTTCTACTACTCGCACTTCTTGTGTCTGCTTTTGGGGCATCGAGAACTGTGTTGATTCAGCTTGAATCAATGTCGGTCTCTGATAGTTTTGTCCTCCTTGCGCCATTGAATCGGAAGTCATTCCCACATTATGCTCATCGCAACAGTGCCTTTGAACCTGTGGCTGATACTTATCAGCAGGTTTCAATGTTGGCACGTCTGGGTACATTCTCTGAATCCGTGGTATTCGTGGTGAGAAAGGCATGTCAGAGCTGCTCGGCCTCTGAGATCTTCTCAAATTTGGTGTTACATTACCCTGTATTGGTTCTGGAGGGGCAGTACTAATGCTTGAGCCTTTTTCGCTTTCCACATATGGCGGTGGGCGATCATTCAGCAATTGTATAATGAACTCCTCATCATCTGACTCGTCTCCCCTTTTCGAGTTTCTATTGCTCTCTCCCTCTCTGGACTGCCTCCTGTTTGTCTTACAGGTGTCTTTCCTTCCTTCCGTCTCCGCTTCCTCGGCAATCGCTGGAAACAATTTAGGCGCAAAACTAACGCCATATTTATACTTTGGCGTTAGACGCGTCTAGCGCCAAAGTATGAGGCATGAGCGTCATTTTTTTGCGTGAACGCCTTCCTTGCGTTAATGAGATGCAAGGTAGGCGTTCCCGTCTAAAAAAATGACTGCGACGCAAATGCGTCGTATTTATACTCCCGGGCAAAAATCACGCCCGGGACTGGGCGGGGCAAAAAACCCCGCATTTGAGCCTCTTTTTAACGCCTGGGTCAGGGCAGGCGTTAAGGGACCTGTGGGCTCAAAATGAGCCCACAGCTGCCCTCCCATGCCCCCAGGGACACCCCCTGCCACCCTTGCCCACCCCAGGAGGACACCCAAGGATGGAGGGACCCATCCCAGGGACATTCAGGTAAGTTCAGGTAAGTATAATTTTTTTTATTTTTATTTATTTATTTGGCATAGGGGGGCCTGATTTGTGCCCCCCTACATGCCACAATGCCCAATGACCATGCCCAGGGGACATAAGTCCCCTGGGCATGGCAATTGGGCAAGGGGGCATGACTCCTGTCCTTACTAAGACAGGAGTCATGTAAATGGCGTCTGGGCGTCGTTAAAAATGGCGCAAATCGGGTGGAGGTGATTTTTTTGCCTCAACCTGACTTGCCCCATTTTAAGACGCCCTAACGCCATTTTCCCCAACGCTGCCTGGTGTACGTGTTTTTTTTCCACGCACACCAGGCAGCGCCGGTCTGCTAGCGCCGGCTAACGCCATTCAATAAATACGGCGCCCGCATGGCGCTTCAGAATGGCGTTAGCCGGCGCTAATCTTTTTGGCGCAAAACTGCGATAGCGCAGTTTTGTGTCAAAAAGTATAAATATGGCCCTTAATTCCCTGCAATACGTCTGATCTCCAAACCTTTTGTGTGCTGTCCCATCTAGCATCCGCTAGTGTCTTTTCTACTTTTCTTATTCTTGTCTCAAATTTCTTTTGTTGTTGGTTTCTAGCCATTAGCTCCCAAATTGCTAGTGCCTCAAACTGTGCTGGTCTTGGAGGTACTTTCATGTCGTATACCGCAAATCTCAGGTTTTCTAAAACTCTTAGATTAAACGACCCGTGGATAGGGAACGCTACACTTCCATGTTTCTCTGTTAATTTGCACCATTGTTTTAACCAAAGACATGGCGCTACACCCTTTTCTTCAATGACGATGTAGGCTGGTGTACCCTCAGGCGGTGTTTCTTCTCCTACATTTGCTTTAATATAAACATCTCCCCTCATGGCACTCTTAAACGCTTTGAAAAATTTCATCTTTCCGTCTTTTGTTTTTCTAAAAATTTGTAATCAATATGTGACTTTAATTCCCGGAATACTCTTCGCTTGCCTTTCCCCTTCCGATTGCGCTTCACGGACTGCGTCCAATCCGTGCGCGACCCTTCTCACCAACCGACCTATCCCAGCGCGGCTCCTAGTGACGTCACACTCACACACTGCGGCTGACAAAGTCCCGCGGCTTGTCCTCTTTTCATTCGGCTTCACTCATAAACTGATTTCTGCAATATAACGCGAGCACTTAACCAAAAGAATAAAACAGATCTGTCGGTTTACTACAGGAAAAGGTAATACAATCGCTTCAGAAACCTTAGGGATTTTTCACTAGCCTCAGCAGTTATTCCATCTTTCTCGGTTTCCCACTTTCGCAAGCAAAATTTGACCCGCAAACTTTACTCTCAACTGATCAATGAACTATTCTAGTGCACTTTAGAATTCGTCAAATCTCAAAGTCGAAGTTTTCTTTCACTCTGCAACATTCATACCGACTTGTTGACCACGCCCGATCAACCTATTAAACCGACCAGATCACAACATCAAACAAGTGTCACATGCACTTTTCAACATACTCCGGAGTCTCTTGACCTCGCAGGGCCCGTCTCAACATCAACAACCACGTGGACAATTTTTCTGCTCAAAGCGCTACACACATGCGAAGTTCGACGACTTCCCTACTCTCACACCTTTGGAGGAACACTCCTCTAATATCTTTTAACTCCTTAAATCCTCACAGACTTCTCAATTAATCTGCAGCGATAAGCTGTGCAAGCGCGAAACCCTAACTTCACTCATACCGTCACTAGAAACGCTGAGACCATTCTCATACCTCCATGTTCCTCATTCGCAAGCTCCGAGATCCCGGGAAAGTCATTGGGGACTTAGGGCATCATCATCTCTCCAACTTGTTTTATCAAAGAAAATTCTAACCTGATTCTGTCTATTGTTCGGATGGGGTCCCAAAGGGCTAAACCATCCTCTGCTACCATCTACTGATAACGCGTCCAGCCCTTATAAATTACCTGTACCTGGACACGTTGGAGGTCGGTGAATCTTTTAACCGAGTCGGGCTCTCCTCATCCTCAATAGTCGAGTCACTCAGATCAATAATCAATAACTACTGAAATCGGTATTTAATTCTCAATTAATAGATCAATATAACACGTCAGAAATCAATAACAGTTGGTATTTCGGCGCACCATGACCTTTCAGTCATGAATAACCACACCAGTTTATTAAAAGTTAGTGAATTTATTTCCCTATATTAACAAAGCTAGCACGATACATATATGTCTCAAGACCAATTGATATATGTATATGAACATTACTAGCTGTCCATAACGGCGGAAGAAACGCAATCTAGGTAAAATCTGAATAATAATACACTCTGTAATAGCAATGCAAATCACTAATGTGACTAACTGTATTTGACTAATTGCATACATTCGGTCAGCATAACAAGATTTCAATTCTTCATGATACATTGAATGAGTACCTCGACTAACCTATAATTAGCATTGGCATGTGGGACTTCATGCAAAACGAATTTAGTCATCACAAATTTGGAAAACTTCTAGCTAGGACCCTATCAAAATAGCAGTTGGTACCTAAAAGGAAAAACACAATGCATAATACATTTATCCTTTCATATTTACCAAATACAATCAGCATTCAAGAAAAGTCTTCGTCCTTCAGGTACCGGTTGATCAGCATGGGGCAAGTTTCAAAGGGGCAAAGTTTAAGGGCAAGTTTCCTTGCAGCGGCAAGGAGAATGGGGCAAAGTTACTGCATGGGCAAGACAGGGGCAAATCAAAGTTAAAGTCTCTAGGGTGAGAATTCTTAAAGTCTCTTTCTCTCAGATAGAGAAAAGGGCATCAGGGTGTCATCCAAAATGGAGTCTGGCATCAGGCTTCAAACTGGCATCGAGGAAAATGGCTGACTTCTCTTTGTCCGGTGGGTTTAAGTAAGAAACATTTCAAATTCTGTAGGGTCTTCCATTGGAGGGTTCATAGGTTGGCTTCAAATTGTCCAATCAAAAATTGTCTTTTACTAGCGCCCATTTATGCATACACTGTCCTTGGAGCCTTGGAACAAAAATTGTATCATGGTTTGCCAATTATTTTACTATCTGTACCTTCATTGTCCGCACCTGCAGAGACTGACCTTGTATCAAAGGGGATGTAACCGGCCTAGCACGAAACCTTGGAGATAAGTGTACCAGCCAGTTTCTACTGGAAAAATACAACTTTAAGCAAGAATATATGTTTCATTAGTTCAAGGAAAAAAAATCACGCAATTAGAATTTGAAACCAAGCAACTAGGCCAAAGCCTGTACTAAATTTAAGCTAAGCAAAACAGATTTCAAACAAGAAATCATGGCATACATTTGCGATTATGACGGATTACTAAATTTTCAATACTTCGTGATTAATAAAGCTCGTTTATAATGATGGCGAACTACCCCGAGGGCACAATTTCCCTCGTACATTATTTCTTTATTAAAATCACACTTCATCATAGGTATTGATTACACGGTATACATGAATATATGTCGGACCTTCTTTTTCTGCGTCATCAGTTCCACAGAACAAAAGTGATCTGGGTGTACCTGTGGAAATTGTTGTTACTTTGTTGAATGTAGTAGTGCTCATGGTGGCCTTTACCTGATTTTTAAGAGGCGGGTTTCAGTTACGGAGTTGGACTCCGTATACATTTACACCTACCTGGGCAACCTGTGAGAAATGGATCTCGTGCATATCTATCAAGGCGACGCTCTGTGAAATGACGACTGTAAGTGCCAGAGACGTTAAGGAGATTAACGTTTTGTGTTTATGTGAGAAAGATGCAAAAGGAGTGAGAGGGTGACAGACTTCATCTAAATTCAAAACTTTTCGCACATTATTTTCAGGACGTCTTCATGCCGCCACGCTGCATTTCATTACTATAAGGCCAAGGACAGTGCTTGCTTTTTATACATAACAGCTCGTGGATACTGCAGTCTCGTAGAGCTCCGTGATTGCGCAGGTTATTTTTCCAAGCGGCATTAAAACTTCAGCCCGGTTGTGCTTTGACCAGCTACAAGCACCGGCGCCTCTGCCTACAAGGAAAATACTCAGCTGCTAGACGGTGCCTCGGGAAGCCTTTCATGTTGGGATTTATCGTGCTCATCGTCGAGTATTGGTCATAATACAGCTCGCCTTTGAAAACGGTACTTTACAAAAGAAGGCATAGATCAATTCTGGCCTTTTTTGCATGAACAATTTTGTGTACATATTCTACATGTTTTTATTGCTCCCTAGTGGACGCGAATACAACTCACCTCTGTAAAACACAAAAGAACGCGCGTGCCAGTGATATTTATTGGAGCACATTTCAGAATCCAGCTAAAACAAGGTTAGACTTTGCCTCAGCACACAGATTTATTTCGAAAGAAAGCACAGTCACCGTATTTATCCCCTGATTTTTCAACTTGGTAAGCAAAAATGTAGTCGCCGCGATTTTTAAAATTGTACATTCTAATCAGTTTCGTTGTCAGAGATACTCTGGAAAGCTTAATGGAAACCCATTCTAGATAATTTCACACTGTCACTAACAGAAACGTGCTTTTGACATAATTATTCGAAGTGACACGTTTTGTTTAAAGAACATTTAAAACAAGAACGATTTTTATGGGCTGAATCTAAAAGTAGATAATCAGTCCAACGGGAACAATGGTGAATCAGCCCCCAGAATAATATCGTGCAAGCCTTCTTTTGGCAAAATGCTAGAACTATCCAGCATTGAGGCTATAAATCACCGACTCACAGTCTGAGCAGGAGTCATATGTCACCTGACAATGAACGAAATAGCTTGTCACCAGTTGACCCTATGTTCAGGAACCATTGTTAAACCTACAGTTTGTGATAAGAGCATCAGTTAGTACCCCTGAGAATTTCTAAATCTTAGCATTAGGGTGCATGTTACTACTTCTACACCACAAGAATCTATCCATAACTACCTTTATTGCACTAGTATTGTCTAGGAGGTTTTTTATGTACTTCATCACTATCTATCCCCCATTATGTCGATCTTACGCGTATACTCTATATCTACACTGACTTTTTTTATAAGTATATATTTTTGTTAATAATTGCAATTGCAATTTAAAAGCTTTTATTATCCATAACCCTAATCCAGTGCCATTCCTAACTATACATTTTGTTTATTTCAAATTTTACATTTTAACATTGTATTCTTTCTATTCTGAAACATAATTCTTATCATGTCCCGTCATTAATTTTTATTTAAAGTATGTTACTTTATTGAATGCCCTCATGCTAAACTACTTTTTAAGAATTGGTATTCTATTTTAATTAAAGTAAAGTTAAAATATGTACATGGAATATATTTGGAGAATCAACACACCCTTCCAAACTATGTATTGTTCCTTTTTTACCCACCCTTGCAATTCTTAGCGCTACTTCTTCATTACTATTAATTAATTTAAAATAATACAATGAACCATTTGGAAATGATACATCATATTAGAACTCCCTCCCCCATAAACCACTTGATTTTCAGTTTTATTTATATTAAACAATGTCCTTGCATTCCATTGCATTTAAATTAAATTATTATAGTGACTCTTTTCTCAAATTTAAATATGTTCCCTTTTCAATATAGCAGTCAGCAACGTAGTGGTCAGCAAGGCAGTTGCTATATCGATGTAATACCGTTGATGTAGTGGAGGGTAGATGCAGTGGACTGGATGTAGTGGGGTTGCACCACACATTAGATTTGCCCCACGACACCCGTTCCCGCCATCCTGTTCTGGCGGTAAAAACCGCCAGGAACGGGATGGCGGGAAGGGGGTCGGAATCCCCATGGCGGCGCTGCAAGCAGCGCCGCCATGGAGGATTCCCTGGGCCAGGGGTAAACCGGCGGGAAACCGCCGGTTCCCCTTTTCTGACCGCGGCTTTACCGCCGCGGTCAGAATGGCCCAGGAAGCACCGCCAGCCTGTTGGCGGTGCTTCCGCGGTCGTTGGCCCTGGCGGTCCAAGACCGCCAGGGTCAGAATGACCCCCTATATCTGTATTTTTTAAAACTGACCTGATCAGTTTATTTATGAGGATCCAGCTCACAGTGTTATCATCAAAATGTAACCTACATCAAATCCTCCTATGCAATATCTGTTCAAACAAGCATGGACAGAGCCAATACGTCTATTGGCTTTGCCAATATGTTTTAGTCATGTTATAAACCAGTGTGGCTGCTGTTCAGCATGGCTAAAAGCTATTAAGGGAAAGCACAGTGCCATGGAATGGAATGTCGTAAAGTGGAGTAGAGTGGAATGCTATGGAGTGGTGCAGAGTGGCATAGCGTGGTGTAGAGTAGAGTTAAGTGGCATGGTGCGGAGTGAAGTGTCGCTGAGTGGCTTGAGGTGATGTAGAGTGGTGTAGTGTTGTGGAGTGCCGTGGAGAGAGTAGAGTGTCATAGAGTGGAAGGGTGTGGAGTGGAGTAGAGTTGATTGGTGTAGAGTGGAGTAGAGTGTCAGAGTGGAGTAGAGTGTTGTAGAGTGGAGTGGCATAGAGTGTTGTGGAGTGGTGTAGAGTAGAGTGGAGTGATGTGGAGAGTGTTGCATAGTGTGGAGAAGAGTGTTGCAGAGTAGAGTGTCATTGAACAGAGTAGATTGTGATAGAGTGGGATGGCATAGAGTGGAGTAGAGTAAGAGAGTGGAATGGGATAGAGTGGAGTAGAGTGTTGTAGAGCGAGTGGCTTGAAGTGGAGTGGACTGGCATAGAGCCTCGTGGAGTGGTATAGAGTGGAGTGGTTTAGAGTGGAGTAGTGGATCCGAGTCAAGTGTATAGATTGTCATAGAATAGAGTGGAATAAAATGGCATGGAGTGGCATAGACGGAGTTGCTTAGAGTGTCATAGAGTGGAGTAGTGTTATAGAGTGGCACAGAGTGGAGTAGAGTTTTGTAGAGTGGTGTGGAATACAGTGGAGCAGACTTTCATAGAGTGATATAGAGTTTAATAGTGTAGAGCATCATAGAGTGAAGTGTCATAGAGTGGAGTGTCATAGAGTGAAGTGGAGGGGCCTAGAGTTAAGTGGTGTAAAGTACAGCAGTGCAGAGTAGATTGGCATAGAGTGCAGTTAAGTATAGTGTACTGACTTTGAGTAAAGTGGTGTAGAGTGCATTAGTGTAGAGTAGAGTGGCATAGAGTGCAGTGGAACAGTGTAGGACAGTGCGGAGTTCATTAAAGGAGCATAATGTACAGTGACATACAGAAGATTGTTTCAGAGTAGAGTACATTGGGTTAGAGTGGAGTAGTTGTGCAGAGTAGAGTGCTGAGGTGTAAAGTAAAGTGGCTTAGAGTACAGTGGTGTACAGTAGAGTGGTGTGGAGTGGAGTGGCGTGGAGTGCTTGATGCAGAATATATTAGAGTGGTTTGGAGTGATGCAGATTGTAGTGGCATAGAGTGCACTAGCATAGAGTAGAGTGGTGTAAAGTAGCAGAGAGCAATGGCATAGAGTACAATGGTGCAGAGTAGAAAAGAGTGGCATGAGTCGAGTGACATAGAGCACAATGGTGTGGAGTGCTCTTGCATGCAGTGGTTTAGTGTGCAATGGCCTAGCGTGGCATTGAGTTCAGTGGCAGAATGCTGACTTGGAAAAGAGAGTATTGTAGAGTGCAGTGGCATAGAATGCATGATGTAATGTAGAGTGGCACAGAGCAGAGTGGTGGAGAGTAGAGCGGTGCAGAGCAGTGGCTTAGAGTACAATGGTACTGAGTGGAATAGAGTGGCGTAGAGTGCAGTGATGTAGAGTTCAGTGGTATAGAGTGTCACAGAGTAGACTATAGTGGCTTTGAATGCAGTGGTGCAGAGTAGTTGGCATTGAGTGCAGTGGCATAGAGTGCATTGGTTTTGAGTAAAGTGGAGATTAATGCATTGGTGTAGAGTACAGTAGTTTAGAGTAGAGTGATGAAGAATGCAGTGGAATACAGTAGAGTGGTGCAGAGTAGAATAGAGCGTCATGGAGTGGTGTAGTGTAGAGTGCAATGGGGTAGAGTGCAGTGCCATAGAGTGGAGTGGCGCAGTGTGGAGCAGGGTGTCATAGAGTGCAGTGTCAGAGTACATTGAAGTGGAGTAGATTGTTTCAGTAGAGTGAAGTGGTGTAGAGTGGGGTGATGCAAGGTAAAGTGGAGTGGTGCATGGAAGGGTGCATAGTAGAGTAGAGTGGTGTAGAGTACAGTGGCATAGAGTGGAGTGGTACAGAGTCGAGTAGAGTGGTGTAGAGTGCAGTGGCTTAGAGTAGATGGTTTCAGAGTAGAGTGAAGTGGTGTAGAGTGGTGTAGTGCAGGGTAGAGTGCAGTGTTTCCTGAGTCGAGTGGCATAGAGTAGAGTGGTGTTAGAAATTGGTTCTCTAGTTGACAGAGATTTGCACTCTGTCCAAGTAGGGACCACAATCCTAGTCCGGGCAAGTAAGATACACACTAAAAGTTTACTTGTGCTCATCCTGTGGTACCTTGGCACAGAGCAGTCGAGCTAAACTAAGGAGGCAATGTGTAAAGTATCTTTGCACACACACACACACAATAACACAGAGAAAACACCACAAAAAGGATTTCACATGAGTTTAGAAAAATAGCCAACATTTGTCTGAGTCAAACAAGACCAAATCAACAAAAATCCAACATACACCAGACGAGTTATCAATTTTCAAAGATTAAATCAAAATGCAGTGCTTAGAAGACAATAGTTCCAACCTGAGTGATCTGGTTGGGCTGGACGGGGCAAATCCAAAAGTGTAGTCCAACCGTGATGGAGTGCGGGCTGGGTACAGGGGTTATGCTGACCTGCTGATAGTATCTTTTTTGCGTCGATGCTCGGTAACGATGAGTTGATCTACAGTAGGGGATGTATTGCGCTGGCAGGTGATGTGTCATTTCATGATTGGACATTGTTTTGTGATTGGGGCAAAGTCAGTTTTGACGTCCAGAAGCGATAAGTGTTGGGTCCCTTGCATCGGTCCTTGCGTCAGTCAAGCCAGGACTGCATTCTAAGTCGGGGCTGTTTCATTATACAGTCAGCCAGCCATGTCCGCTACCTTGGTGCAGGCAGCAGCAAAGCAGTGTTCCTGCAGTTTGATGCACCAGTTCCAAGTCAAGCATGTTGTTGCGTCAGTTCTTGTGTTGCAGCACCACACTCACCTCCAAGGGCCCAGCACTGGATTTGGCACCACTTGGCAGAGCATGACTCACAGCAGAGTAGCGAGCCCTGGTGCTGGTACCAAGATGTAGGTGAAGTCTTTGATATCCCATAGACTTCAGAAACAGGAGGCAAGCTCAGTCAGGTCCTTGGAGAAACTTTAGATTGCAGAATGTAGAGAGTTAGATCCAGTCCTTTCACCCCCAGCGAAGAAGTAGCAGGCAGCGGCCAATACAGCAGAGCAAACCTAAAGTGGCAGTTGTTCCTGACAGCACAGCAGTCCTTCTTCCCAGTAGAATGTCTTTAGTTCAGGAGTGGTCTGAGTATATGTTGTTAGAGGCCTAGTACCTTTACACAAAATGGCCTTTGAAATATGGGTAACTTCAAAAGAATTATCTGAAGTGCTTAAGGATCCCTTTCAACCCAGCCCAGGCTACCAGAAGGAGGTTATCAGCCCTATGTGTGAGGGCAGGACACAGCCTATTCAGATGTAAGTGAGGACTGCCACTCCGTCTCCCTGTCCCGGACTATCAGCATGCAGATGAATGCAGATTTATCTCCTGCCACACCCAGCCCTTCCTGTTTGTGGCTGCCTGGAGAGAATGCACAAATGTAACAGTCACCTAAACCCAGACATGTATTTAGAGACAGGCTAATGCACAGAATGGTCAAAGTAAGAAAATGTAAACTTTCTAAAAATGGCATCTTCAGACCTCCAATTAAAAAAAACCTTTTAACAAAAAGATATATTTTTTAATTGTGAGTCCAGAGACACTAAACTTCATGTGCCCGATTCACAAAGGTAAACTTAGACATTTGGTCTAAGTTTAGACCAAACGTCTAAGTTTACCTTTGTGAATTGGGCTCATAATTCTATCTTTTCCTAATTGGAAACTACACTTAAAATATGTTTTAAGGTAACCCCATATCGGAGAGATAGTCCTTGCAATGGTGAAAAACAAACTTAATAGTTTTTCACTATCTGGACATATTAAACTTAAAGGTATGTGTTCAAACTTTCAAATACACTGCTCTCTGCCCTTGGGGCAAACTAGGGCCTACCTTAGGGGTGACATGGTTGGAATAAGAGGGAAGGTTTAGGCCTGGCAAGTGGTTATACATGCCAGGTCGAAGTGGCAGTTAAAACTGCAGACACAGGCTCTGCAATGGCAAGCCTGAGACATATTTGAAAAACGTATATAGTAGGTGGCACAACCAGTGCCTCAAGCCAACTAGTGGGATTTGACTTTCAGACCCTGGGCACACATAGGCCCTCATTATGACATTGGTGGTAAGTCCCGCTTACCACCATGCCGACTGCCACCAACATACTGCTGCCGTGGTGGTTTACAGCTACCCATATTATAACACACATAGCAATCCGTCATAATAGAGGCACACACACAAGTCCGCCTGCCCAAAGGTCAATGATAAACAGGCGGTATCCAAACCAACACCATTACGCCCACAGCATTATGACCCACGAATCACCGCGGTGGACATTGAACTGCAGTAAACCATTGGTGGTACATACCACTGCACTAAAAATACACACACACACACACATACAAAACAACACCACATTGGACAATTCATATAACACACACCTGACACACATTCATACACCACACCCACACACCCACACCACTATAAAACACACAACCACATTACCCACAACTCTTTACGACTAAAAACAATTGCCAAGAAGGAGATAGCAAGACCACAGACAAGACCACAGCCACACACCACCATCACCTATACACCATCCACACACCCTACATCACACACCCCAACACAACTCCCCATACATCTTCACCCACACCACTCACACTAAACCCATGGCACCACAACAACACCCCAGGTTCTCAGAGGAGGAGCTAAGGGTCATGGTGTAGGAAATCATCCGGGTAGAGCCACAGCTATTCAGATCATAGGTGCAGCAGACATCCATTGCTAGGAAGATGGAGCTATGGCGGAGAATCGTGGACAAGGTCAACTCCGTGGGACAGCATCCAACAACAAGGGATGACATCAGGAAGAGGTAGAACGACCTACGAGGGGAAGGTGTGTTCCGTGGTTGCAAGACACAAGATAGCTGTACAGAGGACTGGCAGTGGACCCCCACCCCTCCCCCACAACTCACAACATGGGAGGAGCAAGTCTTGGCAATACTGCATCCTGAGGGCCTGGCAGGAGTGGCAGGAGGACTAGACTCTGGTAAGTCAACTCTCTATTACTATCACCCCCCCCCACCTGCATGCCATCACAAACCCTGCCCCTACCCTCACTCCCATTACTTCACCACCTCACACATACCCCACCATCACAACCCACCCATCCCAATACCAAGCACTGCATGCAACACCAATGCATGGACCCCATCACAAACCTGCATGGACACCCATCACATTAGAGAGAATCACCTAGCCCACAAAATCACTACTCACACAAGGCAAAGCTGACAGGGCAATCACAACCATACAGGGCAACACACCCATGCACAAGATGTCACACTCAGAAACAATAACACTGCATTTACATCCCCACAGGTCTCCCACCCAACGTCACCGGAGAGGAGGGGCCTGCAACATCCAGTCCCTCCACAGAAGAGGCCCACAGTGATGACAGCACCTCTGGTTGCCTGGATCTGGATGACTAACGTGGCCTATCAGGGATCTCCGGACAGTCGGTTACCCAGGCACAGTCCCATACCACCACAGAGCCTCCCCCCTCAGTCAACACCACCACAGCACCCACCCAGCGGGCCCATACCGCTGTCCCCAGGACACGTCAATCAGTAGTGTGTCCACCACTACAGGGACCACTGGCAACCGCACAAACACAGGATGACAGGACTAGGGCGATGCACGGTCTAGGGCCCGCCCCTACCTCCGTTTCACGAATCTGCAGTGCTTTTTGCGTGCTCCAATTGTCCCTTCATGTTCTAAGAAACGTCATCGATATCGCCTGGGTCAGACATTGGTGGACACGATGTACTCATCAGTGTTGTATGTTCTAAGAATAAGTTGTTTCATGAAAGAAATACAATTCCCAGTATTTCAGGGGAAGCGGCCATCTTGGGGTGTGGCAGGCCTTTAAAGACCAGTCACACCCAGACACGTGTGCTCACTATTTTGGAGACTTCAGTTCTGTCTGGGCCTTTGGAGTTGTCTCTCCAAAGGAGGAGCTGGGTCATTGCTGTTCGGAGAGTCTTGTTTTTCCCTGCAGATATTAAGATAACGAGTAGGTCGTACTCATAACGGTAAGGTCAATTGGAGGGCTTTTGTTTTTAAAAAGTGTATCAAGACTTGGAACTCTGCAAAGAAAAAGTAATTACAACTAGATACAGTTGCGTTTGTGAATTACTTTTAACCAGAGAACATCGCATTAGCGAAGGACTACTGTTGCAAGTTTTGAAACATTGAAAACATGAAGAGGAACACCTTGTTTATTCTTTGAAAACTCACAGTAGCATTGTGATTGTTATCACTCTTGACTTGGCTGCACGTGTGATAGACGCGCTTCAGCTACAAAGAGAGAAAATGTATGCTTGATAAACTCATTTCTGTTTGGAGTAAACTATGTTGTTGGTAGTATGGAAAAACAAACAAAGGTTATGCACATGAGTGAGAGATACGATTGAGTTTGCAGAATCTTGTGCCAGGGTAACGCTCATTAATGAAAAGCACAATTAATACTCGGTAACGATACTGAGTGAACGATTGTTGGTGCAACTATCGTTTAACGTTTTGTCACTTCTCAGTTAGTGTGATTTCATGTTTGCCTCTACTCAAAGGCATCACGCTGAATTAAAAACCTTGCAGTCATGCTCAACTCATAAAGGTCTAGTCTTGCTGTTATAAAGACACCTTCGTCCAGGAGTAGATAATTGTTGTTTTGACAAAATCGTAGATACAAATAGATATAAATATATATTGTTTTAACCATTTTGTTTTCAGATCTCCTTCCCTGCAGTCCCCTGTCCTAACTTCCCTTCTCCCCACCTGGCGCCCCCCAAGACTCAGTGCTATAATAGCCTTCTGAGTTGGTGACGCCGGGAGGTGGGCCTTTTGCTCAGCGGCGTGCAGATCCAGAGGAAAGGGTACTGTGACAGAATAGTGAGCCCACGAGTATTATTTCCTCTCGGTCTGTACAAAGGCTGTGCTGAATGGCCACCTTAGAAAATCTTATGTAGGTAATTACACAAATGCAAAGGGATCTAATAGACTCTAAGGATATTACTGTTGATTTGGTTAACAAAGTAGCTCAGTGACAAGGAAAGGTAGACGGAACAGGATCTATGCCTATACCTCATTCAAAGTCTTCCACACCTACCAATATAGCAATGAAATTGCCTATGCAAATTCCATTAGCTGCACCCAAAAGATTTTCTGGAGATGCTAATAAGGTTCAAGTTTTCCTCACACAGGTGGAGTTGCATTTTACGTGTTGTCCAAGTGCTTTGCTGAATCCACAATCCAGAATTGCATTTCTCATCTCATACTACACTGGTGACGCAGCTACTTGGGCAGTTCCATTAGTACAATTAGATAGTCCTCTTTTGTATAATTGATGTCTGTTTGTGGATGAATTTGAAAACATTTTAACAGACGTTCGATCACCATGTCAGCAGACAAAGAACTATTACAGTTACGTCAAGGAAACAAAGACTTAGGGGGTCATTACGACCCTGGCGGTTGACGGAGAAGTGGCGGTTTTACCGCCAACAGGCTGGCGGTAAAAATGTTTGAACTATGACCATGACGGTTACCGCCATGGTCATCCGCGACTTCTCTGATCAGACTGGCATGGCGGAGACGACCGCTGGGCTGGAGACTTGGGTCTCCAGCCCGGCAGCCGTCACATGACCGCCGGCGGTATCATGACCCGGCTTACCGCCATGAACTTCATGGGGTTTGGAACCGCCATGAAATCCATGGCGGTAAGCACTATCAGTGCCAGGGAATTCCTACCTGGCACTGATAGGGGTCTCCGCCACTCCCCACCCCCTCCCCCGAGTCCGTCCCCAACCCCCCCAACCCCCTGCCAACCCCCAAAGGTGGCAGGACCCCCCTCCCCACCCCTACCCCGACTTCACAACACAGACACACACCCAACACGCATGCAGACACCACCAACACACATTCCCGCACTGAAACGAACAAACATGCCAACAGACACACACACAGTCATACACGCACACCCTCATCAAGACATACACGCACACATCCATACAGACAGACATGCACACATTTCCATTCACACTACACCCCCGCATGCATACACGCACTCACACACCCCCTCTACATACTCACACGCACACCCCAATGCACCCTCACATCACACAATACCCTCCCATCCCCTCCCCTAACGGACGATCAACTTACCTTGTCCGTTGATCTTCCGGGAGGGGACGGGATCCATGGGGGCTGCTCCGCCGCCATCATACCATCAACAGAACACCGCCACGCCGAATCACAGAACGTGATTCGGTGGGCGGTGTTCTTTTGACGTGGCGGTGGAGGTGGAGCAACCTCCACTTCCCCACCGCCCGCCAGTATGGCTGCTGGCGGCTCTCCATCCGGAAAAGGACGGAGGGCTGCCAGCAGTCATAATACGCTGAGTGGAAAACCACCACCACTGGCGGTCTTAGGCACGACGGTCCCTCTGCGGTCTTGTAAAAAAACACCACTGAGGTCGAAATTACCCCCTTAATAACCTACTTATCTCAATTCAATTGTTTAGTGGTGGAAACAGCATGGCCAGAGGAAAAAAGGTCAGCAGTGTTTTATCAAAGGTTAAAAGAAGAACTGAAAGATGTTCTGGCCCAAATTGAACCCCAACCAAAAACTTGCACAGATTTCATTAATCTAACTCTATGACTAGATCACAGATTTACAGAGAGAAAAGGTGAAAAGAAGAAACCGGAATGATCCAATTGGCGAATGGATAAGTACAAAGCCCCATTGAGGTCCTCAGATTCTACTATAGAGCCAATGGAAATTGGGACTATTCTTCAACTTTTGACCAAAGAGGAAAAAGATACAAGGCGACAAAATGGCCAATGTCTGTACTGTGGAAAAAAGGGTTGTTTTGTAACAGAATGTCAATTGAAACCACAAAGAAAATTAGACCCAACTATTACTGCAAAGAAGAAGATAGCTGCAGCCCTAGAAAACACAGAGGAAAACTAAAGAGCCTAAGAAACAAAGAAGGGGACCTCTTTGATAAATTGACAATCCCTTCAGTGTGTTCTTGCACAAATCGCTATGACAAACATTTTCGAATTCTAGCACAACTAACAGTACAGGGAAAAAATCACACTGTGCAGATCCTAATTGACACAGGGGCAACAGGAAATTTTGTGGACCTGCAAACTGCACAACAATTACAAATACCCAGTATCAAGAAAAAGATTCCTGAAATTGTGCATGTAGTTGACAGTAGTGAACTAGCAGGAGGCCCCTTTACCATGCAAACCACACAGATGCAAATTATTTGCAAAGATATCATGAACCAGAACCACTGTGAGATAATTCACTTCGATATAATTCAAGCACCTCAATATGGCTTTATTCTAGGAATGCCATAGTTAGTGTTACACAACCCAAGTAGAGATTGGCATGATCAAACTTTACATTTTCCTTCATCACTTTGTCAAAAAAAAATTCTCCAAACAAGAGAAAAGGGAAAGAAAAATCCTCAACAATTTCTTGCCAATGCTGACAAAAAGGAGATCAACTTGCCGCAAAAGTACTCTGAATATCCTGATGTCTTCAGTGAAAAGGATGCAAGCTCATTATCACCTCACAGGCCGTACGATTGCCAAGTTGATCTAATACCCGGCGACAATATACCAAACTGTAGGATTTATGCACTATCAGAAAAAGAGAACCAATTCCTACGAGAACATATTGATCGATGTTTAGCTAATTAACTTATTAGACCATCACGATCACCAACTGCTTCTCCGCTGTTTTTTGTACCCAAAGTTAATGATAAATTGAGACCGTGTATCGACTATAGAGCATTAAATAAAGTCACCATTAAAAAAAAATAGCCACTATCTCTCATACCAGCCTTGTTGGATCAGGTAAAATCAGCAGTTATTTACACCAAACTTGATTTACGATGTGCTTAACATCTGGTCTGGATACGAGAGGAAGACGAGTAGAAAACAGCCTTTAAAACCCATTATGGTCTATTTGAATATCTTGTAATGCCTTTTGGTTTATGCAACACCCCGGCAGCACTCCAATATTTCCTAAACGATGTCCTGAGGGAATATTTAGACATCTTTGTCATCGTTTGTATTGATGACATACTGATATATTCTAACTCTGAAGAAATACATGAAGAACATGTAAAAAGTGTGCTACAAACTCTAAGAACCCATCATTTATACTGCAAATTAAGTAAATGTGAATTCCATACCAAAGGGTAGAATTTGTGGGAGTAATTCTAGCACCTTATGGCATGCAAATGACTGAAAGAAGATTCAAGCCGTGGTAGAATGTCCCACACTAAAATAAGTACGCGACATTCAATGTTTTTTGGGATTCACACATTTTTATTGACGCTTTATCCATCACCTCTCCCAGAAAGTAGCACCAATTACCAAATTATTGAGAAAAAAAAGGCCGTCTTTGATTGGTCCAAAGAAACAGATGAAGCATTTCAAAATTTAAAAAAGGCCTTTACTTCAGCTCCCATTTTAGCTCATCCAAATGTAGAGGAACCAATTATAGTAGAAGTGGATGCATCCGATGTCGCTATTGGAGCCATTCTCTCTTAACGTCACCCAGGCACAGGACAGTTGCATCCCATTGCAGATGTGTCAAGAAAACTAAATGAAGCTGAAAAGAAATATACCATTGCAGAGAAAGAATTAGTAGCAATCCGCAATGCTTTCAAGGAATAGAAACAATATTTGTTGGGAGCAAGCCACACGATAACTGTATAATCTGACCATAGAAACTTACAATTTATGAGTTCTGCCAGGGTATTAACTCCCAGACAACTAAGATGAATGTCATTCTTTGCAGAATTTGATTTTATTGTAACTTTCAGACCAGGAACGGATAATCGCACAGCAGATGCATTTTGCAGGCAAGATTCATCAGTCATGCATACTGAGCAAACACCCATGTCAACTATAACGCCTTAAAAAGTTTTGTGTTTAATAGCTGAGGATTTTTTTTTGTATCTCATCCGCGCTCATTTTCATATCACCAAATGGCAAAATTGGTTACAACAAGATACCAAACGATCTATTCTTCAAGGTCTACCCTTGCATGAATCTCGAGTATTTCTACCCACTGTAGAGTTAAGAGAGACAGCCTTTCACTTGTTACATAGTCATCCCTTGGCAGGACATCCGGGCCCTCAAAAAACAATAGAACTGATGAAAAGGTATTTTTTGGTGGGCTACATTTGTTAATGACTTAAAACAAATGCTGCAATCATGCGAAGTGTGTGAACGATGCAAAAGGGAACACAGTAAACCTAAAAGCTTATTGTTACCATGACCCATTCCAAATTACCCTTGGGAACATATCACTATGGATTTTATTACTGGCCTCCCTAAGGTAAAACAATATTCAACCATTTTAGTGGTTGTAGTTAGCGTAACCGAGTTTGCCCATTTATTGCATGTAAAGGTCTCCCAACATCCAATACCTTAGCAACTTTTATTCTGAAAAATATTGTTCGCCTTCATGGACTTCCAAGAGTCATTCTATCTGATAGGGGTTCGTAATGCTCTGCACGTTTTTGGCAAAAATGGTGCTAAGTCTTGCAAATTGATTTTACCTTATCCACTAGTCACCATCTGCAAACTGAAGGTCAGACAGGCAGACTAAATCAAACCTTAAAACAATATTTACGGTGTTATGCAACAGACTGCCCAGACACTTTGCTAGATCGCCTAAGGTTTGCAGAATTGGCTTATAATAACTCCCACCATTCTTCAATAAACTCTACTCCCTTTCATGGTCCATATGGACGTCATCCACACATTTTACCAGTCAAACTGCCTGTTTCTATTCAGACCACGCCAGCAGTCATGGATATGTTAATACACATACAAAAGGTACATTTGCAATTGCAAGCAAACTTGCACCAAGCCAAGGAAAAGTACAAATTGCAATATGATAAGAAACATCAACCTGGTCCTGATTATAAAGAAAAAGACAAGGTCTGGTTATCCACTAAAAACGTTGTTTTAAAAAATAAAAGTATGTTGCATCCAAAATTCATAGGGCCCTATGAGGTAATTCGGCAAGTGAACCCCGTGAGGTGCAAACTAAAATGACCATCATCCTTAAAAATTCACACAGTGTTTCACACTTTTCTTCTTGAACCAGGTTTGCCCTCATGTACTGCACAGCCTGCTCCCCTTCTAGTCCAAGGCCATTGGGAATATGAGGTGCGGTCCATTTTGGATTCCCGATATCGTGGATCGTCTCTTTGGTATTTAGTGTTCTGGAAGAGCTATGGTCCTGAAAATAACTCATGGGAACCCGCAAGAAATGTTCACGCGCCATGTTTGGTGCACTGTTTCGATCTTCTCCATCCCGATAAGCCGGGCCCTAGAATATGCTTGGGAGGGGGGAGTAATGTCAGGACTAGGGCGATGCACGGTTTAGAGCCCGCCCCTACCTCCATTTCACACATCTGCAGTGCTTTTTGCGTGCCTCCAATTGTCCCTTCATGTTCTAAGAAACGTCATCGACATCGCCTCCCCTGTGGGAAAGCTCACGTAGCTGCGGGGTCAGGACATTTGTGGACACAATGTACTCATCAGTATTGTTGTGTGAGTTGCCTCTCCAAAGGAGGAGCTGGGTCGTTGCTGTTCGGAGCGTCTTGTTTTTCCCGGCAGATATAAAGATAACAAGTAGGTCGTACTTGTAGCGGAAAGGTCAATCGGAGGGCTTTTGTTTTTTAAAAGTGTATCAAGACTTGGAACTCTGTCTGCAAAGAAAAGGTAATTACTACTGGATACAGTTGCATTCGTGAATTACATCTAACCAGAGAACATCGCATTAGCAAAGGAATACTGTTGCGAGTTTTTAAACATTGGGCACTGAAGAGGAAAACCTTGTTTATTCTTTGAAAACTCACAGTAGCATTGTGTTTGTTATCACTCTTGACTCAGCTGCGCGTGTGATAGACGCGCTTCAGCTATAAAGAGAAAAAATGTATGTTTGATAAACTAATTTCTGTTTGGAGTAAACTATATTGTTGGTAGTATGGAAAAACAAACAAAGGTGATGCACATGAGTGAGACATATGATTGAGTTTGCAGAATCTTGTGCAAGGGTAACGCTCATTAATGAAAAGCACAATTAATACCGGTAACGAAAATGAGTGAACGGTTATTGGTGCAACTATTTTTTAATGTTTTGTCACTTCTCAGGTAGTGTGATTTTATGTTTGCCTCTACTCAAAGGCATCATGCTGAATTAAAAACCTTGCAGTCACGCTTAACTCATAAAGGTCAAGTCTTGCTGTTATAAAGACGCCTTTGTCCAGGAGTATGATAATTGTTGTTTTGACAAAATCGTAGATACAAATAGATATAAACATATAGGGGGTCATTCTGACCCTGGCGGTCGGTGATAAAGCGGCGGCCAACCCGCCAACAGGCTGGCGGTTCAAAAAATGGAATTCTGACCCTGGCGGGAACCGCCAACAGAGCCCGCCACTTTAACACTCCGACCGCCACGGCGGGACAGACAAACAGCGTGGCGGTCACCGCCAACAGGCAGGCGGCAGACAATGTACCGCCCACCCTATCACAACTCACCAATCCGCCACCTTTTCCGGGGCGGGAGCCCCGCCGATAAAAACACGGCGGAAACAGACTACGAACGGGAAAACGCTCACCTCTATACACTCCACGAGGACGGAGGACAGCATGGAGCCCGAATTACACATCCTACCCGCTCTCGTCTACCTGCTCATCTACCACGAGTACGAACTCCGGCGCAGACGACAACGGTGAGTACCGCACCTACGACACAGGGGAGGGGGGGAAGAGGAAGGGTTACGGGCACACACATACGCATCACACCCACCCCCCAACTATCTACACACCAATGCAGAGCACCAAGTCAAAGTGACCCCACCCAAACCCCCCGGAATAACGAAAAGATATGATTCAAGTGAGAAACAACATTTATGTAAAAAATAGGTTCATTGAAGACATGGTAAAATAGGAAAATGATGCAAAAAATTTCAAATGTAAACATTGCGTGACCGAGAAATAGAGGCAGAAAGTCCCGCACAGTCACAGAAATTGCAAATGTCCGTGGGCCAAAGTGTATCAACACATGGGCAAAGCCCACACAGGAGACCTGAGTCCGTTGGAGAGAACACTGCAGGGGCATCAGATGACAAAACTACAGGCACCTCAGGGGGAAGGGAAGGGGGGGCACCACAGCCACAAGAGTCCACGACGCCAGATCCAAGAAGGGGCCACCATGCCCACTGTTCAATCCTGGGGAGTGCAAAGCCACAGTCTCTCAAGTCTCTACAGTGGGTGGCTTGCCCACTGTCATATCCTGGGGAGTGCAAAGCCACAGTCTCTCAAGTCTCTACAGTGGGTGGCTTGCCCACTGTCATATCCTGGGGAGTGCAAAGCCACAGTCTCTCAAGTCTCTACAGTGGGTGGCTTGCCCACTGTCATATCCTGGGGAGTGCAAAGTCACAGTCCATCAAGTGGATAACAGTCTCCACAGGCAATGGAGGAGGCAGGGTGGCCCGAGTGCAGCGTGAACATTAGCACGACACAGAACCGGCACAGTCATTGGGCCAGCGGTGCTTGAGACGACGGGGCCCAGCGGAGCGGTGCTTAACAGGAAGGGCCCAGCGGAGCGGTGCCTGAGATGAAGGGCCCAGCGGAGCAGTGCTTGAGACGGCGGGGCCCAGCGGAGCGGTGCTTGACAGGAAGGGCCCAGCGGAGCGGTGCTTGACAGGAAGGGCCCAGCGGAGCGGTGCGTGAGACGGCGGGGCCCAGCGGAGCGGTGCTTGACAGGAAGGGCCCAGCGGAGCGGTGCCTGAGATGAAGGGCCCAGCGGAGCGGTGCCTGAGATGAAGGGCCCAGCGGAGCGGTGCTTGACAGGAAGGGCCCAGCGGAGCGGTGCTTGACAGGAAGGGCCCAGCGGAGCGGTGCCTGAGATGAAGGGCCCAGCGGAGCGGTGCTTGACAGGAAGGGCCCAGCGGAGCGGTGCCTGAGATGAAGGGCCCAGCGGAGCGGTGCTTGAGATGAAGGGCCCAGAGGAGCGGTGCTTGACAGGAAGGGCCCAGCGGAGCGGTGCTTGACAGGAAGGGCCCAGCGGAGCGGTGCCTGAGATGAAGGGCCCAGCGGAGCGGTGCTTGACAGGAAGGGCCCAGCGGAGCGGTGCCTGAGATGAAGGGCCCAGCGGAGCGGTGCTTGACAGGAAGGGCCCAGCGGAGTGGTGCCTGAGATGAAGGGCCCAGCGGAGCGGTGCTTGAGACGGCGGGGCCCAGCGGAGCGGTGTTTGACAGGAAGGGCCCAGCGGAGCGGTGCCTGAGATGAAGGACCCAGCGGAGCGGTGCTTGAGACGGCGGGGCCCAGCGGAGTGGTGCTTGACAGGAAGGGCCCAGCTGAGCGGTGCTTGAGACGGCGGGGCCCAGCAGAGCAGTGCTTGACAGGAAGGGCCCAGCGGAGCGGGGCCTGTCTTGGCGGGGCCCTCTTCAGCGGTGCCTTCCTGCACGGCGGGGCCCTCTTCAGCGGTGCCTTCCTGCACGGCGGGGCCCTCTTCTGCTGTGCCTTTCTGGACGGCGGGGCCCTCTTCAGCGGTGCTTGTCCTGTAATTCCAGGGAGTCAGACCTGGGCAGGACTCCCTGATCAGTCGCCCTCCGACCGTGCAGTTGCTGGACCCTTCGGTGACGGTGTCCTGGGCCCTTGGGTGTCCTCCCTCACACCCGGGATGGGGCTTGTGGGGCCCTCCTGGTCCGCGCTCCTGCTGCCTGACTTCTCCGCCCTGCTGCCCTTGCCCTCCTTCGCTGTGGCTCTCTGGGCCTTGCCTCCGCTGGATGTTGTGGCAGGTGAAGTGTCCGTACTTTGGTCCTTGGGGGCAGCCGTGGCACTCCTCCCGCGGCGGCCCCTCACTTTCCGGGTCCTCTTTCCAGGGGGGGGCTGGCTGTCCCCTTGCTGCTGACCGATGTCTCACTGCTGGCAAAGGGGGGACTCCAAAATCCATGGACTACACTGACACGTGAACCCGGGCTGGTGGTGGCTGAGGTGCTCTTGGGACTCTTAGCAGATGGAGGGGGTGGGTCAGGTGAGGGAAAGAGGTCAAGATTGAAGAGGTAAAACTTTTTAGGACCAAGGTAAACGGTAGGTGCAGTGGTTATGGGAGTGGAGGAAGAGGAGGTGGTTGTAGGAGAGTCAGGTGTGCTGTCCTTGGGTGAAGGTGCATGGGCAGCAGGCTGTCGTGAGGTGGTTGGCTGTTGGGTGGGTGGCTGCCTGCGTTTGTGTCTCTTGGAAGAGGGGGTGACAGACACAGTGGGAGAGGACACAGGGGACGTGTAAATGGCAGTGGGGGTGGTGACTGCACGTGTGCGGACTGTACTGGAGGGTGTGCTGGTGATGGGTGTACTGGCTGTTGGTGGTGTGCATGCAGGTGTGAGTGTAGACGTCACAGGGAGGGAGGAGGGAGACGAGGAGGTGGGGGACACAGAGGTGGTAGTGGCTGTTGGCATGTCTGCATCTGGGTGTTGCTTGGGTGAATGTTTGTGTGATCTGTGGTGCTTATGTCTGGATGAGCTGCCCTTGGGTGTTGAGGTGTGTGCAGGCTGGTCTGATGGTGTGGATGGGATAGGCAGAGGAACAGGAGACAGAGACAGGGTGGAGGCAGTTAGAAGAGGGAGGCTGGAAACAGGGACAATGGCTGCCGTCAGTGCTGAGGCCAGAGAATTGAACGATCGTTGATGGGCAGACTGACCCGAATGAATGCCCTCCAGGTATGCATTGCTACGATGCACCTCCCTCTCTACCCCCTGGATGGCATTCAAAAGGGTAGTCTGCCCAACAATGATGGTCCTCAGGAGGTCAATGACCTCCTCACTGAGGGCAGCAGGGGTAACAGGGGCAGGGGCTGAGGTGCCTGGGGCGAAGGAGATGCCCGCCTTCTTGGGCGAGCGGGCACGGAGCGTAGGCTGAGGGGCTGCTGGGAGGGCGGAGCTGGTGCGCTGGGTGGCGGCTGTACCTGTAGAGGTGGGGGGCACGGATGTTGCCGCCACCGCTAGGGAGCTCCCATCCGAGGACGTGTCGGTGTCGCTGGTTTCACCACGGCTCCCCGTTGTGAAGCTCCCCTCGCCCTCCGTATCACTGGTGGCCTCGGTGTCTGTGCCATGGCCCACCGGGGCCTTGTGAGTCGCAGCTCCCTCGTGCTCCGGTGCCAAGTCTCCTCCGCCTGATGATGCTGAAGCACACATGCACAAGAATATAAAGAAAAAGGGTGGGGGGAGACATAATAAAAGGTTGAGTACATGCATTGTCAACACCGTTGGCGGAGAGGACAGACACAGGAGCCTCATGCACTAAGCCGTGCAATCGGGGTACACTACTGAGTACTTGTGACTGGGCCAACAGGTCTAGGGACAACAAACGCGCACATGGGTGATGCAGGACCATGGCTAGCTGTACCTGTCACCGTACAGAGGTGGGGGGCGGGGGCACAGGGACATGGCTAAAGGAGAGGAATACAATACAGAAAGCGCCCTGGCCTAATGTCACCCACAGCCCTCCTCCCCCACCCAGGCACCTCCACTGCGCGTAAAGATAGCTGAATGTGCTGGTACTCACCCCCTTGTGTCTGCTGTGATGTTGTCACGCGCCCATCCAAATCGGGGTAGGCCACCGCCAGGATCCGGGACATCAGGGGGTCAGGGTACGACTGGCACCCCTCCTAGGTTGGGAGGCCATCCCCAGCAGTGACTCAGCAGTCTTCCTGGTCCCGCGGCAGATGTCCTCCCACCTCTTGCGGCAGTGGGTGCCCCGTCTGTTGTGGACCCCCAGGGTCCGGACTTCCTTGGCGATGGCACGCCAAATGTGGATCTTCTGATGGGCGCTGACCTATTTGACATGTACAGGGTGGGAATTGAACTATCATCAATTTTCCGCATGATAGATGCGATTGGCCCCCCCTCCCCAACCTTGCCATGTGGCACATGCTCTCATCTGTCGTGCCTTGCACTCGTCATTGTCCCCCCACCCCACCATCTTACATCCACCATACACAACCCAGGTATAGCCCATTCAACGTGCACACAGTGTACTTACCTGTTGGTCTGGAGGACCGTAGAGTAGCGCATACTGGGGCATGACCCCATCCACAAGTTTCTCCAACTCTTCTGTAGTGAAGGCAGGGGCCCTTTCCCCAGTCGCAGCAGCCATTGTATCTCCCAGACCGAGGTCACAGCAGCACTTGCAGTATAGTTCCTCTCCTGTGGATGATCAGGTCTCGAGTGATTAATCAGATAGAAAATGGCGGTCACGCCCGCGGCGGCGCGTACCGCTGCGGTGCGTTCCGCGACCGCCGGCGCAGCTAGTCATTGGCTCGTGAAACCCATAGGGTTCGAAGTTAACCAATGCGGCTTGGCGCCGCGGTCTTCTACCGCCTACCGCCACGGTGTGTCACGCCAGCGCATTGACCTCACATCCCACTGTCACACTTCTCAGGTCAGGCAGCCGCCATTACAAGGGACCACAGGGCTTAATTACTACTGCGTCACACAGGCCTAGGCCTTGCATTGCCACTCATACAAGCCATTCAATGCATTGACAATCGTGTACTGTGCAAGCTGGAGTTACGTACCTGTGGGTTGTTTGACTCTGTTCTCCATGTTGTCCTTCCTAGGCACCGTCCGCTGGGACTTGCGAGGAGAAGGATGAATCCTCCCGTGTACCGACCGCTGGTGGACCTGTCGACAATGGAGGAACGTCATATAATACTTCACTACCGACTTGACCGAGCCACTATACATGAACTGTGTGCCCAGCTGGAGCCAGCACTGATGTCCCCCATCCGCCAACCCACAGGAATTCCCCCTCTGGTGCAGGTTCTGTCAGTCCTCCATTTTTTAGCAAGTGAGTCTTTTCAGACAACAGTGGCCATGTCATCAGGGATGTCTCAGCCTATGTTTTCTAAGATTTTGTCCAGAGTGTTGTCTGCCCTGACGAAATACATGCGGAGCTACATTATTTTCCCTGAGGAGGGTGATTTGGCCACTGTGAAGGCTGACTTCTATGCCCTTGGACATATCCCCAACATCATTGGTGCCATTGATGGGACCCATGTGGCCTTAGTACCCCCAAAAGACGATGAGCAGGTGTACAGAAACAGGAAAAGTTACCATTCGATGAATGTCCAGGTGGTCTGTTTGGCTGACCAGTACATCTCCCATGTAAATGCCATGTTCCCTGGGTCAGTGCATGACGCGTATGTTATGCGAAATAGCAGCATCCCCTATGTGATGGAACAGCTACAGAGACACCGTGTGTGGCTAATAGGTGACTCTGGTTACCCCAACCTGCCTTGGCTACTGACCCCAGTGAGGAATCCCCGGACCAGGGCAGAGGAACGGTACAATGAGGCCCATGGGCGATCTAGGAGGATCATAGAAAGGACCTTCGGCCTCCTGAAGGCCAGGTTTAGGTGCCTGCATATGACAGGGGGATCCCTAATGTACTCACCCAAGAAGGTGTGCCAGATCATCGTGGCCTGCTGTATGCTTCACAATCTTGCATTGCGACGCCAGGTTCCTTTTCTGCAGGAGGATGGTCCAGATGGTGGTGTTGTAGCAGCTGTGGACCCTGTGGAGAGTGAAGAGGAGGAAGACGACGGGGACGACACGGACAACAGGGACACGGTCATACAACAGTATTTTCAGTAGCACCCAGGTAAGAATCCCTCACGGCATTTTACATTTACTTCTGGCCTCCTGCATCTCTACTTTCTGTGTTTCCCCTCAGTTCCTTTCAACTGAATTGTGACTTTCCCTTGGCTTTTCAGAGCTGTATGACCCACTGCGTGACTTCTGGTTTGTTCGGCCATGGAGTAAAGCAAATTGACATTGGTATGTTGTCATCACAATGTAACTGTACATTTTTGACCTGTTATGTGTAATACATTTGTTAAGAATACAAGCAGACTCCTGAGTGTTTTAAGTGCAATAAGTGATTTATTTAAAGTGCTACATATAGGTCCATGATACTAAAACGGTGATGGGTGGGGGTGGAGTGATGTCCATGGCAGAGTCCAGTTCTCGGTCGCACAGGTGCATTGTCCATATGCCTGTGGAAGGATGGAGCAGGGGCAGTTCAAGGTTGGACAGGGTGACGATGTGGGACAGTGGAATGACATCCGGGGGGATCTTAGGCTGGCGGGGGTCTTGGCATCCTACTCTGTCTTCCTTTGTGATCTCAGGCTCCTCTTGCGGGGTGGTTGATCTTCAGCAGGAGGTGGGGTTCTGGTGGCCCGTCATTGTGTGGGGGCCTCCTGTCCACTAGCGCCGGCGGAGGTGGTAGGCTGTTCCTGGTCCGGGCTGGTGACAGGGGCCCTTTGGGGTGCCACATGGTCCCGCAATGTGGTGACTATTAGGTTCAGGGCCTGGACGATGTTCCTGAGCTCCTCTCTGTACCCCATGTACCGTTCCTCCTGCTGTGCCTGAATCTCCTGGAACCTGGCCATTACCGTCGCCATCGTCTCCTGGGAGCGGTGGTATGCTCCCATGATGGTGGTGAGGGCCTCTTGGAGAGTCGGTTCCCTGGGCCTGTCCTCCCCCCCCTGTCGCACTGCAGCCCTCCCAGTTGCCCTGTTTCCCCGGGCCTCTGTCCCCTGGACGGTGTGCCCACTACCACTGCCCCCAGGTCCCTGTTGTTGTTGAGGTGTTGGGTCAGCCTGGGTGCCCTGTAGTGGCGGACACACCGCTGATTGACCCGTCCTGGAGACAGAGACATGGGCCCGCTGGGTGGGAGCGGTGCTGATATTCCCAGAGGGGGTTAGGTCTGCTGTGGCCTGTGTCTGTGTGTGGGGAACCGACTGTCCAGAGGTCCCCGATGGTCCGGGCTGGTCATCAGGTTCCAGGTCGACAGAGCTGCTGTCCTCACTGCGGGCCTGTTCTGGGGGTGGGATGGACATATCTGGACCCTCCTGGGCGGTGTGTTGGCGTTCGGGCCCTGAAGGGGTGAAAGAGTATGGTTATTGCTTCTGTGTGTTCCATGGTGTGCGATTTGTGGGTGCCCTTGTCCCCCAGTGCTGGCATTCCCTTGTGGCAGGAGTTGTGAGGGTGGTTTGTGGGGGGGATGGGTATGTGCAGTGGTCATGCATAGGTGATGGGTGTCCATGGTTTGTCTTGGCATTCAGGGTTTGGTTTTGGGTTGGATGGGTTGTGCTGGTGAGACATTAGCAGGGAGGCTGTGTGCTGGGGGGTTGGGGGTGAGGGTGGGGGTGTGGGTTGGCATGCTGGTGGTTGGGGGGGGAGTAGTTGAGACTAGACTTACCAGAGTCCATTCCTCCGCCTACTCCGGCGAGGCCCGCAGGATGCAGGATGTTAAGGACCTCTTGCTCCCATGCTGTGAATTCGGGAGGGGTGGGTGGTGGTCCGCCGCCAGTCCTCTGCACAGCGATGTTGTGTCTGGAGACCATCGACCGTACCTTCCCCCGTAGGTCGTTCCAGCGCTTTCTGATGTCTTCCCGGTTTCTGGGATGCTGTCCCACAGCGTTGACCCTGTCGACAATCCTCTGCCATAGCTCCGCCTTCCTGGCTATTGTGGTGTGTTGCACCTGTGTGCCAAAGAGCTGGGGCTCTACCCTTATGATTTCCTCCACCATGACCCGGAGTTCTTGGTCCGAAAACCTGGGGTGTCTTTGGGGTGCCATGGGGTGGTGTGGATGAGGTGTGGGGTGGTGTTTGCGGTGATGTGAGTGGTGGTGTGTGCTGATGTGTGCGTAGATGTGGTGTGGTTGATGATGTTGGGTTCCTGTGTGGGTTGGGGATTTCGATTGCTGTGCTCGCTCGCTCTCTCTCGCCTTCTCTCCGATTTCCAACTAGTGGGGGTTTGTGTGTGATGTGGGTGTGTGTTTTATAGTTGCTTGGATGTGTGGGGGTGGTGTTTGTATGTGTATCAGGTGTGTGTATTTCAAATTGTCCAATGTGGCTGGGTTTTGGAGCTGGGTGTGTATTTTGAGCGCGGCGGTGTGTACCGCCAATGGAATACCGCGGTTGAATGACCGCCGCGTGGATTCGTGGGTCGTAATGGTATGGGCGTGTTTGTGTTGGCGTGGCGGTGGAGGTTTGGTCATCTCCAGTTTATCGCTGCCCGCTGATGAGGCGGCCTTCCGTGGATGTTGGGTTTTTGGCGGCTTGGCAGTTGTGGGTCAGAATGACCGTGGCGGGTTACCGCGGCCGCCGCGGTAGAATGGCGGTATTCTGACCGGCGCTAAGAGCCTTTTCCCGCCGAGGTCAGAATGACCCCCTTATTGTTTTAACCATCTTGCTTTCAGATCTCCCTCCTTGCAGTCCCCTGTCCTAACTTCCCTTCCCCCAACCTGGTGCCCTTAAGACCCAGTGCTATAATATTGGTGATGCCGGGTGGTGGGCCTTTTGCTCAGCGGCATGCAGATCCAGAGGAAAGGGCACTGTGACACAGGACGATCAGGGACCTGGGGTCAGTGGCAGTGGGCACACAGTTCAGGGGACAGAGGCACAGGACAACAGGGAAGCTGAGAGGACTGCTGTGCGACAGGGGGAGGACAGGCCCAGGGAACCGACAAGGCACTCACCAACATCCTGGAGCATACCACCATTCCCAGGAGACGATGGGCCAGGTACTGGCCAAGATGCAGGAGACCCAGCGGCTGCAGGAGGGACAATACCTGGGGATCAGAGAGGACCTGAAGGACATCCACACCACCCTGGTCACCATTGCAGGGGTGCTGTTAGACATGGCCAACACCATGAGGGAGGCTGTGTCACACAACCGGGCCCCTGACACCAGCCACACTGGTGAACAGCCCTCCACCTCCACTGCCGCTAGTGGACAGGAGGCACCACCACACAGCCAACAGGACACCAGCACCCCTCCCCCTGCAGAAGGAGAAACACCCGCAAGCGGTCCCTGCAATCCAGGCAGAAGCCGAAGAACATTGCCAGGACCCCAGCCAGAAAATAAGACTCTCCTGATTGTCACTCTTGTGTCCCACTCTGTCACCCTGTCCACCTTGAACTGCCATTGCTCCCTTTCCTATGCCCCATTGGACATTGCACCTGTGATACAAGTAGACTGGACTCTATCCTGGACTTTCCTCCATCATCCCCCCAGCCCATTGCACATCCCCTTCTACCTCTTGGCACTTAAATAAACACCCTTTGAAAAAGTATGGAGTATGTCAAATGATTTAACTATGTATTCGTTTAACAAGGTTTAAACACTGCAATACAACTGTACAGTAATGTATACATAGGAATGACCTGTGGTTGGCTGCAGTCAACACACCAAGTGCCAGAGTGGGGCACAGATATCTGAAAATAGAAATGCCAAAGGGTACAGTAAGTGGCCATAGAATTGGGAGAATCTGCCTGCCATGTACAATGTCAATTACAAAACTGTCAATGCAAAGTGAAGTTACAGCGTCTTACCTGTGTGTCACTGGAGGTACTGTTGTATTATTGCTGTTCTGTTATCCTCATCCTCATCCTCTGCCTCCTCATCTTCACTGTCCACAGGGTCCATTACTGCCACACGCCCATCTCCAGCCTCATCCTCCTGCAGGAAAGGCACCTGGCGTCTCAAGGCAAGGTGATGCAACATGCAGCATGCCACGATGATCTGGCACACGTTCATGGGTGAGTAGTACAGGGATGCACATGTTAGATGGAGGCACCAAAACCTTGCTCGCCCATGTGTCTCATTGTAATGTTCCTCTGCCCTTGTCCAGGGATTCCACACAAGGGTCAGTAGCCATGAGAGGTTGGGGTAACCAAAGTCACCTGCAAATGTTGAGGGACAACTGTTAGACACACACTAACACTTAGGGCCCACATCATACTCATACACAGAAATCCACTGGGAGGGAACCAGGCCTCACCTATTAGCCACACCCATCGCCTCTGGAGTTGAGCCATCACATATGGGATGCTGCTATTCCTTAGGATATAGGCATCATGCACAGAGCCAGCATACTTAGCATTGACATGGGAGATGTACTGGTCTACCAGGCACACTATCTGCACATTCATGGAGTGAAGACCTGTTCATTTCTCTGGGGGAAGACAAATGCAATATGTGTACCATCAATAGTCCCAATAATGTTGGGGATCTGTCCCATTGCATAGAAGTCAGCTTTTACTGTGGCCAAATCGTCCACCTGGGGGGAAATGATGTAGCTGCACATGTGTTTTATCAGGGCAGACAACACTCTGGTCAGCACTATTGAGAACATTGGCTGTGACAATCCTGCTGCCAAGCCCACTGTCACTTGGAAGGAGCAAGTTGCCAAGAAATGGAGCACAGGTAAGACTTGCACAAGAGGGGGGATCCCGGTGGGGTGATGTATAGCAGATATCAGGTCAAGATCCTATTGGGCACACAGCTCTGTGATTGTGGCCCTGTCAAGTCTATAGGTGAGGATACTGTGCCTGTCCTCCATTCTTGCAAAGTCCACTAGCAATCTGTACAAGGGGGTGTCTCCTTCTCCTATTCATCCGCAGCGGTTGTAATCTAGGGGGCAAAACATGGACAGGCTGGTCAGTATTCAACATTTCCAACACTACACTGCATTGCATGTTGTGACTGTAACAGTATATTGTTGGAAAGGCCCAAATGGTGCCTATGTGTACAGTGAAGCAGTTAGGAGCCATGGCCTGCCCCCCACTCCTGAAATGGCATCCGCCTGTCCTGTTTGGATGTGGAAATTAGGTAATTCCACTTACATGGTGCGCCATTGCAGGAGGCGGTCAAGTACTGCCGTGCAACTCCTTATTGGTAATCGTTGGGAATGTGACCACCATTTTTTATCTGTTAACTCACTTGCTACATGACCTTCAACAGGAGAGGACCTACACTACAAGTCCTGCTGTGACCTGTGTCTGGAATCAACAATGACTCGTGTCACTGGGGAAAGGGCCCCTTACTTCAGCGCTGTGGAGTTGGATAAACTGGTGGAATGGGTCCTACCCTAGTACCGAATGCTGTATGGGCCTCCAGACAAACAGGTGAGGTCCCTGTGAGCATGATGCAAGGGGCATGGTTGCATGGAGTGCTCTGTGTGAGGGCCTCGTGTAGGGGGGTTGGTCGAAGGGTTCTGGGCAGTGTGCTGCATGTATGGTAGGCAATGTCTGTGCGTAAGGGGATGTGAGGGCTATGGTGGGCCAAGAGTGTAACAGGCCGGACGGTATGACTATTACCTTTTTCTATGTATCTTTTTCTGCAGGTCAGCACCCATCAGAAAAAGGGTATATGGCGTGCCATCACCAAGGACATGCGGACCCTGGGGTCTATGGTAGGCAGAGCACCCACTGTGGCAAGCGGTGGGAGGATCTGAGACGTTGGGCAAGGAAGACGGCAGATGCCCAGCTGGGGATGGCCTCCCAACAAGGAAGGGGTACCCGTCGAACCATGACCCCCCCTGATGGCCCACATACTGGTGGTGGCGTATCCGGAGCTGGATGGGCGCTTGAGGGCATCACAGCAGCCACAAAGGGGGTGAGTACATTTCACCATATACTACTTGCGCATGGTGGGGTAGTCTCTGGGTGGGGGATGTGGGCCTGTGGGTGCCCCTTGGCCAGGCCGGATATTGCAGGGTAGGTTCCATGTTCGGCAGGGGCTGATGAACAACACCTCCTAACAAGCTAGTAGGCATCCACTACTGGGCAGGGGTCTGTAAGTGTCATGTATGCTGCTATTGGCATTAGGTATTCCTGTCCATAGGCTGGTGACTAGCATTGTGACCGGTAGCGCATTGCCTAGTGTGTAGGCTGTTCTGTGTATGTGTGTCATGTACGCCAATGGTGGTGTTGCTGCTGCCATTGACCAAGTGTATCCTTTGTCTCTTCCATCCCCTTTTTGTTTTGTCACACTGTTCTTATGTGCATTAGCATCATCTGACTGAGGAGCAGAGGCACCGGCGACAGAGAGAGCCTTGGAGGTCGAATCCACCGACGGTGAGGGCACCAGTGGGATGGAAGGCAAAGGGAGCACCACGGTGGAGACAGGAGGGGACAGTTCTGACACAGATTCCTCCTCTGAAGGAAGCTCCTTGTTGGTGCTGGACACCTCTGTGCCCACCCCAACTACAGGTACAGCCGCCACCACCGTACCAGCACTGCCCTCCCAGCAACCCCTCAGCGTGTTTCCCATGCCCGCTCACCCAGGAGGGTGGGCATCTCCTTCGCCCCAGGCACCTCAGGCCCTGCCCCAGTTAGCCCTGCTGCCCTGAGTGAGGAGGCTATTGACTTCCTGCAATCCATCTCTGTTGGGCAATCAACCATAGTGAATGCCATCTAGGGGCTGTCAGGGCATTTGCAACAAACAAATGCATTCCTAGAGGGCATTCAGAGATCAATCCAGGCTCTAGCCTCCTCTTTGATGGCAGCCATTGTCCCTGTCTCTAGCCTCCCCCTCCAACTTCCTCTACCCAGTCCCATTCTCCTCAACCCCAACCTATCCCAAGCACACATTCAGACCATCATGCACCTAAGACAACACACAAGTTTCTCAGGCAAACACAAGCACCACACGTCATCCCACAGGCACTCACACAAACACCATCCAGATGCAGACATACCAATATCCACTGCCTACACTGTGACCCCTCCTCCTCGTCATCCACCACCCTCCCAATAGTATCTCCACTCACACCTGCATGCACTACATCCTCATTCACTACCCCTATCACCATCACACCCATCACTACACACCCCTCACTGGCAGTCACCACTCCCACATTTATGCACACGTCCCCTGTGTCCTCTCCAACTGTGTCTGTGCCCCCTCCTCCTAAAGTTTACAAACGCAAGCACTCAGGCACCCAACAGCCATCCACCTCACAACAGCATCCAGCCCATGCACCTTCACCCAAACACAGCAGACAGACACCTCCAACAACCACTATCTCTTCCTCCACTCCAAAACCTTCACCCTCTTCCCACCCCAGTCTCCCTAAGAAGCTTTTCCTCTACACCGTTGACCTCTTCCCTAACCCTCTCCCCGTCCTTCACGTCAGGCCAGAGTGGTCAGAACCCAGGCTAACACCTCAGCCACCCAGTCCACGTCCACAGTAGTTTGGCAGCTACTGCAGGTGGGAGAGGCTCCAGGGAACCAACCATCAGCACTGTCAGTGTGCCTGCATAAGCTGCCAAGGAGAAGGGCAATGAGGCACCACCAGCTGCCAAGGGGAAGTACAAGGAGGCACCACCAGCTACCAAGAGGAAGGGCAAGGAGGCACTACCAGCTGTCAAGGGGAAGGACAAGGATGCACCACCAGTCGCCAAGGGGAAGGGCAAGGACGCACTACCAGCTGCAAAGGGGAAGGGCAAAGGGCCTGCACCTGCAGGCAGGCCTGGTGCTGGGACTGATTCTGAGCCCCCACCCCCAACAATGGCAGTTCAGCCATCCGACGCTGCAGGGGAAGGGCTGGAGCCTCCCCCCACCACTGGCAATCCTGACACCAGCACCGCCACCAGCACTGCCACCAGCACCAGTGCGAGCAGCAGCAGCCCCAGTGAGCAGCCGTCCTAGGCTGCAAGGGAAGGGCTGGAGCCTCCCCCCACCACTGGCATCCCCGACACCAGCACCGCCACCAGCACTTCCACCAGCACCGCCACCAGCGCCGCTGCCAGGAGCAGCAGCTCCAGTGGGCAGCCGTCTGATGCTGCAGGAGAAGGGCTGGAGCCTCCCCCCACCACTGGCATTCCCGATACCAGCACTGCCTCCAGCACCGCCACCAGCACCACTGCCAGTAGCAGCAGCCTCAGTGGGCAGCCGTCCAAGGCTGCAGGGGAAGGGCTGGAGCCTCCCCCAACAATTGCCAGCACCACCACCAGCACCACTGCCATCAGCAGCAGCCCCAGTGGGCTGCCATCCAAGGCTGCAGGGGAAGAGCTGTCAGCCCGTCACAAGCACCTCCACTGCCACCACTGAGCAGCCATCTCCGCCAGCAGGCAGTGTGTAGTGATGCCTCCATGGGCTGTAGTGCATCCTGGAGCCTGCAAATCCAGAAGGTGTGACACCCAGGTGAGAGACTGTGACCTTGCACTCCCCAAGTGCTGCATCACAGGGCACAAGGCCCCCTCCAGAACCAGTGAAATAAGCCATCTACTCAACCCTTCCTTCCCAGGATGAAGCACACTGGACACAAGTCCCCCTCCAGAACCAGTGGAAGAAACCATTCACTCACCCCCTCCTTGGCAGGATGAAGCACACTGGGCACAAAGCCCTTGAAGGAGGCTGGCCTAGCTTATAGTGGGTACCTGATGGTACTTACACCTTGTGCCAGGTCCAGTTATCCCTTCTTAGTAGATTAGTAGTGTTCTAGCAGCTTAGGCTGATAGAGGTAGCTATAGCAGAGCAGCTTAGGCTGAACTAGGAGACATGCACAGCTCCTACTATACCACTTATATCATATGGCACTATGGCCCTCATCACAACCCTGGCAGTAAATCCCGCTTTCTACCATGCAGAAGACTGCCAACATACCGCTGTGGCTGTGAAATTCCACTACAGGTATTACGACCCACAGCTCGGAATCCACCACAATAGAGACACCCACACAAGTCCGCCACACCAAAGGTCAGTGATAAACTGGCGATACCAAAACCTTCACCGTCACGCCAACAGGAATACACCCACAGTATCACAACCCACAAATCAATGCGGCGGTCTTTCAACCGCAGTAATCCATTGGCGGTACATACTGCTGTGCTCAAAATACATCCACATTTACAAAACACAACCACAGTGGACAATTCGAAATACACACACCTGATACACATACACACACCACACCCACACACCCAATCCAATATAAAACACACACCAACATCACCCACAAACCCTTACAACCAAACTTTTGAAAGAATGCCAGAGAGAGAGAGACTACCTAAAACAACACCAGCATCCACAGACACACAACACCATCACTTACACAACATCCACGCACCTCAAACAACACACACCAACACATCACCTCACACATCAGAACCAACACCACCTCACACATCACCCACACCACATCATGGCACCTCAAAGACACCCCAGGTTCTCTGAGGAGGAGCTCAGGGTCATGGTGGAGGATTACAGGTGCAGCAGATATCCATTGCAAGGAAGATGGAGCTATGGCGCACAATTGTCAACAGGGTTAATGCAGTGGGACAGCATCCAAGAACACTGGATGACATCAGGAAGAGGTGGAACAACCTACGGGGGAAGGTACGTTCCATAGTATCCAGACACAAGATTGCTGTACAGAGGTGATCATGCATCCTGAGGGCCTCGCAGGAGTAGCAGGAGGACTGGACGCTGGTAAGTCAAATCTTAACTACCATACCTCCCACACCCCACCTGCATGCCATCACATACTGCCACCCTTACCCTCATACCCATCACCCCAACAACCCACAGATACCCCACTAACACAACCCACACTTCCCAAAACCAAGCCCTGCATGTAACACCAATGCATGGACACCCATCACCAAAGAATGTCCAGTAGAGAGACTCACTCATGCCCCAAAATCACCAATCACACAAGGGCCACAGCAATAATGCAAACACAGGAGTAGAGGGTCACTCACCCATAGCACAAGATGGCACACACACACATACAATAACTATGCATTTATACCCCAACAGGAGCCCTACCCAACGTCACCGGATAGGAGGTGCCAGACAATTCCAGGTCCCCCCCAGAAGAGGCCCACAGTGATGACAGCTGCTGTGCACACCTGGATCAGGATGACCAGCCCGGCCCATCAGGGACCTCAGGACAGTCAGTTCCCCTGACATATTCACAAACCACCACTGAACTTCCCCCCTCAGGAAACACCACCACAGCACCTAGCCAGTGGGCCCATCCCTCTTTCCCCAGGACACGTCAATCAGCAGTGTGTCCACCACTGCAGAGAACCCAAGCAACCCCACTAACACAGGAAGATCAGTGACCTGGGGGCAGTGGCAGTGGGCACATGGTTCAGGGGACAGAGGCACAGGATAACAGGGAAGCTGGGAGGACTGCTGTGCAACAGGGGGAGGACAGACCCAGAGAACCAACACTCCACGAGGCACTGTCCAACATCATGGGAGCATACCACCATTCCCAGGAGACCATGATTCCCAGGAGACCATGGGCACGGTACTAGCCAAGTTTCAGGAGACCCAGCGGCTGCAGGAGGAACACTACCTGGGGATCAGGGAGGAATTGAAGTCCATCAACATCACCCTGGTCACCATTGCAGGGGTGCTGGCAGACCTTCTCAACACCAGGAGGGACACAGTGGCACACCAACGGGCCCCTGACACTAGCCTGGATGATGAACAGCCCTCCACCTTCGCCGGCGCTAGTGGTCACCGCCACAGGAACAACAGCGCACCAGCACCCCACCCCCTACAGATGGAGAACCACCCCGCAAACGGTCCCTGAGATCCAGGAACAAGACAGAGAACATTGCCAAGACCCCGCCAGGAAATAAGACCCCCCTGAATGTCGCCTTTCTGTCCCACTTTGTCATCCTGTCCACCTTAAACTACCATTGCTCCACTTCCTATGCCCCTTTGGACAATGCACCTTTGAAACAAATAGACTGGACTCTGCCATGGACATTCCTCCACCATTACCTCAGCCCATTCCACACCTCCCTCCACTTATTGGCACAGAAATAAACACACTTCAATCACAAAACAATCAGGAGTCAGTCTGTGCTTTCACAAATGTGTAATTGCAATATCTATGGAATATAGCAATGTCAATGTACTTGTTCACATACCAATGTAACACATCTGTAGGCCAGCAGTAAGCATAGCAGAGGGCACAAAGTGGGACCCAGATCTGTGAAATGGAAAGCCAAAATGAAAAGTCAGGGTCCATACACTGAGTGAAAATGACAGACTTATGCTAGCTCCAACAATAGTATGAGATGTGGAAAGCAGTTACATCTTCTTGTCTGTGTCTCACTGGAAGTATTGCATGATGATGTTGTTTCGGTTGTCCACATCCTCTTCTTCTGCCTCCTGTTCTACACTGTCCACAGGCTCCACAGCTGCCACAAGATGACCATCTGGCCCATCCTTCTGCAGAAAAGGCAACTTCTGTCGCAAAGCCAGGTTGTGCAGCATACAGCAGGCCACGATTATCTGGCACACCTTCTTCGGTGAGTAGTAAAGGGATCCGCCTGTCAGATGGAGAGGAGGCCGAAGGTGCATTCTATAATCCTCCTAGTTTGCCCATGTGCCTCATTGTAGCGTTCCTCTGCCCTTGTCCTGGGATTCCTCACTGGGGTCAGTAGCCATGACAGGTTGGGGTAACCAGAGTCACCTGCAAATGTCGAGGGACAACTGTTAGACACACACTAACCCTTAGGGAACACCCCATGGCCAGACACCTATGTCAACTGTATTGGGACCTTGGGCTCACCTATTAGCCACACCCGGTGCCTCTGGAGTTGCCCCATCACATAAGGGATGCTGCTATTCCTCAAAATGTAAGCGTCATGCACAGAGCCAGGATACTTGGCATTGACATGGGAGATATACTGGTGTGCCAAACACACCATCTGCACATTTATAGAATGGTAGCTTTTGTGGTTTCTGTACACCTGTTAATTCCTGCTGGGGGTACAAATGCCCCATGTGTTCCATCACTGGCACCAATGATGTTGGGGATATGTCCCAGGGCATAGAAGTCACCTTTCACTCCGTGCAAATCCTCAACCTGAGGGAAAACGATGTAGCTGCGCATGTGTTTCAGCAGGGCAGATAACACTCTGGACAACACGTTACAGTATATTGGCTGAGACATCCCTGATGCGATGGCCATTGTTCTTTGAAAAGACCCACTGGCCAGGGAATAGAGTACAGACAGGACCTGCACGAGAGGGGGGATTCCTGTGGGATGGTGGATAGCTGACATCAGGTCTGGCTCCAACTGGGCACACAGTTCCTGGATTGTTGCACAATCAAGTCTGTAGGTGATTGTGATGTGTCTCTCTTCCATTTTCAACAGGTCCACCAGGGGTCTGTACACTGGAAGATGCCACCATCTCATCACCTGCCCCAGCAGACGTGCCCTATGGAGGAGAACAGCGAGCAGAGAGTCATCCAACACTGAGGTATCACAATGTGTTATTTGCAGAAACTTTTGTAATTCGCAATGTGCCAGTATCTGTCTGTATTCCTGGCCTAGATAGGTGTGACGCAGTTCTTATCCATCCCATGTGGCCCCCTGAAATGGCGGCTGCCTGACCTGTAAGGTGGGACAAGGGGAAATGAGGTAGCTGCACTAGTGTTGTACATCGTCGCGGTGGGCGGTCGAACACCGCTGCGCAATTCTGCATTGGTTAACATTGGGCCCTATAGGTCCGAGGAGCCAATGACGATGTACGCCGGCGGTGATGGTGCCCACCGCTGTGGACGTGACCGCCATTTTCTGTCTGTTCACTCACTTGATACCTGACCTTCAACTGGAGAGGACCTACACTGCAAGTGCTGCTGTGACCTGTGTCTGGAAGTGATGATGGCTACAGTGTCTGGGGAAAGGGCCCCTGCCTTCATATCGGAGGAGTTGGAGAAACTAGTGCATGGGGTCCTCCCCCAGTACACGCAACTGTACGGTCCTCTAGACAAACAGGTGAGTACACTGTGAGCATGCTGCGTGGGCAATGCCTGTTTAGAGTAGTGTGGATGGAAGATACATGGGGGGGGGCTGAGGCCTGCATGTGCGGATGGGGAGTGTATGGGCGTCAGGGCATTGGTGGGAACTCCCTTCGTACCATTCCTCTAGGTCAGCACCCACCAGAAGAAGGGTATTTGGCGTGCCATCGCCAAGGACGTCTGGACCCTGGGGGTCTAGCACAGACGGAGCACCCACCGCCGTAAAAGATGGGAGGACCTGCGCCGCTGGAGCAAGAAGACGGCGGAGGCCCAGCTGGGGATGGACTCCCAATGTGGAAGGGGTGCCCGTCGCACCATGACCCCCCTGATGTACCGGATCCTGGCGGTGGCCTATCTGTAGTTGGATGGGCGCTTGAGGGCATCACAGCAGTCACAAGGGAGTGAGTACACTCTCATTCAGCTGACTCTGCGCACATTACGAGGTGTCACCAAGGGCTCCGCAAAAACAAAAGGAGATAGTGGCAAGACACCTGCAGTACCATCAAAGGTGGGGAAGGGACAAAAGCAGAAGAGCAGGTCAGGACAGGGCACAGTGGCACTGACTGAGGGACCGGTGTCACCCCTTCTGTCCACGACAACACCAACCTTTACGGCGGCAAACACTGCAAGCTGCACCACCACCTGCACCGCCACCTGCGCCGCTACTGGCACGTCTTCAGCCTCAGCGACAGTCCCCAGCATCCTCACCAGTGGGCAGCCATCCGAGGCTGCAGGAGACGTCCTGCTGTGTCCCACAGCAGGTGTTGACCCATGCACCACCACCAACACAGCCGCCACAGACACCGCTGCAAGCACCGCCACCAGTCCCATGACGCGCACGGACAGGGGCACCACCGCTGACATGGCTACCATCCCCAGTGGTCAGTCGTCCGAGGCTGGAGGAGACTTCCTGGACCCTGCCCAGCTTCCATGAGGCATGACTTCCATCACTGTTTGCATCTGCAGGTGGAAGGCAAAGCTGCAGCAATGTGGGGTATGTCGCTGCCTCCATGGCGTATCATGCTACCTGTTCCTCAGCAATCTCGTGGCACACACACCCATGTGAGGGAATGGTACCGGCCACACTGCACATGGAGCACTCTGGGCACCATGCCCCCTCCAGAACCAGTGGAGAATGACATCCACTACCTTAGTCCTTGGCAGGATGCACTCTGGGCACCATGCCCCCTTCAGAACCAGTGGAGAATGACATCCACTACCTCAGTCTTTGTCAGGCTGAAGCACTCTGGGCACCAGGCCCCCTCCAGAACCAGTGGAGAATGACATCCACTGCCTCAGTCTTTGGCAGGATGAAGTACTCTGGGCACCAGGCCCCCTCCAGAACCAGTAGAGAATGACATCCACTACCTCAGACCTTGGCAGGATGAAGCACTCTGGGCACTAGGCCCCCTCCTGAACCAGTGGAGAATGACATCCACTTGAGAGACTGTGGCTTTGCACTCCCCAGGATAAAGCAGTGGGCAAACCACCCACTTGAGAGACTTGAGAGACTGTGGCTTTGCACTCCCCAGGATAAAGCAGTGGGCAAAAAACCCACTGGAGAGACTTGAGAGACTGTGGCTTTGCACTCCCCAGGATAAAGCAGTGGACAAACCACCCACTGGAGAGACTTGAGAGACTATGGCTTTGCACTCCCCAGGATACAGCAATGGGCATGAAGCCCCCACGGGCAGCAGTGCCGCTGTGTGTTCATCCAGCTGAGGTGCCCCCCCTTTCCTTCCCCCTGAGGTGCCTGTTTCATTTCTATCTGTTGCCCCAGCACTGTTCTCTCCGTTTCGAGTCAGGTATCTTGTGTGGGCTTCGCCCATGCATTTTGGGACCAGTGGTTCACGGACAATGATTGGTACACTATCCGGACTTGTGTAGTTGGTGTACATATTTGTATATACAGAATTTTTAACTTTGACTATCAGGTTTTTCATGATTACAATTGTTACAATCATTTCCTTTTGTCCTTGCGTTCTTCCAGGGGGCAGGGGGGTGTGTATGTAATGTTTCTGCATGTATTTGTGTGTATGTTGTTGTGGGGGTGGGGGTATTGCGTGTTGCGTGTGTGTGTGTGTCACTCTCTTTTCCCTCCCCCTCCCCTGTGTTGTAGGTGCAGTACTCACCGTGGTCGTAAACAGCATCTGTCCTGCTCCTGATAGATCAGGAGGAAGAGCAGCATAGGCAGGACCTGTAGTTCGGGCTCCATGGCATCCTGTTTCTTTGTTGGGTGTCGAGAGGTGAGTGGTTTCCCTTCTGTGTACTGTTTCTGCCGTGCTTTTGAGAGCGTTAGTTCTGCCCCGGAAAAGGTGGGGCTCGGGTTCCATGGCATCCTGATTCCTCGTGGGGTGTGTAGCGGTGAGCGTTTTCCCTTCCAAGTCCTGTTTCCGCCGTGTTTTTGTTCGCAGTGAATCCGCCCCAGAAAAGGTGGCGGATTGGACTGTTGTAATACAGTGGGCGGAACCTTGTCTTTCGCCTGTCTGTTGGCGGGTACCGTCGCGTTGTTTGTTTCTACAACTGTGGCGGTCGGAGTGTTAAAATGGCTGTCTATGTTGGCGGTTTCCGCCATGGTCGTGATTCCATTTTTTTTCTGCCGGCATGTTGGAGGTATTACTGCCACTTTAACACCGACCACCAGGGTTGTAATGAGGGCCTATATCATAAGAATCACAATACTCAGAGTTACTAAAAATAAAGGTACTTTATTTTAGTGACAATGTGCCAAAAATACCTCAGAGGATATACTCCCTTAGGAGGTAAGTAAAATACACAAAATATACACAAAAACCAAAATCAGGTATGTAAACAATTAGAAAAGTAGTGCAAACACTGAAGAATACAATAGGATGCAATAGGGCTCTGGGCAACGCAAACCACATACTAAGAAAGTGGAATGCGAACCACTTAGGGACCCCACGCCTAGTGTAGTGTGTAGAGGGTTGCTGGGAGTGTAAGGAAACACTAAGGGTGTCCAAGATACCCCACACCAAGACCCTGAAAAGTAGGAGTAAAGTCACCCTACTTCCCCTGAAACATACTAAAGTTGTGATAGGAGATTCTGTAAAGACCACAACTGACTGCAAAGCACTGAAGATGGATTCCTGGACCTGAGGATCTGTAAAGGAAGGGGACCAAGTCCAAGAATCACAAAAGTGTCCAGGGGGGGTAGGAGCCCACTAAACCCCGGATAAAGGTGCAAAATGGCTGCCTCTGGGTGGAAGAAGCTGAAGATTCTACAACAACGGAAGATGCCAGAAACTTCTCCTTTCCACAGAACATGTCCCACAGCGTGCTGGAGGATACAGATTGTGTCCACACAGAAAGACCGCAAGCAAGCCTTGCTAGCTGCAAAGGGCACAGTTGAAGAAAAAGGGTGCTGCCTGGGCCCAGGAAGGACCAGGAGGTCGCCACTTGGACGAGGAGACAGAAGAGGTGTTCAGCAACAAAGAGAGCCCACACAGAAGCAGGCAGCACCCACAGAAGTACTTGAACATGGGTTCAAGAAAACTGAGCACGGCGGTCATCTCAACACTACAAAAGAGGGTCCCACGAAGCTGGTGGTCAACTCAGCGAGTTGAGCAATGCAGGACGGAGTGCTGGGGTCCTGGGCTGTGCTGTGCACAAAGGATTCCTTGCAAAAGTGCACAGAAGCCCTAGCAGCTGCAGTTCATGCAGTACACAGGATTACTGTCTGGCGTGGGGAGGCAAGGACTTACCTCCAACAAATTTGGACAGATGTACCACAGGACTGTTGGGGTCACTTGGATCCAGCTCCTGTGTTCCAGAGACCATGCTCGTCACGACAGCCCCCAGAGCATGCACCACCAGGAAACAGTCAAGAAAGCCGGCAGGATTAGGCGCTACAATGTTGCTGGTAGTCTTCCTGCCACTTTGTTGCAGTTTTGCAGGCGTTCTGGAGCAGTCAGCGGTTGATCATTGGCAGAAGTCGAAGAGGGAGATGCAGAGGTACTCTGGTGAGTTCTTACATTTGTTATCTGAAGAGACGCCCACAGGAGAGATCCTAAATAGCCCTCAGAGGAGGATTGGCCTCCTAGTCAGATAAGCACCTATCAGAAGGGGTCTCTGATGTCACCTGCTGGCACTGGCCACTCAGAGGCCTCCATTGTTCCCTCCCACCACTGGATTCAAGGTGGCAGAGGTCTGGGACACACTGAAGGAGCTCTGGGTACCACCCGTTGGGTGGTGATGGACAGGGGAGTGGTCACTCCCCTTTCGTTTGTCCAGTTTCACTCCAGAGTAGGGGCTGGGGGATCCCTGAACTGGTGTAGACTGGTTTATGCAAGGAGGGCACCATCTGTGCCCTTCAAAGCATTCCCAGAGGCCAGGAGAGGCTACTCCTCTCAGGCCCTTAACACCTATTTCCAAAGGGAGAGGGTGTAACACCCTATCTCAGAGGAAATCCTTTGTTCTGCCTTCCTGGGACTGGGCTGTCCAGACCCCAGGAGGGCAGAAGCCTGTCTGTGGGTTGGCAGCAGCGGTAGCTGCAGTGAAAACCCCAGAGAGCTGGTTTGGCAGTACCCGGGGTCCATGCTGGAGCCCTGGGGATGCATGGGATGGACACCCCAATACCAGATTTGGCAAGGGGGGAAACTTCCATGATCTTAAACATGTTACATGGCCATATTCGGAGTTACCATTGTGAAGCTACATTTAGGTATTGATCTATATGTAGTGCACACATGTAATGACGCCCCCTCACTCACAACGTCCAGGGAAATTGCCCTGAACTATGTCAGGGCATCTTGGCTAGTGCTAGGGTGCCCTCACATTTTTTAACTTTGCACCTAACCTTTACCAAGTGAGGATTAGACATATAGGTGACTTATAAGTTACTTAAGTGCAGTGTAAAATGGCTGTGAAATAACATGGACGTTATTTCACTCAGGCTGCAGTGGCAGTCCTGTGTAAGAATTGTCTGAGCTCCCTATGGGTGGCAAAAGAAGTGCTGCAGCCCATAGGTATCTCCTGGAACCCCAATACCCTGGGTACCTAGGTACCATATACTAGGGAATTATAAGGGTGTTCCAGTGTGCCAATCAGAATTGGTAAAAATGGTCACTAGCCTGCAGTGACAATTTTAAAGTCAGATATAGTATGAGCACTGAGGTTCTGATTAGCAGAGTCTCAGTGACACAGTTAGGCACCGCACAGGGAACACATTCAGGCCACAACTATGAGCACTGGGGTCCTAGCTAGCAAGAACAGGCAAAAACAAACTGACACACAAGTAAAAATGGGGGTAACATGCCAGGCAAGATGGTACTTTCCTACACAACCCCCCCCCCCAAACGAGGGACAATAAGGCTAACCTTGCCCAGATGAGTCTTCATTGTCTAAGTGGAAATATCTGAAGAGTCCATCTGCATTGGAGTGGGTACTCCCAGGTCTATGTTCCACTGTATAGTCAATTTCCTGTAGGGAGGTGGACCACCTCAACAATTTAGGGGTTTCACGTTTCATTTGTTTAAGCAATAATAGAGGTTTGTGGTCTGTCTGAACAATAAAGTGAATACCAAACAGGTATGGTCTCAACATTTTCAGTGCCCAAACCACAGCAAAGGCCTCCCTCTCTATGGCAGACCAACGCTTTTCTCTGGGGTCAACCTCCTGCTGATAAAAACAACAGGTTGACCTAGCCCTCAGTGCTAAGCTGTGATAGAACTGCCCCCACACCTAATTCAGAAGCATCAGTCTGGACCATGAATTTCTTGGAGTAACAAGGGCTTTTTAGGACAGGTGCAGAGCACACAGCCTGTTTTGGCTCATCAAAAGCCTTTTGACATCTAGCTGTCCACAGTACCTTTTTAGGCATCTTCTTACTAGTGAGGTCATAAAGAGGAGCTGAAATGGAACCACAGTTCTTAATGAACCGCCTATAGTACCCTGTGAGGCCTAAGAAGGTTCTCACCTGGGTTTGAGTTGTAGGGGGAGCCCATTCCATAAAGGTCTGGATTTTCCCCTGCAGTGGTGCAATCTGTTCCCCACCTACTAGGTGGTCCACATAAACCACTTTCCCCTGCCCTATCTGGTACTTTGAAGCCTTGATAGTGAGGCCTGCCGTTTGCAGGGCCTCCAAAACTTTCCACAGGTGGACCAGGTGGTCATCCCAGGTCGAGCTAAAGACAGCTATATCATCTAGATAGCTGCACTAAAAGCTTCCAAACCTTGCAGGACTTTGTTCAGCAACCTTTGAAAAGTGGCAGGTGCATTTTTCAAACCAAAGGGCATAACAGTGAACTGATAGTGCCCTTCAATGGTGGAAAATGCAGTTTTGGGTTTAGCATCTTCTGATAATTTAATCTGCCAATACCCTGCAGTTAAATCAAAAGTGCTTAGATACTTGGCAGAAACCAGTATATCTCTGAGCTCATATGCCCTGGGTATAGGGTGAGCATCAGTTTTGGTTACTTGATTGAGACCTTGATAGTCAACACTAAACCTCATTTCTCTTTTACCATCTTTACTGTGAGGTTTTGGGACAAGCACCACTGGGCTGCCCATAGGCTCTCTGAAGGCTCAATCACTCCTAGGTCCAGTATTTGCTGTACCTCTTGTTTTATGCGATCTCTGACATGGTCAGAATGCCTATAAATCTTACTTTTGACAGGTAAACTGTCTCCAGTTTTGATTGTGTGCTCACACCAGGTAGTGGTACCTGGTATCAGTGAGAAGAGGTCAGAGAATTGGCCTAGGAGATTAATACAGTTGTCCTTCTGCTCAGCAGTAAGGCAATCTGCAAGCACCACTCCCTCCACTAAGCCATCAGCTTCAGTGGTGGAGAAGAGGTCAGGGAGAGGGTCACTCTCTTCTTCCCGCCCCTCATCAGTTGCCATGGGCAGGGTTAAGTAAGCCCTATCATAGTAAGGTTTCAGGCGATTGACATGGAGCACCCTAAGGGGACTCATGGCAGTGCCCAGGTCTACCAAGTAGGTGACCTAACCCTTCTTTTCAACAATGAGATGGGGTCCACTCCATTTGTCCTGGGGTGCTCTTGGGGCCACACGCTCCAGTACCTACACCTTCTGTCCTGGGTGGTACTGGGTCAGGAAAGCCTTCTGGGCATGCCATTGCTTTTGGAGCTCTTGGCTGGCCTGAAGGTTTTTACTGGCCTTTTTCATGTACTCAGCCATTCTGGATCTTAGGCCAAGTACATAGTCCACAATGACTTGCTTTGGAGCTTTTAAAGGTTGTTCCCAGCCCTCCTTCAAAAGTGCAAGGGGACCTCTTACAGGGTGCCCAAAGAGAAGCTCATAGGTGCTAAAGTCCACTCCTTTTTGGGGTACCCCCCCTATAAGCAAAAAGGAGGCATGGCAACAGGACATCAGATCTCCTTCTGAGTTTTTCATGGAGTCCCATAATCATAACTTTGAGAGTTTTATTAAACCTCTCAACCAGACCATTTGTCTGTGGATGATAAGGAGTAGTGAACTTATAAGTTACACCACACTCCTTCCACCTAGCTTTGAGGTATGCAGACATGAAGTTACTACCTCTGTCTGATACCACTTCCTTAGGGAAACCCACTCTGGAAAAGATTCCCAAGAGGGCTTTTGCCACTGCAGGAGCTGCAGTGGTCCTTAAGGGAATTGCTTCAGGGTACCTAATGGCATGGTCCACTACCACAAGGATAAACCTATTGCCTGAAGCTGTTGGAGGGTCAAGGGGGCCAACTATGTCAACCACTACCCTTTCAAAGGACACCCCAACCACAGGAAGTGGAATTAAGGGGGCCTTAGGTGTGCCACCAGTCTTGCCACTGGCTACGCAGGTCACACAGGAGCGACAAAACTCCTTAGTGTCCTCTGAGATGTGAGGCTAGTGAAACAATGGAACAAGTCTGTCCCAAGTTTTACTCTGGCCCAAATGCCCAGCCAAAAGAATATCATGTGCCAAGGTCAGAAGAAACTCCCTAAACTGCAAAGGGATGACCACTCTCCTGGCAGCTCCAGGTTTAGGATCCCTTGGCTCAGTATAAAGGAGGGTATCTTCCCAATAGACCTTATGGCTATCAGTGATATCCCCATTCTGATGTTTGAAAGCTTGCTGTCTCAAACCCTCTAGTGTGGGGCAGGTCTGCTGTGCTGCACTCACCTCTTCCCTAGCAGGCCCCCATGCACCCAAAAGTTCAGCAGTGTCTGCTGCCAGTTCATCTGGTGTAGGTTCTGCACAGGGAGAGGATTCCTCTTCCTCAAAGGGGAATCTTCTGGAGAGGGAGGGATAGTGGGCAAGGATTTACCCTTTCTACCCCTAGCTTTTGGGAGCACTTGGTCCATTGTTCCATGATCCAAGCTTCCCTATCCTCTTTGCTTCTGGGCCTGAGTTTTGTGAGAGCAAAGATATGCCCTGGAATGCCCAGCATTGCTGCATGAGCCTCCAACTCCACTTCAGCCCAAGCTGATGTCTCCAAATCCTTGTCTAGTAAGCAGTCTACAGGTAAATCAGTGGCTACCGCAGGGTGAACCAGTGTCTCAATCACCATATGACACTGGCTTCTGTATCCCTGTAGGCCTCAACCTCAACACCGTTTATTAGGGGAAGTTGCTTGTACTTACCCATATTAAGGGGACAAGCAACCAAGGTGGCAAAGTCAATAGCACCATCAGAGACTAAAGTATTCTCTGTGGTCTCCTTAACAAGACCAACCCCAACTACACTACCAATTGTGAGCCCAGCTACACCCTCTGATTGGCTATTTGTAGTAGACTTCCCACCACGACTTCTATTACTAGGGGCACTAGAGGATGCAGTTGGGGTTGTGGTAGTGGGAGCCTTGGTGTTTTTCTTTGGGCAGGTGGAATCACTTGCCCAATGGCCTTTACTTTTTCATAAATAGCACCATGGCTTCTTTTGATTGTTAGAAGTGGATTTGGACCCACCTCCCCCAGAGGATTTTTGTGGGCCTGATGAATACTCAGAATGTTTTTTATCTTTGTCCCCACTCTTGTCAGAAGACTTGCCATCCTTCTTCTTGCCATCCTTGTCACCACCTGTATGAACATTTCTGTTCACTCTTGTTGTGACCCATTTGTCTGCCTTCTTTCCCAATTCTTGGGGAGAGGTCAGATCTGAGTCTTCGAAGTACTGATGCAACAAGTCAGACACACAGTTATTAAAAATGTGCTCTCTCAGGATTAGATTATACAGGCTTTCATAGTCAGTCACCTTACTGTCATTTAACCATCCCTCCAATGCCTTTACTGAACAGTCCACAAAGTCTGTCCAATCTTGAGAAGACTATTTTCTGGTATCTCTGAACTTTTTCCTGTATTGTTCAGTGGTTAAGCCAAATCTGTCTAAGAGTGTATCCTTCAAAACTTTGTAGTTGTTGGCATCACTTTCTCTGACAGTAAGGAGCCTATCCCTACCCTTACCAGTGAAAGATAGCCACAAGATGGCAGCCCACTGCCTTGAGGGACCAACTGTATCATACAGGCCCTCTCAAGTGCAGCAAACCACTTGTCAATGTCATCCCCCTCCTTGTAATGGGGGACTATCTTATGCAGGTTCCTAGAATCTAGTTCTCTTACAGGATTACTATCAAGGACACTGCTGCTGCCACCATGGGGAACTAACCCCAACCTCTGCCTTTCTCTCTCTATATCTACAGATTCCCTGCCTAAGGCCAACTGCTGCTGTCTCAGCTTCAGTCTGGCCTCTTCCAACCTCTGCTTTCTGAGTTCCCAGTCTAGGGTGTTATCCTCAGGGTGGGAGGCTTGGGATTTCTGAGACACAAAGGAAATGTGGGAATTGGCAGAAGTGGATCTTTCTCTAACTGGCTGCACTCTAGTTACCTTGCCTTTTGGAGTGAAAGGTGCCCTACTGATGTGTGACACACTTCCACTACCAGCTTCACTAGATGGCCTGTTAGCTGGCAGGTCTTTGGATGAATCCTCCCCAGAGTCCTCAGGGCCCTCCCCCGATTCTTGCTGGGTACCCCCCCCCCCCCCCTACCCCCTGATCCTGGGATGGGCCAGACTGGTTCTGGTCACTTTCTAGGAGAAGGCTAAGGAGATAAACTTTGGTAGGGTTCTTACCAATGCTTAAACCTCTTTCTATGCAGAGACCCCTCAAACCTTTAAAGTTTGAACTACCAAAGGTTGCCTGGACAACTGTGGGAGTAAGCTCTACTTCAGACATAGTTGTTAAGAAAGAGTTTAAGATAGAGAGAAAAAACGTTTTAGAAACTTTTAGAGAAAAGAGAAAAACTTTTCAAACTTTTTAAAACTGTTGAAAACTTTTTAGAAGCTTTTTGAAAGTTTGTAGAAAGAAAGTTAAACTGTTTAGGTTAGCTGTGTATATTTTTAAGTATTTGGTATATGTTTTTCTTATGAAAAGCACCAATGACAAAGTGGTAAAGCAGTTACAAGTACTTATCCCACCGCTTCACCACCAATGTAGGAGGCTGGCCTGGCTTATAGTGGGTACCTGATAGTACTTGCACCTTGTGCCAGGTCTAGTTATCCCTTATTAGTAGATTAGTAGTGTTCTAGCAGCTTAGGCTGGTAGAGGTAGCTATAGCAGAGCAGCTTAGGCTGAACTAGGTGACACGCAAAGCTCCTACTATACCACTTATATCACATGGCACTATGATGGTCATTACAACCCTGGAGGTTGGTGTTAAAGTAGCGGTAAAACCGCCAACAGGCCGGTGGTAAAAAAAATTGAATCACGACCGCGGCGGTAACCGCCAACAGACAGGCGGAAGACAGGGCTCCGCCCACTGTATTACAACAGTCCAATCTGCCACCTTTTCCGGGGCGGATTCACCTCGAACAAAAACACGGCAGAAGCAGGACTTGGAAGGGAAAACGCTCACCTCTACACACCCCACGAGGAATCAGGACACCATGGAACCCGAGCTCCAGATACAGCCAGCCTTTATCTTCCTGCTTCTCTTCCAGGAACAACAAAGAGGGCGGCGAAGACCACGTGAGTACTGCACCTACGACACAGGGGAGGGGGGGGAAAGAGTGACACACAAACACGCAACACCCAACACTCCCACCCCCACCCTCACCCTCTACAACACACATACAAGTACATGTTGATACATTACATAAACAACCCCCAACTCCCCCTGGAAGAATGCAAGGACAAAAGGAAATGAATTGAACGTTTGTAATCTATTCAAAAACAGTAATCAAAAATATATACATTCATATACATATATTTACACTAGAAACAAATATATACACCAAGAATACAAGTCCAAGGTATTCCACCATTGTAGTCCGTGGACCACTGGGCCCAAAATGCATGGGCGAGGCCCACACTCAATACCCGCTCAAAAAGGAGAGAACACTGCAGGGGCATCAGATATAAATACAACAGGCACCTCAGCAGGAAGGAAAGGGGGGGCACCTCAGCCGGATGAGTGCATGACTCCAGATCCACGAGGGGGCTCCATGCCCATTGATGTATCCTGGGGAGTGCAAAGCCACAAACTCTCAAGTCTCTCCAGTGGGTGGGTTGCCCACTGCTGCATCCTGGGGAGAGCAAAGCCACAGTCTCTCAAGTCTCTCCATTGGGTGGGTTGCCCACTGCTTTATCCTGGGGAGTGCAAAGCCACAGTCTCTCAAGTGGTGGTTTGCCCACTGCTTTATCCAGGGGAGTGCAAAGCCACAGTCTCTCAAGTCTCTCAAGTGGGTGGTTTGCCCACAGCTTTATCCTGGGGAGTGCAAAGCCACAGTCTCTCAAGTCTCTCTAGTGGGTGGGTTGCCCAGTGCTTTATCCTGGGGAGTTCAAAGCCACAGTCTCTCAAGTCCCGGAAGTGGGTGTTTGTCCACTGCTTTATCCTGGGGAGTGCAAAGCCACAGTCTCTCAAGTAGATGTCTTTCTCCACTGGTTCAGGAGGGGGCTTTGTGCCCAGAGTGCTTCATCCTGCCAAGGACTGAGGTAGTGGATGCCAATCTCCACTGGTTCTGGAGGGGGCTTTGTGCCCAGAGTGCTTCATCCTGCCAGGGACGGAGGTAGTGGATGCCAATCTCCACTGGTTCTGGAGGGGGATTTGTGCCCAGAGTGCTTCATCCTACCAAGGACTGAGGTCGTGGATGTGAATCTCCACTGGTTCTGGAGGGGACTTTATGCCCAGAGTGCTTCATCCTGCCAAGGACTGAGGTAGCGGATGCCAATCTCCACTGGTTCTGGAGGGGGCTTTGTGCCCAGAGTGCTTCATCCTGCCAAGGACTGAGGTAGTGGATGTGAATCTCCACTGGTTCTGGAGGGGGCTTGTGGTTCTGGAGGGGGCTTTTTGCCCAGAGTGCTTCATCCTGCCAAGGACTGAGGTAGTGGATGCCAATCTCCACTGGTTCTGGAGGGGGCTTTGTGCCCAGAGTGCTTCATCCTGCTCCTGGCGGCCTCAGTAGCGTCAGAATCTTTGGCGCTCCCTGCCTGCGGTGCTTGTTGCGGCTAGGTCCTGGTCAGTGGTGCTGGTGGCGGCGGTGTCCTGTTCAGCGGTGCTGGTAGCGGCGGTGTCCTCTTCAGAGGTGCTGGTGTCGGAGGTGTCCTTGGCAGCAGTGCTGGTGTCGGCGGTGTCCTTGGCAGCGGTGCTTGTGGCGGCGGTGTCCTGTTCAGCAGTGCTTGTGGCTGCGGTGTCCTTGGCAGCGGTGCTTGTGGCGGCAGTGTCTTGGCAGCGGTGCTGGTGGCGGCGGTGTCCTTGGCAGCGGTGCTTGTGGCGGTCTTGTCCACCGTGCAGGTTTTCCCAGACTTGCCTATTTTACTGTGCCCCTTCACCAACTTGGATGGTGGCGCAGCTGTCTCCACACTCCCAACTGTACCCCTGGGAGAGGCTTTGGTGGAAGATTTTTTTCCTCTCTCCCGCCGGTTACTGGCCAAATTTTTGTGCTTTTGAGGTGCTGGACTGTCCGTGCTCTGGCTCCTTGGCACACTGGCTGCCCTGCTGCCTGGCGCACTCCAGAAGCCGGTTACTACTTGCACCACTGTTCCCGCAGATGTTGTGGCTGAGGCGATGGGTTGGGACCTGGAGAGGTGGGCCCTAGGAGACTGAAGGGGTGGGGGAGGTGAGGGGAAGAGGTCAAGATTGGACAGGAAAAGTTTTTGGGACACACTGGGATGGGTAGATGGAGTGGGTTTGGGAGAGGAGGAAGAGGTAGCGGTTGTAGGAGGTGTACGTTTGGTGACTTTGGGTGAAGGTGCATGGGCTGGAGGCTGTCGTGAGGTGGATGGCTGTTGGGTGGGTGTGTGGCTGCGTTTGTGTACCTTGGGAGGTGGTCTCACAGACACACTGGGAGAGGACATGGGATGTGTGAATGGTAGTGGGGGTGGTGACTGCACGTGAGCAGGGTGTAGTGGTGGGTGTGCTGGTGATGGAGGTAGTGGCTGACAATGTAGTGCATGCAGGTGTAAGTGGAGACGAGAATGGGAGGGAGGAGGGAGATGAGGAGGAGGGGGACACAGTGGACGCAGTGGCTTTTGGTATGTCTGCATGTGTATGATGCTTGCGTGAGTGCCTGTGGGATGTGTGGTGCTTATGTTTGCCTGAGCTTCCCTTGTGTGTTGACGTGTGTGCATGCTGGTCTGATGGTGTGCTTGGGATAGGCTGGGGTACAAGGGTTTGGGTCTGACTGAAGGAAGTTGGAGGGGGGAGGCTAGAGACAGGGACAATGGCTGCCATCAGTGCTGAGGCCAGAGTCTGAAAAGCTTGCTGTTGGGCTGCCTGACCAGAATGAATACCCTCCAGGTATACATTGGTCTGTTGCAACTGCCTCTCTACACCCTGGATGGAATTCTAAATGGTAGACTGCCCAACAGTGAGGGACCTGAGGAGTTCAATGGCCTTCTCACTAAGGGCAGCAGGGCTGACTGGGGCAGGGCTGAGGTGCCTGGGGCGAAGGAGATGCCCACCCTCCTGGGTGAGCAGCCATGGGGCAAATGCTGAGGGGCTGCTGGGAGGGCGGTGCTGGTAGGGGGGGTGGTGGCTGTACCTGTAGATGCGGGGGGCACAGAGGGGCCCGCCACCGCAAGGGAGCTCCCGTCAGAGGAGGAGTCCATGTCGCTGTTCTCAGCTCCTGTCCCTGCCGTGGAGCTCCCCTCGCCCTCCGTCCCACTGGTGAATTCTGACTCCGTTGTGTCGCCCTCCAGGGCCATGTGGGATGCAGCTCCCTCTTGCTCCGGTGCCACTGCTCCTCCACCTGATGATGCTAATGCACACAAGCACAGGGAGACCACAAAAAGTGGGGGGAGACAGAAGAAAGACATGTTGAGTGCATCCAATACCGCAACCATTGGCGGACAGACACAGAAGCCCACTGCACTACGCCGTGCACTTGGAGTTCCCTAATCAATCACAGGGACATGGGTTACAAGGCTATGCCCGATTGCTGCACACATGGAAGTCACAGGAGCCTGACTAGGTGTAGTTGGCTCTGTACACAGGTGGGGTGGGGTGCCACAGGGCCTGCTTTAAGAAGGGACCTTGCCTACTAAATTCACCCTGGCCTAGGGGAACCCACAGCCCACCTCCCCCACCCAGACACCTACAATGTGCGCTGAATCAGCTGAATGAGAGTGTTCTCACCCCCTTGTGGCTGCTGTGATGTCCTCAAGCGCCCATCCAACTCCGGGTACGCCTCCGCCAGGATCCAGAACATCAGGGGGGTCATGGTGCGACAGGCACCCCTCCCACGTTGGGAGGCCATCCCCAGCTGGGCCTACGCCGTCTTCTTGCTCCAGCGGCGAATGTCCTCCCATCTTTTTCGGCAGTGGGTGCTCCGTCTGTGGTACACCCCCAGGGTCCGGACTTCTTTGGCGATGGCACGCCAAATATCCTTCTTCTGGTGGGTGCTGACCTACATGAATAGTACAGGGGAAAAGGAGAAGATATAACAGTCATTGGCCTGCATCCCTACCCTTGTCATGATGCACATGCACTCACCATCGTTTCATGCACACCTCATTCTCCCCCCCATCTTTCATCCACACCACTCCAAACAGGCATTGCCCATACAGCATGCTCACAGTGCACTCACCTGTTTGTCTGGAGGACCGTAGAGTAGCGTCTACTAAGGGAGGACCCCATCCACTAGTTTATCCAACTCCTCCATGCTGAAGGCAGGGGGACTTTCCCCAGACACACGAGCCATTGTCTCTTCCAGACTGAGGTCACAGCAGCACTTGCAGTGTAGGTCCTCTCCTGTCGAAGATCAGGTATCAAGTGATTGAACAGACAGAGAATGGCGGTGACGTCCGCGGCGGTGCGTACCGTCACTGCCGGCGTACATCATCATTGGCTCCTGGGACCAATAGGGTCCAATGTTAACAAATGTAGGATTACGCCGCGGTCTTCGACCGCCTACGGCGACGGTGTACAACACCAGCGCAGTTACCTTATATCCCCTTGTCCCATATTACAGGACAGGCAGCCACCATTTCATGGTGCCACATGGCATTATTTGTGACTGCGTCACACATATCTGGGCCTTGCTTAAACACTAATACAGCCATATGTCGATTTAAAAACATTTTCCGATTAAGTTGTGTTTACATACCTCAGTGTTGGTTGACTCTCTGCTCTCTGTTCTCCTCCATAGAGAACGTCCGCTGGGGCAGGTGAGGAGATGGCGGCATCCTCTGGTGTACAGACCGCTGGTGGACCTGTCGACAATGGAGGAGCGACATGTAATTATCACCTATAGACTTGATCGTACCACAATCCTGGAACTGTGTGCCCAGTTGGAGCCAGACCTGATGTCAGCTATCCGCCATCCCACAGGAATCCCCCCTCTAGTGCAGGTGCTGTCAGTACTCCATTTCCTGACAAGTGGGTCTTTTCAGACGACAGTGGCCATAGCATCAGGGATGTCCCAGCCTATTTTCTCCAGAGTGTTGTCTGCCCTGCTGAAACACATGCGCAGCTACATCGTTTTCCCTCAGGTGAAGGATTTGCCTACAGTGAAAAGTGACTTCTATGCCCTGGGACATATCCCCAACATCATAGGAGCCATTGATGGGACACATGTGGCCTTGGTACCCCCTGCAGGAGTGAACGGGTGTACCAAAACCGGAAGAGTTACCATTCTATGAATGTGCAGATGGTGTGTTTGGCAGACCAGTACATCTCCCATGTGAATGCCAAATTTCCTGGCTCAGTACATGACGCTTACATTCTGCGGAATAGCAGCATCCCTTATGTGATGGGGCAACTCCAAAGGCACAGTGTGTAGCTATTAGGTGAGGACATGGACCCAATACAGTGTGACTAGGTGTCTGGGTCTGGGGATGTCCCTAAGGGTTAGTGTGTGTCTAACAGTTGTCCCTCGACATTTGCAGGTGACTCTGGTTACCCCAACCTGTCATGGCTACTGACCCAGTGAGGAATCCCTGGACAAGGGCAGAGGAACGTTACAATGAGGCCCATGGGCAGAGTAGGAGGATTATAGAGAGGACCTTCGGCTTCATGAAGGCAAGGTTCCGGTGCCTCCATATGACAGGTGGTTCCCTATTCTACTCACCAAAGAAGGTGTGGCAGATCATTGTGGCCTGCTGTATGCTTCACAACTTGGCTTTGCGATGACAGGTGCCTTTTCTGCAGGAGGATGGTCCAGATGGAGGTGTTGTGGCAGCTGTGGAGCCTGTGGACAGTGAAGATGAGGAAGCAGAAGAAGAGGACATAGACAACAGGAACACAGTGATCAAACAATACTTCCAGTGAGACACAGGTAAGAAGACACCACTGCCTACTATATCAGATTTAATTCTTCTACCTCTCATCTGTTTGTCATTTTCACCCAGTGTATGGACACTGAGTTGTCAATTTCCCTTTCGATTTCACAGATGTGTGTCACACTGTGTGACCTCTGCTATTTTACCTCATGGACTAGAGCTGTGTGACATAGGTATGTTGACATTACATTGGATATAGCATTTTGCCACTGTTATTGCTAATACACATTTTCGAAAGCACAGACTGACTCTAGATTGTTTTGTGATTTAAGGGTGTTTATTGAAGTGCAAAATAGTGGAGGGGGTTGTAAAATGGTCAGGGTTGATGGTGGAGGAATGTCCATGGCAGAGTCCAGTCTATTAGTCTCACAAGTGCATTGTCCAAAGGGGCATAGGAAGTGGAGCTGGGGTAGTTGATGGATGGACAGGGTGACAAGGTGGGACAGAAGGATGACATTTAGGGTTGTCTCATTTCTTGGCGGGGGTCCTGGCATTGTTCTCTGTCTTTGTCCTGGATCTCAGGGACCGCTTGTGGGGTGGATCTCCATCTGCAGGGGGTGGGGTGCCGGTGTTGTGTCCTTGTGGCGGTGCCTCCTGTCCACTAGCACCGGCAGAGGTGGTGGGCAGTTCATCGTCCAGGCTAGTGTCAGGGGGCCCTTGTTGTGCCACAGTGTCCCTCCTGGTGTTGAAGAGTTCCTTCAGCACCCCTACAATGGTGCCCAGGGTGGAATTGATGGATTTGAGTTCCTCCCTGAACCCTAAATACTGTTCCTCCTGCAGCCGCTGGGTCTCCTGAAACTTGGCCAGTACCATTGCCATCGTCTCCTGGGAATGGTGGTAGGCTCCCATGATGTTGAAGAGGGCCTCGTGGAGAGTGGGTTCCCTGGGCCTGTCCTCCCCCTGTCACACAGCAGCCCTCCCAGTTCCCCTGTTTCCCTGGGCCTCTGTCCCCTGAACCGTGTGCCCTCTGCCACTGCACCCAGGTCCCTGGTGTTGTTGGGGTGGTGGGTTAGCCTCGGTTCCCTGTGTGGTGGACACACTGCTGCTTGACGTGTCCTGGGGACAGAGGTATGGGCCTGCTGGGTCGGTGCTGTGCTGGTGTTTCCAGAGGGGGGAGGCTTTGTTGTGGCTTGTGCCAGTGTGAGGGGAACCAACTGTCCCGAGGTCCCAGATGGGCCGGGCTGGTCATCTAGATCCAGCTGGACAGAGCTGCTGTCATCACTGTGGGCCTCTTCTGTGGGGGGAGTGGACATGTCTGGACCCTCCTGTCCGGTGAAATTGGGTAGGGGTCCTGCAGGGGTGTAAAAACATGATCATTGCATCTGTGTGTGCCATGGTGTGCAATGGGTGGGTGACCCAGTAGCCCAGTGCTTCCATTCTTGTGTGGGACCTTGTGTGATAATGGTTTAGGGGGGTGTATGGGTATGTGCAGTGGACATGCTTTGGTGATGGGTGTCCATGCTTTGGTGTTACATGCAGGGTTTGAGTTTGGTATGTGTGGTTTGTGATATTGGAACATATGTGAGGAGTTGGAGTGATGGGGGTGAGGGCGAGGGTGGGGGTATGGGATAGCATGCAGGTGGGTGGGGGATGAAGTAGTTAAAGGTTTGACTTACCAGAGTCCATTCCTCCAGCTACTCCTGCGAGGCCCTCAGGATGCAGAATAGCCAAGACCTGCTCCCCCCATGTAGTGAGTTCTGGGGGAGGAGGTGGGGGTCCACCACCAGTCCTCTGAACAGCAATCTGGTGTCTTGAGACCACGGAATGCACCTTCCCCCGTAGGTCGTTCCACCTCTTCCTGATGTCATCCCTAGTTCTTGGGTGCTGTCCCACTGCATTGACCCTGTCCACGATTCTTCGCTATAGCTCCATCTTCCTAGCTATGGTGGTGTGCTGCACCTGTGATCCGAATAGCTGTAGCTCTACCCGGATGATTTCCTCCACCATGACCCTGAGCTCCTCCACAGAAAACCTGGGGTGTCTTTGTGGTGCCATGGGGTGGTGTGGGTGATGTGTGGGGTGGTGTGTGTTGTGATGTGTGGGGTGATATTTAGAGGTGAGTTGTGTGAGGTGTGTGGATGTTGTGTGAGTGATGGTGTTGAGTGCCTGTGGATGCTATTGTTCTTTCTGGTGGTGTCTCTCTCTGGCCTTCTGTCGCAATTGTTGTCGTATGGGTTTGTGGGTGATGTGGGTGTGTGTTTTATAGTGTATTGAGTGTGTGGGAGTGGTGTGTGTATGTGTATCAGGTGTGTGTATTTTGATTTGTCCAATGTGGTACTGTTTTGTATATGTGTGTGTATATTGAGTGCAGCGGTGTGTACCGCCAATGGAATACTGTGATTGAAAGACCGCCACGTGGATTCGTGGGTCGTGATAGTGTGGGCATATTCCTGTTGGCGTGACAGTGGAAGTTTTGTTATCGCCAGTTTATCACTGACCTTTGGTGTGGCGGACTTGTGTGGGTGTCTAGATTTTGGCAGATTCTGAGCTGTGGGTCATAATGGCAGTGGCGGTATTCTGCAGCCGCAGCAGTGTGTTGGCAGTCTTCTGCACGGCGGTAAGCGCCTTTTACCGCCAATATTGTATTGACCCCCATATCATAAGAATCACAATACTCAGAGTTACTAAAAATAAAGGTACTTTATTTTAGTGACAATGTGCAAAAAATATCTCAGAGGATATACTCCCATAGGAGGTAAGTAAAATACACAAAATATACACACATACCAAAATCAGGTAAGTAAACAGTTAGAAAAGTACTGCAAACTGTAGAATACAATAGGATGCAATAGGCCTAGGGGCAACACAAACCATATACTAAGAAAGTGGAATGCAAACCACTTAGGGACCCCAGGCTTAGTGTAGTGTGTAGAGGGTCGCTGGGAGTGTAAAAAAACACTAAGGGTGTCCAAGGTACCCCAAGACCCAGAAAAGTAGGAGTAAAGTTACCCTACTTCACCCAGAAACACACTGAAGTCGTGATAGGAGATTCTGCAAAGACCTCATTGGACTGCAAAGCACTGAAGGCAGATTCCTAGACCTGAGGACCTGTAAAGGAAGGGGACCAAGTCCAAGAGTCACGAAAGTGTCCAGGGGGGGTAGGAGCCCACTAAACCCCGGATGAAGGTGCAAAATGGCTGCCTCTGGGTGGAAGAAGCTGAAGATTCTGCAACAACGGAAGATGCCAGGAAGTTCTCCTTTGCAAAAAAGATGTCCCATGGCGTTGTGGAGGACGCGGATTTGTTTCTATGCAGAAAGACTGCAAACAAGCCTTGCTATCTGCAAAGATCGCTGTTAAAGAAAAAGGGTGCTGCCTGGGGCCAGGAAGGACCAGGAGGTCGCCACTTGGACGAGGAGACAGAGGGGGCACTCAGCAACACAGAGAGCCCATGCAGATGTAGGCAGCACCTGCAGAAGTACTTGAACACAGGTTAAATAAAACTGAGCATGGCGGTGATCTCAAATCCACAAAAGAGGGTCCCACGAAGCCGGTGATCAACTGAGCGAGTTGAGCATTGCAGGACGGAGTGCTGGGGACCTGGGCTGTGCTGTGCATAAAGGATTCCTTGCAAAAGTGCACAGAAGCCCTAGCAGCTGCAGTTCACGCAGTACACAGGATTACCTTCTGGCGTGGGGAGGCAAAGCCTGTCTGTGGGTTGGCAGCAGCGGTAGCTGTAGTGAAAACCCCAGAGACCTGTTTTGGCAGTACCCGGGGTCCATGTTGGAGCCCTGGGGATGCATGGGATGGGCACCCCAATACCATATTTGGCATGGGTGGACAATTCCATGATCTTAGACATGGTACATTGCCATATGCGGAGTTATCATTGTGAAGCTACATATAGGTATTGACCTATATGTAGTGCACGTGTGTAATGACGTCCCCGCACTCACAAAGTCCGGGGATATTGCCCCCACACTTTGTAACTTTGCACCTAACCTTCACCAAGTGAGAGTTAAACATATAGGTGACTTATATGTTACTTAAGTGCAGTGTAAAATGGCTGTGAAATAACGTGGACGTTATTTCACTCAGGCTGCAGTGGCAGTCCTGTGTAAGAATTGTTTGAGCTCCCTATGGGTGGCAAAAGAAATGCTGCAGGCCATAGGGATCTCATAGAAACCCAATACCCTGGGTACTTATGTATCATATACTAGGGAATTTTAAGGGTGTTCCAGTGTGCCAATCAGAATTGGTAAAAATGGTCACTAGCCTGCAGTGACAGTTTTAAAGTCAGAGAGAGCATACGCACTGAAGTTCTGATTAGCAGAGCCTCAGTGACACAGTTAGGCACCACACAGGGAGCACATTCAGGCCACAACTATGAGCACTGGGGTCCTGGCTAGCAGGATCCCAGTGAGATAGGCAAAAACAAACTGACATACAAGTACAATGGGGGTAACATGCCAGGCAACATTGTACTTTCCTACAGCCCCCTCCAGAACCAGTGGAGAAGTCACCCACTAGAGAGACTGTGGCTTTGCACTCCCCAGGACCAAGCAGTGGGCAAACCACCCATTTGAGAGACTGTGGCCTTGTACTCCCCAGGAAAACCCAGTGGGCAACCCACCCACTTGAGAGACTGTGGCTTTGCACTCCCCAGGACCAAGCAGTGGGCAAACCACCCACTTGAGAGACTGTGGCTTTGCACGCCTCAGGAACAATCAGTGGGCAAACCACCCACTTGAGAGACTGTGGCCTTGCACAGTGGAGACAGTGGATGTTGGCATGTCTGATTCTGGATGATGTTTGTGTGAGTGCCTGTGGGATGATGTGTGGTGCTCGTGTTTGCCTGAGCCACTCCTGTGTGTTGTCTTGGGTGCATGCTGGTCTGAATGCGTGCTTGTTATAGGCTGGGGTTGAGGGGAATGGGACTGGGTTGAGGAAGTTGGAGGAGGGAGGCTAGAGACAGGGACAATGGCTGCCATCAGGGAGAAGGCCAGAGTCTGGAATGATTTCTGTTGGGCCACCACGCTAGAGGGAATGCCCTCAAGGAATGCATTTGTTTCTTGCAAATGCCCTGCCAGCCCCTGAATGGCATTCACAATGGTTGACTGCCCAACAGAGATGGATCCCTGGAGGTCAATAGACTCCTCACTCAGGGCAGCAGGGCTGACTTGGGCAGTTCCTGAGGTGCCTGGGGCAAAGGAGATGCTCACCATCCTGGGTGAGTGGGCAGAGGAAACACGCTGAGGGGCTTCTGGGACGGCGGTGCTGGTATGGTGGCTGTACCTGTAGTTGGGGTGGCCACAGAGGTGTCCGCCACCACCAGGGAGCTTCCATTGGAGGAGGTATCACTGTCTGAACTGTCCCCTCCAGACTCCGCCGTGGTGCTCCCCTTGCCCTCTGTCCCACTGGTGCCCTCACTGTCATTGGATTCGGCCTCCAGGTCCATATGGGATTCAACTCCTTCCATCACCGGTGCCTCTGCTACTCTGCCAGATGATGGTAATGCACATAAGGGCAGGGTGAGAAAACAAAAAGGAGGGGAAGAGACAGAGGATACACTTGGTCAATGCCAGCAACAACACCACTGTTGGCGTACACAACACACAGGGGACAGCCCTAAGCACTAGGCGATGCACTACCAGTCACAATGCTAGTCACCAGGCCATGGAGAATAATGCCTAACGCCAATAGCAGCATACCTGAGACCTACAGAACCCTGCCCAGTAGTAGATGCCCACTAGCATGTTTGGGGGTGGAGTGCAACAGTCTCTGCCAAACATGAAACCTACCCTGCAAGGTTCGACCTGGCCTAGGGGCACCTTTCTAGCATTGTTACCCCCACCTTTGGCCTGTTTGTGAGTAGATGTCAGGGTGTTTTTACTGCCTCCCTGGGATCCTGCTAGCCAGGACCCCGGTGCTCATAGTGAAAACCCTATTTGTCATTGTGTTTTATATGTCTCACTGGGACCCTGCTAGCCAGGACCCCAGTGCTCATTGGTTGTGGCCTGTATGTGTATCCCTGTGTAGTGCCTAACTGTGTCACTGTGGCTCTGCTAATCAAAACCTCAGTGCTTATGCTCTCTCTGCCTTTAAAATTGTCACGGCAGGCTAGTGACCATTTTCACCAATTCTAATTGGCACACTGAAACATCCTTATAATTCCCTAGTATATGGTACCTAGGTACCCAGGGTACTGGGGTTCCAGGAGATCCCTATGGGCTGCAGCATTTCTTTTGCCACCCATAGGGAGCTCAGACCAATATTACACAGGACTGCCACTGTAGCCTGAGTGAAATAACATCCACTTTATTTCACAGCCATTTTACTCTGCACTTAAGTAACTTATAAGTCACCTATATGTCTAACCCTCACTTGGTGAAGGTTAGGTGCAAAGTTACTAAGTGTGAGGGTACCCTGGCACTAGCCAAGGTGCCCCCACATAGTTCAGGACAATTTCCCCAGAAATTGTGAGTGCAGGGACACCATTACAAACGTGCACTATATATAGGTCAATACATATATGTAGCTTCACAATGATAACTCCGATATGGCCAAGTAACATGTCTAAGATCATGGAATTGTCCCCCCATGCCAAATCTGGTATTGGGGTGCCAATGCCATGCATCCCCAGGGCTCCAGCATGGACCTCGGGTACTGCCAAACCAGCTCTCTGGGGTTTTAACTGCAGCTACCACTGCTGCCAACCCACAGACAGGCCTCTGCCCTCCTGGGGTCTGGGCAGCCCAGTCCCAGGAAGGCAGAACAAAGGATTTTCTCTGAGAGAGGGTGTTACACCCTCTCCCTTCAGAAATAGGAGTTAAGGGCTGGGGAGGAGTAGCCTCCCCCAGCCTCTGGAAATGCTTTGAAGGGGACAGATGGTGCCCTCCTTGCATAAGCCAGTCTACACCGGTTCAGGGATCCCCCAACCCCTGCTCTGGTGTGAAACTGGACAAAGGAAAGGGGAGTGACCACTCTCCTGTCCATCACCACCCCAGGGGTGGTGCCCAGAGTTCCTCCAGTGTGTCCCAGACCTCTGCCATTTTGAATCCAGAGGTGTGAGGGCACAATGGAGGCCTCTGAGTGGCCAGTGCCAGCAGGTGATGTCAGAGTCCCCTCCTGATAGGTGCTTACCTGGCTAGGTGGCCAATCCTCCTCTGAGGGCTATTTAGGTTCTCTCGTGTGGGCTTCTCTTCAGATAACGAATGCAAGAGCTCACCAAAGTTCCTCTTCATGTCCCTCTTTGACTTCTGCCAAGGATCGACCACTGGCTGCTCCAGGACGCCTGCAAAACTGCAACAAAGTAGCAAGAAGACTACCAGCGACATTGTGGCACCTAATCCTGCCAGCTTTGTCGACTGTTTTCTGGTGGTGCATGCCTGGGGTCTGTCTTCCTTCACCCTGCACTGGAAGCCAAGAAGAAATCTCCAGTGGGTCGACGGAATCTTCCCCCTGCTAACGCAGGCACCAAACTTCTGCTTCACCGGTCCTCTGAATCCCCTCTCATTGTGACAAGCATGGTCCCTGGAACACAGGAGCTGAATCCAAGTGACCCCGACAGTCCAGTGGTCCATCTGTCCAAATTTGGTGGAGGAAGCCCTTGCCTCCCCTCGCCAGACAGTAGTCCTGTGTACTGCCTGAACTGCAGCTGCCAGGGCTTCTGTTCATTTTTGCAAGGAATCCTGTGTGCACAGCCTAGCCCAGGTCCCTAGCACTCCGTCCTGCATTGCTGAACTTGATGAGCTGACCACCGGCTTCGTGCGACCCTCCTTTGTAGTGTTGAGATGACCGCCATGCTCAGCTTTCTTGAACCCATGTTCAAGTACTTCTGCGGGTGCTCCCTTCTTCTGTGTGGGCTCTCTGTATTACTGAGGGCCCCCTCTGTCTTCTTTTCCAAGTGGCGGCCTCCTGGTCCTTCCTGGGCCCGGGCAGCACCCATTTTCTTCTATCACAAACTTTGCAGCTAACAAGGCTTGTTTACAGTCTTTCTGCAAGGAAAGAACTCTGCGTCTTCCAGCATTCCTTGAGACATCTTCTGTGCAAAGGAGAAGTTCCTGGCATCTTCTGTTGTTGCAGAATTTTCAGCTTCTTCCACCCAGAGGCAGCCATTTTGCACCTTCATCCGGGGTTTAGTGAGCTCCTGCCCCTCCGGGACACTTTCGTAACTCTTGGACTTGGACACCTTCCTTTACAGGTCCTCAGGTCCAGGAATCCGTCTTCAGTGCTTTGCAGTCAGTTGTGGTCTTTGCAGAATCTCCTATCACGACTTTAGTGTGTTTCTGGGGAAGTAGGGTCACTTTACTCCTAGTTTTCAGGGTCTTGGGATGGGGTATCTTGGACACCCTTAATGTTTTCTTTCACTCCCAGTGACCCTCTACACACTACACTAGGCCTGGGGTCCCTAAGTGGTTCGCATTCTACTTTCTTAGTATATGGTTTGTGTTGCCCCAGGCCTATTGCATCCTATTGTATTCTACAGTGTTTGCAGTTCTTTTCTAACTGTTTACTTACCTGATTTTGGTTTGTGTGTATATTTCGTGTATTTTACTTACCTCCTAAAGGAGTATATCCTCTGAGATATTTTTGGCACTTTGTCACTTAAAAAAAGTACCTTTATTTATAGTAACTCTGAGTATTGTGATTCTTATGATATAGTGCTATATGATATAAGTGGTATAGGAGGAGCTTTGCATGTCTGCTAGTTCAGCCTAGGCTGCTCTGTTATAGATACCTCTAACAGCCTAAGCTGCTAGAACACTACTAATCTACTAATAAGGGATAACTGGACCTGGCACAAGGTGTAAGTACCATCAGGTACCCACTATAAGCCAGGCCAGCCTCCTACAATCCCCCACCCAGATAACACCCAACCACGCGCAATTTGCAGATTTGGAAGCTGTACTCACCCCCTTGTGGCTGCTGTGATGCCCTCAAGCGCCCATCCAACTCCAGATAGGCCACCACCAGTATGCGGAACATCAAGGGGGTCATGGTTCGAAGGGCACCTCTTCCTAGTTGGGAGGCCATCCCCAGCAAGGCCTCCGCCGTCTTCCTTGCCCAGTGTCTCAGGTCCTCCCACTGTTTGCGACAGTGGATGCTCCGCCTGTCGTACACCCCCAGGGTCCACACATCCTTGGCAATGGCACGCCATATATCCTTTTTCTGATGGGCGCTGATCTGCGGACAAATAAACATAGAATAATGCTATCAGTCATACCGACAGGCCTGTTATGCTGATGGCCCACCATATCCCTCCCATCCTCTTTCCCACATACATTGCCCACTGTACATGCAGCACGCTGCCCAGGACCCCTCAACTACCCCCCCTTACACGAGGCCTTCACACACAGCACTCCATGCATTCATGCCTCATGCATCGTGTACACAGTGTACTCACCTGTTGGTCTAGAGGCCCATAGAGCAATGGGTACTTGGGTAGGACCCCATCCACCAGTCTCTCCAACTCCTCTGAAGTGAAGGCTGGGGCCCTTTCCCAAGAGACTCGAGCCATGGTCGCTTCGAGACACAGGTCACAGCAGCACTTGCAGTGTAGGCCCTCTCCTGTTGAAGTTCAGGTAGCAAGTGAATGAACAGATCGAAAATGGCGGTCACGTCTGCGACGGTGCCTACCGTAACTGCCAGCGTACATCACCATTAGCTACTGAAATCCTTAGGGCCCAAAGATAACCAATGAGAAGTTGCACGGCAGTTCTTGACCACTTCCCGCAACGGGGCACAACGTCAGTGGAATTGCCTCATTTCCACATGTCACTCCACACAACATAGGCGTCCGCCATTTCAGGGTGGGGTAGGCCATGGCACCTAACTGCATCATAGCCGACATAAGCACATTTTGGAATTAACATAAACATACTGTTTCTGTCACAACATGAAATGCATTGTACAATGAGGATCTGTTGTAAACTGACCAGTTGCTCATCGTTTTTCCCCCTAGAGTACAACCAATGAGGATGAATAGGAGATGGAGACATCCCACAGTGTACAGGCCCCTGGTGGGCTTGGCAACAATGGAGGACAGGCACATTATCCTCACCTACAGACTTGATAGGGCCACAATCCAATAGCTGCGTGCCAAATTGGAGCCAGACCTGATCTCAGCTATCTGTCAGCCCACTGGGATTCCCCCTCTTGTGCAAGTCCTATCAGTCCTACATTTCTTGGCAAGTGACTCCTTCCACGAGACAGTGGCCATGGCAGCAGGGATGTCACAGCCAATGTTCTCAAACGTGCTGACCAGAGTGTTGTCTGCCCTGATGAAACACATGCACAGTTACATTGTTTCCCCCCAGGTGGAGGATTTGACCACAGTGAAGGCTGACTTCTATGCAATGGGACATGTCCCCAACATCATTGGTGCAATTGATGGGATGCATATAGCATTTGTTCCCCCTTGGTGAAATAAACAGGTCTTTAGAAATCGAAGATGTTATCACTCAATGAATGTGTAGATGGTGTGTTTGGAGGACCAGTACATCTCCCATGTCAATGCTAAGTATCCTGTGTCTGTGCACAATGTCTTTATCCTGAGGATTAGCAGCATCCCATATGTGATGGCTCAAATCCAGAGGCACCCGGTGTTGCTAATAGGTGAGCCCATGGTCCCCACCCAGTGTCTGTTGGTATATGGGTGTGGGGTTGGCCCTAAGGGTGAGTGTGTGGTATCCCTCAATATTTGAAGGTGACTCTGGTTACCCCAACCTCTCATGGCTACTTACCCTAGTGAGGATTGCTAGGACAAGGGCAGAGGAACGCTACAATGAGGCACATGGGGGTAGAAGAAGAATTATTGAGTGCACCTTTGTCCTCCTGAAGGCCAGGTTCAGGTGCCTCCACCTGACAGGTGGATCCCTGTGCTACTCACCCAAGAAGGTGTGCCAGATCATCGTGGCATGTTGCATGTTGCACAACCTGGGCTTGAGACGCCAGGTGCCTTTTCTGCCAGAGGATGGGGCTGGAGATGGGCGTGTGGCAGCTGTGGAGCCTGTGGACAGTGGCAAAGAGGAGAATGAGGATATGGAGAACAGAACAACTATCATACTTCCAGTGACACACAGGTAAGACACTGTAAGTTCACCTTCCATTGCAGTTTTGTGTAGTTATGTTTCTCTAGGCAGGCTGTTGTTCCCACTACTCTGGCCCCCACTGTACCCTTTGACATGCCTATTCACAGATCTTTTTGCCGTACCCTGGCTCCTGGTGTATTGACTGTAGCATATTACAGGCCACACCTATGTATACATAACTGTACAGTCTAATTGTAATGTCTACAGATTGTTAAACACATACATCATAAAATCATTTGACAAACTCCATACTTGTATTTTTTAAGAGGGTGTTTATTTCAGTGCTGAGAAGTCAATGGGGATATGCAGTGCGCTGGGGTGATGATGGAGGAAACTCCAGGACAGAGTTCAGTCTATTTGGATGACAGGTTCATTGTCCAAGGGGGCATATGAAGTGGAGCAATATCAGTTCAAGGTGGATAGGGTGACAGAATGGGACACAAGGGTGACAATCAGGGGAGTCTTATTTCCTGGCGGGGGTCTTGGTAATGTTCTCTGGTTTCTGCCTGGATCGCAGGGACCCTTTGTGTGGTGGTTCTCCTTCTGCAGGGGGTAGGGTGCTGGTGGCCTGTTGTTCCTGTGGCGGGATTTCAGTCCACTAGTGTTGGTGAAGGTGTAGGGCTGTTCATCGGTGTGGCTAGTGTCAGGGACCGGGTGGTGTGCCACTGCCTCCCTCATGGTGTTGGCCATTTCGGCCTGCAACCCTGCAATGGTGACCAGGGTGTTGTGGATGTCACTCAGGTCCTCCCTGATCCCCAGGTACTGTCCCTCCTGTAGCCGCTGGGTCTCCTGCAACTTGGCCAGTATCTGGCCCATCGTCTCCTGGAAATGGTGGTATGCTCCCTGGATGTTGGTGAGTGCCTCGTGGAGAGTCAGTTCTCTAGGCCAGTCCTCCCCCTGTCTCACAGCAGTCCTCCCAGCTTCCCTGTTAGCCTGTATCTCTGTCCCCTAAACCGTGTGCCCACTGACCCCAGGTCTCTTATCGTCCTGTGTTTGTGGGGTTGCCTGGTTTCCCTGTAGTGGTGGACACACTGCTGATTGACGTGTCCTGGGGACAGAGATATGGGCCCGCTGGGTGGGTGCTGTGCTGGTGTTTCCTGAGGGGGGAGGCTCTGTGATGGTATGGGACTGTGGCTGGGTAACCAACTGTCGAGAGGTCACTGATGGGCCAGGTATGTCATCCTGATCCGGGCGTGCAGAGCTGCTGTCATCACTGTGGGCCTCCTCTGTTGGGGGACTGGATGTTGCTAGCACCTCCTCTCCGGTGACGTTGTGTGGGGGACCTTTGGGGATGTACATGCAGTGTTATAGTTTCTGTGTGTCATCTTGTGCATTGGTATGTTGCCCTCTATGGTTGATATTGCCATGGCAGATTGGCCTTAGTCAGAGTTGTTATTTGGTTGGCTAGCTGATTGTCTCTAGTGTGCATGCAGTGGTGATGGTTGTCCATGCAGGTCTGTGAGTGGTGTCCATGCATTGATATATCATGCAGGGCTTGGCATTGGAGTGAGTTGTGATGGTGGGGTGTGTGGGTAGTGGTGGAGTGATGGGAGTGAGGGTGGGGGTATGTGATGGCATGCAGGTAGGGGGGGTGAAAGTAGTAAAGATCTGTCTTACCAGAGTCCAGTCCTCCAGCATTGGACAATCCAAACTACACACACCTGACACTCATACACACACCACACCAATACACTTCCACCACTATAAAACACACACCACCCACACACCACCCACATCCCTTTACGACTACAAAATAATTTACAACTGAGAGGGAGAAACACCAAGAGCACCCACAGAACCAGAGCCACAGAACACCATCACCCATACACCATCCACGCACCTCACAGCACACACCCTAAACCATCACCCCACACACCCTCACAAACACCACTCACACTACACCCATGGCACCACAAAGACACCCCAGGTTTTCTGAGGAGGAGCTAAGGGTCATGGTGGAGGAAATCATCCGGGAAGAGCCAAAGCTATTCGGATCATAGGTGCAGCAGACGTCCATTGCAAGAAAGATGGAGCTATGGAGGAGAATCGTCGACAGGGTCTTTGCCGTGGGACAGCGTCCAATAGCCAGGGATGACATCAGGAAGAGGTAGGTTGACCTACGGGGGAAGGTGCGTTCCGCGGTATCAAGACACCAAGTAGCTGTACCTCTGTACTGGCGGTGGACCCCCACCTCCTCCCCCACAACTAACAACATGAGGGGAGCAGGTCTTCGTGATCATGCATCCTGAGGATTTTGCAGGAGTAGCAGGGGGACTGGACTCCGGTAAGGCACATTTTTTACTACTGAATCCCCCCTACCTGCATGCCATCACATACCCCACCCCGTACCCTCACTCTCATCACTCCATCACCTCACATCCACCCCACCATCACAACCCACACATCCCAATACCAAGCCCTGCATGCAACCACAATGCATGGTCACCCATCACCACAGCATGCCCAGTAGAGAGACTCAGCCAGCCCACACAATCAGCAAGTACACAAGGCCAATGCGACAGGGAAACCACAATTCTATAAGGGAAACACACCCACTGCACAAGATGGCACACACAGATGTAATAACAATACATTAGCATCCCAACAGGACGCCTACCCAACGTCACCGGACAGGAGGTGACGACAGCAGCTCTGCACGCCTGGATCATGATGAACAACCTGGCCCATCAGGGACCTCTGGACAGTCGGTTACCCTGCCACAGTCCCAAACCACCACAGACCCCCCCCCCTCAGGAAACACCAGCACAGCACCCAACCAGCGGGCCCATGCCACTGTCCCCAGGACACGTCAATCAGCAGTGTGTCCACCACTACAGGGACCCCAGGCAACCCCACTAACCCAGGACGATCAGGGACCTGGGTCAATGGCAGTGGGCACACGGTTAAGGGGACAGAGGCACAGGACAACAGGGAAGGTGAGAGGACTGCTGTGCGACAGGGGGAGGACTGTTCAAGGGAACCAACCCTCCACGAGGCACTCTCAAACATCATGGGAGCATACCACCATTCCCAGGAGACCATGGGCACGGTACTGGCCAAGTTTCAGGAGACCCAGCTGCTGCAGGAGAGACAGTACCTGGGGATCAGGGAGGACCTCACAAAAATCTACAATATCCTGGTCATCATAGCAGGGGTGCTGGCTGACATGGACAAGACCATGAGGGAGGCAGTGGCACAACAAAGGGCCCCTAACACTAACCAAACCGAGGAACAGCCTTCCACCTCCGCTGGCGCTAGTGGACAGGAGGCCCCGCCACAGGACCAACAGGCCACCAGCACCCCACCCCCTGCAGAAGGAGAACCACCCCGCAAATAGTCCCTGCGATCCAGGCAGAAGACAGAGAACATTGCCAAGACCCCGCCAGGAAATAGGACTCTCCTGATAGTCACCCTTCTGGCCCACTCTGTTACCCTGTCCACCTTGAACTACCATTGCTCCACTTCATATGCCCCCTTGGACAATGCACCTGTGATATCGAGAGACTAGACTCTACCATGGACCATCCTCCACCATCACCCCAGCCCCTTGCACGTACCCCCATAATATTTAGCACAAACAATAAACACCATTGAAATATAAATCATACTGGAGTCAGTGTAATGATAGGAAAAATGTATTCTTACTCCATTCACAAAGCATTGCAACATATATGTTCATTTACTCATACCAATGTATGACAGTAGGTGGGCAGCAGTACATATAGCAGAAGCCAGAATGGGTTACAGAGAGATCTGAGAAAAGGAAACACAAAGGGAACAGTCAGTGGCCATACACAGAGGATAAGAGGCTGCCATGTACAATATCCTAAAGTATACTGAAATGTGAAGAGGAGTGACAGTCTCTTACCTGTGTGTCACTGGAAGTACTGCTGGATAATGTTTGTTCTGTTGTCCACATCTTCTTCCTCTGCCTCCTCTTCCTCACTGTTCACAGGCTCCACCACTGCCACAAGACCATCACCTGACATCAGAATGTCCTCTCCATAATCCTCCTAGTTCACCCATGTGCCTCATTGCAACGCTCCTCTGCCCTTGTCCTTGGATTCCTCATTGGGGTCAGTAGCCATGACAGGTTGGGGTAGCCAGAGTCACCTGTAAATACCGAGGGATACCTGTTAGACACACACTAACCCTTAGGGACAACCCCATACCCAGACACCAAAATATACTGTGTAGGGACCTTGGGCTCACCTATTAGCCACACCCGGTGCCTCTACAGTTGGCCCATCACATAATCGATGCTGCTATTTCTCAAGATATAGGCGTCATGCACAGAGCCAGGATATTTGGCATTCACATGGGAGATGTACTGGTTCGCCAAACACACCATTTGCACATTCATCGAAAGATAGCATTTTCTATTCCTGTACACCTGTTCATTTCTGCTGAGGCGGGACAAATGCCACATGTATCCCATCAGAGGCACTAATGATGTTGGGGATATGTCCCAGGTCATAGAAGTCAACTTTCACTGTGGCCAAATCCTCCACCTGGGGGAACACGATGTAGCTGCGTACATGTTTCAGCAGGGCAAACAACACCCTGGTCAACACGTTTGAGAACATTGGCTAAGACATCCCTGATGCCATTGCCACTGTTGTTTGAAAGGATCCACTTGCCAGGAAATGGAGCACTGACAGGACCTGCACTAGAGGGGGTATTCCTGTGGGCTGGCGGATAGCTGACTTCAGGTCTGGCACAAATTGGGCACACAGTTCTTGGATTGTTGCACAATCAAGTCTGTATGTAATGATAATGTATCTGCCCTCCATTGTCGACAGGTCCACCAGGGGTCTGTACATCGGAGGATGCTGCCATCTCACATGCTGCCCCAGCGGTTGTAGCCTAAGGAGGAGAACGGTGAGCAGAAGGTCAATTAATGTCACAGAAGCAGTGTGTGAAATCGAGAGTCAGTATATGTGCCAATATGTGCTGTGATGCAGTTAGGTGTCATGCCATGTGCCCCCCTGAAATGGCGGCTGCCTGACTTATGAGGAGGGCTAAGGGGAAATTAGGTAACTGTGCTGGCGTTGTGCAGCATCGCGGTAGGCGGTCGAAGACCTCTGCGCAACTCCGCATTGGTTATCATTGGGCCCTATGGGTTCCAGGAGCCAATGGCGATGCAGCCAGCGGTGACGGTAGGCACCGCCGCAGACGTCACTGCCATTTTCTACCCATTCACTCACTTGATAAGTGACCATCAACAGGAGAAGACCTAAACTGCAAGTGCTGCTGTGACCTGAGTCTGGAAGCTACAATGGCTCATGTGTCTGGGGAAAGGGCCCCTGCCTTCACTGCGGAGGAGTTGGAGAAACTGGTGGATGGGGTCCTCTCCCAGTACACACTACTCTACGGTCCTCCAGGCAAACAGGTCAGTACTCTGTGAGCATGATGTGTGGGCAATGCCTGTTTGGAGTGGTGTGGATGTAGGCCACATGTTGGGGGTAGCTAAGGCATCCTGGCCTGACTGCTGCATAAGAGGTGGTCAGTGTGTATGTGCGTCAGGGCATGGGTGGGTATGATGGTCCGGACGGGTGAGTAATTACATTTTCCGCTGTCTTTACCCTCTAGGTCAGCGCCGACCAGAAGAAGGGGATTTGGCATGCCATCGCCAAGGAGGTGCGGACCCTTGGGGTCTATCACAGGCGGAGCCCCACTGCCACAAGAGATGGGAGGTCCTGCACTACTGGACCAAGAAGACGGCGGAGGCCCAGCTGGGGCTGGCCTTCCAACGTGAAAGGGGTGTCCATCATACCATGAATGTTAAGAAGGGGCCGGCATGCAGCAGGGAAAAGAAGCACAACCCACCCAGCAAGGCCTCATACAAAACCAAAGAGGACAGTGCCAAGGTCCCAGCAGCGACTACCTAGGTGGGAAAGGGACACAAAAGCAAGGGCAAGTCACCTCAGGGCCCGAAGCATCCTGGAGAGGGACTGGTGGCAACCATTTCTTCAGACAGACCAGCAATTTGTACCATGGTCAGCACCTCCGCAATGACTGCCACCTGCACCGCCACCTGCCCGCCATCTGCACCACCCCCTGCAGCGCTGCTGCCACAATGACAGTCACCAGCATTCTCCCCAGGGATCAGCCATCCGAGGCTGCTGGAGATGGCCTGGTGTCTCCCTCCACTATTACAGACACCTGCACCATGGGCAGCACTGGCGGCATCTCTGCCGCAGACACCGCCACAGCCACCACCACCTGCACAGCCATATGCACCGCCACATGCCCAGACGGTGCCACAACACCGGACAGCAGCAGTATCTCCAGTGGGCAGCCGTCCGAGACTGCATGAGACGTCCTGAACCCTGCACACACCACATGAGGCACCACCACCAGCACTGGCACTATCAGCAGTTTGCAGCCTAAGTCGCCGCAGGATGGAGTGGGGCTCTGGCTCCTTGGAGTATCATGCTACCTGTTCCCTGCACATCTTGTGGCTCAGACACCCAGGTGAGAGGAAGTTAACTGCCACACCCCTGGTGCAGCATCACTGGGCACAATGCCCCCTCCAGAACCAGTGGAGAGATGAATCCACTCCCCCAGTCCTTGGCAGGATGAAGCACACTGGGCACAAGGCCCCCTCCAGAACCAGTGGAGAGATGCATCCACTCCCCCAATCCTTGGCAAGATGAAGCACACTGGAAACATGCACTCCCCCAATCCTTGGCAGGATGAAGCACACTGGGCACAAGCCCCCCTCCAGAACCAGTGGAGAGATGCATCCACTCCCCAGTCCTTGGCAGGATGAATCACACTGGGTACAATGCACCCTCCAGAACCAGTGGAGTGATGCATCCACTCCCCCAATCCTTGGTAGGATGAAGCACATTGGGCACAAGGCCCCCTCCAGAACAAGTGGAGTATCAAATCCACTCCCCCAATCCTTGGCAGGATGAAGCACACTGGGCACAAGGCCCCCTCCAGAACCAGTGGAGAGATGCATCCACTCCCCCAATCCTTGGCAGGATGAAGCACACTGGGCACAATGCCCCCTCCAGAACCAATGGAGTGATGCATCCACTCCCCCAATCCTTGGCAGGATGAAGTACACTGGGCACAAGGCCCCCTCCAGAACCAGTGGAGAGATGCATCCACTCCCCTAATCCTTGGCAGGATGAAGCACACTGAGAAACCACTCCCCAGGACCAAGTAGTGGGCAAATCACCCTATTGAGAGACTGTGGCTTTGCACTCCCCAGGACCAAGTAGTGGGCATGGAACCCCCTCGAGGAGCACCATGCTCCGGCCGGTCGGAGTGTTAAAGTGGCTGTCTATGTTGGCGGTTTCCGCTGTGGTCATAATCCCATTTTTTTTACCACTGGCCTGTTGGTGGTGTTACCTCCACTTTAACATCGACCACCAGGGTTGTAATAAGGGTCATAGGGGGTCATTCTGACTCCCGCCGGGCGCGGTCACCGCGCGCCCGGCGGGAGCCGCCAAAATACCGTACCGCGGTCGGAAGACCGCGGTGGGTATTTTGAGGTTTCCCCTGGGCTGGTGGGCGGCCTCCAAAAGGCCGCCCGCCAGCCCAGGGGAAACCGTCCTTCCCACGATGAAGCCGGCTCGTAATCGAGCCGGCGGAGTAGGAAGGTGCGACGGGTGCTACTGCACCCGTCGCATATTTCACTGTCTGCTAAGCAGACAGTGAAATACAAGCGGGGCCCTCTTACAGGGGCCCCTGCAGTGCCCATGCCATTGGCATGGGCACTGCAGGGGCCCCCAGGGGCCCCGCGACACCCCCTACCGCCATCCTGTTCCTGGCGGGCGAACCGCCAGGAACAGGATGGCGGTAGGGGGTGTCAGAATCCCCTCGGCGGCGCAGCAAGCTGCGCCGCCTTGGAGGATTCCAACGGGCAGTGGTAAACCGGCGGGAGACCGCCGGTTTACCCTTTCTGACCGCGGCTGAACCGCCGCAGTCAGAATGCCCTCGGGAGCACCGCCAGCCTGTTGGCGGTGCTCCCGTGGTCGGTGGCCCTGGCGGCCACCGGCCGCCAGTGTCAGAATGACCCCCATAGTGTATTGTTATGAGTAAAGTAGTGTAGAGTGCATTGGCTTTGACTGCAGTGCAGTTGAGTGCAGGGGCATAGAATATAGTAGAGTGGCACAGGTTAGAGTGCAGTGGTGTAGAGTGGAGAGCGGTAGAGTGGAATGGTGCAGAGTGAAATAGAGAGGCATAGAGTACAGTGTCACAGAATAGATTGTTTCAGAGTAGAGTGCAGTGTCATAGAGTGTAGAGCATAGTCTGCAGTTTCATAGACTGCAGTGGTGCAGAGTAGATTAGAGTTGCTTAGAGTGGATCGGCATAGTGTTCAGTGCCGTAGAGTGGAGTGATGCAGAGTAGAGAGGGGCAGAATGCAGTAACATAGAGATTAGCACCCTATAGTGTGGTGGCATAGAGAGCAGGAGAGCGTCATAGTGTAGAGTAGTGCAGAGTAGAGTGCAGTGGCATAGGTTGCAATGGTGCTGAGAGGAGTGGTGGAGCGTTCAGTGGCATGGAGTGCAGTTTCGCAAAGAAGTGATGCAGAGTGAGGCGGCATAGAGTGCAATGTCCTGGAGTGGTGCAGAGTGGCATTGAGTACAGTGGTTCAGAGTAGATTAGAGTGGTGTAGAGTGCCATGACATAAAGTACATTGGCATAGAGTGCAGTAGCTTATAGTGTAGAGCACAGTGATGGAGACTAGATTGGCATAAACCGTAGTGGTGTAGAGTGCCCTGGTTTTGAGTAAAGCGGTGCTGAGTGCATTGGTGTAGAGTGCAGTGTTGCAGAGTAGGATGCAGTGGTGCACAAAAGAGCACTGTGGTGTAGAGTAGAATGTAGTGATGCAGAGTGAAGTGGAGTAGTGCAGGGTGGGGTGATGCTGAGTGGTTTGACACCAAGTGGTGTGATGCTGAGTGCAGTGGCATGCAGTAGGTTTAAGTGGAGTGGTGCATAGTACAGTGACATAAAGAAGAGTGGCACAGAGTGTGGAGTAGACTTGAGAGGCATATAGTAGATTGGTACAGAGTGCACCTGCATAGAGTAGAGTGGTACAGAGTAGATGCAGTGGAATAGAGAGCAGTATTGCAGAGTAAAGTGGCATAGAGTGGAGTGGAACACAGTGGAATGGTATAGAATGCAGTGGCAAAGAGTGCACTGGTGCATACTAGAATATTATGGGGTAGAGTGCATTGTCATAGAGTAAAGTGGCATAGAGTAGCAAGACATACAGTGAAGTGATATCGAGTAGAGTGGGGAAGAGTAGAGGGCAGTGAGCAGTGACACAGTGTGGAGTGGTGCAGGGTAGACTGCAGTGGTGTGGGAAGGTACAGAGTAGACTGAAGTGAAGTAAAGAGAATTATACATGGTGTACAATATTGGCATTGCAAACAACACAACATTTGCACAGACATACAGTTTTACTGATAAACAATATTGTGTGTAAATGTTATCACCTAGTGTATTGACAGATTTTTTTTTTTTATCATACTAAAATATTTGGTAAGAACACAATTTAAAAGTCCGTTTTCAGAAATCCAATACTGGTGGAAGAATACAGTAAATAGGGTTTGGGTAATGGGAGGGATTTTCTCAAGTTCGACAGCCTAAAATAAATAGAGAAAGCAAATAGAACGGAAGCAAACCTGAGCTACAAACCACAAAGCCAAGGGTAAGCAATGGGTAAAAATGCACTCCGAGGAAGCTTTCCAAATGTCTCCAAGATATTGTTAGAAAACCAGATAGCTGCACTCTCTGGTAGGCTTTGACCTAAAAGCAAGATGAACTTAAAATGTAATCCAGTTCACGGGCTTGTTTATATATAGGTAATACAAATAAATATGCAACTTGTTTTCTAACTCCGAAAAAAATGTCTGCCATACGGAATCTGTAGACAAATCTAGTGATTGGAAATTGTAGACATCATATTCCAGTTTACACTTTGTGTAACTGGACAGAAGAATCAGAGTTTACATCACAAATATGTGTGCTGGTCAAGAAACTAATGGACAGAACAGTAATAACAAATCTTCTAGTAAGTTGTTATTAGGTCCAGTCAAGAAATCAAGTCAATCATCTAGAAAAATAAGTAATTATGATATGACAACTTTAACATCAGTTAAGCTGAAAAGATACGCAGCTGAAACCAAAGGCCAGATGTAGGTAAGTCTGAGTTTGCGACATGCAAATTGCGAGTCTGAGCGACTCGCAATTTGCAATTCGCAAACCCAGATGCAGGATGGTGTCCCTGACACCATCTGCAAATCGCAGGGGGGTCGCAAAGACCCACCTCATTAATATTAATGAGGTGGGTCGCAATTTGCGACACCCTTGCAATTCGCAGCACTCACAGGGATTGTGGCCTGCTGGAGACAGCAGACCACCATGTCTGTGACTGCTTTTTAATAAAGCAGTTTTTTTTTGTATTGCAGCCCGTTTTCCTCAAAGGCAAACGATTTGCATTACACACGAAAAAATGAAACGTTTTTGTTTCATTGTTTCAGAGCAGGCAGTGGTCCATAGGACCACTACCTGCTCTGAAGAAATGTTTTCATAGCCATTCACAAAGGGGAAGGGGTCCCATGGGGACCCCTTTCCTTTTGCGAATGGGATGGCACCCATTTGAAATGGGTGCTAACTGTGAATTGCTTTGCGACCGCGTTCGCGGTCACAAAGCAATTCTACATCGCGATGCGAATCGCAAATAGGAAGGGAAACATCCCTTCCTATTTGCGAGTCGCATTCCCATTTTGCGAGACGGTAACCAGGTTACCGACTCGCAAAATGGGAATGAGCATCGCAATGTGCGTTTTGCATGGCGCAAACAGCGAAATTCACTGCTTGCACCATGAAAAACGCTTGCTACATCTGGCCCTAAGGCCCTCATTATGTGATGTGTGTACTTCCTGATGGGCCTCATAACTCTTTTTCTGGCCCAATCAGGAACTATAAAGTGTGTGAAGTTCCTACAGGATTTTCGTGAATTTATCCAGAGTTTTCAGATGCTGTAATCTCTGGATTAACCACTAGGGTCAATTAGGTATCACTGAAATATGCAGATTGAATAATCTATTCTCTTGGCAATTCCTCAATATTCGGGGGATCCGAAATCCCTGTTAATTCTGCAGTTAATTGGTCTTCAGTATTGTTAGCTCCAAAGGAGCAGAATTAGAGGCCCCATGTCTGTGGACCTTGTGATGGGGCATATAGAGGTAGATATTACATGGTAGAGTTAAAGTGATTGCCTATGGTAGGTATGTCTGCTCTCAAATTCTCCTTCAAACAGCCCGGACACAGGTTACCACTATAGACTCAATCATAATTTAAGGTGGTGCCCACTCACTACAATTTAATGTCATGAGTCCCCAAAACTAACAATACAACACAACACACCTGTCAATATCAACATGCTACTCTTGCTATAGTCAAGGAAAATGAGAAACATTACAAAGCTTAATCCCATTAGTGACAGAATCATGTAACTCTTTCCTCACTCTCTGCCATGAGGGAAGCAAAAGTATAGGCACTTCAACACACATGCATTAGCTGACTGAGGTAGCCAATCAATGCATCCTACAATTCTTCAGGCAGAGGTCAGGTAGAGAAGAGGCTTACAGCTATTAACCGAGAGTTAAAATTCTTTCATCAGATGACTAATCAAGGTTAAGGAGCAGTCACCTGAAACATGCCACACCATGAAATCTCAGCCAAAAATTGCTAATATTGGCAAAGACAGTAGGTTTGGCTTTAATGAGCAAAGTCTCATAAAACATGGGCACTTACAAATGCTATTTGCATGTGTTTCGTGCACAAATAAACTATATTACATGAAAACCTTCCCTTTTTGCTTTGCCAATACCAAGAAATAAGTAGCAACAATTGGATGCTTCTTCATGGAAAGGCTATATAGAAATTAAAGTACTGAATGTAACAACCAATGTGATGAGTGTGTGCAATTTTCAGATGCATAGTAGTCCATCATGCATACTAGTCAAAGCCTTTCCTGAAAATGGAATAATATACCAAACAGCCAATAGCCTGAGGTAAGCGAGTTATACACATCTGGGTGGGGCACAATATCACTGTGTGTATGTTAGAGCTAGAAACAATATTTCTTGTGGACAGCTGTTGTGTCACACCAGACCAAATAATGGAAGTGAGAAGTCATGTATTTTTGAGTTATTCACCTGTCATCAAAAGTTAATGAGAAAATATGAACTTTTGCAGTGTTGGGGTAGTGATGTATTATGCCAGTTGAACCACAAGCCTATTGTCCCTATAAAACTAGTTTTACACCTATAAATTACAGAGTCAGAATTTGCTTACAACTATGAATCCATGTCTGCAACAATGTAAGGGCCACTTAGACTTCTGCATTTTAAGACCGATTAGGGTGCACTGATGCATATGTGACTTTGATAGTAATCTCTTTACTAAATTTCTAATTGGCAAACTTTGTTAATGAGTGCAAGTAGCCATGATCTATGAGAAATGATTCTACTAGATATACGGAATTTGTTTATAGAGGGAGTGCCCACCTGACATTGAAAACCACTTAGGGGTCAACAAATTATATTTTGAGTTTTTCCCTTCTTTCAGGGGGCAGTCATTATGCAAAGGGGAGGCACAATCACCCACCCTGTGGGAATGGAAAATGTGTCTGCCATTTTTTTAAGCTTATGCTGCGTGTAGCCTTTTTAGCACCCCCAGGCAGAATAACAGTTTGAAGGAGGCATCATTAGAAAGGGTAGAGTAGGGTGTACTCTGAGCAAGGTATTTGGTTTGTTTGGAGGGAGCATCAGCCTCTACACATGGGTCAACCCACCCTAGTGCCAAATATGATTAATTGATTTTTCGCTTGATACTCGCCCACAAGAAAAGGAACACTTTAGTAGTCATTATTTTATTATGTCTGATGTCTGAGGCATTTACTGGCACACTTAGATGGCATATTAAAAAAAGAGGGGCCCAGTAACCCATGATATATGCTGCAGAGAGTAAGAGTAAAATGTGAATGGTACAATGACTGATTAATGCCTGACATGGGCTCACTCATTTTCCCAATGTATGTTGTGCAGAGTAAAAGTAAAATATGAGTGGCACAATAACTGATTCATAGCTTAAATTGCCTGACACATTGCCCTATGCGGTTGTAGGTGGAAGTAAAATGTGAATGGCTGAATATCGGATCAGTGCAGATGTGTGCTCACCCATTGCCCTATGCATGTATGCTGTTCTGGGTTAAAACAAAATATGATTGGCACAGTATTAGATGAATGACTGAAGTGGGCTCACCTATTGCTCCGCATTACACACTGTGCTAGGTGGAAGCCAAACATGAATGAAACTTTAACTGACCTATGGTGAATTGGGCTCACTCATTACCCCAATGTACGTTGCAGTGGGTGGCAGTAAAATGAGAATGGCACAATAACTGATCAATGGCTCAACTGGGCTGACACATTTCTATGTGCTGTTGTGGGGACAATAGCAAAATGTGAATAATTGAATAATAGATCAGCGACTAAAGTTGGCTCACTTATTGCTCCATGGCATTTGCAGTGCTGGGCTAGAGTAAAATGTTTGTGACATAAAAACTGATCGGTGGCTAAATTGAGCTCACCCTTTGCACCATGATGAATGGTATGTTGGGTGGAAGTAAAATGTGAATGATACAATAACTTATCAATTGCTGAAGTGGGCTGACACATTGCCCTATGCAGAGGCAAAACACAAATGACTGAATAAGTGATCTGTTGCTCCAGTGGGCTCACCAATAGCCCATTGATTCATGCTGTGCTAAGAGGTAGTAAATGTGAATGGCACAAAAACTGATGAGTGGCTGAAGTGGACTGACACATTGCCCTATGCTGGGGTGGGCAGAAAAAGAGAGGCGCATGGCACACGTGGTTAACCTCATTGAGAGACATCTGCATTCTGTTCTTTCATGATGGACATGTAATCTAAGGTCACAGAAATTATGTGATTTTGCAGTTGCTGAAGTTTCCTCAAAATTATAGATTAGGAGTGTTTGCCACATTATTCACCATCTGCAGCGTATCTGAAGATTTTAACAAAAAAAAAATTCTACTTCAAATAGATCACAAGTTACTAAATGTAGGAAAGTACCATCTTGCCTGGCATGGTGCCCTCATTTTCACTTGTGTGTCAGTTTGTTTTTGCCTGTCTCAATGGGATCCTGCTAGCCAGAACCCCAGTGCTCATAGTTGTGGCCTGAAGGTGTGTTCCCTGTGTGGTGCCTAACTGTGTCACTGAGGATCTGCTAATCAGAACCTCAGTGCTTATGCTCTCTCTGACTTCAAAATTGTCACTGCAGGCTAGTGAACATTTTTACCAATTCTAGTTGCCACACTGTAACACCCTTATAATTCCCTAGTATATGGTACCTAGGTACCCAGGGTATTAGGGTTCCAGGAGATCCCTATGGGCTGCAGCATTTCTTTTGCCACCCATAGTGAGCTCAGACAATTCTTACACAGGACTGCCACTGCAGCCTGAGTGAAATAACATCCATGTTATTTCACAGCCATTTAACACTGCACTTAAGCAAATTATAAGTCACTTATATGTCTAACCCTCACTTGATGAAGGTTAGGTGCAAAGTTACTAAGTGTGAGGGCACCCTGGCACTAGCCAAGGTACCCCCACATAGATCAGGGCAATTTCCCCAGACTTTGTGAGTGCGGAGACACCATTACACGTATGCACTACATATAGGTCAATACCTATATGTAGCTTCACAATGCTAACTCCAAATATGGCCATGTAACATGTCTAAGACCATGGAATTGTCCCCCCATGCCAAATCTGGTATTGGGGTGCCAATGCCATGCATCCCTGGGGCTCCATTATGGACCCCGGGTACTGCCAAACCAGATCTCTGGGGTTTTCACTTCAGCTACCGCTGCTGCCAACCCACAGACAAGTGTCTGCCCTCCTGGGGTCTGGACAGCCCAGTCCCAGGAAGGAAGAACAAAGAATTTCCTCTGAGAGAGGGAGTTACATCCTCTCCCTTTGGAAATAGGTGTTAAGAGCTGGGGAGGGGTAGCCTCTCCCAGCCTCTGGAAATGCTTTGAAGAGCACAGATGGTGCCCTCCTTGCATAGGCCAGTCTACACCAGTTCAGGGAACCCCCAGTCCCTGTTCTGGTGCAAAACTGGACAAAGGAAAGGGGAGTGACCACTCCCATGTCCATCACTACGCCGGGGGGGACGCCCAGTGCTCCTCCAATGTGTCTCAGACCTCTGCCATCTTGTTTCCAGAGGTGTGGGGGTACTCTGGAGGCCTCTGAGTGGCTAGTGCCAGCAGGTGATGTCAGAGAACCCTCCTGATAGGTGCATACCTGACTAGGTGGCCAATCCTCCTCTGAGGGCTATTTAGGGTCTCTCCAGTGGTCTTTTCCTGAGATTACGAATGCAAGAGCTCACCAGAGTTCCTCTGCATCTCCCTCCTCGACATCATCCCAGGATCGACCGCTGACTGCTCCAGGACACCTGCAAAACTGCAACAAAGTAGCAAGAAGACTACCAGTGACATTGTAGCGCCTAATCCTGCCAGCTTTCTCGACTGTTTCCTGGTGGTGCATGCACTGGGGGCTGTCTGCCTTCACCCTGCACTGGAAGCCAAGAACAAATCTCCTGTGGGTCGACGGAATCTTCCCCCTGCTAACGCAGGCACCAAACTTCTGCTTCACCAGTCCTCTGGGTCCCCTCTCCTCGTGACGAGAGTGGTCCCTGGAACACAGGAGCTAGATCCAAGTGACCACAGCAGTCCAGTGGTCCATCTGTCCAAATTTGGTGGCGGTACCAGTGCTGCCTGCTTCTGGGTGGACTCTCTGTATTTCTGAGTGCCCCCTCTGTCTCCTCTTCCAAGTGGCGACCTCCTGGTCCTTCCTGCGCCCGGGCAGCACCCTTTTTCTTCAACCACGACCTTTGCAGCTAGCAAGGCTTGTTTGCAGTCTTTCTATGTAGAAACAACTCTGTGTCCTCCAGCACATCGTGGAACATCTTCTGTGCAAAGAAAAAGTTCCTGGCACCTTCCATTGTTGCAGAATCTTCAGCTTCATCCACCCGGAGGCAGTCATTTTGCACCTTCATCCGGGGTTTAGTGGGCTCCTGCACCCCCCCGGTCACTTTTGTGACTCTTGGACTTGGTACCCTTCCTTTACAGGTCCTAGGGTCCAGGAATCCATCTTCAGTGCTTTGCAGTCAGTTGTGGGCTTTGCAGAATCTCCTATCTGGTGAAGTAGGGTCACTTTACTCCTACTTTTCAGGGTCTTGGGGTGGGGTATCTTGGGCACCATTAGTTTTTTCTTACACTCTCAGTGACCCTCTACACACTACACTAGACCTGGGGTCCCTAAGTGGTTCGCATTCCACTTCCTTAGTATATGGTTTGTGTTGCCCCTAGGCTTATTGCATCCTATTGTATTCTACAGTGTTTGCACTACTTTTCTGTTTACATAACTGATTTTGGTTTGTGTGTATATTTTGTGTATTTTTACTTACCTCCTAAGGGAGTATATCCTCTGAGATATTTCTGACACATTTTCACTGTTGTAAGGTGAGTCATTAGTTGTGTGGCCTGCACAAGTAACGAGTCCAAACACGACCGCCACTGGGAACCAAACACCCCATTGTAGCGCTTGACTCTCATAGGGTAGCGTTGCAGAGCAGTCCAAGGCTTACTCAAGGGAGGTGGTGTGGGCTAGTAATCCCCATTCACGAGCACACTAGCATGACTCTCAATAAATTAATGTCCAGTCTGTGCTTTTTCTTTTGATAAAGTAAAAGTACATTTATTATTCACACCCACTACTCAATACTATGCAACAATCTACAAATATATACAAAGTGATAGAATCACTCTGGGCAAACATTATGTAATCTCTCAGGTCTCCTCAAGGGAGAGTATAATCCAACAATCCACATGGCAAAACAATCCAAGTGCCCCCCTTGCAACATTTCAACATTTGACAGTATTCAACATTTTGACAGTACAGTGCAATGTTGACACCTACATTTGTGATTAAATACTTCCATCTTGCAAAGAGGTGGCTGTCAGTATCATTATTCAAATTAGCATAATCAGGGAACATATGGGACCAAATTCTAGCACTATAACCATCAGGATTACTTTTAGATTGCTCCTAATTGACCATAAAATAGTAGTACAATACATGGGGCAATACCAACCTATGGTAGGCACCCGTGCACAAGCAGGAACAAAAGCTCATGGAAGCATGTGCTTCATATTCCAGTCCAACCCTTGAGGGGTTATCTTTCATGTGTCCCACTCTACCTAGGGTGGGGACACCAACCAATGTTGGGGGGAGGCTGCGCTGCTCCTGCAGCTACCCCTGTCTCCTGGTACTCCTTTGGTGGTGGCCCCATCTCCCCGGAACCACCACAGCCGTTTTGGGGGCTCCAATGGCAGCCCCTGCCCGCAAAGCATGCTGGGGCAGCTGCATAAATGATGAGCGGCTCTCTCGCTAAGCTGGGGAGAGCCTCTGTGCCATTTCCTTTTTCCCTTTCTCCTGGGGGTGCCGGTCCCACCCAGACACCCCCGCACCATACGGAGGATCACTCATTGGAGGGCGGCCCAGGGAGCCCACACCTGGCCGCCCCCGCCAGCTCCCCGCACTGTCAGCACCTCCGGGGGCTGCCGCAGGAGCTGGCCTGCTGCCTAAGGTCTGCCCGCTCCAGTGGGCAGACACAGAAATGCTTGTGGCCGGACGGGCCGCACGGGGGAGTGCAGCGGCACTCCCCCCTTCCTTCTGGTATCTTCAGGGCCCCGGGATGGGGTCCAGGGCCCCTCCTCCTCGTGGTGGGGAGCGCGACGGCGCTCCCCGAGGTCGTCTTCTTCTTGGGGCCCCGGGATGGGGTCTGGGGCCCCTCCTCTCCTTGGTGGGGAGCTCAACGGCGCTCCCCGAGGCCCTCCTCTGCTTGGGCCCTGGGATGGGGTCCGGGGCCCCTTTTGGCCATCTTCACAGGGAGCGCAACAGTGCTCCCCAACTTCCCTTCTGCTGGGGGGTGCGCAACAGCACCCCCCCATTCCTCACTTCTTCGCGGGGAGCGCAATGGCGCTCCCCGGCTTGTCTTTGCCGCTGGGGGCCCCGGGATGGGGTCCAGAGTCCTTTCCCACAGCGGAAGGGGGGTGCGCGACGGCGCCCCCCCATCTGATGACAAAAAATTAACCAGGCTTCAAGGGGCCCTGGGCCGGGGTCCCGGGCCCCCTTCCTCTTCAGAGAGGGGGAGTGCTTCGGCACTCCCCTTTGTTCCTCTTCCCCCTGGGCAGCCCCCAGGCCCTGGCCCACCCTAGGGGCACAGTCTCAAGCAGCTGCAGAGCTCCACGCGCTTCTAGCTGCTTTCCCAAAGGTCAAAGGTCGCCATCTTTTGTCCTGTGGTATCTCGGGCCCCCAAGGGCCGATTTTCATCATTCTTGTGTCGTTCCGCTCCTGGTGACAAGCCTCTGCCACCAGGAGCACTCTTCTTGGGCCTCCTGACCCGTAAGTGTCCCATATCATCAGGGAGCCAGTCCCACTGACTCCCTGCGCCAATCTTTCCTCGGGGTTCCCTCTTTTCCTTCTGGGCAGCGCGCTCTCCTTGCTCTAGCCCAGTCCTTCCCCTAACTAGTCCTCTGGTGGGGTAAGGGGGCCAGCTCTCCTGGCCCTGGCATTCGCCTTGCTGGCCTGGAATCCTTCAGGGGCAGAGTCCCTGCCCCAAGGGCAGTCAGGAGGTTCTTCCTTCCAGTTGTCCATGACGCCCGTCTGCAGTCCCAGTGTCCAGCAGTGAAGCACAGCCAAGAGAGAGCTCTCCCCTGTGCAGGACCTTTTAAGTGGGGGCAGAAGTGTCCAGCAGGTCTGCACCTCTGGCCTATCCAGATGTGCCACATCACTTCCTTGCCCCTGTCCCTTCCTTCTTGCACAGTCTTCTGGGATAGCTCAAAATGGCAACCTCCAGGAGTTAGTTGCCACATGTGCTCTGAAAGTCTCAGCCTCTCCTCCATGACATTCCTTGCAGGGCTTCTCCAGCCTGCTCCTGGCACGGAATGACAGCTGGCTGATTAATGCAAGGCCCTGCTCCAGCAACTAGGCAGAGCAGTAATTGGCCCTAATCCTGAGCTGAGTCAGAGAAAGATGACATCCCTGGATGACCCATAAGTTGTACAACTATGCTCTTGTAACCGTCTGCATCATTCTTTTCTTACGGTGGACCCCAGAGAACTGGAGTTGCACCCTAGGCCCTCCTTTCCCATTGACATTCAATGGAGTATCCCCCCAATGCAAATACCTTAAGCACATTGACATTGGCATTGAACTGGGTGTCCCTACAGTGAAAAGACAGTAAGCACACTGACTCTCCCTCACATGTATACATCCCTCTCATGAGTCCTACTCCAGGTCACCACCCACTCTGCATAGTTCCTCCTGCACCAGGACTACCTAAGCGCAGTTCTTGGGCTGCGCACACCAGGAATCCTCCTCCCACAGCCCTCACATGGGTGCACATCCATGCGCACACATGATCACATGTAACCTGCCCGGGGCCTCCTGCCCTTGCTGCGCCACAGCAGCCTTTCCTTAGCACGGCGGCACCGGCGGTAAATACGCGCTGTCCATTTCACCATGTGTTTACTGTGCGTAAGTCACCTCATAGGAGGCTTCCTCACAGTAAACAGTCAAAAACCAAGTGGTCAAAAATCAAAAAATTAGGGCAGACCTGATGGTCAGAACCGTCCTCTAACAATCACTAAAATAAAGTACCTTTATTTTTAGTAACTCTGAGTATTGTGATTCTTATGATATAGTGCTATATGATATAAGTGGTATAGTAGGAGCTTTGCATGTCTCCTAGTTCAGCCTAAACTGCTCTGCTATAGCTACCTCTATTAGCCTAAGCTGCTAGAACACTGACCTGGCACAAGGTGTAAGTACCATCAGGTACCCACTATAAGCCAGGTCAGCCCCCTACACTAAAACACTGCTATACGCATTACAGTGCCAGGGAAGACCTCAGTAAAGGTTGACTGGTCACCTTTTTGCTGCCTATTGTTATATTTGGGTGTTAACTCATACTAGTGAAGTGAAACCTATGCCCACATAATGTTTACAAGTGTCAAGAGGAAAAGATAATGAAGTATTACTATCATAAAATGTACTACATTAGACCACATATTTTGGTCCAACCTGCTGCATAATACCAGTGGCCCTGACGTTGTCTCTTAAAGATGCTTCTCCTGGCATCAGAAACAAATTTGGTAAAATGTCCTTATGCCTCATTGCGTGTGTAACAACTGGAAGTAATGTTTTCCTTCTTTTTCTCTTTTAGCTTCTTTGGAGAATTTTTCTGCACTGTGGCATGAAGTCAGATAAGTTTTTCTCCTTTTTGAGACTGTTGTTGTGATCAAACTTAACTACACTCTTGCTCTCAGAATATAGCATTCTATTCTTTCTGTTCATAGCACACACAAACAGCATTCATTACTACAAGCATCTCTTCATTCTATCTAAGCCACAATGTTTTATATGGGAAACAGAGGTGGCATCTCATTGGATAACTGCTGCCCAGGCTCTAAATTAAATAATGGAGAAGAGCTATGAGGTAGCGTCAAATACTAAGGCAGCATCTGATGGAGAGGGTCAGGGAGCAGAACCTGGAATTTAATTTTCAGTCAGAGTTCCTTCCGCTGTTGACTTGGCTTCCAGTGATTCTGAGGAACATGTTCATGGCAGTCATGATGTCCCTTCGCAAGCACAATTTGTGCAGCGGATGTGACAGGGTAGGTCGATCTGGGTTACAGGTATGGATAGCACTGGGTACAAGCAGAGTGCTCACATGAAGTTCTTCTAAGTTAGTTCTTCAACATATTTCCCCATTAACTGCAGATTCAGGATGTAAGATAACTATTAAAAGTTTTGTGCCTATGGACTACTTCCATCTTTTTCTGAGGGAAGACTTCTTTGTGGAAATTCTGTACTGAATAGGTATGCTTGTCACTCAGTAGCTAAGGGAGCATTGAGGCACTCCAAGCACGCACTCTAGGGCATACCTGGGGTCTCCATTTCAATTGCGGAGTTGAAAAAAAATTCTGGTTATGAAAATAGTGCACACACCAGTTGTACTGCCTGCTGGTCTACATCTGTGGTTTACATTTATGGTCTACATTTGCTGGTCTACATCTATGATTTATATCTATGGTCTACATCTATCACCTTCACAATTGGCCATGACTACAGACAGGTTTTTGATTTTGCAAGCTATATTGCATTTGAATTATATTTCTTCTTCATTTGCCCGGTGCCATCCAGCACATGAAAGACTGTTCAGAATTTGACCTGCCATGTAATTTGTCTCCTATGTTTCCAGAGATTTATATTCCTGGAAAGAATGTAGCAGTTGTTGAGTTTTTGATCTTGTACAAAGGGTGAATACTGTTCATGCAGTACACACCAAGCAAAAGAGTATGTTACAGCATCAAGATGCACATGTAGTTGTGTTCTTCACTGGTTTTGTGCACAGCTTGAGAGTATATACTGGGAAGGACTCCACAATAAGTCCTACAGGATACCATTCCACACTAGGAATTAGTGAGAAGATTGTGTGGGAGTTTGCCCAATCTCTCTTTCATAAAGGTAATAACATTTATATTGGTGACTTGTCAATAGGAGTTTAGCTGTTAGTGAACTGTGCAAAGCTGACACAATAAACTACTTGCTGTCAAATTCTCAGATAGGTGGGAAGTATATGTGCTCACTGCACATCATGATGAGATCCCTTCTTCGGTCAAGGTTTATGGTCAGTTGGCAGAAGTCCACAAGCTCACCTATATACTTGATTATAACAAGTATATGGGTGAAGTAGATAAAAACGGCCAGGTTCTTCAACTATATAAAACAACTCATAAACTCACACATGGTATAAAAGGTTGGATACCTTCCTGATTGAGTTGACAACATACAATGTATATGTTGTCAGTCCGCAAACTGACCACTGGAAGACTAATGCCTTTCCTTGGCTTTCAGTTGACTGCCATTGAAATCATTACTCTGTTTCGTATGTTGTGGAGGATGCTGCAAGGCTGCAGGATAGGCATTTTGCAACAGAAGAAAAGAGTCATTGATGTCTCTGATGCATAGTTTATATGTGGCAAGAAAAGAGGCAGGAGAGTAGATATTAGTGTTCCCAATTTCCATCTCAGTCTGGCCTGTGTTTCCAACTTGCTTCTTATTGTAATACAAAAGTAAAGTTCTGGGTAACTGACTGAAGGGGAGCATACAAACTAAGAGTAAGTATCTGCCCCAAATGGCTATTCATGGATGCATTCCTTTCAAAGCCAATCACTTTAGTGGAAATTCTTCCATCTATTTGGAATGAAGAACTGTAATCCAAGACTTTTTGTTTCAAAATTGTATTTGACCCATTGTGCCTTTATAGACTTTAGTAAATAGCCACATAGTGCCTTTAAATTTAGTTGCATGCCACCTTCATCCTCTGCTAATATGTGGAGGATGTTCTGTACTCTGTATTATAAGTGAATTGTAGGCAATGCACTGCATGTAGCAGTGAACAGGACATGCACTAAATTTTGACCGAGAATGCTGTCTACATGACATTAAGGCCCTTATTCTTTTTAGAAGTGCTCTTCATGGAGTAAGTCTGCACCATCATGTTTGCCCTGGTTTTAAAGGTAAATGCGCTCACTCTGTCTGATGAATAGGACACAAGAGTGTCCTCAGACGTGTCCTAAGACACTGCCAACGTACTTTCCATATACTGATGTAGTGAAGTGAGTGTGCTGAATGTGTATGAAAGACAAGTCTTCCCAAGCCTCAGGAGGCTGCATGAGGAGGTGTTAGTAAAGGTAATATGGTACCCTCTCAGTATTGGAAGAGAACATACACTATGCCGTGATGGAGTACACAGTCCTTTAAACCCTAAGGCTCTTATGTCCATGTGTATGAAGACATTTAGCATTTCCTCACGGTGCAAATCACAATTTAGTGTTGTTAGGAAATGCAAAATGCTATTTCGGTGTGTACAAAAGGCATTTGCGATTGAGCAAAATGTGATTTTTATCCACTAAAAATTGCATTTTGGCTATTGCTAAATCAGAAATTGTTAATATTGATTTCCAAATAGTGAATCATTAACTGCATGTACAAAAGATTTCCTCTTTGTGAATAGTCACAAAATGGGCATTTAAGAAACGCAATTACCTTCAACCCGGTTCTGGTAGTAACCAGGAGCAAGCTATAAATAGACACCCAAAATGCATCAGGCCCTTTCAGAATAAAGGCCCTTATTTTGGCAAGAAGGATGAGGACTTTGGCTGGCAGGCAGAAAAGGAAGAGGAGACAGGAGAGGACATTTACGTTGGGGATGACCTGTTTAAACAAACAGAGGAGGAGATATTGGAGACGTACAGACTCAGTAGTGAGTTAATCCTGGTACGTGTTGCTGGGTTACAACATCAGCTACAGATCCTAACTTTCCGGAGCAATGCAATCCCACCACATGTGCAGGTATTGTGTTGCCTACACCTCCAGTATCTGGCAGTGACCAGGGGGGTCATAGCAGTGACAGGGGGAAGATCACATGGTGCTTTATCCAAGTTCTCTCACAGGTTGCTGGACATCATGATCAGCCAGGTTAACCAATTCATGTATTTTCCAAATACCCTCCAATATCTGCAACAGACAAAACTAATGTTTTACATGATAGCACAGTTCCCTGGTGTCATTTACTGTGGCAATGGGGCACTTAATGCCATATATTCCCCCTCAGCAAATGAATACATATATAGGATTAGGAAAAGCTTACACTCACTCAATGTGCATGTAGTGTATGATGCAATATGTATCATAACAGACCTCGTGGTCAGATTCTCAGGCAGTACCCATGACTCCTTCAGGTTCCGCCACAGTGCTATACAAAACTGACCCTCACAGGGTGAATTTGGCAATGGTTTCTTACTTGGTGAAATAATAGTTGTCTCCTTGAATACAGTGGGCAGAATTGTGCATGTAATGTGACCTAATGGTATTCCTTCTCATGCCCTTAAGTAGGCAGTGCATATGTCTTGCATCTCTGGATTCTCAAACCATCCATGACCTCTAAAACAAGAAGTGAGAGGCTGTACAACAGGTCACACAAGGTGACACGCTCCATCATTGAGAGGACCGTTAGGATACTGAATTCCAGGTTTTGCTGCTTCCACAAGACTGGTGGTGTATTGCTGTACAGATCTGAGACGTGCTGTAAAATCATTGCCTCATGTGCCATACTACACAACATCGCCATGAGGAAGGGACTGCACAACATCACCATTGAGGAAGCATCTGACTCAGATGATGGCTGAACCCCTACTACAGGTGCAGCAAGATGGGACATGTGCAGCAGATGGTTGTGCACGATGCAGAGAGATCGCCGACAACTATTTTTGAGTTAAGAGTGATTACAACTTGCAACATCTAAGAAATATACATCACACAGGATGGTAATGGATGGTGCATAAAGGAAAGATCACCTTTTATTCAGGTTGTTACAATAATGTCACTTTCCTAAAACAGCTGTATCCATTGCAGATGCACCATTGTGTCAAATAGACAACAAAGGGCCTGATTTAGAAGCTGATGGAGGGAATACTTTATCACAAACGTGACAGACATCACGTCTGCAGTAGTACGACCCCATAGGATAGAATGTGATTGTAATGCGGGCAACAGGATATCCGTCACATTTGTGATTGAGTAATCTCCTCCTCTGACTTTTAAATCAGGCCTAAAGTATGCCATTGCAAACAAACATTGAACTTATGACTCTGAGTGTTCAGGGTAGTCACTTCTTCTGGCTTCTGGGTTTGGAAGTCTTGTCAGCAACACTGGCCTGTGTGAGTGGGGACATGTCAGACCCATAAGTGTTCTGGTGTGAATGCCTAGTACAGCATACCTCCAGCATAGATGTGGCACTGATGGTAGAGCAGTCTTCACTCAGGTGGCTGCAGTGTGTTGGGGACAACGAGGTTGTGGGTCTGTATGTTTTGAAGGGCTGTGGCCACTTTTCTCCTTGCAACAGTTGTTGTGGCAACTGCCAATCGATTGACAGAATGGGTGAAGGTGTTAAAATGTGCGTGGCACTGCCTGTGTCTTTGCACCCATTTCTTCTTTTCCATAGCAGCAATCCAACAGTTGTGCCCCCTAATGCAATTGCTGCATCAACCATGACAAATTTGTGCAGATGTCTATTGACAGTTGTAATTTGTTTGACTTGCAGGAGCTGCACATGACGGCGGACTTCTCCAGGCCCTGAAACACAGTAGAGCTGTCTGTCATGTCATCTGACATACGCTCATTGTGGACTGCAGCTTGCTGGCCCCTATGATGTCTGTGTGTGCTGCCCAGAGATGTGATGGTGTCCCTGCTTTGGGTTTGTCTCCCATCACTGCCCATAGAGCTTGGAAGTGGTAGAATGGTTGTTCTACTAGCAGTTGGAGTAGGACTGATAGGTATTGCTTATGTACTGGCCTCTATTTCGACATGTGTGTTAGTAGCTTTTGCAGGCTCAATTGTTTCTAGCACTTTCTAGGTGTGATCTGTGGGAATGCATGTAAATAGTAAGTGTAAATATAAGGTTAATGTCTGTTTACAATATTGTTGTAACAGTGCTTCATGCGTTTGACATGATGGTGATGAACCGGTTTGTGTAGTAGAGTCTTCAGGCCACAGTACAGCATTCAATTATAGTGTACTACAACTCCCATGATGCATTGCCAAGGTAGTGCAAGCATCTCTATGGAGTCAGATTTGTTCTGATGTTTTGTTTGAGGAATTACAAACATTACTTTTTGTGGAGTAAGTAAAGGGGAGTTTGCCTACCCTGTCTGGTGCCTGTAGCGTTAGGGGTATCAATGTCAGACATTCCCACCATGCTCTCAGGTTCCAGTGTCCTCTTGCTGAGTGTCTCCATGGCAATGGGAAGAGGGTGTTTTGAGGGTCCCCCATTTGTGCCACGAACCTCAGCCATCCTGGTGGCCATCTTTTCCTTTTTGCAAGATTTCAGGTCATACCACCTTTTGGGGATCTCTGGGATGGTCCTCTGTCTTATACCAATGGAATTCACCTTCTCCAAGATGGTGTTCCATATCCTGGTATTCTGGCTCTTAGGAACACAGAGATAGGTCTCCCCGAATAGCAAGTCCACATAGGCCACACATTCATCTGTTAGGACCTCCAACTCCTTCTGAGAGAATTTAACCTTCCACTTCATGCTCCCAGAGTCCTTGTCCCAATCTCCTTTGGACATGATGCAGTGCAGTCACAGCTATTCCTTTGCCAGTAGTCAGTCGTGCATGTCTCCGTTCTAGCACCTTCCTAGACTTCTGGGTTGTGGCTACACCCTGTATTTGTGAACATCCTGGTCTGGCATCATCATTCTGCATCCAGAATGCTAGTTAAATCACAATTCCTCATATTCCAAAATTGCAATTTCCTAATTGCAAATGTGAATACGTAGGAATTGCTATTAGTAGAATCAGTGGCTACATACATATTGTTTTTCTATTCCCTAATAGAGACTTCTGTGGATTCGCTATTTGGAAATTACAAATCTGAATCTTTTGTACATATGCCCTTTAGTCTTTCTGGCCATAATTTGTGGTGTATTTAGGAACGTCTGTCCCAGCATATTTCTCCCAGTTTTCAAAGATAGCTATGCTCAAAGTGTGCGAGGAATGGACTACAAGTGCATCTTCTGGCCAGTGCACTAACACCCAAAAGTGGATGATGGTGTCTCTTTAGTGGCGAATTGTGTTGATGTTGGCTGATGGAATGTATGGTTCTTGGCTGGGGATTTCTATGACTAGTGGTCTGGCAGGTTATGTGGATCTTGGCTGTCAGTATGTGTGGAGGTTGGGTAGCGATATATGTGGCTATTGGCTGACAGTACAATTGTATTGGTTTACTGGAGGTGTGTTTATATGAAAGCTAGCTGTTGCCTGGTTGAGTGGCAGTGTGATTGCTGTTTCAGTTTTGTGGCCTTCTGAATGTGATGGGCCTTGAATGGTAGCAGTTTGATGATGTGAGTGTTGTGTGTGTTGAGCCCAGGGGAGGTGGTAAGGTGCCTTGACATGGCGTTATGGCTCACTAACAGAAAGTAATGGGTTGAATATTCTCATACTGTTGCTTCTATTTACTTTTTGACTCTATCACTAATGGTAGGGCCCAAATTAATCAGTATAAGTCTGTACATGAGTACGGCTTGGAAGAGTCTTGCTGGCGTGGTGGTGCAAAACTGCCAGGACCCATCACCTCCCGGATGACCAGCTCTCCAGAGTCGGTAAGGTGATCATCCGAAAGGGGCAGGTGGGGAGTGTTGGGTGCATGTGTGTGGTGTGTGTGTGCATGTGTGCGAACAAGCGTGTATGAGTGTATGTATCAGTGTGAATGGGGGTGTATGAGTGGGTGACTGTGAGTGAGTGAGTGGGGTGGCTCTGTGCAAGTCTGAGTGAGTGGGGGTGCATGTGTGCAAGTGTGGCTATGCAGAGGGGGAGTGTGTCAATGTATGCATGCATGGAGGGGTTAGAGGAGTGGATGAATGTGGCGGGTGGAGTGGGGGTGTGAATGGTTATGGATGAGGGTGCATGTGTGACTGAGTGTGGATGGGAGGTGGGGCATGTTTGTTGGTGCTTGTGTGCGTGTGTGTGTGTTTATGTCAGTGGATGGAGATGGGAAGTGAGTGCATGTATGTGCTGCAGAGGGAGGAGGGAATGAGTGTATGTATGCGGTGGAGGGCAGTTGGGGGTGTTTGGATGGATATGTACAGTTGGGGGGTGTATAGAAATGTGTGGATTGGTGAGGGGTGTATGTAAGTGTTTGTATGGGTGTGGGGTTGCATGGAGGTGTAGGGGCATGTGTGCATGTGTATGCCAGTGACAGGAAAGAGGATTCTTGGCCCCGAGTTTGTTACCACAATGGTTTTCATGGCAGGGTGACCGCCACGGAAAGCCTGGCAGTCTGCAGTCTCGTAATAAAGCCGGCAGGCTGAAACTTGCCGCTGGGCTGGAGGTACTCACCGCTGGCCACATTGGTGGGACCGCACAGGCCGGCCAGGTGGTGTTGTGGTGGTTTGATTTCTGCCAAGCCCTCACAACTTGTAATGTAGTGGTCTTTACTGCTGGCTCCATGACAGTAAGACCACCACAGTGAGGCTGGCAGTTTGATGACCGCCAGCATCGTAATGAGGGACTTTATGTATGCTACTGTATATTGATATTTGGAATTAATAAACTAATTAAAATATATATATATATATATGTTAAATATTTTAAAACTACTTAACATTCTCTTTATTGACTCTAAAGTCTAAATATCAATTAATGTTGTTGTAGTAATTGATATTTCCTTTTTGCACTCTCATAAGAGATCCACATAAAGTTAATGAATAAACTGAGGTTTTAGGGTGATGCACCCAGCAATAAATTCTGGTAGCAGAGGGATGGCTGAGAAAGAGTGCTAAGAAAGGAAAAACCTAATTAATTAAGCTGCAACACACTTACAAAATACTAGAAATTAATTAAAGAGAGTAGAAAACAGAGCTTAGGGTTCGACTTCACGTTTCAACATGTGGCAGCAGCTCAGCGTGGTGAACATAAGCATGAATAGGGCTGTTTATTGATGAAAACAGAATACATATTTTGTGAAAGTGTAATTTGTGAGACATTGTAAAATTACACAGGTTAGGGAATTAGTTGTTCTTTGTGTGAATGTACTAAAAGGTATCAGTGATTGGGTGACTTCACACACAGAAGTGCCTCGTCACTAATAAAGAAGACAAAGAAGACATTCTATTTATAATTCTAAAGTAACCCAAATCTAGAAAACAATGAAGATTTTAAAAGGAATAAGAAGAGCAATAAGAGGAAGGGTGGGGGTTAGGGAGGGAGAAATGAAAACCTTAGCAGGAACGCTTGGTTAACATATGAGGGGATTACACACATGGTTCTGGCTCAGAAAATGGAGCGGAATTATAGAAAAAGAAAGTAGTTTGAGCATTTCCAAGATGAGGAACATTTCATTTGGCAATAATTAGACATTTGATGGAGTTACTGACTGGAGGTACTGACTGACTTAGATCTTCCTGCTAGACCCACCCAGTTTGAAGCATTATGTGAATGGGAAAGGATGGCCTTAAAATTTGATAGAGAAAAACACATTAAGAGTACAAAAAGGGCAGCGAAAAACTATGAAGATGCAATTTGGGAACAACAGTTACACAGACTGAGAAGAAATATAGGGGCAAATGATAGACCACCTAGAAAGATGTTTAAAGGGGAAAATAAGATACAGGAAGAATCATAAATAGAGACAGATAAAGATTCAGGGGATGAAATGTTATCAACACACCCTCCACCTTATGCCAAAGCTTTTAGATTTTAAATGCTGGGAATAATTTGGCAGAAGTCACTGCACCTTTAGACCCTGCAATTTCACAGCTTAGAAACCAAGGGGCATATTTATACACTGTTTGCACAAATGTGTTTTTTTTTTTACTCTAATTCGGTTAAAAACTAACTCCATATTTATACTTTGGTGCCAGACCCGTCTAGCACCAGATTGATGGAGTTAAAGTCATTCTTGGAAGTGGAAACATACCATGTGTTAATGAGATGCAAGGAGGCGTTCCTGTATAAAAAATGACTTCATGACCTTAACGCCATATTTATACTCCCATGCAAAAATGGTGCACGGGAGGGAGGAAGGGTCAGAAAATGGTGCAAAGCTTGCTTTGCCCCGTTTTTTATCTTCTGGGTCAGGGCAGGCGTTAGGGGACCTGTGGGCCTATTTCATGGTGGAACATCATGGAATGAGCCCACAGGTGTCCTCCCCAGGCCCCAGGGGCACCCCCATTCACACCAGAGGAACTGCGGAGGATGGGGGACCCCATCCCAGATAAGCACAGATAAGTACAGGTAAGTATTGCATTTTATATTTTAAAGTGCCAGAGGGGCCCTGTAATGGGCCCCCATACATGGCACAAGGTACAATGGCCATGCCCAGGGGACCCTTGTCCCCTGTGCTGGCCTTTGGGGTGGTAGACATTACTGAGTCATGTGGCATGGTAGGTTTAGCACCATAAAATGACACTAATCTGGTTAAAGTCATATTGTTGTACTCTAACCTGCCTAAAGTCATTTTTTGGTTCTAAATCTCCTTCTTCTATATCGCCACCCTCATCCGACTAAAGTCATTTTTTTTTACTCTAGCCTACCCTTTGCACTGGCTTGCACCATTCTACAAATATGGTACCCGGCTGGTGCACAGAAATGGTGCACGCCAGTGCTAAACTTTTTGCACCAAAAAGTATAAATATGGGCCCAAATGCAAACATTGATGACTGTCAATGCACAACTACTGGTGCAACAATAGATTCAATCACAATAATTGACAGTTCAACTGCCTATTCCACAGACTGTTACGATGCAACATATAACAGAACAAGCTATTGTTAGCACTCCTGCACAAAAGGTGCCTCCTTCTGAGGTGTCACAGCAAACAGAAGCTGTACAGGGCATATCACTACAGAAATACAACAAGCTTCTGGGTACAATCCGGTAAATAGGTTTGTCCCAACCTCACAGAATTCACTGCTTATGATTTGTACTCTGCCATAGAATGTTATGACATTAGGAAAGGGAGCTTGGTTTGTCTTCATGAGAATACCTGTACAGGCCGAGGAGACATTAAAGGAAGGATGGGTCCCAGAGTGGATACAAGAGTTTATCAAAAAGTGTGGAAGGACAGAGAAAGTACTAGTACTAAAGTGGACGGTGCTGAATTGGCAAACAGATATGATATTGATATTTCTAAAAGTGTGCCTCTCCAGAGAAGTTTTAGAGAGCAACTAGATGATAAATCCATTTAAAAAATGCCCACACCAGGTTTGTGAAGACATCTTACTGAACTAGTTAAATGAGTCTGCCAATGGAGTGCAGTAGAAAAATACAAGGCAAAGTGGGTTCAAAAGCTGGCAAGAAAAATAAATTAACTATCTGTTAGGAGAGACCCAGAGTGGAATAAACATACATGTGCCACAGAGTAGAGGTGATCCTTTAGTATTTACCAACAATTTCCCAAAACTAAGAGATAGTCTTATGCATTGGTTCACCCAGGCTGAGAGGTTTGTGAAATTGTTGAAAGTCTTGTGGGTTGATTTGGAGACTTTCTGTGATATAGTAGTGCTGAATGATTTCTGTGCTGAAGCATTTCAGCAACACGCAGGACAGACGCATTTGGATCCAGGAGATATGGGTTTCTTTATCACAACTTTTGTGCTTGGTGTGAGACCTGTGCTTTGTCAGAATATTCAGCAGAATATTATTTGTTGGCAAACTGTACCTCTAGATGTTATATTGAAGTATATGCTCAGTATTGTAGTGATGACCAAGAAATGAAGCAAAGAAAAGTAAAGGAGAAATTTGTGTTAGCACAAACAAGATTGACATAGCAAGCAGTTCAAAATGTGCCTAATATGACAAAAATTCAAGGGATGTGAGGGGGTTGATGCAGACAGGAATTCAAGGGATAACGAGGTGGGGAAGAGAAGAATCAAATGAAATTAATACAAATGCTGATATAGAGATCTTAAAGAAAACAACTGTCTGCCACATTTGTAACAAGGTCAGACACTGGAAGCGGGAATGTTGATTTAATCCTGATAGGAATCAAGGTAATCAGATTTAGGGAGAAAATCAAATGGTTCCTGCAAGACAAATGCAACCCCAAATGAAAGATCAGAATCAATTAATGCCAATGCCGCAGCCCCTCATGATACAAACTAATGTGAATGTATCTCATTTTAATCAGAACCAATTTCCCTGAGTGACCAGAAATGTGACCCAAAATCCTGAGCTAATAATGCAGTTATCAAGTTTTGGCACCTCACAATGACGATGCCTGAGAGGAGAGGCAGATTGCATGTTTGGTGTAATCTAAGCAGTAGACCAGAGTGGACATATCTAGATGGTATTGTGAATGGCCACTCAACACTGTTTTTGACTGATACTGGGGCTACCCGTTCCACTGTAAGAACAGCGGAAGTGCCAGACCTACCATTATTGGGAATAATAGTACAAGTAATAGGTGTTGCAAACAAATTGATTGCAAACCCTATCTCTGAAGCAGTCCCTGTAAGGATAGGGTCTGTTACAGATAAACATCAACCTGTTGTGTGTGATTCAAGTTCTGTTAATTTGTTAGGAAGGGGCCTGTTGTGTAAACTGCATTAGACTATTAGTCATTTTCTAAATTCATGATGATGAAAATGTAGAAATCAGACCAGGATGGAAAGAAAACGCTGAGTTTTTCCTAAGCTAATATGAAATCATTGGCCCAAGGAACTGATTGCGAGGGTGAAAGCAGACGTTTTGGATACTACAGGTTGAGATATTGGGTTAATAAAAGGAGTTGAACAAGTGACAGTGAAAGTAATAGCAGATGCAGTATTCCTTAATACATCACCAATACCCAATGATGCCAGAAAACAGTAGTAAGAATTACTCCTTTAATAAATGAGATGCTATAAAAAGGAATCATAAAAGAACTGATTGGGAGTCTGTGCAACTCAACAATCAATGGATTATGCAAACCAAATGGCAAATACCGAATAGTACAAGATTTGAGAAAATAAATGAAATTGTAATCCCATGTTGTCCCATGGTACAGAATACTTCGACCATATTTTACCAAATACCATGCATAGCTGAATGGTTCACTGTGATTGATCTTTGCAATGCCTTTTCCTCCAAACCATTATACAAGGAAAGGCACTTCTTATTTTCCTTTGTGTTCCAAGAGAAGGCAATCACATAGTGTTGTGTCCCACAAGAGTATACACAAAGCCCATCACTTTTCAAGCAGATTTTTTTTTAAAAATCTAGAACCCCTACAGCTATCAAGGAGCTAGGTTTTGATTCCAGTACATTGACAGCTTACTGACTGAGACAAGTAATGAGGAAAATTTAAAGGAAGATTCTATAGCATTATGAAATGATTTGGCTGAGAATGGACACACAGTGTCACCACAGAATTTGTAGTACTGTCAAAAAGTGGTCCATTATTTGGGACACATAATTGAGAAAGGGACAAGGAAAGTGTCAAAAGAAAGAATTGAAATGATACTGAAAATGAACACCCCAAGATCACTATCAACAGTGGATACCCAACTTTTCCCTGGTGGAAAAACCATTGTTGAGAATGACTCACAAGGACATTACTGATCCGATTCCATGGGACAACTTGCGAGCATTCATAGAATTAAGAGAAAGTCTTTATCATGCACCCATATTGGGAATGCCAGATTATAGTAAAGATTTCATTTTCTTCTGCAGTGAGAGAGAAGCGTGCACTCTCTCAGTGTTAACCCAAGTTCACGGGAATTGCAAAAGACCAATAGCATATTTTTGAGTAAATCTTGATCCCATGGCAGCTACGTTGCCTTATAGTTTTAAACCAGTGATTGCAGTCAGCACAAGTCTATAGAAATGCCAAGACATTGTGATGGGATTTCCTTTGACTGTAATGGTCCCGCATTTGGTTTAGGTGTTACTAACAAAAACAAAAAACATCACCTATTGAATTTGCGCCTCTCAAAATATGGGCAACAAATTATGTCTGGAAACAGCGTTGTATTAAGAGGGTGCAATATTTTAAACCCCAGTACATTGTTGCCAATACCTGAAGAAGAAAAATCTAATTGATATGTACATGATTGCCTTGATGTCTCTGGCTTCTGCACCAAACCCAGACCAGACATAAAAGAAAAGCCTTTGATTAATCCTGATTATGTGCTCTTTGTTGATGGCTCATGTTTAAGAACAAACAAGGTTTGCTTGAGAGCAGCACAATGCAAATGGTAGTTGAAGCATCATGGTTACAAGGGATTGCGTCTGTGCAAGTTGCTGAATGAGCCTGTGGACAAACAATTGGAGTAGGATTAACCATTTTTACAGACACTTAGTACAGTTTTGGTGTTGTCCATGGCTATGGGCAATTGTGGCCTCAGCCTGGTTTATGACCTCAGTATGACCTCAGCTGGAACGCGTACTAGAAACAGGCAACAGGTGAAGGATCTATTGGAGGCTTTTAAAGATTCCATGGAAATAGCTGTTGCAAAATGTGTAGTGCATAGGAGTGTCCGTGGCTATGTCACCATTGGTAACAGGTAACAGGTATACTGATGAAGTAGCACGCTACTGTGCAACTATGCCATGCTCTTACAATGGTTGATCATTCATAGCTGGTTAGCAAGAATGGAGGATACTTGCGGTGATTTTGAAAACAACAGAAAATTGGGATGAACTGAGATGAATGGAAGAGAATGCATTGGTTGAAGAGAAGCAATGGTGGATTAAAGCGGGTTGTGCATTTGATGACAAAGGTGTGTGGCTTTCAGTGGAGGGTCAACCAGTGCTGCTCGGTAGTTTACTCATTCGAATGAATCAAAATTTACATGGACAGGCACATTTAGGCATGAATGCTACAGTCAGAACATTTACACAATATTGGTATAATCAGAAGCTCAGATCACAAGGGGAAAAGAACACGCGTTACATGAAGTCATGTGGGAAAATCTGCACCTCCTTTCAACAGATTGCAAATGGATTTCATTGAGATGCCACCTCACTATGGACTGAGGTACATTTTGGTGATTGCATCTTTTCCATGTGGTTGGAGGCTTACCCTACCAGACGAAATGACAGTCTTACAGTACAAAAGTTACTACTTAGAGAGTTAATACCAAGGGACAGTATGCCTTTTTCTCTTGAGTCAGATTGAGGTACTCACTATCACAGTAAGATTATAAAAATGCTGTGTGCAGCATTAAGAATTGATCAGAAACTCCATTTCACTTATCGTCCAGAATCTTCGGGAGTTGTTGAGCAAATCAATGGTACAATCAAATCAAGACTGGCTCAAATCTGTGCATTCACCTCTTTAAAATGGCCAGACACATTTCCCTTAGTTCTGATGAGTTTGTGAACCATGCCTGATCGAAAAATAGGGTTGTCTCCCCATGAAGTATTGATGGGAAGAGCCATGAGACTACCTGCAGTTCCAGCAAATGTACTTGTGATTATAACAGATGTCATGGTACTCAATCACTGAAAAGGCCTGACTGATGGTGTCTGTTCTGTGTCCCAACAGGTTGAAGCTGCAACTGAAAATTCAAGTCAAGAACAGTGCTCAATTTGAACCCTGGAGATTGGGTTTACCTTAAGAAACACCTGAAAAGTCCTGTTTAGAGAACATTGTAAAGGTCCCGTTCAGCTAGTTCTGATCACGAATACAGCAGTGAAGTGTAGTGGAGTACCTAATTTGATTCATGCCTCTCACACTCGGAAGGGAAGAAATCCTGAAGAAGAAGTAGAGCTGAGTGGTTTTGTGTACGTGCCACCGAACATTGCACAAGAAGAAAACAGTGGTCAGAACCAGCAAGCTAGTTGGGGTGAAGAAACTCTAACAGGTGAATTGGCCCAATTATCGGACATATCACAACGTGGGGAAGACTATGACGTCCAAACTGTAATTGTTGGAGACCCAAGTGCCAAAGAAAACACAGAAGGAGATGTTCAAGACCCAGGAGAAGGTGCAATTCCAATAATGAAAGGACAGTAACTGACATTTGGCACAGAAATGCAAATAAGAAACAAAATCTGAGTGCAAATACAATTACACCACCACTAGTAACCATCAAAGAAGAATTGAGTGATGCCAGTTAAACAGAAAGATTATTGTACCCACTAAGAAAATCCAAAAGAACATGATTACCTTGTCAAAGATATTCTTCCCCTGAGTGGACTCACTATTTAGAGTAATTATTGAACGTTCCAGTTCCTGACATACTTGTATTAAGCACTGAGCAATCTGAACCTCCCTAAAAACAATCTTAACATAAAATCATTACGACTATAAAAATGAAAAAAATGAGAAGGAAAGAATTGGCCAAGATTAAGAAGAATAAAGTTAGGGATTACAAATAAGAAGAAGCAACAAAAAGACTTGGGATTGTCCAACAAAGAAACCTAACAAAGAACTTTGAAAAAGTAATGTTTGCCTCAATCTATTTCCTTTATTTGCAGTAACCAACAAATTAAGTTTGGAAGAAGATCTAATTGTAGAGAAAATATGTACTGTTATGAGAATTAGAGTTAATATATTCTTAGGAACACTACTTAGACTGAGAGCATTGATAGCGGTAGCAATCTATTTCGTAATATATTTTGTACCAGAGACAGACAAGACTATTTCTTTATTCCAAAATGCAATGCAACATCAATTTCAAATAGATGAGGACAAGCAAAAAACTTCATTATAGGTTATATGCAAGACCATTATGTAGTGACTGTTTCCTCAAGATTAGTACAGGTATAAACTAAGGCTTTAGATGTTACGGATTGTTATGTCTGTGCACACATGCCTTCTTCTGCAGATGAGCAAGTTTCATATCATCATATCGCACTGACCTAAGCTAATCTTGTAGTATATTGCTAAGCTTAGTATGCAGAGTGTGACATTTTGAACATTACTTTACAAATGTTGAAATAGTACTTTCAAAGGTGTCATTAATGAAAGACATGAATTTACACCCAAACACAAAGTACATGGAGTCTGTTTGGCATTATTTTAGATCTTATACTCTTATTAGCACTGTAAGGGCAGATAAAGAAATCTAACTTGTAAGATCACTTGACAAGAGAACATTTTTATACAGGGGTTAGAAGAAAGAAATGAAAAACATATGAAAACTAATTGAGAATAATAAAAATGATGTACAAAAGAATGTATGGAAGGGAAAAGAAGATGAGTTTAAAAAGAAAATGACTGTGCCTCAAGTGAGATTGGATGTGAGATTGACTGGGAATGTATGTCTATATAAGAGATTAATACAGGGTAAGAAGATATAGGTGGTTAGCAGTAAATGTGAGCATACCTTTGAGTTATCAGGAGAAGAATGGCAGATTTTACAAGAAGATGACCCCATAATACCTGGAGTGTATTTTGTTTGTGGGAAACATGCCTACTTTAAACTGCTCCCATTGTGGGAGGGAATATGTTATTTAGGATTAATCTTACCCAAAATGTACCTTGTCAATTCTTTAGAAGAGTTAAACATGAAGCCTGCAGGAAAAAGATATACAAGGAGTCAGAATGAAGGAACACAACTAACAGGAGACATATTTGGAGCAGTCATTCCTGCATTAGAGGTAATATTGAATGATGAGACGATAAGAATATTATCCACGGTTGTAGATAGATTGGCTACTAGTAGTTCTGGAGCTATACTGCTGAAAACCTTGAGCTTATTCCTGTTAGATCAAAACCATTATGCTTTAGACATCCTTTTGGTTGAAAAAGGCGGATTCCGTAAAATGTTACAAATTGAAAAATTGCTGCATTTATATTCTTGATGAGAATCAAAAGACAAATGCTTATGCAAAGAATATTACTGAATTAAAATTAGAACTAGAACCATTGGAGACTCCAACTATAGCTGAAACATTTCTAAAAGCTTTGCTGAATTTGGAACTTGGTTAAAGGGTTTTGAAGAAGGAATCCCTAGTTGCATACTAATCCCCATATTATTAGTAATACTCTGTACTATTGCCTTCTATTGTCTTCATGTAGTAATAAGAAAAAGTACAAAAATAGAGAGAACATGTAAAGAGAAGAATGAAGAAGGATAAAGAGGTGAGTGAGAGTGAAGAATTAAACAAAATAAAAGAAATGGAACAATTGAAAATGAAAAAGAAAGATCTTGAAAAATTAAAGGAACTAATTGAAGTAGAACTACGATGATTCCAAATCATTACAGGTGAATTGGCAAGGTCTCAATAGAAAAATATCTATATGCATGAAGAATTAATATAAGAACTAACTGCTCGGCTAAAAAAAACTGCCATTGCTGCATAATTAAATCATGCTCTGCACTCTACTTAACCTGCGCTGAATGACTTGCAAAACGCACAGGAAAAAAAGTATTTCTGTTTCTTTCATAACCTCTCACTCGGACTTATTCAACAACATCCATCTTTTAAAACAATGGAAGCTGTATTACTTACACTTTTACCCTTCCAATAAACTGCTTTGGAATGTGCTGGGATGTATTAGAAAGTAACCACGGCAGAAGTAGCAACATTAATGTTTGGATGATCGGTAGTAAGTATGTGGGTATCTCACTCACCTATGAAATTGCCCTTTGAGATACATAAAATGGATAAGGTACCAGATGAAACTAACAAACCCCTGATCAAATCAGAAGATGCATTGTTATACTATCTTTAAGGCCAGATTTAGGAAAAGGGGCACTGCACCCAGTGCAGCACCACTTTTCTTGCACACCTTAGCTCCGAGCAGGTGTTAAAATCTCTTAGAATTCTTTGTGCCATTTATTTGACTCCCCCTAATGGGGGAATGCCCCCTTTGCATACATTATGCACGGCACATGCATGATGTAGCTCAAAGGGTTACAAAGTGGCACCGTGCATGCATTGCACAACATTGTAAATCTGGTGCAGTATTTTTGGGCATCTAACGCCACCTTAGAGTAAAAAAATGATGCTAATGTGTCGTTAGATGGCGCAAGGGGCTACTAAATCTGCCACTTAATGTTTCATAATTGTTTCAATCAAAATGTTATATAAGGTGTCCTAGGGAGAGTAAGAGGGACTTCATCTTCCTGATGCTGTTTGATGCTGGTGTGGTGTGATACTGAGAATCCTGATCCTCAGCTGAGAGACTCTGATTGCTTCCTCCAGAGTCACCCTTTCAGACTACAGCCATTACTGAAGCTAAGAACTATAGGTGAATACATGCATAAAAAAAAGAGTATTAGGTAATAGAGAGTAGAGTGGCTCAGGACAGCATTATAAATAGCTTTTAGACATAAGTTCTTAGGCATAACAGAGTTATTCATTCCAATGCTAGTTTGTATTGAGTCCTAAAGAGTTGAAATTTGTTTCATAGAACGTCTGATAGTTAGAAGGACATGAGACCCATAACCATGAGAATATTCTGAAATGTAACAGATTAACCCTCCGTTCTAAAACTTTCTCAGATTAAGAACGGTATTAGACAAAGGAGCGCTGTAGTTGGAGGATCGGATCAACTGAGTATGGACAGATTCAGGACCCTCTTTATGTGTCTTACTCTATATTGATATTTAGAATTAATAAACTAATTAGGTAAAATATATAATACATATTTAAAACTACTTAAAATGTTCTTTATTGAATCTAAATTCTAAATATTGATGAATTGGTTGTTGTTGTTGCAGCAGTGGAGATTTCCTTTTGACGCTCCAATAAAAGATCCACATAAATATAATGAATAAAAAGAGATTTTAGGGTGATGCACCCAGCAGGCACCTCCTAAGTCCCGTCACAGTGTGAGTCCTGAGTGCTGTGTCCCCTACACTGGGGACACCTGACTTTTGTTGTGTTTTCATTGTGTTACTGTGTGTGCATACAAATACTTTTCTCATTGCCTCTGAGATAAGCCATCAATCAATCAATATTTCTAAATCATGGCTACTCACCCATTATGGTCTCAAGGTGCTGGGGGGAGGGAAGGGGCCCCATCTGAAGGTTCTTCCTGAAGATGGTGAGTAAGGTGCTTTGTATGAGGTGCATGGAGAAGTTGTTCCAACTCTTTGCTGTAGTTTAGGTGAAAGATCATCCTCCAGCAGTGGTTTTGCCGATGCTAGGGATGGAGGCCAGGGCCATCTGAGCGGAGTGGAGGGATCTGGCAGGGTGTGCAAGGAGACGCGGTGGTTCAGGTAGGCTAGTCCTGTGTTGTGTATGGCCTTGTACGTGTGGGTTAGAAGCTTGAAGGTGATTCACTTCTCGACCGGTAGCCGGCAGAGGGTCCTCAGGTGTTGGGAGATGTGTTCTCGGCCAGGGAGGTCCAGAATGAGTCTGGCTGCGGTATTCTGGATGAGTTGAAGTTCTTTGATGTTTCTAGTTGAGGTGCCGGCGTAGAGGGCTTTGCCGTAGTCGAGCTTGCTAGTGACTAAGGCGTGGGTGACTGTCCTGCGACAGTCTGCTGGGATCCATCTGAAGATCTCCTGAAGTTTGCGGAGTATGTGCTAGCAGGAGGAGGCGACAGAGTTTACCTGGCAGGTCATGGATAGGAAGGAGTCAATGATGATTCCTAAATTGCGGGTGTGCTCGGTCGGTTCAGGAGGGGGTGCTGAGAGATGTGGGCCACCAGAAGTCGTCCCAAGATGAGGTGACGTTTCCGAAGATGATGAACTCCGTCTTGTTGAAGTTAAGCTTGAAGCAGCTTTCTCTCATCCAGACAGCGACGTCTTCCATTCCTGAGTGAAAGTTCCTTTTGGCCGTGTCTGGGTTTTTGGTGAGGGAAATGATGAGTTGTATTCATCGGCATATGACACTATTTTTATACCATGGCTGTCAGATGATGGCAGCAAGATGGGCCATGTATACATTGAACAGTGTGGGACTCAGTGAGGATCCTTAGGGGACTCCGCAGTTGACTCCCGTCAGTCTGGAAGTATAGGGCAGGAGTCTGACCCTCTGCATCCTCCCAGAGAGGAAGGAGTGGATCCATTCCAGGGCTCTTCTATGGATTCCTATGTCGTGGAGTCTGGTGTGAAGATTGCTGTGGGAGACTGTGTCAAAAACTGCTGAGAGGTCAAGGAGTATGAGTTCTTCTGTGTGGCTGCCGTCTAGGAGTAATCGGATGTCGTCGAAGGCTGCCAGGAGTGCTGTCTCCGTGCAGTGATTGCTGCGGAAGCCGGATTAAGAGATGTCCAGGAAGTTGTTTCCCTCAATGAAATTCTGTAGTTGTGCATTGATTGCTTTCTCAAGTACTTTGGCGGGGTAGGGTAGCAGCGAGATGGGCTGGAAATTCTTTGATTCTGAAGGGTCGGACAAAGGTTTCTTCAAGAGAGGGAGTATTTCGGTGTGTTTCCAGTCCTTGGAAAAGGTGCCTGTGCTGATGACGCAGTTGATTGTGTTATGAACCTAGGGGCCATGGATGAGCTGGCTCTGATGTATGTGTGGTACGGGCAGGGGTCGGAGGGGGCTCGGGAGTGGATACTATTCATAAAACTGATTGTTCAACCCACGCTAATGAGTGGGGGTGCAGGGGTTATCTTAGCTGTGTGACTACATTACCCTGAGTAGAGTGAGGGTTCGTATTTGGACAGGGGACAAACCACTGCAAACTAGAGACCCCATTTCTAACATTGGTGATTAGGTGTGAGGATAGGACTTGTATTTGTACTTGACATGCATTAATAGGTGTACACTACTTCCATATCTCAGACAATTATACAAGCACATACTGTTTTCTTGGCCCTCCCTTCTTTTTGCTTTCTTGAAATTTTGCAACTTTTGTATTCCTGACAATCATGTCTCATTCTGGGGAGTCAACAGCAGTTGCTGCAGATTTGGTGTTTGAGCACGAGAGCTTGGAAACCTACTTGGTGCCTCAGCTCAAAAAGTTCTATAAGGAGATCAAGTGTCCTATTAAAGTTCTGACTAGAAAGGAGGAGCTGTAAAAGGCACTGAGGAAAGTGCTGTTGTGGAGGGAGAGGAGAAGAATTTACATGAAAATTTGATGGATAGCCAAGATCTCCCTGGGAGGTTGGCACCTTCCAGGGCAAGCAGCAATGTTTCCTCAAGCGGTCTGACCCCAGAGGAGCTGGTGGACAGGTGGGAGGCTAGGAAGCACATGAACATGAAAGGCTTTGGTTGAAAATGGAGGCAAAGAAACTGGCCATAGAGTAACAAAGCATCATCTTGAAAGGCAACACCAGCACAGATGGTGGCAGTCTGAAAAAAGGGGTGTACGATCTCAAGAATCTAGGGACTGAGTACACTAAGGAGGATAACATACACAGATGGTTTCAGGGCTCTGAAGCTGCTCTCCACATGCACAGGATCACTGAGAAGGATTGGGGGGGTGGGCTTGTGGAACTACTTCACAGTGGAAGGGAGGGACACCTGGCTTGCAGTAGTGGCAGCTAGCAAGCTCACTTACACTACCCTGAAGGATGACTTTATAACTACCTATGGTCTGACAACAGAGATGGACAGACGGAAGTTCAGGGAGAGTAGGAAACTTGGGGCCAGATTTAAAGAAAATTGGCAGCGCCGCACTGTGTCACTTTAGAAATGCAGGGATGTGTCATATTTAAGGGAATCTGGAGCACCCCTGCATTTCCCGTTGCGCTTGCTCTAAATTTAGCTGCCAGCGCCAACACAGGCATCCTTGCACCTTTGTGCGAGGATGTCTGTGTTGCGGGGTGTGATTGTTTATATGCGGGAAGGTGTCCCTTCCTACACATAAACAATCACTACTGGTGCTTTGGCACTTCTGTGTGTGCTGCACAATGCAGGACACACACAAGTGCCAACGCGTCATTTTCAAATGATTGTTTATGTGCAGGAAGGGACACTTTTCCCCACAGAAACAATCATTTCTGGCATTTTGCTTTTTCTATACATGTGGCAGAATGCAGCAGGCATTGAAAAAGCAAAATACAAGTAGGAATAAAAGTATTCCTCGTCATTGCGCCCTGCTATTGCCACCCCTCGGGGTGGCCTTAGATTTTGGTGCTGGCTCAGGTTCAGGAGATTTCATAAATCTGAGGCAGTGTCAAAATGCAATGGGTGTTTCTGTGGCACGCCCACAGAAACACCCATTGCACACCCTTTCCACACACAATGCTTTGTGGGAAGGGACCATATTTACAAGGTGGCCTTAAGCCACAAAATTAGCTTAACTCCACCTTGTAAATACAGTGCTGTGTTTAGCACCACAGGAGCGTCACTTTGATGCTAGGGACCTAAAAATATGGCCCTTGATTCCCAGACCTGACTTGGGCATGTGAATTCCTTCTGCGAAGCACAAGATCAGGGAAGTGACGTAACAGATTACCAGGAGCTGTACAATGTATTTGTACAGGAGAACTTGTCTAGTCTGTGTTTTCCAGAGCTGCACCAGCACTTGACTGACATCAAGCTTACTGACCCCAGGAGGTGAGTACCAAGGTCCACAACAAGTTGTATGTAGGAGACCCAGTCATGTATGGGCAGGGTCCCCAATAAAACAAAGAGGGAGGACAAGTTAAAAAATAAGGAGTTCTCAAATGGGCCCCATACCAGTTCCTAGGATAAGGATTCCCAACCGCCTGTTGAAAAGAAAAGTTGGTTTCCTTCACAAAAGCCTGCAGGAAAGGGACCACTGAAGTGTTTCACTTGTGGCCAGGAAGGGCATTTCAGGGGGAGTTCCACGTGTCCCAAGTGGGCGGTCACACAGAGTGGCCAGTCTAGCCCTTGGGTAGGAGTTGGCCCCATTTAGTGGTGGGGGGTCAGCTAAGTTGACCCAAGTCTCCCTGGGAGAGGGTGAAGTGGTCCAGAGAACTGTAATGCCTGACAACACTAAGATGTACAGGCAATGGGTGACCATCAATGGGAGTCAGGTAGAGGCTCTGAGAGACACAGGAGTCAGTATGACAATTGTCTGCTGTCATCTGGTGTCTCAAGAGCAGGTAATCCCTAATGTGGTTCACCAGGTTGTAGCAGTAGACAAAAGTGAGCACTAATGTCTGGTAGCTCAGGTTCCCTTTGAATGGGGGGGTCTGAGGATCCTTGAGGGTACCTGTGAGTCCATCCATACCTATTGACTATCTGCTAGGTTATGACATGGAGCATACCTCCTGGAAGGAAGTGAAGAGCAGGCTGCAGCTGGAGATGTTAGGATTGCCAGAGTGGGCGTGTATGACCACAAGTTCCATGGCCACCAGACAGGGTGAGCAGAAGGATCTGGAGCCTGCAACAGTGGCCCAGGTGGCTGCCAGGAGGAGGATAGTCAAGGGGCATGAGAAACCCACGCCTGAGATTTCCACAGTCCAGGAGAAGGCTGGGCCTGAGAGGGATGCCCGGAACCTACAGGAGAAGAAGTGACCAAAGGTGGGGCCCTACCTGAGCTGACCCATTGGCAGCAGGAAAGAGGCCCCACCCCGAAGGAGTTGTGTGAAATGCCGAAGGTATGCCCCACCCTTGAGGGTCTTCGGGAGCAGGCTGAGGCCCAAGCACCTGATGACGCCTCTGGATCTCACCTGATCTACTGGGAAAATGATCTCTTCTAGAGTGAGCCTAAGGTTGCTGAGCCGGGGGCAGCCCATGTGCTGGTGATACCCCAGTGTTTCAGAGCCTTCCTACTGGGTCTGGCTCGTTATGTGCCACCAGCACGTCTTCTGGGGCAGGACAAGACCTTTGACAGGCTTGCACCAACTTTTATTGTCCCAAAATCAGGAATACCTCAGATGCATTCTGCTGGACATGTCAAACATACCAGGTGAGTGGAAATATGGGACGAGGTGCAAGGCTCCTCTTCAACTGTTCCCTGTTGTGATCATCCCTTTTGAGTGGGGGAGCATTGACATTGTGTTGGATGGGTGCTTGAGGACCTCACAGCAGCCACAAGGGGGTGAGTACAGTGCCCATCATAACAACTCACACATGGTAGGGTGGTATCCGGGTGGAGGATGTGTGTCAGTTGGTGCCCCTAGGCCAGGCCTGATATTGCAGTGTAGGTCTACTGGTGGCTAGTGTTCAGAAGGGAAAATCTTGCTACCTAGCTTGTAGGCATCCACTACTGGTCAGGGCTGCGTGGGTCCCAGGAGTGCTTAATTTGGTGGTGTGTGCCCCTCCCCATGCCTTGGCTGATAAATATTTCTCTGGTAGTGCTATGGCATATTGGGTAGGCCTGTTCCCTGTGTGCGGGGGTGCTGTGTACACCAACAGTGGTGTTGGTGCAGCCACTGACCAAGTGTATCCTTTGTCTCTTCCCCCCATTGTCATTTTGTCATCCTGTCCTTATGTGCATTAGCATAATCTGGCGGAGGAACAGAGACACTGGCGACAGAGGGATCTGCATCCCACTGGACCCAGGAGGTATAGTCCACCGACGGTGAGGGAACCAGTGGGACGGAGGGCGAGGGGAGCACCACAGCAGAGACTGGAGGGGCGGTTCAGACACAGATACCTCCTCCGATGGAAGCTCCCTGGTGGTGTTGGACACTTCTGTGACCACCCCAGCAACAGCCACATCTGCCACCTCTGTACCAACACCGCCCTCCCAACAGCCCCTAATCGAGTTGCCTGTGGCCGCTCACCCAGGAGTGTGGGCATCTCCTTCGCCCCAGGCACCTCAGACCCTGCCCCAGTTAGCCCTGCTGCCTGAGTGAGGAGCCTGTTGACCACCTAAGATCCATCTCTGTTGGGCAGTCAACCATTGTGAATGCCATCCAGGGGCTGGCAGACCATATGCAACAATCTAATGCATTCCTGGAGGGCATTCATACTGTATTGGTGGCCCAACAGAGATCGATTCAGGCTCTGGCCTCCTCTCTGATGGCAGCCATTGTCCCTGTTTCTACCCTCCCCCCTCCAACTTCCACTGCCCCGTCCCATTCTCCTCAACCCCAACCCATCCCAAGCACACAGGCAGACGAGCATGCACACAAGACAACTCCCAAGAGTGTCATGGGCAAACACAAGCACCACACTTCATCTCACAGGCACTCACACAAACACCATCCAGTTGCAGATACACCAACATCCACTATTTCCACCCCCTCCCCTCCTCCTCCTCCACCACCTCCCACCCAGTTCCGTCCATACAAACACCTGCATGCACTACATCATCATCCACTACCAGCATCATCGCCACACCAAGCAGAACACACACTTCACTGGCAGACACCTCCATAACAGCCATGCACACATCCCCTATGTCCACTCCAACTGTGGTGTCTGTCCTCCCTCCCAAAGTACACAAACCCAAGCCCTCAGACACACAACAGCCATCCACCTCACAACAGCACACAGCCCATGCACCTGCACCCAAAAGCAGAAGACACCTCCAACAACCACTCCCTCATCCTCCACTTTCATTCCGTCTCCCTCTTCCCACCCTAACGTCCCTAAAAAAACAGTTCCTATCCACCATTGACCTCTTTCCTACCCCTACCCCCATCCTGCATGTATTGGCAGGGTAGGAAGAACCCAGCCAAGTTCTCTCAGCCACACAGTCCACAGGCCCAGTCGTCACCACACCCACTCGTGGTGGAAAAGGATCCAGGCCACATGTCCTGAAGGTGAAGGAGCCTGCACCAGGCAGCCTCAAGGGAAAGGAGCCTGCCCAGCAGGCACAAAGACCAAGGAGCCTGCATCAGCAGGCAAGAAGGAAAAGGAGCCTGCCCCAGCAGGCAAGAACGGAAAGGGGCCTACCCCAGCTGCCCGGAAGACCAAGGAGCCTGCACCAGTAGCGCAAGAAGGGAAAGGGGAGGAAGACCAAGGGGCCTGGGGCAGGAGCCGCGACATAGCCCCTATCACCAACCATGGATGTGCAGCCGTCCGAGGTTGCAGGGGATGGGCAGGAGCCTCTCCCCACCAGCAGCACCACCACCACTGTGCAGCCGTCACTGCCGGCGGACGGTATGTAATCCTGCCTCCATGGGCTGCTGTGCGGCTGCCCCCTCCAAAGCCAGTGGGTATGACACCCACCTGAGAGACTGTGGCCCATCACTCCCCAGGATCAAGCACAGGGCATGTTGCCCCCTCCAGAACCAGTGGGTAGTACACCCATTCGAGAGACTGTGGCCTTGCACTCCCCAGGATCAGTCACAGGGCATGTTTCACCTCCAGAACCAGTGGTCTTGTAACATCTCCCGGCTGAGGTGCTCCCCCATCCCCATCCCTCTGAGGTACCTGTCTATTTACCAACTGATGCCCCTGCAGTGTTCTCTCCGTGTTGAAGCAGGTGACATGTGAGGCCTTGGACTTTGGCCTGTAGCCATGTGGCCTACAAACATTTTGGACTGGGCTGTGTCCCTTTTTCTGTACATATGTATATATCTATTCTTGCCTAACTTATTTTTCATACTGTGTTGATCTCATTATATTCACTTTTGCAAAATCGTTTTGTCCTTGCATTATTCAACAGAGTTATGGGGTAAAATTGTTTTTATAATGCATCTGGGTGTGTGTGAGGGTTGTGTATTGTGCGTGTGTGTGTCACTCTCTTTTTCCTCCCCCCCTCCCTTGTGTGCTAGGCTGCTGCACTCATCGTCGTCATCTTCGCTGGTGTTCGTGGTGGAGCAGAACGTAGAAGGTCATCAGGAAGACATGCAGTTCAGGTTCCATGGTGGCGAGGTTCTTCCCTGTGTCTCCAATGGAGAGTCCTTTCCCTTCTGAGCTAAGTTTCTGCTAGGCTTTTGATGTCATTGGTACCGCCCCGGAAAAGGTGGCGGATTGTCTGGTCATAATATGGTAGGCGGAACATTGACTTCCACCTGGCTATAGGAGGCTACCGCCGTGGTGGCTGTTGTTTACGCAATGGCGGTTGGTGTGGTACATTACCTGTCTTTCTGAGATCTTTCCACTATGGTCAAAATGTTGTGGTAGTTACCGCCAGCCTGTCGGCAGTATAATCGCCACTTTATCACCGACCACAAGGGTCGTAATGAGGGCCTAAATATTTTGGTGAAGTTGTTTTTTAAATTGTGAGTTTGAAAATGCCACTTATAGAAAATGGGCATTTTCTTGCTTAACCATTCTGTGCCTCTATCTGTCTGTGGAATACACATCTGGGTCAGGATGATAGTTGGGCTGTTTGTGAATTAATTCTAGACAGTCACACAAAGGGAGCTGAGGTGTGCACTGCATATCCTGATTGATCTTCCTGGGCTGGAGTGGTGGGAGGAGCTGACACTTGCACCTGAAAAGGGCTATGTCTGGCTTTACACAAAGCAGTCACCAACCTCCTGGAGTTTCTGGGGCCAGGGAAGGAAAGGCAGGGCCTTGTGCACTACAAAGACTTTCCTTTGAAGTGTGTCTACTTCAAAGGCAGAAATGAGTATAAGTACTGGATTTCTGAGACCACAACTTTAGAATCTGTCTGGACTGAGGATATTTTGCCAGGAAGAAGAGCTGGATGTCATAGAAGGGACTGCCACTCTGCCAGTTGCTTTGCTGGCCTGCTTCTTGCTGCTTCTGTGCTGGGACTCAAAGGATTGGAATTTGCTTTCTACGTCCTGCTTCCAAGGGTTCTCCATGTGCTTGATCTGAGCTTATATCGTGTTAGAAGTTTCAAGGACATCGAAGACTTCATCTCCCAGGACCTGGACTCTCTTGCTGAGAGTCCTGACACACGAAGTGGTGGCAAATCCAGTATTTGGGCCCTTGGGAGTGAGTTGTGATATAACCAAGAAGAAACCCAGTACATCGACTCTGGAGTGACTTCACAACCAGCACCACTTTCCGACTCTGTGCTGTTTCCTGAACCGGAGCCGAGGAACCAGCTAAGTGCAACAACCACGACTGACACTGCAGGCCCAATGCCACAGTGGTGCCTCTGAAGCCACATCACAGAATAAGGCCTGAGTGCCGTGTCCCTGACATCCAGGACACCCGACTCTGACTCTGCCGCAGCCCCTGTGGCATCATGGTGTGATTGCGACACCACAAAGTTGACGCCTGATGTCTTGACCTACTGGATTCATCAACCCCACTGGATCGTAAGGAAGTGACATATTGCCACTTAAGCCAATCACCTCCCTTGCAACCATAAAGAACCAACGACTCACCTGCTCTGCCTCGCAATAAGTAACCAGTTCCTCACCTCCCCTGTAGTAGTAAGGAACCAATGCCACACTGGCTCCAGCGACATCTCAGCTCTCTGTCTCTGTGCAATGCCTTTGTTTCCTCATTGTTGTCAAAGGAACTGTGCCTTGGGTCCGTGCGACTCCATGACCAGCGCGCACACCCTCACGAATGGCATTGGACTGTTGCCAATGACTCCATCAAGACACCATGATAGCCCCAGTTTCAACAATTTTATTTCTAAGCCCTTTACTGAGATGTAATCTTTAAAATGTTTTATCTTTACTTGTGTATGTTGGATTTTTGTCATTTTTGGTCTTGTTTTACTCAGACAAATCTTGGCTATTTCTCTAAACTGGTGTGTAGTACTTTTGTGGTGTTTTCACTTTGATACTGTTTGTGCGTACAATTACTTTACACATTACCTCTGACAGAAGCCTGACTGCTCATGCCAAGCTACCAACGGGGTGAAAAGGGATTAACATAGCTGTGTGACTCCCTTATTCTGTCTAGAGTGAGCATTCCTACTTGGACAGCGTGCAAACCACTGCCAACTAGAGACCCCATTTCTAAAACTGGCCATCCTTAATTGATTTAGAAAGACAACTGCTATACCCAATTTTCGGGAAATCTGGATGTAGAATCATTTGTGATGTGATACCATTTTGCTTTAGCACCAATACCAATAAACACACAGGGTGCATTTTGTTTTTTCTTAAACAAACTGTTGCCAACCTTGTCATCAGCTGAGCATAAACTATTGATGGTTGATTTATATGCTTAATATATTTGTGCAGAATATTTCGGTGTATTTTTAATTTCTTTCAGCTAGTTCCACTTATCTGATCTTATCTTAATAATGCTTTTTAATAATGAATGAAAATTAGTGCAATATAGAAATAACCTACCTAAAAAGATGCATATGTGCAACATGTTGCCTCTTTTATCACATTGCATATGCAGTGTCACAATGTTGCCATTCAAACCTTCCTAGTCTGTTTCTATACAAAGTTACACAATTTGCAGGTCCAACATGCATTACTCAAGCTGTACTTGTTGTGGTTATTCAATTCAAAATTGGCAATGTATCCATTACACTAGATACTTGAACTACCTCTCACATTCTGAATCTGAATGTGTCACTTTTGAGCTTCCACACAGCAATGGATGGAAATTATTGAATTATCTCTACTAACTGAGTGTTCCAATAGGTAATATTAGTTTCAATGTAGTTTTAGTGTTTAGGTGATCCACACTTGTGCAAATGCTGAAGCAAAAGCGATCTTTGTCTATTCCTTTTTTAATCCTGACAATTATGCACCTGCCTTTTTATATTCTGTACCATGGTCTTCTGCATCACCAGCTGTGAGAAAAAGGGTTATTGGTTGAGAGGTGTGTGAAACCACTTCAAGCCATAGCCAAAATCCCCATCATGGTGAAGAACTAAAGTCATGAAAAACATTTACATGTGCTTAACCCTCTGATAGCTTGGCACAAAACCAGTTAGGCTTACCTTAGAGGCAATGTGTAAAGTATGAATGCAGCACACAAATAGTAATAAAGTGAAAACACACACAATAAAGTTCCTAAACCATATTAGAAAAATAGATTATATTTAAATACATTTTTCACACCAAACAGCAAAAATCCAAGTAGTAGAACTTACGATATTTATCTTTAAAGGATTCTGAGAAATCAAGCAATAGTAACCAAAGAGAGCCAGCCGTGGTTATCTGGTTAAGGGGGACCAGATCCAAGTCACAAGTTCAAGCAGACCAGGGAGTGTTGGCCAGCTACAAGACTCAGCTTAGTTGGCAGACAAAGTACCCTGTGGCCTGGGAACTGAGATGTGAAATTTTAGTATTGAGCTGTGTAGGCCAGCATTGAGGCATCCTCCATGAGGAGCTGAGAAGGAAGGTCCAGCATTGAGCTGCACTGCAGAGCAGTGGAGTGGATAAAGCTGTTGATGGGAGCTTGCAATGCAAGGTCCTGCATCATTGTTGAGAAGCCGTCTTGCAAGGGCTTGCGGTGCGATGTATTGGCACCAAAGATGAGATGCATTGCTGGGCCGGTGTCGGTGGTGAGCTGCATTGTACTGTGTCAAGATGTTTGGAGTTGATTTGAGGTTGAAAAAGCCTGTTGTGGCCCTGTGGCTTTGAACACGGGGCCAGCTGACTGCCCCTTGGAGATTGCCCGGCATCCTGGATCCACACAGGCAGGCTGGAATCAGTAGGGGGAGCTCACAGCAGCAGGAGAGTCCTGGCGCATCAACAGCAGGCTTTGGACATTGAAGCAGTTGGGCAATCCTTCCTGACAGAGTCCACAGGGGCAGGGGTGATCTGAAGAGTTGTGTCTCAGGATCCATTATTTATAATTGGTGCCAGCTCTGAAGTGATAAACACTTCTGGAGTTTCTCCCCTGTAGAGGTGTCTGAAAGTACCTGCCTTCCTGCCCTATTCCCAGTCTCTCTGGGAACACGATTAGCTAGTGTGATGTCCTTTGTGTGTGAGCTGAGGCAATGCCTCCGAAGAGCAAACGTAGTAGTTAACAGCTCCAGCCCCACTATTAAGTCAGAGATCACCCATCCTGCCAGCACCTAGACCCTCCTTTGTGATAATGTCCAGGAGGCATACACAAAGGTGAATTGTGAACTACACCTAGTCATGTGACCCAGGAACAGGCTGCAGGCACCAAAGGGTTAAGACAAGAAAATGTCAACTTTCTAAAAGTGGCATTTTCAGAATTGTGACTTAAAATCCAACTTTACAATTAAAGAGGATTTGAAAATTTACAATAACTAAGACACAAAATATGACTTTCCTACTTGCTCACAATGAAAAGTTAGCTGTTAATAAATTCATTAAGGTAACCAAAGGTAATTCTATGGGAGAGGTAGGCCCCACACTTGTGTTTTTTTTTACTACCAGGGCATGTAGGTACACATACAACTTTTTAGTTACAGTGCACTCTGCCCTTTGGGATGTCTAGGGCCTACATTAGGGGTGAGGTATATGAAATAAAAGCTGAGTTTTAGGTTTGGCATGGGAGGTGATATTGCCAAGTCAAATTGTCAGTTGAACACTGCTTACAGGCTGCATTGGCAGACCTGGAATGTTCTTTAAGGGGCTACATAAGCTGGTGGCACAATATGTGCTGCAGGCCCACTAGTAGTATTTAATGTACAGGCACTGGGTTTACGAAATACCACTTTGCGAGAGACATACAGGTAAATTAAACATGCCATTTGTGTATACACCAGTGTTACCATGTTTAGGGGAGCAGCGGTAAAGTGCTCAGAGTCCTAAGGCCAACAAGAAGAATAAGCAAAACAAATATGGGACAAGCAGGTAAAACGTTTTGGGAAAGACTGTCCCAAGGCTGACAGGTATAACAGTCGCACAAGCAGTGCTGCACCACCACTAGTATCATTTAATTTACAGGCCCTGGGCACATGTAGTGCACTTTGCAAGGGATCTTCAAGTAAATGAAACATGGCAATTGTGGATGTATCAATGTTACCATGTTTTAAGCAGAAAGCATGTGCACTTTATTACTGGCTGGCAATGATAAAGTGCCCAATGTCCTAAAACATTAAAAACGTGTTCAACAAAAAGAAAAGGTGGAAAGCAAAACGTTTGCGGAGGACCCTGCAGAAAGGGCCAGGTCCAACAGCCTCCACATCAGTTACAAAATAGCTGTCATAGCCTAAATTATCCTATAGCACCTATGACGCAACATTAATATTAAGTAGCCTGACCGCAGCAGGAACAATCACTAAGATACCAGCTTTATTTAGATTTTGCATATGCATTTCTTTTGTTCAAACATCAGTATGTAATTTTCTGAAAATTCACAATAGTCCCCAAAGCTTGTAATGTTCATGAAGAACATTGTTTTAGTCCTGAAGTGCCACCTTTTAATATTAAGAAATGTATGTCTGGTTCGCGAATATCAACTTACCATTTTCGGCAAGTACCCATATGTACTACTGTGCACAAGTGCAGTTCTTGCCTTGTGAGCACATTTGTCATTACATGCCTATGATGGCTATTAAATGCCAAAAATGCTATTAGTATACCTGTGACGGCAGAGTTACGTAGCGTGTTAAAACATCAAGCATGGCCAACATCATGCTAAGGGTGGATTCCATATTATTAGAAATATTTATGTTGTGTCGGGATGATCAGCATTATGCCAGGTGTTGGCGGATTCATGTTAATGATACCATCAATATGCAGATAATTTTTACCATTCTGCAACAGGGCCAACATGTTGCAAGCATAGTTTTTATTGTGCTGGTCTGTTCATCATAGAAATTCCAGTAATATGCTAATAATGTTTAAATTTCGCTGGAATTCTGCCTGCTTTCGGGTCCCATCATGCCAGCGAGGCCAGCAATATATATGAAATAATCGCCATTTTGCTAGGACCATATTTGTTTTTGTTTGTAAGTGTTCCACGTTCTGGAACCAGGGGCCAGAAATATACTTTTTGATTCAAAACTGCGCAAACACCATTTTGCATCAAAAATGTTAGCTCTGGCTAGCGTAAATTCTTAACGCCACCCATGCATCATATTTATACATTGACGCACGGTGGTGCTAAGAACAGGTTAGAGTCATTTTTTCTGACACTAACCATTGCGCCTTCTCGTAAGGTAAAACGACGTTAAAACAGGAAAACTGACTCTAATACGGTTTGCGACATGGAAAAAGTCATTTTTCACGCAATAGCTTCAAAAAGAGATGCAATCACAGCAAACAGTACTAAGGAGCCCAAAAATGGATCCCAGAAGCCGGGAGAGAACCCAGGGAGACACCAATCAACCAGGAACCAGCCAGGAGGAACCGGGCAAGACCCAGGGGAGAGACAAGAAGAAGAGGAAGTGTCGCTTCAGCGCAGAGGAGCATGAAATCCTGGTCAGTAAGGTGACAGAGCACCAGCATCAATTATTCATCACCTCTAAATTGCCAATTGGAAGGAGAGAGGCAATTTGGCAACACATTGTGGACAAGATTAACAGTATGGCAGAGGTCAGGAGAACTGTCACCGAGTGTAAGAAACGCTGGCATGACTGCGAGCACAGGACAAAGGAGAAAATGGCAAGGAACAGGAAGGCAGCACTGCAGACTGGAGGTGGGAGTCCAGCACCGCAAGCGAGTCTGGACAAGGTGGCGGAGATGGTTGCAGCCATCATCCCGGAGGAGATTGTCACAGGAATCGCAGGACAGGAGAGCGCAGACTACCCAGAAACAACATATATGCAGGGTAAGTTGCATGGGGGACAAAAATGCCTAAATGTCAGGTGTAAGAAGGGGGAGGTACACACCTACTACACAATGCATGTCAGTCCTGAAAATCAGGCAGTGGGAACGATAAAGAGGCACGGCAAAGGTGCATGGGCTGTGCAGGGGCATCCAGGGGCACAGCACAACACAACACCAACAACCTTTGCAGGGGGGTACACCGCCATGTCAAGGCTGCTGGAAATGCTGAAGCAGACCAGGAGGATAGGGTAGATTGTAAAAATGGGCTGCTGTCACAGGACAACTGGTATTGTCAGAATGTAAGCTAGAGGACAATGCCCAGTCTCAGGCCATTGGCTCCAGCACCATTTAACATTGACAACACTTGGCACTACTACCTGTGCTGTGTGTGCTGGTCAATTAGGAAATGGCGGTTAGGTGCCCATGGCACAAACACACTCAGAATGAGGGATCAGTATGACTACGTGATCAATCCCCATCAGTCCTTATCCAAATGCAACTCCTGTCAACTGCTCATGGTCATAGACTCAATAAACATCAGGCACTGTCACATACATTATGAAGTACACAGCAATAATCTCATACCCATGCAGCCCATTCCAGGGTCTACCCCTGTGCCTGTGTCACAATAGCTGCAATGCCACCATGTAACATCTCAGGTGTCAGAGTGCCAAAACAACAGCATTGAGGAGGAGAACATATGTGTGTAGCTAGGCAAACACACCCGCACAGTCATGAGAGGAAATGCAACTCTGCCAGGCCCATCAGTGCAATGCAATGTAGCACACATACGCAAACATCAACATGAGAAACTACCAATGGTGACACCTGTATCGTTTAATGGAAATGCAATACATGGTATGGTGCTAGGTCTCAGCACCGTATAGGTGTGTGTTAAAAATGTTAGACTGGGACAGGGCCATATTGTTATGTGTGGTACATGTGGCATCAGCACACCAACAAGCATTGCAAGGCCTCACCATGCTAATAGAAGCAGAGGGAGGGTTGATGAGGACAAGAAGGTGGCAAGCCACAATTTGGGCAAAACCCACACATAGAAGATGTGATGCAGACAATTCCCCAAACTGCCCACACTACATGTGACATGCAGGTGGGGCATAGCCCTGAAAGACTGCAAACATTAATAACAGGAACAATGCATGGCAACCAAGATTACAATGTACCACCAATAGGAAGTTAGTGATGTCACATTACAACTGCCAAAACACAGACACACTAATTGTACAATATCTCATTGCAGAAGACGATGGCTCTGCTGTGGATCTGTCTGTCCTGGACTACCCTGATGACATGGGTGACCAGCTGACAACCATCAGCCATAAAACTCTCCAAGATATCCTGGGAACTCTCCAGACACCACCTCCAGTCGCAAGGAGGAGCACACATGTAGCAGCCATCCCAGAGGACCCACCCACCACCCCAATAGTATGACCTGCCAACTCAAACACAGCTGAGGACTCTGATGACACTGGAACCACCTTTGAGAGGACAGCTGTGTGAGTACAGTGGGAGCTGGCCAAGGAGGTGCGGGTGGGGATGCAAACTATGGCAGCCAGCCTTGTGGAGATGCGCATGTGCATGATGACATCCGCAGGACAGTCAGCAGCAATACAAGTCACACAATCACTACTGCAAGGAGTCCAACAGTGCGTGAGGGACGTCACCACTGCTGTGAGGGAGTTGCCACAACACCTGCCCTCCCAATCTTGCAGCTGCATGCATGATAACACACTGGACTCCCTCAGGGCAGACATGGCTGCCTACCGCAGGGATGTTGCTGCCATACTCAATAATCAGCAGCTCCTCCTTGTTGCAGTTATGCCATAACTAGTTCCACAGATGGCAGCTGCCGGGAATTCGGAGTCCACTTCTCCAATCACTGAAGTGCGTGTTGCCCCCTCAAACCCACCACCATCAATGGCAGAGGAGACGACACATTAGCATCACAAAAAGGATGATGGACGGAGTGCTGACAATGCAAACACTCACCCCCAGTCACAGATCTGGGTTTGATCCATCGTTTTTTTGCTGCCCATGCCATTCCAGTTTGGACCCAGCCATATGCAAATCAGTCTTGACACTGTTCCCCGTGGGAACAGTCCAGCGCCGAACTGCCAGGCCGGGCCTTCCCTGGACTGGAAACAAGCATCCTGGGACCGGTTTCAGGGGTTTCACCCCTCATCAGCCAGGCTAGCTTGAATCCAGTGGCATGGGAAGCACGGGACCCACGTCTGGGCATACCCTTCCCACTTAGGGCGACATTAGCAACACAAAAAGGATGAGGGACGGAGTGCTGACAATGCAAACACTCACCCCCAGTCACGACACACATCAGAGGATGAAGATGTAGAACAGATCACCTTCACCCATCGGAGTACCGGGTAGCACCAGCCCATGCCACATTGGCACTGATTTTCCTTTGTCATGTGCTTGACAACATGCCAGTGTTGCTACAGTTGGTGACATGCACTCTTCTCCAACACACTGTTAACCTTACCACTACCCAATTGGCAATGCATGTTCCTCTGCACTGAATGACACTTCATCTCAGCATGTCCAATGACATGTCCCTCAACCCTGAACTTGTGTTGCGTCACAATAGAATGCTTTACACTAATGGGATCACAAACCTGGACTATGTAAATATTGCACTTCAGCACTTTAAAATAAACAGCACCTACACAACCACTTTGTCTCTGTGTAATGTGACACATCTACTTTGCTGGAGATTTGTGATGCATGTAACATGCCAATGGTCACAGAGTGTCAATACCAGAGTTCAGAAATAATGTGGGCAGATACTTACACACAAGGGACAGGACTTCTAAATCTTCTATGCTGCTTTTGCCTCATATCTGAAGTAAAAGCACACAAACCTACAAAATATCTATGTAATTTGTAAGTTTGCTCTGCCGTTGTGTCAAAAATGAGGCAAATGCAGTGTAATAATAGTATATTTCAGGCCCAAGTTATCTACAAAATGAAACACAATGCTGGCCACATCCCCTATAAGAAAGTCATTGTGTATGTGACATTTGCTTCTAAACATCCATGCCAACCCACAACATACAGCAGGAATGGCTGTGTAAGAGTGTTTGACCAAAAACATCAGCTGGGAGTACAATTAAAACACAAAGGCGTCAATTTTGTATACTTGAACTCATCAGAAATGGACACTACTCAGTTTAGCAGTGTTCACATGAACATCAGGCTGCAGGCAGACGTCCCACAGTCCCCAACATTACAACACAGGACCCAGACGATGACAGATTTAAAATCACAACTACCTGTGCAGTACATGGGAACCATAGTCACGTTGAGTGGTAGGTACAATAGATGGCAGATGCATTGAGATTTAGATTTGTTGTAGCTGCCAATGTGACAGCTTACTTGGAAGTGGGAATTAACATGCCAAGAGTGGGATTTCGATGCAGGACGGAATACACAGGCCAACAGAAAATTGGCACTGCACGCTCATGCAAAGCCCCAGATCCCCAAGCATATGACACATGCCATAAAGGAGTACCTAAAACATTAATACCTATGTACAAAAAAGAACTTAAAACCATGTCACACACCTATACTAACCCAATCTATCCTAGCTAAACATTACCCACAACTGGCCCTAACTACCCTATTCCAAGCTTACTTACCACATTTAACAGAATACTCTAAACATTTGCCCTCACCCCCCCTATATGACAGGCCACATATTCTAACCTAAACAGATACTAACTAATACTAAACAAATATATATTTGTTTGTATTTTTTTTATAGAATACACAGAAGCCCCAACATTAACCCTCACCTACCAACCCACAAACTAATATGTAACAATATGAAACACCCCACCCCAATCTACTTATCCTATCTAAACTACTAGCCTACTCTAACCAATCACTAAACCCCCTAAACCCATTAAAAAACTGGATAAGGAAAGAGGAGAGAGGGAATGGAGTCAGGGGTGAGGTAAGCCAGGAGTTCAGAGGCTTGCCCTACCGCTATTTCTGTCAACATCCACCTGGAGAGTGTCAAGCTTCTTGAGGACTTTCCTCATGTCTCTCTGTTGCTGTGATATGGCGGCCATGTTCAAAGCAGCTGATGTGGTGGTCTGTGTACCAGACGTAGTTGCTCCTGTAGGTGTCATGGTCGGGGGTGCTGGAATGGAAGGTGCAGCAGGTGTTGTGGGTGTTGGTCCCGAGATTGAGGGTGCAGCAGGTCGGGCTGATGAACTGGTGCCCGCTGTACTACTGCTGGTCCCCATTGGCTGAAAGCCCACCATTCTCTTTGCTAACTTCTTGACATGATCTGGAACCCAGACTCCACGTCCAGGATGTGCCTGTACCTCACTGCCCGCCTCTGGAAATCCTTTATCTCCATGGCATTCATGTTGGCAGCTGTAAAAATGAGACAGGCAACCATTAGTGTCATCATTGTGTGATGCATGTACAGATGATAATCTACAACTCTCCCTCAAATTGCACATGCAGTCCAAATCACAGTACAGATTATGTATTGTCCCTGAGGAGCACAGCAAAGCACAAGGGGTGTACCAAATAAAGTGATCTGTGCATTGATGTAGTGCAATGTGTCACAATGCAAATGTAGCAAGTACTTAACATGGGCCAGGCCGACTAATCCCTATCATCTGGATCAACTTCAAGGGACCCAAGACCAGTGATTTGTAGAGGTAAGTGGCAGGATGGTATACCGTTGCTAATCATAAGGGGTCAGTTTTGTTTGGGACACATGCATGCCTAAATTAGATGACTGTCATCTACACTGTGACCATCACACCTACCTACATATAGGTTCTTCGACTACCCCTGTGCCTCAGGGGGGATGGGCATGCAATACATCATCAAGACTGTTAAGGACAACCACAAAGCCATGTCCACCTGTACATTGATTTAGTGAGTGGAACACATGTGAGGAGGTCTGCCAACTACGAGTGAGGCATCCATTGGTTAATCACATCTACATTCATGTTTCCATTTGTGGGCAACCATTAACACCTGATCTGCCAACACATTTCCAAAATCACCCACATTGATGCCAGCACACGTATGGCCTTGACCTGCATGCACGCCTATTAAATACCACATAACTGTCACGTAAATGGAGTAAGCCTTATGGGGCTAGATGCTGGTGGACAGTTACCCACACAGTCCTACATGTACATTACAATACAGGGATGCACAATATTGTGTGGAAAACTGATGCATCACTATCTTCCGAAAATGAGGTCATGACTTGCTGACAATATTATGACACTGGAGCAATTCCAAATAAAATGTGGGCCTATATGTTGCTACTAATCAGCTTGTTCACATTCTGCTGCCTATTGCACAGCACAAGACTCCCAAGATATGACTCTCTGTCTGTAAATGTCTAACCCTTGCATGGAACACTCAGTCAACCTCCTGTCAAGTAATATATCAGATCACGTGCCAGCTCATCATATCTTGAAATGAGTGCAACACACAAGAGTCACTCAAACAACAGCTGCAATCACTACACAGGACAGACATTTTCACACTTACTGGATGCGTGTGGGTCCTCAAATCAAGTCATTTCCCCGATGGTTTAGGGGGCCGGTCCACCTGTAAGACATCAAAAGGAAATATATGCTCAATGTCTGATCACTGTACAAATGTGTGGGTAACATATCACAGTGTGTAACATTTTATATGAGTGAGCTGCTGATCCTGCATGTAGACACTCCAACAGACATACCACTGCAAACTTGCATTGACACTGACACTCCAGTGAGTGATAGACACACATATGCACACATGCACTGGGCCTCCAAATCATGTGGTGCTAAATCTGACTTCAAAGATTTGTGGCTAATCCATTTCAGATGGTACTTCATGTCATGATTTGTAACTGGGTGACAATTTCAATGGCAGTTTCCTTGTGGACTGCAATACAAGTGACTCGGGTATTGTGGCTTGTGCATCAAGGGACAATGATCAACTGTGTGATGGACATGTGGGTTAATTTTCAGTCAGCAAACAAATGCCCCATTGGCAGTGTCCCTTAAGCCGTATATGCCCCCTTTGCCAACATGATAGCAGGGATCATGTATGTGTGATTATGACAATGTAGCGCTAAACATGGATGGCCTACTTTGCTGTCCCAAAACAGGGAAATATGTTATGCTGACAGTGTCTCATTGACAGAATGCATGGGCACAGGTGTTGTCATTGCACCTGAAATGTGTTCCTCAGGGCCATATGTACCAAGATCAGGTTTTGTGAGTCACACATTGTGAGACTTAGCATCTAGCAATTAGCAAGTTGGATGATCTGAGGTAGAACACTAAAAATGGCAATTCAAAAATGCGGTAGCAAATTACCTACCTCATGAATAATGATGAGGTAGGTCTCATTTTCTAACCCCTTAGGTATGGTGGCACTGACAGGGATGCTGGCCTGCAGAGCTCAGCAGACCACCATGTCTGTGACTGATTTTAAATAGGATTGTAAATCTTCATTTAATTGCAGCCTTATTTCAGCAGGGGTAAACAGAAAGTATTTCAAAAACCTGTATTGTGACAGAAAAAATGTTTTGAAAGCAGTCAGTGGTCCGTGGCACAACTTCCTGCTCAGAAACAATTATTGGGCATGCATTCACAAAGGGGAAGGGACCCCATGGGGACCCCTCCCCTTTTGTAAATGGGTTAGCACCAACTTGAAACGGATGGTAACGGCAATTGTTTTGTGCCAGCATTTGTGCTCAAGAAAGAATCAATCAGCGCCCTGCGACTCAATAATAGGATAGGAACGCCCCTTCATAAATACCAATAGAAAACCCTGTTTTTTGATTGGGCAATGTGATAGCAGAATGGCAAAATTGGGGTTGTGCATTTGAATGAATATTTTTCCTGACGTAAACACAAAAACTAGGCTGCTTGTGAAAATTATGAATAGATTGGTACATGTGGCCCAAAGTAATAGTCGGACATGACTCAACGAAGCTCTGGACTGCATTGTTAACATGTACAGTATAAACATGTGGAATACGTCTCAGTACTGGTACACTACTTGCATTCCACATGGTCACAAACATTGCATGCATCCCGTCAATGCATCTGCTACTGTCACTCGAGGGGGATTCGACTGTACCCAGGTGGTCCAGCAGGTCCTGTTCTCTGGCCACCAGGTCAGCCCAGGGATGCTTCAGCTGGAGCTCGTTCCTTGATGTGTTGAAAACACGTTTCAGGTGGTAGAGCACCTTGGCCCAGCGCAGCCGCCTTGCCTCCGTGTGAAACCCCTGTATCACAAGGGCCCCCCCAACTCCAGCATCATCGGCAGAAAGTGGCACACCAGCCACACAAATGCCCCAAGCTCCACCTCACCCACGTGGCTCAGCCTCGCCCTTCCCGACATGTTATAGCACAAAAATCTAAAGAATAGAAGGGAAAAAGTAAAGGGAATAAATCAGAAAAAAATGAAACTTACAACCCGAACTACAAACCACAACTAATCTAACCCCCAAACAGACACCCGACAAATACAATTCAAACAACACTAAAATACACAAAACCACTTAAACAGGTACAATAAACAAATAGAATAAACAAAAAGACACAAGACAGGCACCACAAGATACAATATACATAATCCAAACAAGAGAAACACCAAGACACAGCCACACAGTCAAGAAAAAGCACAGACTGTAAAGTGAAAGTGAAAGTACACCCACTGTACCATGTCTGTAAACAGGATTTCCCTTTACATCACTTCCTGTCCCCTTTCCGGCCCGTTTTCCGTCTTACGTGTATTTTTTTTATGCATACGTAGTTTGCGTGAATATATTCAACGCATAATCTACATGTGCGGCAAAATACCACGCATTACCAGGAAACTACTATTTTAGAGGATAACCACGCGCACTGGATGAATTAACGCTGGTGGCCCATTGATGTTTAGTTTGCGTTTGCGTGGTTTTTCGATGCATTTGTGTAAAAATCTCTGACTCAAACTGTGTTTGTGTGAATTTTAAATATTTAACATGCATGCAGCCTGTATCTAGATGAATATAGGATGGTATGGCCTGCAGTGTGTGTCATAGTGGTTGTCCACATGTGGTACAACATGCAACTGTGGACCACATTTATACTATCTTTGTGCAGCATTTCCTTCATTTTCTGAAGCAAAAGCGACGCAAAGTTACAAAATGCAATTGTAATTTGTAAGTTTGCGCTGATTTTGCATCAAGAAATGACGGCAATGCTGCACTACAAATGTATAAATCATGGTCTGTGTGTTTTGTGTGTGAATTAACTGTTACAACAATATGGGGGTCATTCTGACCCCTGCGGGCGGTGGGAGCCGCCCGCCTGGAGGGAGCCGCCATATGGCCGCTCCGCGGTCAAAAGACCGCGGAGGCCATTCTGGCTTTCCCGCTGGGCTGGCGGGCGACCGCCAGAGGGCCACCCGCCAGCCCAGCGGGAAACCCCTCCCCACGAGGAAGCCGTCTCCGAATGGAGCCGGCGGAGTGGGTATGTGCGACGGGTGCAGTGGCACCCGTCGCGTATTTCAGTGTCTGCAAAGCAGACACTGAAATACAAAGTGGGGCCCTCTTACGGGGGCCCCACAACACCCCATACCGCCATCCTGTTCCTGGCGGGTGACCCGCCAGGAACAGGATGGCGGTATGGGGTGTCAGAATCCCCATGGCGGCGCAGCAAGCTGCGCCGCCATGGAGGATTCTGCAGGACAGCGGAAAACCGGCGGGAGACCCCCGGTTTTCCTGTTCTGACCGCGGCTGAACCACCGCGGTCAGAATGTCCTGAGGAGCACCGCCAGCCTGTTGCCGGTGCTCCCGCATCCCCGGCCCCAGCGGTCCTTGACCGCCGGGGTCGGAATGACCCCCTATGTGTGCTTCTTATGGAACGGCATGCAATACATTTGGCGTGACGCTCATGTATGAATGTGTTACAAATGGGTAACTACATCAGATGGCAATCAGTGATGTACAACAGTCATGATATGTGTTTGTAATATGTGTTGACTCATTTGATGTGTGTAGTTATTTGACTTTGGGGATATTACATTTCCAGTGACAAACAATACACAGGAGGATTGAGGATGGCTGATGATGGCTATGTCAGATATGTTACCCCTCACATGTCATTAATTGTTGGCTACGACTTCATGGTGACTTGTGTGTAAACTACCCATATGTCGGCCATTTGTACATGTTTGGTAGGTACAGTGTTTGCGACACTGTGCCTCATTTCCAATCATAACATTTTTATGGACACGTCAGTTTGACTAATTAAAATTACCTATGTTACTCATGTTGCTGTGGTGGACCTGCATGTGTTCACATATTTTCAGAGGTACATTGCACAAAATTGTCCTGTTCAAGTGTGTGGGCATGTGTACCCTGTGTCATTATTGGGCTCCATGGTGTTACAGTTTCATGCAGGTCTAGTCAGGAGTCTGTTGGGGCAACCCTTGAGTTCAGAGAGTATCTTGCATGGCAGAATTGTCCTAAAGCAGAACAGCAGCTAAAAGCATACAAGGGGATAGAGCAGCTATGGTAAGGCAGATAATACAGAAGAGTGAATACAGAGCAGCCTTAGGGTGGACAAATAAGTAACGGGTCAGTAATGGACAAACATGCAGGGCTCATCACTAAGACTGTACACAGGGTAGGGCTCAGAACTTCCCACAGCAACAGGGAACGTCAGTGCCTCTGTGAAGATTAATCTCACAGCTAGTCACCATGCAAGCCCCATAGAAAGGTGGCAACAAAAGTGATTCTGTATCTGGACCCTCAGGGCACACATATGGATTGTCCTTACATACAGGAGACAAGCCCTTGTTTGTCTGGCTAGAGACACAGTAACAAATCCTGGCATACAGCCATCGCACACTGTCACTGTTAGGCACTAATGACTACATGCATAACTATACAAAGGATGGGGGCTGGATTGGCCTGGAAACAAGATGCTAGAACAAATAGAAAGTTAAACACTTCTATATAGGTGAGGACAGATAGTACGCTTGCCAGACACGATACCCCAAGCGGAAACAGAGGGCAAGGGAACTAACTAGGAGGCAAAGGCAGGCACAGGGAACAGACTCTGTTTGATGCAAAGACTGGAACAGATCTGGGTAACAGAAAGCAGGCTCCGGCAGAAACAAACATGAACAAGGCTGAGAAACAGGGAGCAGAGTCTGACTGGAACAAGCAGGAACAAAACTGTGTAAACAGACAGCAGGTTCAGGTGTAATCAGGACTGTAACACAATCCAACAAGGGCTCTGGCACACAAATGAATTGTACTCCAATGCACGACAAGGAGCTTCAGGGAATGGCAGTTTCCAAGCTGTTCCAGGCAGCAGCAAGGCCAGGGCAGAGTCACATCGCTGAGCTGCACAAGAGAGCTCACAGGTGTGTGCAGCTTCAATCTCTCACAAGCCCTGGAGGAGAGAATCCAGTATAAGGGGACAACCAGACCTTTCCCATAGGAAGCTATGGACAGAAGATTACTGTTCTTACCAACTACCAGGCAGTGCATTATGGGACCTGAAGTCCATGCAAGCTAATGTAGTTCTTCTATAGCATGCCATATGGAAAAGGGAAGCAAACAGGAGTCGGGATGGGAGTTTGGGTGAGATTAATGATGATTCCCAGGGTACAGATAGTCCATTTACAGCACTCCCTAGAGATGGGAGGGTAGAGACTTAACGCATGGCAGTGGCAGGATTTGTATCCAGGGATTCACTGCGCAGGGCATGTATTGTGACCATTGCTTGTCATACCTGGAACACTCATGATATCCATTTTCAGGATTGATGTACCTCTTGTCATACAAGCTCCTCGCAGAGATAGCAAATGTCACACTTACTAATGTCAGGGGTCTGTTCATACATTCCTGTTACCAATGATATTTCACATCCACTGCCTCATGTATGAGGTGCTTATTTACCTTATGAGTGGAGATGTCATAGTTCTGTGTCATGTGCTACAGTAGACCATGTTGGCAACATGGATGTGGGTCATATGCTGTGGTCCTATGATTTCGTCCTTCATATGTGAAATTCAAAAGATGTTTTTTTTTATATGTGTGTGATGTTTGTTGTACAATAATATGCATCACATGTGATGTTGCATCAGAAGTAGTCAGATTTGTCTTTGTGGCATGCTCCCTGAGGTGATACTCACATTCCGAAAGAACATGTGATGGAGAAATAAGTAACCAGAGCAGGATTGTGTGATAAAGTGAGGTGTTTATTTACATATCCTAACAATGTGTTTAGAGTGACTATTGGTGAAAAAAGTTTTGAACAATCTGCTTTCTGCAGTGCATTCCTGCAGCGGTGTTTGGATGTTCCCCCTCATTTTCCCTGGCACCATCCGCCTCCTTCTCAAGCAGTTCTTGCTCAGGTCCATATAGGAGGATGTTCCTCCTAACACAAATGTTGTGCAGGTTACCACAAGTGTATAGGTGACCTTGCAGACCATTTCTGGGGCATATAGGAGGCTGCCTCCTGTGATGTCCAGGCACCTGAATCTGGACTTCAGGATGCCAAAGGTCCATTCCACAATGGTGCGTGTAGTCCGATGTGCCTCATTATAGGCACACTCTGCTTCTGTGCTTGGGTTGGGGAATGGGGAATTGGGGTCATGATCCATGGCTGGATCCCATAACCCTGATCAGCTGAAAAAGAAAATAGGAGTAAGTATTTTGTTAGTGCTTGCACCAGGAATGTCATGTAGCATGGCAGTTGATATCTTGTGTCGTCTGTGACTCATATGTGTTTGTGGCATTGTATGAGATCCTGGGCTTCTGTGAGTTTTTTTCTGCATTTGGTTGTTTGACTTGACAACTTGTGCTTGGCTCTTTGACCTGATATCTATGGTTTTGTTTCCAAACTGCAGTTCAGTATGTGTGTACCATGCGTTATATAGTGAGCAACATGTTTTAGTGTGCTTTCACTGGAGTGGACATTATACTTCCACTCACATAATAGATTCCGATGTGGTGGTAACATGGTTGCACTACATGGCCTGGACATCTCATCCACTTAGACATATGTCATTGCAGATGAAATCCAGAAGTGAGGCCCTTTGATTAGGCTTGGTGATAATGCCCAACACATCTCCCTAAGATGGCAGCACTGAGGTGTTCAGTACTGACAATGCACAATTGTCCCATGTGTGACTTGGCTCTATGTAGACCTTTGTAGTTCCCTCTGCCAGTGGCTCATGTGCAACTGTGCACCTACACTACCCATCTTGCTCCAGGTAACCTGGCTAACTGCCTTGTAGAGGTGGATGTATCTGTGCAGGAAGGGCCATCTCGCTGTACATCTGTTATTTTGTTCATAGCATAGTCCACTTCTTTATTGCTAACTGGCAACGTCACCCCAGGAGTGATGTGTGATGTTGGGACTGCTTCAGTATTTCCATGTCACCTACGTGTGAGTCAGCATCATCATGCTATGTGTCTCATGGTGTTAGACCTGCAGCAACACACATTGCACACCCCTTCCATAGTACTTATTGCTTGGGAGGGTGTGGGATTGACTATGTGGCCTAATGTAACAGTAAATGGTTCATCTTCCAAGTTGTACTTCCAGTGCAGGCCATGTCATTGTCACTGTATGCTTTGACCCTTATAGCTCTAGAGTGGCATCTATTGTTATTGGCAGCCGTTATTTGTCCATAGGTGTGTATCCCATTGTGTCAGGGTGTACAACATAACTACCTGTGTCACACCTCAGAGTCTTCCTGCCCACATGTCAGTGTAGTGGTGTATGTATTGTGTGTCCTACAGGGTTGCTATGCCGTGTGTATATTGCTAGGTTTATGGACTTACCAACAAGAATGCCATTGCCACTTCATCCGTCCTGGAAGTGCTAATTGATGGTGCTGTGGCGAAAGATGAAGGAATCATGTGCTCTCCCAGGATAGTTGGCGAAGATGTTGGTAAACAATCCCTGGTGGTCAACTATGGCCTGCACATATATGGAGTGGGTGTGCTTTCTGTTCCGGTATAGATGCTCTGTTGCAGCAGGAGGTACAATCCGGACATGAGTGCAGTCAATTGCACCAAGCACATGCGGGAAGCCATGTATTTGGTAAGACCCTTGTTTGATCTCCTGCTGCTTCTGCTGTGTGTTGGGGAATCTGATGTGGCCGGGTGTGAGGGAGATGGTGGCATCTAAGACCGTGGGAAGGAAGGTGGAGAATGAGGGCTGTGATACCCAGCTACCAGGGTACCCGTTGCTTAGAAGGATCTACTTGCCAACATGTGCAGGACAGCTAGCAGCTTGGTCACTGGTGGTACATTGTGGGGTGTTTGTACGTGGCTCAATTTGCTGCAGCAGCTGCTGGATGGCTTGCCAGTTGAATCTGTACCTCCGGATGATATCCTGTTCCCTGAGGCCCTGGAGGATTGTCCTGGTCCTGAAGACCCTCTCCTGCCTTCTGCATTGCCTTTGGGGGCCACGTTGGGGTGGTGGCTGCTGTTGCTGTTGGTCCTGTGCTCTGCGTTGTCTGGCATGCTGCATCAGTAGCACCTCCATGTTGTCCTTCTTGAGCAATGATGTTGATCGTGTGTGTTTTCCTTACGTAGTGGTGTGTTTGCCCCATTGTGATGCCTGCCCTGTCCCATGTGTTAAAATTTGAAGCAAATCAGGATTTGCGTCATTTTTCGAGTCCGCCTCCCACCCATGCGTCATTCTTGCCCTGTTGGATAAATATGGCGCTAGGGTGTTTGAGTCATTTTTTAGACGGAAACGCCTACCTTGCATCTCATTGACTCAAGGCGGTTTCACACATCCTTAAAATGACGCAAACTCCATATTTCTGACACTAGCCATGTCTAGCGTCAAAATATAAATACAGAGTTAAGTTTCCACTGGATTTGTATAAAAGAAAAATGACGCAAATCCGGCGCAAGCAGAGTATAAATATGCCCACAAGTTCTCTTGAGAAAGCCTGTTCAATTTACCAGCAGTGGCACTGGAGTCTGTAAAGAAAGCATTCTAGCACTGGGCGCCTTGCAACTGTGACTCAATAAACATATGAAAATTACCTTGCCTTCGCTTTAGTTTCACACAGGAGTTGTTTTTTATGGAAAAGCACAAATTGTCCCCAAACTTTATCTGAAGTCAAATGAAGCAGAAAAAAAGACATGGATGCGACTTAACTGCACCTTTATATGTAGACAACAACCACTTTCCATTTTGCTCTCAACATTTCCTACCAAAAAGTAGTCAAGGTCATTCTAGATGGCCGGAGCACCGGATATGATGCAACGTTTCTGCATACACACTTCTGATTTAGAAACTTTTGCTTCAAAACCACGGCACATATTGGTCACAAAGTTCAATACTTATTTTTAAACAAACTCCTATGCCATGCTGTTTATTTAAGAAGGGATGTTCAATAGGCATCACTGTCGGGGGCAATCACTTCAACTAAGAAAACCACGAGTTCTCCCTTCAGTCAAGACATGGACAAAGGTGATGAGGGAGGCTACCCCTTTCAGACTATGGAGTCCAGATACAATTGGAGCGTCAGTCCGATCTTAACGAGCAATGGGATCTCCCTTAAAAGGCCCCAAATCTGGACTTTACAGTTTCCAAACAGGAAGAAGGAATATATGAAACTGTACAAAAATTGGAAAATGCAGGGTAACCTATGGACAAATGAAAAAATTGTGTAGATGGAAATAGTTGCTGAAAACATTCATTTTTATGTGCACACTCATTTTCATACTCATAGGGCCATATTTATACTTTTTGACGCAAAACTGCGCCAATGCAGTTTTGCGTCAAAAAAAATTGCGCCGTCTAACGCCATTTGGAAGCGCCATGCGGGCGTTAAATTTATACTTTGACGTACGGCGGCGCAACCAACAGGTGGGAGTCATTATTTCGTGACGCACACAGCGTCGGTCTGTCGTAAAGGAAACCAACGTAAATGCGACGCACATCACTGTGGGTCGATTTACGACAGAGCAATCGTGAAAACGCCGTTTTTTTTCACGCTATTGCGTTACATTTTTGCGCGAAAACTGCCCTTTCAGGAGAGGAGACCCAAAATGGATCCTAGATGCCCCAACAGACCCCAGGAGGATGAGAGCAGACCAGGAACCAGCCAGGAGGAAGCATACAGGAACCAGGACATTTAAAAAAAAAAAAGAAAGTGTCGCTTCAGTGCAGAGGAGCAGGAAATCCTGGTGAAAGAGGTGACGGAACACCAGCACCAACTTTTCATCTCCTCAAAATTGCCACTCAGTAGGAGAGAGGCCATCTGGAAACAAATTGTGGACAAGATTAACAGTGTGGCTGAAGAACGCCGGACAGTCACCGAGTGTAAGAAACGCTGGCATGACTGCAAACGTAGGACCAAAGAGAAAATGGCCAGGAACAGGAAGGCAGCAATGCAGACTGGAGGGGGGAGTCCAGCACAACAGGAGGCCCTGGACCACATGGAGGAGATGGTCGCAGCCGTCATCCCGGAGGAGATCGTCACAGGGATTCAAGGACTGGACAGCGCAGACTACCACGACACAACGCACATGCAGGGTAAGTCGCATGGGGAATTCAAATGCAATAATGAGGATTGTAAGCAGGGAGGGGATACCTACTACACAATGCATGTAAGTCAGCACATACTGTACATGAAGTGGCATGGGGAAAGGGGCACGGCAGGGGGGCATGCCCAGTACTGACCGAAGCTGGGGCACGACAAAATACAGCAACCACAACAGTCCCACGGGGACATCCTGTAATTACAACAAGAGAGCCAAGGGAAAGCAGTGACAGGTGGGAAGGACACTACCTCAAATCCACATCCAGGCACTTGTCTTGCAAAATCTATTCCCCATCAACTAGGTCCCTACCTGTAATGCTGTAGCAAATACAACAACTGCAACTTAACTGCCACCACAGTTGACAATAACACCTCTCATCTCTGTGCAGCTATAGCACCAAATGGCAGGAACCCCACCCTGGAACATACATACCTAAAATAGGGGGTGAGGATGACATCTGCAATTACTCCTAGAAATAAGACAAAGGTACCAGTACACTCAAATGCCGAATGTCCATAACTGACACATACATAACCCTAAGTAAACAGCAATAGGAGCCACATAGCACTAACGACACACACATGCTGCATACGTCAGGGTCCCTCACGTGCCTGGCTAACAAGGCTACATCACTAATGTCATACTGCTCAGACTACAACATTGAGGAGGGGACACAGGCAACTGGTCACTGAAACACATCTGCACAGTCTTACAAAAAAATAGGACATTCATACGATAAACAGGCCAATCCAGTAAGACACAGATTATACCCCATCATATACAAACATCAACAATGTTTACATCCATACCACATCCTAACATTGACATGCATAGGTAATGCCACGTAACATGTACAGTTCATGCAATGTGAATAAAAAGTGTATGGGGCAGGGCCTGAGAGGCAAGTGTGCTGGCAGGGCAGTCACAACACCCACAGTCAGTCAAAGTGTAGTGTGGCAAGTGAAACGTATACTTTGCGCATTAGCCTCAGGCTGGAGGCCTTTGTGCATCTTACCCTGAATGTACTAATACTCATTTGCTCACATCTAAGAGCCTCAGAGCACTTTGCACTAAATGATTCTCATTGCCCTTCCTATCAGTTAATGTAGCAAATAGTCAGTCCTAGGGTGTTGTTAATTAGTCAAATCACCCTGTTTTGCCTACTTCTGCACTGGAGTTTGCCAGAACATATTCACTCTGTGCCCCAGTCAAGGATACCGTCTGGTACGTTGCTGATAGATGTGGTAGGGTTGAAGGTCTGGCATTCCTGCGTAGGGAAACCTTGTCATCACCATGACATATGTCTTTTAAATTCACTTCCTCGTCCCAAGACACGCATGGGGGAGTTTCCAAACATAAATTCACAACTAGATGCTGCCTGCCTTGCTGCTGATGCACAACCAGTTCCCAGCCCATTCCTGTGATATGAGGGATGATGTCTCCCCTGTGATTCAGACAGGCAAGCTCCAAACTTAACATGCTGTGCTATACATAGAACAAGCAGAGGGAGAGTAAAAACTGTTAGGCACCATGATAGTTGTGTACTAATGTATTAGTCTCCTGCGGACTATTTCAATTCTAACAGTGTGTATTGTTTGGGTTATTGGGGCTCACACCTAAATTCCTACAAGTCAGTTGTACAATGAAACTTCATATCAAACAAATACTGTCTTTGTCATTTGTGTATGGGAACATACCGGAAAAGATAGAAATGTGTAGGACCTGAGTGACCACCACTTCCCTGAGAAGTTCCAAAGATGTCATGCGCTCGGATGTCTAAACATTCCTTTGATGTGGGAGACCAGAGGCACTGCTAGTTAGTCTGAGCTAAATTGAATATCTGGGTGACAGAGTTATATACAAGTGGGTCAAACTTAGTCCCCCACACCATTAGCTATCCTGCTGCCTAGAAAGCCAAGAATCACATGTAGGATAATGAGAGCCCACCCAACAAAATGTCCCTCCATAACAATAGTGAAACACCGAGTGAGGAGTAGGACAAAAAAACGCCTATTTCTAAATAATTACAAAGCAACACCTAGAGGCGACCTGGCAGACATGTCTGAAAGATCCATATCATACATGTGACACACAGGTGGGCCATAGGCCTACAACAATGCCCTATGACGGACAGCAGATACCAAGACAAACACAGAGTACAAAGTTAAGGCATCCAAAGGCTTGTATCTTAAAGCAAAATTGTCACAACACAGACACACTAATTGTACCCTGTTTCATTGCAGAGGAACACGGATCTCCTGCCGATATGCCTGTCCATGAGTTCCCTGATGACATGGATGACGAGACCATCAACCTCCCACAAGAGACCCTTGACATGGTCCTTGAAAGCCTCCAAACCCCACCTTCAGTCACAAGGAGGAGCACAGAAGAAGCAGCCACCACAGTAGAACCACCCGCCACCCCAATTGTAAGACCTGCCAGCTCCAACACAGCTGAGGACTCTGACGACACTGGCACCAGCTTCGAAAGAACTGTCGTTGGGGTCCAGCGGGAGCTGGCCAAGGAGGTGCGGGTGGGGATGCAAACTATGGCAGCCAGCCTTGAGGGGGTGCGTTCGTGCATGTTGTCAACTGCTGATCAGGCAGCTGCAATGCAAGCCAGAACATCGCTCTTGGAGGAACTTTTAAAAACACAGAAGGAAATCTGCACAGCTGTCATCCAGTTGACACAACAACTCCAACTGCAAGCCAGTCAACGTGTGCACGAATGCAACATAGAACCCCTCAGGGCCGACCTGGCTGCCTACCATCGGGATGTGGCTGCCATTCTGAAAAAACAGCAGGCCCTCCTTGCTGCAGTACTGCCCTTCATTACTCGACAGGGATCAGCCCCCGGGATGTCTGCCTCCATGTCTTCTAACACTGAGGTGTGTGTTGCCCCTTCACAACCAACAACAACAAGGATACACCAGGCAACACACACATCAGAAGAAGAAGACATGGAACAGATAACATTCACACGCAAGAGTACCCGGAAGCCCTAGTCCCTGCACCATGGCCTACTCTGACCAAGGTCCTACGTTTTGACACATGCCAGTCTCACTACAACTACCCTCTATGACTGTTCGGTAATCCACTGTATGACTTGTCCCCATTGCCAGTGAATGTCTCTCTCCTACCATTTGGCAATTCATGTTCCTCTGCACCGTCTGTGACCTCACCCCAGCATGTCAGGAGCATCATCCACATCCCGTCTGTAGGATCACCATGTAAGAATGCACCAAAACGGACTCAGCTAACATTGTGAATGGACATTTTGCATTACACCACCTACAAATAAATATCACTTGCACACCTATTGTGTCTCTGTGTCATTTCACACTTCAACTGTGCAGTAGATAACTCCAAAGTGGCTGTGTGGCAACCATGTAGATTCTCTATACTACTGTCCTGATTTCATGTATACTGAAACATCTGTGCAGCGGCCAGGATTGCATCATAGCTTTACTATACTGAGGAAAATAACTGATGAAGGGACTAAGCACAGACAATCATGCTGTGTTGGACAGAATGATGCACCATCTACAGCTATTCTAGACAACTAATGGTGGCTGAGAAATGTGGGCACCATGCGATACTAAAATTGGAAATTATGCTGTAAAATGAAAGGAATGATAAACAAATTACACTGCATCAACCACCCTTACGGCGTATACTTCCATGAAGGAAAGTCATGCTGAATCAGTACACACATGATGTAGGTCAGCAATGACAGCAACAAGACAAGAGTGTGAACAAATACTCATCTACAAAGCTCTCCCAGAACTTCACAATGCTGTCCGACCTATCTATTTACCTACAATAACAAGTCGGGAAGCACTCTTTGTGAAGTAGGATACATACCAACCCCAAACCTTGATGATCAATGCACACTACCAATGTTGGCTCTCCCACATGGTGGATACTTACCAAGTTAGCACACGGGTAGCTGGCATGTTAAACCTCATTAGCCTGGGGATAGCGAGCATGGAACACAAATGTCATACTAAAACTTTCTGCTACACTGATGTCAAGGCTATGAAAAGGTAGCAACTAACGCATCAGGTAAAGGGTTAACAATTTTTTTATTTCAAAGTAGTAATAAAAGAGGCAACTAAGGGAAAGGTAAACCTACACTGATCTAACCTGACTACTACTAACCCACAACTGTCCCTAACTAACCTAAGCTAAACTTACTCTACACATGTAACGAAACGATCTAAACATCAACCCCCCACCCCCATTAAGAGACAAGACACATGCAGGACAACACTTACTAACCTACACACATACTATACTATCCTAAACAAACATATATATATATATATATATATATTTTTTTTTTTTAATTAAACAGGAATCCCAACATTGCCCCCCACCCACCCACCAACACAAAAATATTAGATAGAAAGAATAAGGACCCCCCACCCTCTTACCTAACACTAACTAAGCTAATTTCCTATACTTATCCTATAACTAACCCCCCAAACCCAACTAACAGTATGAAAAAGGAAAGAGGTGAGAGGGGAGGGGTAAAAGTTCAGGAGGGCAAAATGACTACAGATTTGCCCTCCGTAGTGTGCGCCGGATGGAGCGCACCTTCTTCTTCACCTCATTCATGTCCTCCGCAAGGTTGTCAACCTTGCGGATCAACCTGTCCAATTTCGTGGACATTGCCTGGAAGGCTGCAGGGTCAATAGGAGGGTCAGTGCTGGTCTGGGTGCCGGTGGAGGTGGAGGTTGTTGCTGGAGTGGAGTGGCCACGGGACAGCCCTGCTCCCAACACACGGCTGGGTCCAGGTCTGGATGAAGATGCCTGGTCCGTTGCTTGGGCAGACCTGGTGGATGTAGTGGCGGTGGTTGTTGGTGGCACCGTTGGGGGAGCCTGTGGTGTGGCATACCACGCCCCGGAGGCCCGATCCGAATTATATCTGCGGGACATCCTCCGATACCCACACTGCACCTGCAGGATGTGCCTGTACCTCATTGCACAGCGCTCGAAATGGTTGCGCTCGGCGGCACTCAGGTTTGCAGCTGTGAAGAGAAAAGGGAAATATTGAGCATTGAATTCACAGTGGGTTGAATACCACCATGGGTCATTTGTCCATTACTAGAAATGTATTTTTTGCAGCAATTGTTACAACATAGTTCACGGAAAGGCTCAGAGGAAGTACATGTGAATCCTGCATACCTAAGGGCATATCACACCTAGCATATACATGTCTCTACATGATGGATGACATCACCCTAAACTACTCAACCAAATCATACCTAAGGCATGAGACATTATGGCACCAGCTCTTCCGCATACTGACTTCACTACATATGTCATTCTATGTGATAACAATCACACTCCTCACTCAATGGCATTTGGAATTAGTTGTGTGCTAAGATTGAACCCCTGGCCCAGAATCATATGTCCACACTAGGGGTCAGATGTAGGAATCTTGAAATAACAACTAGCAATTATGCAAAGCAGAAGGGTGTCTCTGACACCGTCTGCGAGTCGCTATGGGGTCCCGAAAACCCACCTCATGAACATCAATGATGTGGGTTCCAAGTTGCCCCACCGTAGCGACTATGGGCACTCACGGGGATGGAGGCCTGCTGGGACCAGCAGAAATCCATAGACGTGACTGCTTTTAAATGAAGCAAGTAATTTTTCCCCAAGTGTAGGCCGTTTACCTGAAAGGAAAATGAGCTGCAATTAGTTTAAAAACACAACAATTCAACTAGGAAATGTTCACGGTAATTATTGGTCCCTTAGACCACTGGCTGTTTTGTGCAGGATTATTTTGGTCCACTCACAAAGGTGAAGGTTTACAATGAGGACCCCTTCCAGTCAGCAAGTTGGTTACCATCCACTTCAAGTGGATGATAACAGCTACTCACTTTGCAACCACGTACTCGGTTGCAAATGGGATTGCCTACCACTGTGATTTGCAAGTAGGTCTGGTAAACCCCTTTATCATTTCCATTTTGAAAAGCATTTTCCTAATATGTACATGACCACCAAATACATTTTGGAATAGGAAACAGACGTTTGCAAATCACAAACATATATTTATGCCATTTGCAACGTGTAGACATTTTTCTCACTCTGGCCCTAGGTACTAACTCAATCACAAAAGGTGCTAAGTACGTGTAACATACTGGTTGCTACAGTCCTAGGTACCCTGTTTCACAGTAACATCCCAGTCTTTGTGGGTGGTGTGGGAAGAACAACCAACAATCCCATGTTCAATGCACACCCAGGAGTGTACAGAAAGTTCAACAAGTATGTGCCTTCACACACAACAACTATGAAGGGCTAGCAACACGTTGTAGTCAGCCCAACCTTGTCACATCCCAGGTCCACACATGTCAAAATGATATGACTTAGCCCAACATAACATACTATTAGTGAGGCATGTTTAACAACACACACAGAGGAGGTAGAACACCCATTCACATGATTCAACTGAACACCTAGGCCATTGCACTCAAGTCACATACACTTCGAGTTCACCTTGTGGAAGTACATGGCCCCGGAAGATCCGACCTACAGTGTACACAGTCCATCCTCAACTAGGAAGAAACACTTGTCATCAAAGCCATGTGCCTAAGCTATCTGGGAGACTGTCAGTCTGATATGCAGACTCAGTTGATGGCAAGTCCCTGACCAAGTCTAATATTGACCAGTGTATTCCAAATGAGTCATACCATTCCCAATTGCCGCCCTAATTGAATGGGCTACAACCCCTCAATCTGAGAGATGACTAGGTATTGCTTTACAGAAACATTATTCAAATTTGATATCACACTAAAACAACAAAGCCAATGAACGGCCAGCACATCAAATCATGAATTCTCTTGAACACACAGTAATCCATCATGCTTCATTACCAAACAATGTAAATAGCACTCAGGCGACACTCACTGTAGGTATCGGGGTCGTCAAAATGGGCCACCTCTCCCACGGTGTACGGGGCTGGTCCACCTGTAAAGCATGAAACAAAGATTATACTCAGACTGGGTGAACGGACAAATAATTTCTGTTACAATGACACTGTGTGAATATGACATGGTAATGATAGACTTTCACACATGCTCATCCTGCATGGATGACTTTGTATTCAACATTATCATTGGATGAGTCTCCTGCTCCAGTGTCACACCCTACTACACTCATGCAGTGGCCAGGACAGTCATGTGTCGTCCAAGTTAATCCTCCATTAGTATGCCCCAACAATAATGTTAACCATACATCTCAGCATGTGCATCCCAGAGAGACATTCCAAAACTGGTTCCATGAGGACTGCATGACCACTCACAATCAAACAGGCTATGTGGACAGGTTCAACACACAGCAACCAGACACACATGTGACATATGTGTGAACAACATGACTAACTTCATGTGACGTGAAGGCAACACACATGTATAGCATCATCATGTGTTTCCAATTTTCTGTCTAGCTATGGCGTCTGCATATGTAGGTATGTTGTTTCTACATGACGTACTCACTGGCCATTATGACCAGTGGAGTACAAATAGAGCAGTTCACGTGTTGCTTTTCTGACACAAATGCAACACTACATTACATGCAGCTACAGGCATCTGGTATGTGTTGCAAAAATGAGCCATCGGACTGGTAGCATAGGTCTTCATACACATTCTGCAACAAATACACATTAGGACACATATGTATACCTTTGTAGCGCAGCATTTGCAACATTTTGTGATGCAGAGAGGGGGCGACTTAGCAAAATACAAATAGATGTTGGATTTTAATGCTGTTATTGCGTGTACATGTTTTGCAAAATATGGGGATTTATGTGTATAACCATGGGCCTAGGTTTCCCTATCATTACACACAGTCAGCTACTTATTTTGCAGATTGGCTAACAATCATCACATGTTCACACACAGATTTCTATCATTCCCATTTAATAGATTTTTACTCACCAACATGGCCACCAATCCGGAGTCCCAGGTGGTCCAGCAGGTCCTGTTCCCTGGTGATCAGATCTGCCCAGCGGTGCTTGAGTTGGTGTACATTTCTCAGACTCCCGTAGACCCGGACCAGGTGATGGCGCACCTTCTCCCACCGGATTTTCCTTGCCTCCGTGTGATACCCCTGTATCACACGGCCCCCAGCTTCCAGCATTAGTGGGAGGAAATGTCTTACTAGCCATATGAACCCCCCAATTCGTCTTCACCCATCCTGGACAGGCGAGGCCTACCTGACATATTGAGAGGACTAATGCTGGACAAAATAAATATGAAAGTAAACGTGGGAAATGGGGAAAGGTACAGGTGTGAAAGAAAAAGAAGAAGGAGAAAAATAGCCCAACTAACCCCCCAAACTATGCTACCCACAACAGACTCCCACTGACAATACAAACTATCACAGGTATAGACAAAATAACACTAAACAGACTGAGACAATGTTATACAACAATAATAGATTGACACTAAGACAAAATACAAGGCACACAGGACACAAAAGCAGTAAAACACAGGACAACACCTTTCACACAACCACACAGTCTAGATAAATCTGAGACTGCAAAGTGAAAGTGAAAGTTAACTCCCAGTACAGATTTTGTAAACAGGATATCCTATTACATCACTTCCTGCAGAAAATGGCCGCCGTTTTTATTTTCCCGTTATGCGTCATATTTTCACGCATACACAGTTGTGCATCATTTTTTTTTGACTCATTACAGTGCACATGATGCGGAGTGAAAAAATATGATATGAATATTAATAATTCATAATGTACATGAGATGACCAACATATTGTCCATGTAGCATCAATTTTACCACGCTTACAGCATGGGCGTCATTTTTTTTACACGTACAGTAGTGCACATGATGCGGAGTGAAAAAATATGATATGAATATTAATAATTTATAATGTACATGAGAGGACCAACATATTGTCCATGTAGCGTCAATTTTACCACGCATACAGCATGGGCGTCATTTTTTTTACACGTACAGTAGTGCACATGATGCGGAGTGAAAAAATATGATATGAATATTAATAATTTATAATGTACATGAGATGACCAACATATTGTCCATGTAGCGTCAATTTTACCACGCATACAGCATGGGTGTCATTTTTTTTACACGTACAGTAGTGCACATGATGCGGAGTGAAAAAATATGATATGAATATTAATATTTTATAATGTACATGAGATGACCAACATATTGTCCATGCAGCGTCAATTTTACCACGCATACAGCATGGGCGTAATTTTTTTTACACGTACAGTAGTGCACATGATGCGGAGTGAAAAAATATGATATGAATATTAATAATTTATAATGTACATGAGATGACCAACATATTGTCCATGTAGCGTCAATTTTACCACGCATACAGCATGGGCGTCATTTTTTTTTACACGTACAGTAGTGCACATGATGCAGAGTCAAAAATATTGTGGATGTAAATTATACTTTGAAGGCGAAATATTAAGACACTTTTGGATACATTTGTATTTGACTCTGCATTGTGTGCACACATGTACGTGAACAAATTATGACGGCCATGCTGTGTGCGTAGAATATGGAGCAAATTTATCCTTATGTCTTCATGTTTTTAGCTTTGGAAAGGTGATTTGTCATGGTCAAACGGTGCGATGTGATACACATATGTGTTTGTATATGACACATGTCCGTTGTTTTATGTATAGAAGGCATTCACACTGTAATGTTTGGGATACGTTAACTAATGTATTGACCATATTTGACGACATATTTGGAATTGCTGATGGCTATTTTGAAATGATGGATGGGATACCATTATGTATTCCGTCTCCAAAATGTGTCCACATTTATGATGGCGATGCTTTTATCTGTAGTCCTAACAGGGAGTGGGAGAGTCACTTTCAGTTTTTATGGGGCTGAGCATGTCCCATTATGATTTTGTGTTTCAGATTTGTGTTGGACTTGTGACATGGAGGCCACACATGTGCCTTATGCATGTGTTTAGTTCACAAGTACATGATTCTTGTATGTTTTGGTGGCGGTAGAGGTGGACTTAGGCCCCCAGCACCCTAGGATTTGACCATCCAGAATAGCTACTGTATCCATGGAGTATATTTATTATATCATGGCAAACCTGCAGCAGCGGGCTAATGTAAGGCCATATGGTATGAATGACTGTTGACCATTCATTGATCTCATTAGCCCATTTGACGTTTGCAGTAATGATGAATTGGAGCAAACTTGCATACCATTTTCCTATTACTATGTTTGCAAGACTCTCAGCGTTCCCGATGTGATAATGAGAAGAATATTTTGGTTGTCTGTGTCCCTTTCTGCATAAACTGGTTTAGTGTCATGTTACACTTCTTCCTGCTAGGTTCAAACTGGGACACAACTGTGATGGTCTACTTTCAAATATTAGATTGATTGTATGACATATGTGTACATGTGTGTGGGAATGTGGATCCACTATCACCTGTCTGGGTGTATGTTGTCACTGTAACTTCAAGGTCTCCTCCTGAGTTAGTGGCAGCTGATGTTGTAGCTATTGTGTATTGCTCATATCACAAACTTGAGAGAAGCCATTGATGACATGGTCACGTACACATGGATGGTCCCACCCAGTCTCTGAACACGTGTAATGTGACTTTCAAATGATCTCCAATTTTGGGCTGGATGAGAGACTGTTTCAGTTGTTTGGATCCGGCATGTGTAATTGTCACATTTGTACTCTTGTTGGGCTCTGTGTATGGTAATGTATCATGTCACATCCTACCCTCTGTGCATACAGTTGTGATGTTTATTTTTGGTGTGATGAATTTTAATGGCATTCTTGATCAATGAGACGACATTCATCTTCAGCTATTTCAAACTAAAGGTGGTCAGAAATGAATAGGCCAAAGGATGATGTGGTGTTTGTTATCTGTGTTTATTTACAAGTGTGGAATACAAGTGATTATAATAACTTAAGTAAAAAAATTGTTCACAAGCTGTTGGCGCCTACGCACTCCTGCTGCCGTGTTAGGTTGTTCCCCCTCCTGTTGCAGGCCAGCATCCTCCTCATCATCATCCTCAGGCATGTCTGGGTCCGGTTCAAGGAGGGGAATGTTCCTTTTTACACAAATATTGTGTAATATGGCACAAGTGAGTATGATCTTACAGACCATCTCTGGGGAGTATAGTAGGCTTCCGCCAGTTATGTCAAGGCAGCGGACCCTTGACTTTAGGATCCCAAAGGTCCGCTCCACAATGCTGCGTGTCCTCTTGTGGGCATCATTGTATGCCCGCTCAGCAGCAGTATTTGGGTTCCCATATGGTGTCATTATCCAAGGCTGCATGCCATACCCCTCATCAGCTGAAAGAGAAACACAGAATGGTATCAATTAGATGTAGGAGGCACTGTTGTACGTATCTTTGATGGAAGTAGTTGTGTTGTGTTGTCTGTGACTATTTTGTGTACTAATGTGACAACCTATGGTTGTTGGTGGAAACTTTGGCATTGTTTCTTTTTCCTTGGTTGAGCAAGTGTTTGTTGGCTAACTGTTTGTCAGCAGGATGTATCGGTTTCTCAAGTACAGTGTGCCCTCCCTTGCATTGTGACTTGTGACACAGGTGTCCGTGTGTCCTCACTGGGGGTGTGATGATAGTTCCATGCAGAGTTGAAACATGAAAGTGTATTAGAAACGTTCAATTGAACATACCCAGGCCATCCCATCCCTTAAAACTTATGCATTGTATTAGTGTACAGGTTATTGTGAGACTTCCAATTTGCAAGGTGACATTTAGGCAACCACAGTCATGAATGTCTTCACACTAAGCTGTAGAGTAAATTCCAATGTGTGAGAGGTTCAATGGTGACTTGTGAAACATGGCTAGTGATGTGAGTACCTCAGTGTGTTCCTGTCTAGGTGTTGCTATTGTGGTGTATGGGTTGTTTATCCTAGAGGGTTTCTGTGCAGTGAGTATATAAGTAGATTTTTGTCCTTACCAACAAGTAGTCCATTGCCATACCGTCCATCCTGGAAGTGTTGGTTGATGGTGCAGTGACGGAAGATGAATGCGTCATGTACACTCCCAGGATATTTAGCCACAATGTTGCTGATCAGTCCTTGGTGATCGACTATGGCCTGCACGTTGATGGAATGTGTGTGCTTCCTGTTGCGGTAGAGGTGTTCACTCGCAGCAGGTGGCACAAGGCGTACGTGTGTGCAGTCGATTGCACCAAGGACGTGCGGAAAGCCACTGATGGCGTAGAACCCCTGTTTAGTTTCCTGCTGCTTCTGCACTGTGTTAGGGAAGCAGATGTGGCGGGGTGTCAGTCCAATGATGGCATCCAGTACTTTAGGCAGGAATGCGGAGAAAGATGGTTGTGAGATTCCACCAACCAGGGCACCAGTTGTCTGAAAGGAGCCACTTGCCAGCATGTGAAGTACGGCAAGCAGCTTTGTTTCTGTTGGGATAGTGCGTGGAGTCACTAAAGTGGGGGCCAATTGCTGTTCAATATTTGTCAGCAGCTGCTGAATGGCCTGCCAGTTCAACCGGTACCTCTGGATGATGTCTCGTTCCCTGAGGCCATGCAGGGTTGTTCTTGGGCGGAATATCCTCTCCTGCCTTCTGCGCTGTCTTTGGGGTCCCTGCTGTTGTTGTTGTGGCTGCTGTTGTTGCTGCAGGGCTCTGCGTCTATGTGCACGCTGAAGAAAAAGCACCTCCATGTCTCCCTGTTGCTGCTCTGCTGCTCTGCTGCTCTGTTGTTTGTTCTGTGTGTTCTGATTAAGTACAGGTGTGTTTGCCCCATTTTAACGCCTGCCCTGACCCAGGCGTTAAAATTTCACGATATTCGTGCTTTGCGTGATTTTTTTGCGCCGCCTGCCGCGCGGGAGTGATTTTTGCCCGGAAGCCTAAATACGACGCACCGCTATGTGCGTCTGTTTTTGGACGGGAACGCCTACCCTGCATGTCATTAACGCAGGGCGGGGTGCCGTTTCCAAAAACTGGCGCACATAGTGACATTTTCCTGGTGCGCCGGATCGGGCGTCAGGGTTTAAATATGGGGCAACGTTTGCGCTGAAAGTGCGTCAAAATTTTTGACGCACATTCTGCGCAAACGGAGTATAAATATGCCCCATAGTATTTTACCCTATTGCTCCTTCTGGCACACCAAGTTCTGGGAAACCAACCACGCACCTGAAAATTCAATTTTCTGCTCCAAATAACACGATCTTAGTAATTCGATGATCCTGAAAAACAGTAAATCACCAGTTGACGGCCACTGCATGGAAGATTTAAAGGCTGGCTTTTTTCTGTAGACCAGACATTAGTGAATGCATGCGGTTAAAGAGTATTTGGGCTCTGAGGCAGTTCTATTTCCAGGTCCAAATCTAAAAGTGACCCAGAGAAGGTGCATAATGATAACAGACTCTGGTCCAAAATGAAAAGTGACCGAGAGAAAGTGCATAATGATAGACTCTGGCAATATGAGGAAACTGCAGACAATGCTCATCTATCAGGACATGCTACGGATTGTGGGCACTAGTCCACTTGTATCTGCCAGTTCGTTTTCCAGCCCAGTTTATGATTAAGATGGCCGGGGATGCGGTTTGTGTTTTACATCTAGCCGTTTGCCAGTGTTACAAACCCACCTTCCTTTCTCCTTTTGTCCTTTCTAAGTCTTGTTCCCGTCCATTTCCTGGCATTACCCTGCTCCTTGCCCTGACTCCTGATTCCCAGTCCCTTTGTTTTACTATAGTTACTCATAATGTTTTGGTCCACTCTGACTGATATTCAGTGTCTGCCAATTACTTATGGAACCAATCTTATTTACAAGTCCTACCAAGTTCAGTAGATCTGATCCTTTTTGTCATTTATTCTATATTCAATTGTGTAAATCGGTAAATCAGAAAATCATAAATGTGAGAGGGACCAGGAGTAGTTGCTGGAAAAGGGGATAGATTTACTAATAAATGGGTGGGGTTTAGCGTGGAATAAGGAAGGATTTGGAGAGGATCAGGGAGAAGTTTAGGAAGGAATGTACACCTGTCCGCAAAATAGGAAGCACATTCCTATTTACAAACTACATTTCTAATGTTACTACAGACAAAAAGGCCCAGCACATTATTAAACATACACCAGCAAATGATTGAGAAAATCCAGCACCAAACATGACCCTGCACTGCTACTATAACACCCTACTATAGAACATAATGGAGGTAGGGACTTAAAATTAAAGCCCGCAGAAAATGGAGGTAAATTAAATTAAATTATTTAAACTAGTTAACCTTTTAAACAATTGAAATTTATTTTATGCAAAACTAGACAAAGGAAATGGCAGTGACCACTCCCCTGTCCATCACCATCCAAGAGGTGGTGCTCAGAGCTCCTCCAGAGGGTCCCCGGGTTTTACCATCTTGGAGTCCAAGTTGTCGGGGAACTCTGGGAGCATCTGAGGGGCCAGTGCCAGCAGGTGACATCAGAGTCCTCCCCTGATAGGTGCTTACCTGGTTAGGTGACCAATCCCCTTTCAGAGCTACTTAGGGTCTCTCTCCTTTGGGTGGTTCCTCAGATTCAGATTGCAAAGCTCCAACAGGAATCTTCTGCATCCTCCATTTCGACTTCTCACTGAAGAAACTGCATCTGGACCCTCCAGGAACTCTACAAGCTGCAACAAAGAAGCAAGACGCCTTCTGCAACATTGTATCTCTGGCTCCTGCCAGCAACTGCAACTGTTTCCCAGTTGTGCATCCTCTGAGGACAGCACGTCTTCAGCCTGCACCAGAAAAGCAAAGGAATCTCCCTTGGGGTGAAGGAGTCACTCTCCTGCTTTCCTGGTCTTGCCTGGGACCAGGAAAGACCAGTTGGACTCTACACAGGAGGGCAGTCAGAGGGGGCTCTCAACAACTCAGAGGGCCCAGAGAAGATCAGGCAGGATGCACCGGAGTCCCACATTACAGCAACAAAGAAGGTGCAGAAGAGGCCCATGCAGCACTACAACAAAGGCTCCCACATTGCTGGAGAAGCACTCAGGAAGCTGTGCATCGCATGATGGAGTGCTGGAGGCCAGAGCTACAAGGTGCACAAAGAACTTTGCGGAAGGATGCCAGCAAGCCTTGGCAACTACAAAACACGCGGTGCATGGGGTACTGTCTTGCGTGCGAAGGCAGACTCTTACCTCCACCAAAGTTGGATAGTAGGACTTCAGGACTGTTGGGATCACTTGAGTTGACCACCCGTGATGCAGGATCCCTGCAGCTCAGCAAGAGAGGGGATCTGTGCAGCTGTTCGTCATTGCAGTAGGTGCCTGCTGAAGTAGGGGAGTGACTCCTTCACCCCAAGGGAGATTCCTTTCCTCTTCTGGATGCAGAGGATTCCTGCTGGAGTCTTGCAATTCGAATCTGGATACCCACCCAAAGGAGAGACCCTAAATAGCCCTGGGAGGGGGATTGGTCACCTAACCAGGTAAGCACCTACCAGGGGAGGGCTCTGATGTCACCTGCTGGCACTGGCCACTCAGATGCTCCCCGAGTTCCCCGACAACTTGGAATCCAAGATGGCAAAACACAAGGACCCTCTGGAGGAGCTCTGAGCACCGTTTCTGGGGTGGTGAAGGACAGGGGTGTGGTCACTCCCCTTTCCTTTGTCCAGTTTCCCGCCAGAGCAGGCACTGTGGCTCCAAAGGTAAAGGGTGTAACACTCCTCTCCCAAAGGAAATCCTTTTTTCTGCCTTCCTGGGCTTGAGCTTCTGAAGCAACAGGATGGCAGAAACCTGTATGTGAGGTGGCAGCAGCTGGGGCAGCCTGGAAAACCTCAGAAGGCTGCAATGGCAATACTGGGGGTCCTCTAAGGGGCCACTAGAGTGCATAGAATTATACAACTTACGCTTGCAAAAGCCTTGGGGTATGATTCCAACTTGTTTGGTACCAAACATGCATATGTTCAGAGTTACCATAATGTAGCTGGACATAGGTAGTGACCTATGTCAAGTACAGACGTAAAATGGCGTCCCTGCACTCACGAAGTCCAGGAAAATGGTCCTGGAGGTTATGGGGGCACCTCTGCTAGTGCAGGGGTGCCCTCACACATAGGTACTTTGCGCCCTGCCCTTGGGGCTGGAGGGCCTGCCATAGGGGTGACTCATAAGTGACTTGGGGCAGTGTAAATAGCAGTGTAAATAGCAGTGAAAGGGTGCTTGCACCTTTCAACGCAGGCTGAAATGGCAGTCCTTCAGAAGCTTCGCATAGATGACAAAATATATGCTGCAGCCCATAGGGATCTCCTGGAACTCCACTGTCCTGGGTATCTAAGTACCATATACTAGAAACTTATAAGGGGGCACCCGCATGCCATTTGTGGGTGAAAGACTGGGTTACCAGTATGCACTAACAAAATTTAGAGGAGAGAGAGCATAATCACTGAGGTCCTGATTAGCAGAATCCCAGTGAACACAGTCAAGCACCCCGACATCGGGCAGAAAATGGGGTAACCATGGCAAAAAGAGAGTTCTTTCCTACAGCATCTCAATGCTGAGAACTGCCCCAGCAGCCTGCAGCTCTTCTCAGCACTTATGCAGTTTAATGCTCTGCCTCTCCAGCTCCGTCAGCGGTAACAATCGCAAGGCATTGCAATGCCAAATCCCCATTCCAGCTCAGTGCATCAAGGTGAATCTCGAATATCGACATAAGTCCTTTTAAACCCCAGTGATCTCACCAGCATCAACCCAGCATGAGCCACCCCAACCTCAGTGCTCATGCATCACTAAACAAGTCACTACACAAGTCTTCCTAAGCTCCAACGGCTTCCTCGTTGATGACACAGGACCTTGCATCACAAGCTCCTATTGATGGTCACTGACTTCACTGTGCTATGCATCTGTGTGCAGGACCTTGCACTGCAAGCTAGTCAAGTTTCTTGATGCTGGAAGTGCAACATAGCACAATGAGTTTGCATCGCTCAGCAACCAGGACTTAAGGTACTCTAGTTCAGCCGGCCTAGCTGGACCCCTCTAGCTGGCCCACACTCCATTGCAGATGACATGAACTTGTCACTTCGCCCAGTGTGACCCGATAAACACCTTTGGGACTGTTTGCTTTTTGGTGCTCTCTTCACTGAAATTCTTCAAACTGCATATTTCCCATTCTACTGACTGGATGTTTGTTGTTTTTGGTGTTAAATTATTTATTACAGTATTTACTGCTCCCACTTGACCTTACACCTTTTGCATTTGATTAAATCCTAATTATTTATAGGGATGACCATCCATCTCAGTCACACAAGTCACAAAAAAAATAAAAGTAGAATTTAAATGATTTATTTCATAAGGTATTTTTACATCCTCTTATATAACCTGCCACCACATTTATCTATTGAAAACATTACACAAGAAATATTTTTCTCTCATACATTTTCAAAGTTTGGCTCAATCACAAATTAACATATGAACAGAACTTATTCATACATATGCTTCCTGAGGTGAACCAGACTCAAGGCAAAAGCACTGATCATAGATGTCCCTGACACTTATAAATAGAGACTATCCTGAAACTGAAAAAAGTTCTCGTTCATGGCATACTTAGTATGCTCCATAATGAAATAAATAGATGTGGTGTAGTCCTGGGGGCTATTCTACAACAAGGAGCATATGTTTTCCAAAGTTGAGACCTGGGGAATTCACTGTAGAGTGACTCTACATCAAGGGAAATCCAAAAATGTGTAGTGATGTGAAAAGGCATATCCACCAAGATATTAAAGGTGTTGTCTTGTCTTGAAGATAGAATGGCATAGCACACAGTAGAGGTCTCAAAAAGGCAACTACAATGGTGAAAGTGGTTCCAGAGGAGCTCCAAGGCTGGACACAATCGGCTTACTGAAAGGTGGGTTTTGAGGTTTGTGGATTTTAGGTAAAATGTAAAAATAATATGTGACAGGTTTGTCCATTACTACAAAATTCATCTCTTTATGAGTAATCCACCCCCATTACTTACTTCTTCAGCAAGGTGCTTTTTCACTGCCTGTAACAGGTTGGAAGAATCTTGTTTCAAAGATTTATAGTGACTGAAGGTGAATAGTTCTCTTTTTTCTCTTTGTCCAGTATTACTGTCACTACCCCCTTTTCCATTGGCTTTACTGTAATCAGAATGTCCTTGCCAAGACTTCTGGCAATATCCAATTCAGTGTTAGAGAGGCTGAAAAGGGTTTCAGGAACACATTCTTTTCAAATATTGAAGTCCCTCATCACTACTTTTTTGAAGGTCAAGACATCTGGTGGTAGAAGGTGTGCCACTTGATTAAAACAGGCTATACCTTCTCATGTAAGAAGTGAGCCATATCTTTCTTGAATCTCATTATTGTTAGACATAGCATCCTAGGTATAGTCTCCCCTGACTTTTTGCCTTGTGACCTTATGTTATGCTGGCTTCATTTTTGCAGGCTTTAGGACTCTGGGCATTTTATCACTGCTGACCAGTGCTAAGGTGCATGTGTTCTTTCCCTAAAACCTAATATTATTGGCTTATCCATTATTGGCACATTTAATGTACTCATAAATTCCTAGTAAAGTGCACTACCTGTCCCCAGGGCCTTTAAATTAAATGCTGCTAAGTGGGTGTGCAGCACTGGTTGTGCCACTCACTACAGTAGCCCTTCAAACATGGCTGTGTTTGCAGTTTTCAACTGCCATGTCAATCTGGCAAGTTAACCCCACTTGCCAGGCCCAAACCTTCCTTTTTAATACATACTTGTCACCCCTAAAGTAGGTCATAGACAGTCTCAAGTGTAGGGTACAATGTATTTAAAACGGTGGGCATGTACATTTTAGTTTTCTATGTCCAGGAAGTGAAAATCTCCTAAATTCGTTTTTCACTTCTGCAAGGCCTATCTCTCTGATAGATTAACAATGGGATTACCTTATTACATTTTAGAAGTGTAATTTCCAATTAGAAAGAGATAGGACCACCGAGATTGGTGTCTCTGAAATCACAATTTAAGATCACAAATTATGGTGAAGTCAGATTATAAATTGTAGTTCTGAAAATGCCTCTTTCAGAAAGTTCGCATTTTCTTACTTTAAAACATCTAGTGACTTCTGCCTGCCTCTGAATACATTTCTGGGTGTGTGACAGCTGGGTTCTTATACATTGCCTTCAGACAGCCGCACACAAAGGGAGCTTAGGTGTGACTGATGGACCATCCTCATCCTGATGGCCCACCCTGGGCAGGATGTGAGGGAGGAGCTGACTCACCTGAATGGTCTGTAGACTGAGCCCATACAAAGGACTGCATAACCCCCTGTGGCGTGTCTGAAGCCAGGATAGAAAGGGAAGCAACACTATGAACGTCAAAGGCCTCTCTTTAAAGTCTCCTACACTTCAAAGGTACCACTGGGTATAAGAACTGGACTTCTGACCCCACCAAATAAGTACACTTTTGGACCTGAGGACATTCTGCAAGGAAGAAGGACTGTTTTGCTGCTGAAGGGACCATCCCTTTGCTGGACTCTGCTGGATTTTGCTGGACTTCTGCTCTGCTGTGCCTGCTGTGCTGCATGCAGCCCTCCTTGCCTGGGAGTAAGAAGTGCATCTCTACATCCCCAGTGCATCATGTACATTTAAGGAGTTGAGAAGTGAAACATCCTTGATTACACAGTTCAGAACTGACGCATCGTGTACATCGCCAGAATCAACAATGCAGCATCGACTCAGCTGCTCTTCGCATCCTCCCTTGATGCTGATGCAACCCCAAACTAAAGTACTGATTTTTGCAGCCGAAGGTTAATCCCTGTATCCAACCTGCCTTTCATTGTGGTTGGCTTGACTTTTCAGATTTGTCCAGCTCTAGTGTGACCAGATAGCTCCGATTGGCGCTATATGCTTCTATGTACTATATTTGCAGATAATATTAAAAAATGAATATCTTGACTTCTATTTATTGGATTTTTGTTGTTTTGGTATTTTGTGTTCATCAAATCAGGAGCTACCCTTCCATACAGGTATTGTGTCTTTTTGTGAGGTGTTTTCACTGTTTTACTGTTTTAAGTGTTGCACAAATACTTTACAAATTGCTGTCCTAAACTAAGCCAGCCAGCTCTGTGCCAACCTACCAGAGGGCGAGCACAGTTTAATTTATGCTGTGTATCTGACTTACCTTGACTATAATTGTGGTCCCTGCTTAGACATGGTGCATACCTCTGCCAACCAGAAGCCTAATTTCTAACAGTTATTTTATTCTGTATTAGGAAATCTTAATAGTCCTTGGCTAGCTTGTTTGTCTCATCTAGTCATTTATATTGTAATAGAGACTATAGTTTTCAGTTGTGTTGCTAGAACCTAGATATTACTGAGGAAAGCATCAGATAAATGTTTAGCAGTATTGTCAATCAATATAAGCCAGTCTAGTGTACATTGCCAGGCTCTTTTGAAATATTTGTCTTCGAGGAATAACCTAGTTTAATCGATCACGCTGAGGCCAGATTAGTTACTTTTGTACAGTCATCTGTCTTGGTTAGTGCTTGGGTGGCCTGTTTTTCAAGCAGGGTGTGTGTGGTAAGAAAGCTGTTTTCAAGTGGCTTTTAGCTGCATCCCTGAGTCTCTTGCCAGGATAGCAATCAATGGAGGCAGTACACCGGAAAGTAACGGGTAATCATTCATTATACCTATTGAGTTTTTACGCAGGTGTGACATGTGGATACCTTTGCTTGTACAATGTTCTGACCATATCAAATTTATATCTCAGAGGTACTCCAAGAGGTAAATCTCCATTGCCTATAGGTAATCACCATTTGAACTGGTATTTGTTATTACTTTAAACTTTATCACTTTGATTTATAACAGAGTGACTTTATTAAGTCCTGATGAATACCCTCCTTAAGAGTAATTTTAGGGCAGAAATATGTTGACCAATCTACATAGTCAGGGATGAGTCTCTTTCCTGCTTCACATCATTGCTTTTTAATCCTGCCCCTGGTAGAAAGAATAAAGCTGTGTGACCAGGACATAGTTTTAAATTCACCATACATTGCCTATTTTTTGCACTTTGAGTATTTCACCCACACTTTAGACTTCCATGGGGCGAGTTTAATACCAAAAAGCTCCTCCTGTTCCAAGAGGTGTAGCCCATACAACAATAGAGACTCTATGATGAAACCACCTCAAGGTGGGTGAGGATTCTCATCCTAAAGAAGGTTCCCTTCTCTTTTTTGCTAGAAACATTGGTTTTTAGTGATTGTTCAAATATTGATTCAAAATCTATTTGAAAGACCCAGGTATATGTTTGTGATTGATCAGTCCTAACAGATCCAGTTCTGTTCTTGGCCTATTAGCGTGAGCTATGCTTCAGTCCTACTACCTCCAGCTATGCTCCAGTACTACCAGATCCATTTCTACTTCAGTGCTGCCAGATCCAGCTCTTTTCTAGTTCTTGTGTTACCCAGATTAAAAGTTTCAGCCTTATAAGAATTGTCCTACAATTGGAACAGAGTACCTTGGGGATTTCTGTGCCATGGCTTCTTCTCTGCATGGCATGTAACACTCAGGACAGACAGTTGTGGTATTCAGGGGTAGGGCAGAGTATCATTTCTTTAGAGACTTAAAGAACAAGATGCAGGACCCAGATGAAACCCTTGACAAGTGAGTAGTTTATTTCTGCCAGTGTGAATGTGGGATGGGGGGTCTCTCTGTGTAAGAGAAAAGTAAGTAGTGTGACTGTGCTGGATGGAGTTGGGTCTATGTGAGTTTGTGATAAACATTTTTATGGATTTTATTATTTCTGAATGGCACATATGTGCGCATGCATTTTTGGGATTAGAAATACTAACAAAGCAAAAGTTGCAACTTAACAAAACCGAGATGTTGCAAAGTCATGCTAAACAGTTCAAACGTCTAATGAAGAAAGAAGTCTAAATGAAGAATGATCAAGAACTGAGGGCCTACATCCCTCAAAGATCTACCATCACATCTGGCATGACTACAACACTGGATTACAAGAAGATATTTCCTGTTTTGAGACTCCTCCTCAAACATAAGAGGTAACCAAATCTCAAATTAAGTCAACACCCATTCAGTAGAAAGCCCAGTGCACAATAGAAAGAGTCTTAAACAGAATGTTCTTTTTATTTTTTAAGCCATGTAGGGCTCTCTATGACACTTGGATATGTTCATAGTGGCTGAACCCACATCAGCCTGCCTGGCAGATTCTAAAGTCTTTGATGGTCCTGGAAGGGAGCCTCAATTATGTAGAATTAAAATAGTCCAAATAGGACAAGTACCCACTGCAGTGGAATGTATGAAGAGTTAAAGAATATAGGCCCGTATTTATAAAAATACATTGTCTCTCCTGATTGGTTCCCCTTGTGTACCACAGATACGCCCTGTTGCCTGTTCTAAAACCTAACTCCCTTTTCCTATGGTGCAAGGACACTGAACTTGTGTTTCCAAATGGTGTAGCAGCTACCCTGTTGATTTCCGCCACCATGACTGAACAATTCACTGTTTACATTGTGTTATTTCTATTTCAGTGTTATTGATCAACCATGTAGAATTGTCATGCATGAGAACTCTGTTATCAAAATGTCCCTCTGTATTGTGCAATCTTTGTCATGGACATAATGCATGTACTGTATCACCAGGAGACTCTTTACATTGGGATTGTTATATAGACATGGCAAAACAGCTGTATTGGACATCTCCACACATTTATTTCTAGATTTGCAAACAGCAGAAAGAGTAGTACTGCTAGTGACATCAGATTGTCAACTTAGGTGTCATACACTACTAACTCACAGGTCACAGAAGTTAGGAAAATGTCAGTCTTCCTATGAGCCTGGAGCCATACAGATTGGTCATTTGCATCACAGGGTAAAGCCTTATCACATACTCCTACCTTAACTTCCCAATAATCATTCCCCATGATACAGACAGAGATCAGTACTGACGTCCCCAGTCCTGGAACCTTTCACTTACCATGGTCTCATATCTGCAGGCTTGCCACTCACCTATGTCAGTCCACAGACCCATGCACATTGATCTGCAAAGTAGTAACACACTGACAGCTATGTTCAAGGTAGGTCACATACAACTGAAACCATCATAATGGTAGAGGTAGAGACTCTGGTTCAACATTTTCACATGTGTCAGACACATATGGACATACACATGACGCCATGTGACCTCCTCCAGTACCAAACAGGTCTTCTTAGTGGGATAATACACCCCAGTGTCCTTATAGTCTGGCCACATTTGTTACACTCCACATACTCATGCCAATCTGTACCTGGTTTCCTCCATGTTCACATCTCATTTCTGTGTGCAATTCCCATCTGCTTCTGGCACTGCAACTTACCAATTATGAAGAGACAAACAGAAACTCAGCAAAACTGTGATTGACAGAGATAAGGGATAGGATACATCTGTAAACAAACATTAATCTGACAAGTCATTTGTACAACTGTGACTTTGCTTGTACAGTAACATCCCAGAACACTGTATGTCATAATGTACTGTACGCAATATTAACTTATAGTCTGCATGCATACCTGACACACTGGCATTGGAGTCAACTGAGATCACACAGATGATGGTAAATATGAGATGAAATGCCAGCCATTAATCATAGATTACAAAATGAAATCACACTATAAAGAAGACCTCACATACCTTGACTCAGTTGAAGTACTGATTTATGAGATCGGCCTGAAGTGTCCAGCTTCATCTTCATCTCGCTCATTCTCACTTGGCAATTCTGTATCCCACCCACAGGCTCTGTTGGCTCTCCCTCATCTTGTATGAATGGTATCTGACGTCTCAGGGCAAGGTTGTGGAGCAGGCAGCAGGCTGTGTAGTTACATGCCCTGGTAGTGTAACACTCCTAAATTCGTTTTTACACTACTGTGAGACCTGCTCCCTTCATAGGATAACATTTGGGCTGCCCTCATACATTGTTTGAGTGGTAGCTACTGATCTGAAAGGAGTAGGAAGGTCATATTTAGTATGGGCAGAATGGTAATACAAAATCCTGCTGACTGGAGAAGTTGGATTTAATATTACTATTTTTGAAATGCCACTTTTAGAAAGTGAGCATTTCTCTGCACTTAAATCTTTCTGTGCCTTACAGTCCACATCTGGTTGGGTTTAGTTGATAGCTCCTTGTGCATTCACTCAGACACACCCCAAACACAGACTCACTTGCATACATCTGCATTTTGAATGGGTCTTCCTGGGCTGGGAGGGTGGAGGGTCTGCTCTCACACAAAGGACTGCCACACCCCCTACTCGGACCCTGGCAGAAAGGATTGAACTGAAAGGGGACCTGATGCACTTATAAGCCACTTTTTGAAGTCTCCCCCACTTCAAAGGCACATTTGGGTATAAAAACAGGGCCTCTGCCCTACCACCTCAGACACTTCCTGGAGACGAAACCTGAACCAGAACCTGCACCCTGACAAGAAGTACTGCCTGGCCGCCCAAAGGACTCACCTGACTGCTTTCTGAAGAGCACTGCTGCCTTGCTGTTGCCCTGCTGCCTTGCTGTGCTGCAGGAGTGCTCTCCAAATGCTTGAATAGAGCTTGCCTCCTGTTCCCTGAAGTCTCAGGACCAAAAACAATTCTCTCCTGCAGCTGAAATCCCCTTGCGGCAAAAAATTTACGCACTGCCTGCCAAGAACGACGCACAGCCTGCTCGCGGTGAATAATTCACCGCACGCCGAGACAGGAACGACGTAGCCTCAACTTCACGACAGAAGATAGATGCAGCACCAGTGATGTGACCGGAACTTCAACACACAGCCCTACTGGATTGATGCAAGCTGACTCCGAACGATGCCGCCCGACTTCCTGAGAGGGATCGATGCAGCGCCTGCTGTGCAGAAGAAAATTCCACACATCACCTATCAGAATCGACACAGCCCCTGTGACTTCCCTCTGCAAGTCCAGGATTCCACGCATCATCCCTGGGGCATCTGAAAACCCCGCAACCCATAGAGGATCCAAGCCCACATGCCAGAAATCGACACAACGTCTTCCCCGCGTGGAAAATAACGATGCAAGTCCATGTGCAAAGGGGCGAAACCGACGCACACTGACCATTTTCCATGCATCTCCTCCTCTGCGGTCCCTTGTGAGGATTTTTCAATGCAAACCAGGTACTTTGACCTGCAAGAGACACCTGTTGTTTCTACAGTAATAATTTAACTCTAAGACCCTTCATATCACTTTCAGTGATATCCCTACATTTGCTTTATTTCATCTTTAATTGTTTTGACCTGCATTTATCCAGATAAATATTATATATTTTTCTAAACACTGTGTTATGAATTTTTGTGGTGTTATATGGTGGTATTGTATGATTTATTGCACAAATACTTTACACATTGCCTTCTAAGTTAAGCCTGACTGCTCAGTGCCAAGCTACCAGAGGTTGGGCACAGGATCATTTGGATTGTGTGTGACTTATCCTAACTAAAGTGAGGGTCCTTGCTTGGACAGGGGGTAACCTGACTGCCAACCAAAGACCCCATTTCTAACACACATCTTGGGGAAACCTGATGTAGCTGTTCAGGTGTTTCAACAATGCATACAGTACATCCTTCAAAACCAGACTACACGTGGCTGAGACATCCCTGCAGTTAGGGCCACTGTATTTTGACAGGACTCAGTGACCAGGAAGCGTAGCACTGACATGACTTGAATGATGGGAGGTGTGCTATTGGGACTGAGAAAGGCAGGCATCAGATCTGTCTCAAACTGATCACAAAGATCCACAATTGTATACCTATTCAGGTGGTAGATCTGTATAATGTGTCTCTCCTCCATGCTGTCCAGGTCTACTAGTGAAGGTTACACTAGAGGTTGTCTTCCACTTCTCATGAAAGGGTAAGTATGTGAGAAAAATTTAGATTGTGGGTGCCTTTTACAATGTACACATAATGAACTTGTTCAAATAGATGTCACACATATCTCCATATGATGTCAAATACCACGTTCAACATTATAAGTACTGCATGTTGCTATGCATCCTATGACATTCCCCTTGGTTCACATTCCCTGAATCCTCTGATGTACTATACATGCATATTTATCTGTGACTGTCAGTGTTTGATCATCCAAACTAGTTTACATGTAAAACATATTTTTTGCACCTATGCTCCATTGTCGTCACTCATAGTATGTTGACAATAGGTTATTATTTCTCTTATCACCAATTCCTTTGTTACCTAGACTTTGCTACTCACATGAACAATTAGACCAGTAAGCATAAAGGCAGCACTTACTGATAGTTCGCACAATATCCAGAATTTTCAGTGATGCAGATTCCATTACTTTTCCATACATATAAGTGCGTCAAAATGGTAGCTGCCTGACCTACTGTACTGGACATGAGGAAGTGACCTAACTCAGTTGGCAGTTGTCATCATGGCGGTAGGCGATCACAACCGCGGTGGACATTGCCATTGGAACACATTGCTGACTTTGGTAGACCTGGGCCAATGACGATGTCCGCTGGCAGTAACTGTCATGTATGTGGCGGATGTGGCAGCCATCTTCTGCAGTATTTTTCACTTGCCTCCTGACACTGCTTCCATCAAGACCTCCACTACTTGAGCTGCTGTGTACTGCATCTGGGAGCTATCATGCCACATCCTGCAGGTGATAGAACCCGCAGCCCTCACCCCAGAAGAGCTGGACAAGCTTGTGTATGAGGTCCTACCAATGTATGGACAACTATATGGTGCACTAGAGGAGTAGGTGAGATCAATGTTACACCAATGTGTGAATGGTGGAGTGTATGATGGTGAACATGCAATGTGAGGTAGTGAGGGAAAGGGAAATCATATCTGGGAGTACGGAAATGTGTACATGTGCATAAGCATACATGGTAGCTAGTGTGCACTCTAACTTGCTTTATATACAACATATATTGCAGCATGTACAACAATGATGGTGTGAGAAATGTTCATTGAGACATATCATGTTATGGATAATCATGTGGCCTGGTCATATGTATCTAGCCAATTCTAGGTACTTTTGATGCATGTTGTTAGGGAGACTGCACTTCACACACGGGCTGGCTGCAGATGGTAAATTGTGAATGAGTTTTGACTGAGAGGAAGGGTATGTTTGCCTACTTACTGAAGTATTCTGACCACTTGTGTTGGGATGGTGCATGTGGACATAACTTTCTCTTTTGTCTGTGTCATCCATGCAGGTCAAGGCCCATCAACAGAAAGGACTCTGGTGTGCCATCACCAAGAAAATGTGGACCCTGAGGGCCCACAGCTGGCAGAGAACCCACTGTGGGAAGCAGTGGGAGGACCTGAGACGCTTGGCCCCAAAGACCGCAAAAGCCCAGCCAGGCATGTCCTCCCAATGAGGGAGAGACGCCCGTCAGACCTTCACCTCCCAATCATCTGCATTTAGACAGTGGCCTACCCTGAGTTGGGTGGATGTTGGAGGGAAGCACAGCAGCCACAAGGGGCTAAGTACTGACTGTACACATGTCAATCCCTCTGCCAGTTCAGTGTATAATGTATAAGTATTTAAACTATGACAATGTGGTAAGTGCTAAAGGCCAAGGGTCCCCTAGGCACACCTGGGTGTACAGATTATAACACTGACATACAGGTGTGGAGATTCTTTTGTGTATAGGGACATAAAACACATCAATGTGAACCATTTGGTATTGAAGTGTTTGGTGATGCACATGTGACAGTGTCATGTGTGTACCACTATACTGCTTTATGTCACCTGCTGGGTCGTCCTTGCCACCTACTAATCCATACTCCAAATATTCCGTTGGTAAGTTGTTCAGGTTGTTGGTCTCTGTCCATTCCTATTCCACTGGATCTAGCTCTATGTGCAACATAGGGTCTAATGGATGAGAAACAGGCAAATTATTCATGAGTCATGAACTAGATGGGAAGTTCATGTGAGGGTGTCATCTCAATCTGAAATTTCACGTGGCATACTAGCTACACTTACTCAGAGGTGTGAGGAGGTGCCCCTGTTGTTAAGTGTGAACTGTGCATTGGAAAACTTTGATGTATAATCAGGGTGGCCATTCTACACGATAAAAAGCATGGTGATGTTTCTACATTCCTGTTGCAAAACATATAATTGAAATTTGAGTTCAGACTATTTGTCCCATGAACGTGGTATTGTGTAGGTATATGGCCATCCTGCTATTCTCTTAGCCAATACATTGTGGGAATGCTACATTGAGCAGGGCATCTCCTTTATGGTACAATATACACTGTTTTTTGTCACTATTATGTGTACCTTGGCAATTCCTGCATTTTCAAGATTTCTGATCCAAGTTTGGCTTACTTACTTTAGCTAATCTGAATCTGTTTAGGTGGATGTTAGTATGGCTAAGCTCAACGTGCACAGACTTCATTGTGTTGCTAGTTTTGTAGTTGCCATTCACATGTTGGTGGAATGGTATATGTTATCAGCAATTTGCTGGACTCTAGGTGCACGTCTTAATCATGGTCACTGAAGAGGTTGCTTATGTCAGTATAACTTTACTCCAAAGAAATAAGGTTACTCATGTTGGAAGTGCTGATAGTGATTATTATTGATACATGTGTTGTTAAAATGGGTTGAAATCTATTATGCTCCAACTCTGGATATATATGCCAAATGGAGTAGGTGCATGTGTGCTTTTTGCCATTGTGAATGTTATATACACAGTTACAAGTTATTATTGTGATTGCTAAGCAGCACACTGTGTTGTAATTGGAATGTGATGAGGTAACTTTCATAGGACATAACATCTGGTAATGGACTGAGCAAGTGTAGATTTGGAGTATATATGAATGTGATAACAAAGTCAACACTAATTCCCATTGATGGTATGTTATTTCACAGTAATGCTCTATATAGGAAAACACTGTTAATGTTGACCAATCATCTTGTGCAGGTATAGTTTGTGTTATAGGATGGTGACGTAGTGGTCAGATAGTTGGCTTATGCTGTGTGCGAAATTGTTGTCAAATATGGTTGGGGAAAGTATGTTGTTGTGATATGATGTTGACTCAAAATGGCGGGAGTGTTTTACGCATAGATGTGATGTTACTGTTGTGTATGGTGTAATGTATGTTTCTGTTAAGAATGTGATAACCCTAACTCTGTCTCTGTTTCTCAGCATCAGCAGAAGGAGATGGGACACACCCGAGTGGGGAAACTGTTGGACATGAGGCCCAAAGTCATGATACCACCGAGGGACTCAGTGGCCAGGAGTGCGAGGAGAGTGTCACAGCGGTGACAGGATCCAGTTCTTTATCTTCAGAATCCTCCTCCAGTGGACACTCCCTGGCGGTGGCGGACCCATCTGGAACCACCCCAGCACCATGTAAGTCTGCCACCCCCCTTACTACTAGTGCCCTCCCTGTAGCTCCCCACCCAGTTGGCCGTGCCGACTCACCAAGGAGAGTGGGCATCTCCTTTGCCACAGGCACCTCTGCCCCTGTCACTGTCAGCCCTGCTGCCCTCAGTGAGGAGGCTATTGACCTCATGAGGTCGATCTCAGTGGGATCTCTGTGGGTCAGTCGACCATCGACAGACTGGCAACTCCGATACAACAGAGTAATGCTTTCCTGGAAGGCATTCACAGTGCACTGGCTGACCTACAGAGATCCTTTCAGGCCCTGGCCTCCACACTGACAGCAGCCAGTCACTCTTTTTCTCCCGTTCTCCTCCACCTTCCTCTTCACAAACCCAAACCCACCTTCCCCGATCCAGGCAAAGCACACAGACAGACAGGCATGCAACCACCTCAACATCCAAGGGTAGCCTAGACAAATATAGGCACCATGCCAGAGAAGCTTCTGCTGAAATTACGGTCTCCACCCAATATTCTCATGATTTGACACCATGCTGGGGACCAAAACACGGTAGGATTATAAAACTCTGTGACAAAATTCAGTTTAAACAGAGGGGATTTCTTTTGCCCCAATTTCCTAGACAGGCCTGGGAATCATTGTGTACTCACGCTACCCCTATGTGGCCTTTCAATTTATAGACTCCTATGTCCCATAGTGCTTACCACAATCATTTCTTAAAGTGACAAACAGCTGATCAGATTATTTCAATTGCACAAATCCATCTGTGGATCAGAAATGGCCAACAACGAGCAGAGTACCTTGGCCTCTCAGTATTTTTTACATTATTGGATTCCCATACCTCTGCAGATTTCAGGTTCATAGAAATCTGCAAATGATTGCTCTAACTGAGACACTTTTTAAATGTTAATTTATCAAAACCTACAGAATGAAATTACATCAAACCAGACAAAGTCACTTCAGTGCGTAAAGTTCTATGTTCATGCCAAACCTAGGGCCTGATTTTGTTTTGTGGACAGGGTTACTCCATCTCAAATATAACGGATATCCTGCCCGCCCTATTATGATCTCCTATGGAGATTGCATCCCATCTGCCACACTCTAAATCAGACCCTCAGTGTAATTACAATCAGCAATTGTTTCTGTATCAAGGAGCAAAGAATCCTATGGGAGTTTTAAATAGTGAATGTCACTTTTGGGATTCTGCCTTGTTGTTGTCCGTTGCTTGACAGAGTGCACGCAACTTGCCAGAAATAATTCAAGTGAATGTCATTGTTTTTGGAACGTTATATGCAGATTCATAAAAAAGCACCAAACTTATTAGGAAGACATAAAAAACCTTTTCAATTGAAATTCGGACTTAACCCTATTTACACAGGCAGTTTCGCTGCCTGAGTAACATGGACTTTGCGAACCTTCAACATGGGTTTGATGATGACTCAGAGCAACAACTCATCTTCAGAGAATTACGTTATAGGAATGAAACAAGTTCTATAATCACTCCAGTATGCAGCCTTTATTTGTAATCTTTCTGCTTTCAATAATGTTGACAGGCACAGGTTCATTTGACAAGAATCCATCTAAGAACACCCACCTTTTGCTTCCGAAGGACGGTAGAGCTCTATTGTGTTATGCCGCAACCAATTCTTACGCAGCCCCTTCCAGCCTGATGAAAAGGTGGCCATTATAATCCTTTCAGCTAGGATCATAGGCATTATTGAAAAAACAAAAAATGCGCCCTGCCACAGCACAAGATCGATAATGAACATTATAACGGTAGCAATGGTTCAGGGATACTTTAATTAGCACACGGTTTGAGGAGATGGACAAAATAATAATTAGCTCCCAAGGGTGCATTCCATGTTGTTTGCATTTCACTGAAAGTGGACATGAGTGAGAAGATTACAAACTGAAAAGACAAGGGTGAACTAATTTGTGTGGATGTCTGCTGACTGTTGCGTGCCACCAAAAAAATACACTATTAAGTGTAATTGATGTCAAATAATAATGTAAAGTAAGAAAACCCCGAACTATTCATTTCTTTCTAATAAGTTCAGGATTTGTCATGAATGTGAAACGTATCCATTAATAATTTAAGGATTGAGAGGTGACTGTCTTTGACAGGATCGTTTTTTATTCTACATACTTAAATTGAAAGACTGAAGCCATTTCATGTTAACAGGATAAATATGACATGTATATGACTGGCTCCTTGAAGAAAATGTGAAGCAACAGATCTAGTTTGTATCAGAAACATCAGAAACGGTGAAAACAAAGACAACATGGACATAGGGCACCATGGAAAATGTCATATTTGAAAATAAATCTTACATGTTTCGGTGCTTTTATTTTTCAAAAGTGCAACTGAAACTCGCCGAAAAAGAACAAAGGTTTAAGGACAGTTAAGTTCAGTGGTTTAGAGATTCTGTATTGCATACATATTTTCAATCTAACAGTTTTTTCACTGAGGGCCTGATTCACGAAAGGTAAACGTACACTTTAGTGGAAGTTTACATGTTTGTTTGGTATTCAAAAATATATAGTAAGTTTGGAGTTGGGGTCAATTTGGAGAAGTCTGCACATAAAGAGATAAGCCCAAGGCCAGGCTCTGCACCCAACCATCCGCTGGTGCCCAAACTGAAGGCAGTTCCGATAGTGGAGTTGCCCAGAGCCAGGTCCTGCACCTAACCCTAATGGCTGTGCACAGCTGGGGGTTTGGGCACCTGCAAGAGTTTACTTTCCAGGAAACGTATTTGTCCAAAATAGTGCTTTGCACTACTTTGCAGTAGTTTGTGCCAAGGAGGCATTTCGTGGGTGGTGTTAAGATGTGTGGATGTAGCTTTGTGCCAAAGTTAGGTAATTTGTTATGATTTGGGGTGGATGTGCAGCCACCACAAGTAACAAATCCACAATCTTTTCAGGGTAAAATACAGTTTTAATAAATTAAACCAGGGCTCAGCCTCCTGGTATCTATGGTACAGAAGAGACAAGCTTTACTTCAGAATATACGAAACATTACCAAACCATAGGATCTAGTTCATGGTAACATGTATTAATAATAAACTGACCAGGACCAGTTTACTCATTGCTTTTTAGATATGTTAATGTTAGAGTTTTTTTAGAGTTCATAATTTTGGGTGACAAATAATTTCGAGTATTAATGTTTTGTATGTTGGATCCAGTATGCAAATGAACAATTTGTATGTAGTTGAAACAAACTTTATATAAGGAAAGAACTGTGTTTATGATTTAGTGATGCCACATTTTGGTATAAACCTTGTTGGATAAAATGGGTGCTGATGATAAACCAGTTTCCTACTTTTGTATTCAGTCCCTCCCATCAGGTCCCCTGCGTATATTCTATCCCCAAAGGCTCTTGTAAAGCCAAGGCAGCGGATGTAATTTTTTATCAAATTAGGAATACAAATGTATGTTATTGAAACCTTTAGTGTACTAGATAGATCACAACACTCAAGGTTTCTTACTCTGTGTTTTCGTAGTTTAATCTATTTTGCACATTCATGATTGCCTTTGTTAAATGTTGCATATTTTGTTCTTAACGTCTTGGATTGACAGTGAAATGGAAAAGCAGGTGGGGATAGTGCGAACATATATTACTGATGATATGAATTACTCTTGATATGAATTACTCTGATTCACCAAAGAACTGACACATGTGATTATGCCATACTAAATCTCTGCTTTTAGCTAATGTTCTATGCAAGAATTGTATATAAGAACCCCTTGGTTTTGAAGGTGAGCTAGAAGAATGATGTCCCATTCTGCTAGAAACACTATCCGATTGTTTTGAGATTTTTCTTTTTCTCATTAGCCATGCTATCCGACTATTTCTTGATTTGGTGCTCATTTTGATTTTGAGATTGATTGAGACTGCAACCTTCTTAAGTAAACTGTGGTTTCTGATAATTTGGGGTGCCATAATTTTTGGGGTACAGACAATTATTGGGAGACAGGGATCCACTTCCACAATAATACTGAAACACCAATCCCATTTAACAGCAGTGCACAGAGGTCCAACCTTCCTCCAGACTCACTACAGGGGGGTAGGCAGCCCTTTGTGTGAAGACTGGACATGTCGTATTCGTGTGTAAGTGTGAGGCTGTGGACAGCTCCTCCCTCCCATCCAGTCCTGATGGCCCATCAGGAACCATCAAGTCACACCTCAGCTCCCATTGTGTGCGGCTGTCTAGAGGGAATACACATAGCCTAGCTGTCACCCACCCCATACAAGTGATCAGAGACAGGCAACAGGCACCAAATGGCTGTAGTAGGAAACTGCCAACTTTCCAAAAGTGGAATTTTCAGAATTACACTATAAAATCCAACTTCAGCATAAGTTGTGGTTTGAAATTGTGATTCCAGAGACACCAGACTTGAAAAACTCATCTCTTCCAGATTGTGAATTACACTTATAAGATGTAATAAGGTAACCCCAATGTTATCCTATGGGAGGGATAGACCTTGTTGTAGTGAAAAATGACTTTGGGTGTTTTTAACTACCAGGACATGTAAAACTTAAGAGTACATGTCCTGTCTTTTAAATACATTGAACTGATTTATATGTATTAAAAAAGAAGATTTCGGTCTGACAAAAGGTTTATTTTGGCAGGTTGACATGGCAGTGTAAAACTGTGTACACAGGCTCTGCAGGGTCTGGCCTGAGACTTGGTTAGAGGACTACTTTAAGTGGGTGGCACAATCAGTGCAGCAGGCCCACAAGTAGCATTTAATTTGCAAGCCCTAGGCACGGGTAGTGCAGTTTAATAGGGACTTATAGGAAAAGTAAATATACCAATTGGGTATGAGCCGATGTAACCATGTTTTAAGAAAAGCACAGAAGCACTTAGCACTGGTTGGCAGTGGTAAAGTGACAGAGTCCTAAAGCCAGCAAAAATGAGGTAAAAAAAGGTGGAGGAGGAAGGCAAAAAGTCAGTTGTGGCTGGCGACTGGACAAAATGGCAGGGCGGGGTAAACAAAAAAAAACAAACAAAAAAACAATTTCCCAAAAAATGTAACTTGAGTGCACCGCCGCTCTCTGCTGCACTGCAGGCACATGCTCCCAGTCTGCCCTGCCGCTAATCCTGACGCTGCTCAGAACAGCATTATGATTGGCTGGAGCACCCTGGCTGGGTGCTCCAAGGCAGAGTAGGAGCCTCTGCCTGCTCTCTCTCTGACCTGGCAACACAGTGCCAGGTTGGAGAGCGCCCTGTGCGCATGTCAGTATGATTCTTTAAAGCATGGCATAACGAGATACCCACTATCAGGTTAGATTTTCACTGTTTTTAAGTTTTTACCAATGACATTGAGAGGAATGATTTCTGAGGGGGATTAGAGAGGAGTTGAATACAAATTGTGATGATATAGTGGTTTAGAGTTGTAGGGTATAATAATGCTTTTTAGCTTTGTTTATTGGTCACCAAAAGTGTAAGGCTATTTTCTATATTGGTATGTGTGATTGTGCAAGCAGTGGGGGGCTGTGACTACAGCAGGTAGATTGTTCCCCTGAACATAAGGAGAGGTATATGTTTGTAGGCTGTGGGCGAGAAGATTACTTTGCATCTATTTCAGGGAGGATGATGCAAGCAAAGGTAATGCAATGGGCATTAGGTTGAGTAACATATTTTATGAAACAATGAATCTTAGCAATAGAGTTAGGAGAGTTGAGATTTGTTTTCATGGGACGGACAAGCTGCACTTTACTGCACTGTTCTCTGGACAGCACTGTGAGAGGACTCTCCAAAGACTCCGTAGGTGAGTAATATTAAGAAGGTTTTTTACCTTCAAGGAGGTGCACTGACTACTAGAGGGCCTCTATGTACGGTGTAGGACAAGGTCATAGGGCATCCAAAGAAACAGACAGCCAAACTCTCTGCCTTGTTGGACCATCCATAGGCAAAGTCTCTGAAGCTTTCCATATCCATCAACTCACCCTCACAGGACACACTGAATTGAGAGGACTGAGAGCAGCTGCCAGACCCAAGCCCCCCAATTTCATGACTATATAGTAAGTGAATGATGCGCAGAATGCCATTACTAACAGCTACAATTCCAGTGGGAAAGTTATTGACAGTGAATGTCGACCTTGGTTTTCTGCAAAGGAAAATGTAACTTTGCTGCAATCTTTAGCACCCAGCCATTGCCACAAATCCCAAACTTTCTGTTAGAAATGGGGTTTCTGTTTGGCTAGGGTATGCACCTAAGCCAGGCAGAACCCACCCACTCTAGCCAGGGAAAGGGAGTTACACTTCCAAGATAACCCCTGCTCACCCCCTTGGTAGCTTGGCATGAGCAGTCAGGCCTAACCCGGAGGCAATGTGTAAAGCGTTTGCACAACACACACAACACACGTGACGCAAGATGTACACCACAAAGTAACCACAACAGAGCTATGTAAAAATAAACTGTATTGCACCAAACATAATTAGACCAAACATTACATGTTAGTAATACCCTGCTACCTTAGCAATTGTCAGAATGTTACACAAGTTACTAAAACTCTGCAAGAATAAGCAGCCGTCACATTAGAACACATTAGTACTCAGCATTCTGCAACATAAGCACAGTAAAGAAATACACTTGTTACAAAAGTATCATAAAGGCCTATATCAGGAACACTTTAAACCATATGTCAAGTCAAGACATCAGATCAGCATAGGATGTCCATACAAGAAACATCAACGCATGTATGTTATGTCATACCCAGAACAGGTTAGCCCACCAGCCCTCTGAAGCTCCTAAAAGAACCATCCAGAGAGAGTTTTGTGTCAAGAGTACCTGTTCTGAATTTGAAGGGCACCTCCAGTGGCACAAGGCATACAAGGGGGGCCCCCGTTGCTCCTTGCCCACAACGGGGGCCTTGTGGTGATGGTTATGAGGGGGGCGGCACGCACACCCTCCGGCATGTATGTCAGGCCCCTCCTGGGATCTGCGATCTTGTGGGTGGTCCCGACCCTTCGCTGGCCCTCCAACCAAGGGGGGGTAAAAATAGGAGACCTGCGGCATGGGGGGGCCTCCGTCGAGGCTTGCACCCCACCTGTGATATCTAGGGGCCACGAGGAATGCAACGCAAAGATCTGAAGCATCCAGCTCCTATGGCAGTGACCGAGGGAAAGGGGGACGTTCCCCTCATCTCCCCCAAGTCCTGCTCTTCAGGGCAGCCCTGGGATCCAGAGGAGACCTCTGATGAGCTCTCTTTCCCTCCTGGGGCCGCTGCCGTCTGCTCGCCCACACCCGATGTGGTGCGCAAGTGTATACTCGTCTTCCCGAGCTGCGGCGGTGATCAACTAATGTGAAAGCTTGGTGGTGCCCCGGGGACTCTCCTTAAAGTGTGCTCTGCCCCGGGTGCATGATAGGAGCACGTTCGCTCCTTTCTGTTCTCCTGGTGGTGCCCCGACTCTCGCACTTTGCCCGGCAACAGCCTGGTCACGGTGGTGATTGTCCTGAAGGCAAAAACAGCGCGCTTACGAGTGCAGGGGCATTCTTAAGGAGCCTAGGCCGCGGCTATGAATCTCCTGCAGGATAAGGCACTTAGAAGCACAAAGGGGCACACAGGAGCGCTCTCCAAGTGCTAAGCTATTGAAGCAGCACTCCCCTTGCTGGGGTAGATTACAGGGGTCGGGGGCCACAACACCCTGTCTCTGGAGACAAAAAATGAAGAAGGAGCACAGGGCTGGCAAACCCAGCTACAGGCCAGCACAAAAAGTGGATGCAAGTAGGGGGAGTTCCTCCTGTGGGTCACAGGTCAGCACAACAACAGCAGTCCATGGCGGTTCCTGGTGAGTCCTCTCAGCAGCCTTCTGCCCAGTTCCAAGAATGTTCAAAGAATGTCTAAATTGTGGGGAAAATTCTCCTGAATTTATACTTAGGCCCTCATTACAACCTCAGTGGTCTTCTCAGAAGACCAACAAGGCAGTGGGCGCCAGAATACCGCTGGCGGTATTTCTGGCTCCCTAATTCGACTTTTCCGCTGGGCCAGCGGATGGTAACACTGCTACCCCAAGCCTCCTTACCGCCAGCCTTTCCATGGCAGTGTTTACCGCCGTGGCCAGGCTGGCAGTCGGGGACTCAGACGTGGATTGGAGTAATGCTGCAAAACACCAAAGTCATAAGCAGAGATAAATGTGCACTTTCTAGAAGTGGCATTTCTGTGATAGTAATAAAAAATACACCTTCACCAGTAGGCAGCATTTCTTATCCCTATCACAACCATACCAAACATGCCTACGCTAACCCTCATAAATCAGACAATACTCCTTACACATAAGGAGGGCATTTCTAATGCAATCCTATGAGAAAGCAGCACTCACAGCAGTGAGACACCAAGTTATGCTGTTTGTCACTACCAGGACAGGCCACGCAACCTGGCACATGTCCTGCCTTCTACATACATGGCACCCTGCCCATAGGGCTAGCTAGGGCGTACCTTAGGGATGTCTTACATGTAGTAAAAGGTGAGTTCTAGGCCTGGCAAGTAAATTTAGATGCCAGGTCCCTGTGACAGAAAACTGCGCACACAGGCCGTGCGCTAGGAGGCCTGAGATAAGTTTGAAAGGCTACTTCAGTGGGTGGCGCAAGCCCACTAGTAGCATTTAATTTACAGGCCCTGGGTATAGGGATACCACTTTACAAGGGACTTATAGGTAAATTAAATAAGCCAATTAGGTATAAGCCTGTTATACCAATTTTACAAGGGAGAGCACATGCACTTTAGCACTGGTTAGCAGTGAAAAAGTCAGAAAAAGAGTCATAACATCAGCCAACACAGGTCAGAAAAATAATGAGGCAAAAGGCAAAACGTCTGGGAAATGACCCTGTAAAAGGGCCAGGTCCAAGACTTTCCTAACAAGAATTTAGATATGAATGTTTATTCAGTTAGATCCCATATGGGAATAGGGTAACTTGCCTCACACATACTTCTATGATGGAGTTGTATCCTCACTGCTTAATGAAAAACATCCCAGAGTAATTATGGTATATTTCTTAGAGATATTGTCAGAAAGAGTAGGGTGCTAATGCTCACAGTGAGGAAGTGAACAGACATTACCTTTCTGATATCAGTGTGAGCCACTATGGTAAAAATTTGAAGCACAATTTAAGAGATTTTTCCCCTCATTATAACTTTGGCGGTAACTGCCGCCTAACGGCACGTCGACGGACACCAACGTGTATTATCACCGCCACGCCAGCAAAACACCGCTGACCGTATCATGAGCAATTATACGGCCTTGCGGTGTTTTGCTGGCGGACTCTGCTGCTAACAGCAGCACCGCGGACCATCTCCAGCTGGAGGACCCCCTGCAAGCAGGTAAGTCGGGTTCTCCGACAGGAGAGGGGGTGTTGTGTGTATGTGGGGGGTGTGTATGTTTTGCTATGCGTGCATGCTGGTGTGAGTCACGTTGAATGAGTGCGTGAATTACTGAATGTGAGTGTATGTTGTGTGTTGTAAATGCGTGTGTGTGACAAACTATGTTGGTGTGTGTTGCGGTGTGTGGCTATGTATGTGGGCATGCGTGGGTGGATGTGGGTATGCATGTGTGCATGGGTGTCTATGCATGCACGTGTGGATGTGTACATGCGCGGGGGTGGGGGAGGGAGGGGGGCATGTGGGAGGACTTTGGGGAGGGAGGGGAAGACCCCTATCAGTGCTAGGGAAGGGATTCCCTGGCACTGATAGTGCCTACCGCCATAATTTTTGTGACAGTAAGATTGGCATGAAAACTATGGCGGTAGGCTGGGTCGTAATCCCTAGGGTGGGATTGTGATGCCCCGCATGCTGGAGACCGAAGTCTCCAGCCCAGTGGCTGTTACCACCCTGGCGGCCGGTGTGCTAAAGTGGCTGTCTGTGATGGCGGTTACCGCCAGGGTCAAAATCCCATTTTTTTTACTGCCAGCCTGTTGGCGGTATTAACGCCGCTTTAACACCGACCGCCAGGGTTGTAAGGAGGGCCTTTGTGTCCATTGGTTCTTTTTTTATCTTCTGCAGTTTTATAATGAGTAAACTCGGGCCAAGAAAATTAAAACACAGTGTCTTATCCAGGTGACTGGTTGACACCTGTTCGGTATAAGGCAATAAGGACGCTCGATGAAGGACCACACGCCAATTATAAATACAATTTAGCTTTACTAGAATTTCAGGTAAATGTAGGCATTTAGCACATTAACAATAGTAGAATTAGAATAGCAATGCAAAGCATCTATTTATATATAAGTACACTACAAAGAGCATCTATGCATATATATAAGCAAAGAGTTCATTGACAGATATAAGTTTTGATTAACTGTATACCAAAATGCATCACACTACGATGTTCAGGAAGCAAAATATAAATGAGTTGAATACTTCAGATAAGCTTTGATTTACTGCACACCAAAATGCATGTTTCAATTACTGCAGCAGGCTCACACTACGATGTTCAGGAAGCAAAATATAAACGAGCTGAATACTTCAGATAAGCTTTTATTTACAGCACACCAAAATGCATGTTTCAGTTACTGCAGCAGGCTCACACTACGATGTTTAGAAAGCAAAATATAAACGAGCTGAATACTTCAGGTTATAAACACAGTGCAAGCATAAATAATCAATCATAATAATAGAGCAGAGAAACAAAGGCCTTTCATCCCTGTGTGGAACTTAACTTAGTCCACAAAATGCTGGGAAGCCCTCTACCGCCTGCTTGAACCTCTCTCCCCCTCAAGCAAAATAGGGAGGCAGCGCTGGGCCATGGCAGCTTTCACAACTCCATCTGTGAGCTTCAAGTCCCTCACCCACACTTCAGTTGTTAAATAACTCGAAGCTTGGTTTCTATCTCTTTCTGGCATTTTCTAGCTATGTTATCAGCACTTGGCTGCTCTGCCCTTCCCCAGCCTTTGCTTTCATTCTATCTTCTCCCTGTACTCTCGTTCTCAAGGTTGAGACGGAGTCTTCTACACAAACAAGCCTGAAAATAATATCATGAACTTTTCCACATTGTTCGGGGGGGTTTCAGCAGGCATCACACTCATCTACACTGCTCAAGCTAATTAACCCTTTGCGTCACAATGTCTTCCGCACCTTTCCCTATACTGATCACACAGCAAATGAGCACGAGAATATATTAAACAAAAGTAGGTTAATTTTTAGTAAGACCTGGGAGATAAATGATTTTTCAAAATCGTAGGACATTGACCTAACGACAGGACTCGAACCTGGGTCCCCAGTGCCAGCTCTGGCCGTTACGCCACGTTTCCTGGTTCTTATATCAGGTTTCGTGCAAAACAGTGCTGCAAGTTTACAGTATATTCATCCTGTTCATAGAGGTGAATGTGTGTAAATAAACTTCCAGCATACATGGCAGACATCCAGCTTGGTACATGGGATTTTTTATTTGTTTAAATGCACTTCTGAAATTTCTTGGAAACGAATCTAAGATAGAGGCACCATAACTGTTTGTGATAAGAAGTTCACTGCCACTTCATTTCACAGAATTAACTAACATGTGAAATGCCTCCTCTACAGTTTTTTGTCAACCGCACTAACACAACAGAAGTGCCTCACTAGTGAGGTACACAGTGCAATAGAATTTAAGCTATTACTATCCATGTCTCTGTGGCATTGTGGTTTTTCAGACAGTAAACTGTGAGATTTTTAAGGCTAAATAATGTTTTTTACATTAAGGATCCTAGTAATATTTCAGATGTCAATAATTAGATTTTAGAGAGCTCTCTGTGGATTATTGGATTTTAGTAGATCTCTTAGCGCCAGATGTAGGAAGCAGTTTGCACGTCGCAAACAGCGAATTTCGCTGTTTGCGACGTGCAAGATGCACGTCGCAATACACAAAACCAGTTTTACGATTCTGTAACCTGGTTACCGAATCGCAAAACGGGTTTGCGAGTCGCAATTAGGAAGGGGTGTCCCAGCATTCCTTCTGTTCTTTTTTTCTGTCCATGGCAGGATGACGAGGATGTGCTGCTCATGAGGGGCTTGAGCGGCGTGATGGCTTCCTCAGGCTGGGCGGTGAGGAAGCTGGCTGACAGTGTGCCTCCGCTCGGGTGCTTGGCCCCGATGCAGTGCGGTCTCCTGGAATACAGCCAATGGACCGCTGGGCGGGTCCTCTGTTCGGCTCTTTGTGGCTGGGGAGGCTTCTGGATTGCTGCTTTCGTGCCGGTAACATTGCAGTAACTCTGGTGCTGTAACCGTGGTGTACCGGTAAGTGTCTGTTTTATTTTTATTACGTTTCCTGATTTTTTCAGGGGCTTTTCTTTGATTTTTTTCACTGTTGATGGCTGTTTTTATGTGGTTTATTCTCTGGGGCTCATCTGCGCAAATTGATTCGGGAGAGCTTGTTGGAGTTTCAGGCCGTCCCTCCAGTTGTGGTTCCGGCTGGGGCGGCTGCTTCTCCCTCGTCCACTTCAGAGTTGGAGGGTCCTTCTCCGGATGAGCAGAAGGGCAAATATATTTCCAAGGAGTTATTACCTGATGAGGTTCCTGACACTTCTTCTGGCTCTCTGTTACGCCAGTTCCAGAGTTCTGTTCCTGGGAATGTGCCTATTCATCCTTCTATTCAGGAGGTGATTAGGCGGGAGTGGAGGGACCCTGACAAGATTCTTCTTCCCCATGTTATGGCCAAGTTGTATCTCTTGCAAAATATGGCCCATCTGTTGCCGGAATCAGTGCCTATTGACTCTTTTGTCGCCAGTTTTGTTGGCTGAGGATACTGTGATTCGGGATTCTGTGGACAAAAAGGTGGATGTGTCCCTGAAGAAAGCATATGCTGGGACTCATTTGGCTTTCAGGGCTGGCATTTATGGAACTTACGTTGCTCAGTCTTCACTATCAGATCTCAAAGCCTTGAATAGTGCTCTGGATGGGTCCTCAGACTGTTCTGGGCTGATGTCCTTTATTGAACGTCAAGTTGAATTCCTGACAGATATTTCCTTTGATGTGGTGCAGGCATCAGCTCTAGCCGAGGGGGCTTGTGTGTCTGCTTGCCGGGATCTTGTTCTGCGGGATCGGAAAATGGATGCTGCACAAAGGGCTTCTGCATTACGGCTTCCTTTCCAGGGCAATGTGTTGTTTGGGCTGGAATTGGAGGAGAAATTACATAAACTTTTTAAGGAAAAGAAGCATTCCTCTTCTTTCCGTTCCACTTTGGGAGAATTCCGTCTGTTTGGTAAAAAATCTCCTGTTCAGGCTCCCTCCAGGTGACAGTTTGTGAGGTCACAAGACCGTTTCCCACTTGGCATGGACAAGAAACACAAGTCCCCCCACCTCCTCCTAAGTCTTGTTCCTGACTATATCACTGTCCTAGATCGCAAGGTCGGGGGCCTCTTACCTCCTCAGATTTGTGGGTTCTGGACATTGTTCACCATGGTTATCGGATCGAATTTCTGACTGTTCCACTTCTGTCGGGGGTGCATCCCAGTCCATCGCCATTAGACCCTGGCAAACAGAATGTACTGAGGTTGGGCGTCGGTTCCTTGCTGCAAAAGAAGGCGGTGGTGTCAGTCCCACCGTCAGAGCAGGATCGAGGTTTCTATTTCATAATCTTCTTGGTTCCAAAACATATGGGAGGCTTCCATCTGGTTTTGGGTTTGAAAGCTCTGAACAGATTTGTCAGCCATGTCCCCTTCAAGATGTAGACTTTGAAGAGGATCATTCCATTGGTGCTTCAGGGTCATTTTCTTTTTACCCTGAATCTTCAGGATGCTTACTACCATGTTCCGGTGCATCCCTCATCTCAACAATTTCTCCGGTCTGTCTCAAGGGGTGTCATTACCAGTTCAGAGTCCTTCCGTTTGGCTCAGGTCTTCCCCATGGGTGTTCACTAAAGTGGTGGTTCCCCTCGTGGCCTCTTTGCATCTCCAAGGGGTGCACTTGTACCCTTATCTCGATGACTGGTTGATTCATGTTCCCTCTCCAACCCAGCTTGTGCAGGACTGCCAGTTGGTTTGTTCCACTCTGCAGAGGCATGGGTTTCTCTTGAACTGGGACAAATGGCAGCTGCTGCCATCTCAGAATATGACATTTATTGGGGCCCGCTTTCCCAGGGATCTCAACCAAGTGTTTTTTCCAGTAGCCAGAATACATGTCTTGCAGTCTCTGACTCTGGAGTTCCTGTCCCGGGAGTCTGCCCCAGTGCGACTGTGGCTTCGGTTGTTGGGTCTCATGGCTGCGGCAGTGTTTACTGTTTCATTTCTGTCTTTGTGAGTTAATCTGGTGTCAAGTTGGGATCCTCAGTTGCAACAGTACGAAGTGCCTGTCTCCTTGAGAGTTCACAAGGATCTGCATTGGTTGACACTGGACTGTAATCTGGAGAGAGGGGTTCCTTTGCAGCCCGCTCCTCCAGTGGTGTTGACTACAGATGCCAGTACTTTGGGGAAGGGGGCAACCCTGGGTAATGAGTCTCTTCAGGCCCCCTGGTCTCCTCAGGAGGGGAGGCGTTCTTCCAATTGGGGAGAGCTTATGGCTGTGTTCCGGGCCTGTATGGGGTTTTGTCATTCTCTCCTGGGTCACAATTTGGTGGTTTGTTCCGACAAAATGGTCACGGTGGCCTACCTCAACACCCAGGGTGGGATTCAGTCCAGGTCTCTCAATCTGGTGGCGCAGCAACTATTTCACTGGGGCGAATGCTACCTTCAGTCCCTGGTTGCTGTACATGTGTGTGGGGGGGACAATGGTGTGGCGGACTCTCTCAGCAGGTGTTTTCCCACATTACAAGAGATTTCTCTTTCCCAGGAGGCATTTCTCAGGGTGTGCGAGAGGTTTCGTGTAGCCTACCTCGACCTCTTTGCTTCCCAGCTCAATGCTCAGGTTCCTCTGTTCTGCTCTTGGGTTCCTCAGCCAGGGACATGGGGAGTAGATGCATTGACGGTCCCCTGGCCAGACCAACTGTTGTATGCCTTCCCGCCTACCTCCCTCATTCCCAGATTTCTGTCTCACTTGCTGCGGGAGGACAGGTGTGTGATTCTGGTAGTCCCTTTTTGGCCTCGGAGGTCTTGGTTCCCGGTTGTTGTCAATTCAGGGTCCTTGGTTTCTTCCCCTGTTTCCCTCCCCTCCACAGTCTGTCCCACCTCTGCCTCTCTGGAAGCTTTGGCTTTCGGTTTGAAAGTTGAAAGGCAATGGTTGCGGTGCAGGGGCATTCCCAGGTATTTAGTGGTGGCCATTCAGCAGACATGTAAGCCATCTTCTTTGAAATTCTGTGCTAGGCCTTGGAGTAATTTTCAGAAATGCTGTTCTCCACTTGGGTTTTCTCCATTAGATTGTTCCTAACCACTGTTCTTCAGTTTTTGTGGGAAGGTTTTGAGAAGCGCAAATTTGTCTCTGCAGGTTATTGAGCTAGCTTATTCTTTGGCCGGTGTTCCTCCTCCCGGAGGTGTGCAGGGTTGCTCTACCAGAGGTATGGCCACCTCTTGGGTGGAAATAAAGGGGGTTTCCATCTCTGAGATTTGCCGAGCGCCAACCTGGGCTGTTGCTATTACCTTTGTTTCCCACTATCATCTTCAGAATGTGTTGGGGGATTACCTTAATTTTGGGTTGTTTGTTCTTCAGGCAGTTTGCTCCTAACTTTGATGTTTTCATTAAATCCCTTTTCGCATGTACCTGTTTGTTTGCCTCTGTGGTTCTTTGCTTTCTTTTGGTGTTTTTTTTTCTCTCACTCTGTTCTATTTTTGGCTCGGGTATTCTCCATATAGTAATGAAGGGGACGGGGACGGTGGGACCTGGGGGTAACTTACTGGTAATCTCCATTACTCCTGGTCCTGTAGTCCTCGTCCCATTCATTATGCCACACCCTCCCTCCCGGACGGACGGCCTTTGAGTCAGGGGGCTTGGTAGTTCAGGAGGAATGCTGAGTAAGTACATGGTTATGTACTCCCCAGTGGCAGCAGGGGTGGGGATAGAGCATTCCTCGTGTTCTTTTTTTCGGTCATCAAGAGATTCCTCTCCATATAGAAATGAATGGGATGAGAACTACAGGACCAGGAGTAATGAAGATTACCAGTAAGTAACCAGACATTCTAGGAATAGTTTAAAATCTGCAAAGAAACATAAAATGCAGACAGGATTGCTGACTTGTACTATTACAGGGGCAACAGGGAGGGGTAAAAACCAACTACCCTGTTGGGAAAATGCACACAGGAAGTGAACACCATTCAGCCTGAAATGTGTTAAGAAGAATCAGTGCTCTAAATTAGGAATCCAGGCCATATGAGATTCGGCCGTTCCCAGGAAGTAATCTCCATGTGAGAGTTCACGGTTTCCAATACGAGGATTTATTACACCTCCTTAAATTACTATTAAGAAGAAAAAGAGGAAGAATCAAGTCTCCGAATTACTATCTGTCATACAGGGTGTGATCATTATTAGACATAGGGGGTCATTCTGACCCCGGCCGGCGGCGGAAGCCGCCGGCCTGGCGGGGACCGCCAGAATACCGCTGCGCGGTCAAAAGACCGCCGCGGCTATTCTGGGTTTCCCGCTGGGCTGGCGGGCGACCGCCAGAAGGCCGCCCGCCAGCCCAGCGGGAAACACCCTTCCATGAGGATGCCGGCTCCGAATGGAGCCGGCGGAGTGGAAGGGATGCGACGGGTGCAGTTGCACCCGTCGCGATTTTCAGTGTCTGCATGCCAGACACTGAAAATCTTTGTGGGGCCCTGTTACGGGGGCCCCTGCAGTGCCCATGCCATTGGCATGGGCACTGCAGGGGCCCCCAGGGGCCCCACGACACCCCATACCGCCATTCTGTTCCCAGCGGCCAAAACCGCCAGGAACAGGACGGCGGTATGGGGGTCGGAATCCCCATGGCGGCGCAGCAAGCTGCGCTGCCATGGAGGATTCCCCAGGGCAGCGGGAAACCGGTGGTACACCGCCGGTTTTCCGTTTCTGACCGCGGCTGTACCGCCGCGGTCAGAATGCCCATGGGAGCACCGCCAGCCTGTTGGCGGTGCTCCCGCGGTCGTTGGCCCTGGCGGATTTTACCGCCAGGGTCAGAATGACCCCCATAGTCATTATTAGTTTAAAATTTGAACTGCCCTACAAGGAGCATGTTATTTGCCATGATTTGAGGAATTTATGATAATTTTAACAGGCAGCCGGTGTCTTAATACTTTGTATAAATCATGCGATGGTGATGAACGGTATGTTGTAATAAATCATACATTTGGTTGAAGGCTGATTGAAAAACATGTAATAGATTTCACTATAAACTTTAAAATAATAACTTTAGTGCTGTTTAATCTTCAATTGTTGACTTACTTTATTTATGAATTGGATGTGAACTTTGCGCTCTGTGATAAGGTCATCAGTGTAGAGATTATATTTTTTGTAGATCTCTGTAATTAAATGACATTTCTTTGTAAACTGTTTTTTTCTCATTCTTCAGTATCGAATGATGTGATAAACTTAAATGGATGAGATGTATTGCAAGAAAGGATTAGTAAGTATGTAAATCATAACATCAATTGTTTTAGTACTGATGCACGGTGGTCACTCTACAGCATGCAGGCTCTCGTTGACAGGGCGTGGCATTTTCTGACTGCAAATAGTGAACTGTGCTTATAAGTTTCAATCTAGGATTGTTTTCATTCACAGCCTATTCGGTTTCAGGGGCATAACTTCCAATGGTGCAGCAAGTGTTGTCAAACCAGGGCCGATGAACCTTAGAGGCCTGCTGAATTATGCGTATTGTTGTACTTTACTTGCTTTAAGAGTGTCCATTTGCCTTGCTTGCTCCTGGGCCCATGGCACCCTGGCTAGGGCAATGCTGGGTTTCTTTAAGGTGCCACATCGTATTCACGTCACTGGAAATGCATCCGAATACTGTGGTGCATACCAAGCCTACTATTAATGTTACTCATTGCGTTTCAATTAGATTCCTCTACACAATGGATATATTAAGCTGGACACAGCACATTTTTTTACAAAATGCTGTCGCACTTGATTGAAGTTGGTAAAAATGTGCCTCACGGTGACATTCATCTGTGCGTGGAGGAAGCCTGAATTCATTAGAATAATGCTGAAAGTGGACTAATGAGTATTTTGTGTGACACAACTTGCTTAATTAACTTGCCACTCACAACACAGCCTGGTAGATTTAATTGAAAGTTGGATTATTGTGCCATGCTCACACATGCTGCTATGAAAGGGTTATTACAAAATGAGAGTCACAATAACTCAGACATTTTTCAGTGTCCCTAATGTTGACATGTGTACTATAAAGGCTGCACTACACAACACCCTCCTGTTTACCTTTGTTGTCTGTGGAATTTGTCTGGTGAAATGTAGACAAAAAGGGCAGTAGAGGTATGTACAGGTCATAGTAAAGACAGAGCCAACAAGTGATTGAAGAGCTAGCTGGCTTCTGGGAACAGAAGTGCACTATTACTGCATCATGATTTACTTCCCTTTAAAGATGTGCTTCTTCACCTCTTTCCTAAATTGGAATAGTATTGGGTGTTCCTGATGGGTACAAGGTTGTTGTGCCAGATCCTGGCTGCATAGATGGTGAATGCACACTTCTGGCATTACAAGTATATTTAAAACCCTGATGTTCAAGTTGTTAGTACACTATGGCCCTCATTACAACCCTGGCGGTTGGTGTTAAAGCGTCGGTAATACCGTCAACAGGCCGGCGGTAAAAAAAAAGGGAATTGCGACCATGGTGGAAACCGCTGACACAGACAGCCACTTTAACTCTCCGACCTCCACGGCGGTAGAAACAAACATCAGGGCAGTAATCACCAACAGACAGGCGGAAAACATTGTACCGCCCACTGTATTACAAGGCACCAATCTGCCGCCTTTTCCGGGGCGATACCAACGCCATCAAAAGCACAGTGGAAACAGTACTTGGAACGGAAACCACTCACCTCTCGACGCCCAACAAGGAACCAGGACGCCATGGTGCCCGAGTTACAGGTGCTACCAATGTTGGTTTACCTCCTCTTCTACCAGGAGCAGCAAAGACGGCGGCAACGACCACGCTGAGTACTGCAACTAGTACACAGGGGAGGGGGGAGGAAAAAGAGAGTGACACACACACACGCAATACGCAACACCCCCACCCTCACCCACAACACCATACACACAAATACATGCTGCAACATTACATATACACCCCGTAAACCTTTGGAAGAACGCAAGGACAAAAGGAAATGATTGTAACAAGTGTAATCATCTAAAATTCAGATATGGAAACAGGTCTGTAACAGATCAGTACACACAAATACGTACAGCAACTACACAAGTCCAGATAGTGTTCCATTCATTGTCTGTGGACCAGTGGTCCCAAAATGCATGGGCAAAGCCCACACATGATAACCTGCGTCTAAACGGAGAGAACACTGCTGGGGCAGCAGGTCGAAAAAAACAGGCACCTTGGGGGAAGTGGGGGGGGCACCTCAGCCGGATGAGGGGACGACGCCACTGCTCCACGAGGGGGCTCTATGCCCACTGTTTGGTCCTGGGGAGTGCAAAGCCACAGTCTCACAAGTCTCTCAAGTGGGTGGTTTGCCCACTGTTTGGTCCTGGGGAGTGCAAATTTAGTTTCACAAGTCTCTCAAGTGGGTGGTTTGCCCACTGTTTGGTCCTGGGGAGTGCAAAGCCACAGTCTCTCTAGTGGATCCTTTTCTCCACTGGTTCTGGAGGGGGCTTTGTGCCCAGAGTGCTTCATCCTGCCAAGGACTGGGGTAGTGGATGCTGTTCTCCACTGGTCTGGAGGGGGCTTAGAGCCCAGAGTGCTTCATCCTGCCAAGGACTGGGGTAGTAGATGCTGTTCTCCACTGGTTCTGGAGAGGGCTTTGTGCCCATAGTGCTTCACATGGTGTGTGGCAGTTCCCATTCCCTCACCTGGGTGTCAGAGCCACGAGATTTCCAGGAAACAGGTAGCATGATACTCCATGGAGGCAGGGACACACTCCACCCTGCTGTGACTCAGCCTGCCAACTGCTGGTACTGCCAGTGCTGGTTGTGGTGCCTCATGTACGGTGTGCAGGGTACCGGATGTCTCCTGCAGCCTCGGACGACTGCCCACTGGGGATGATGTCCATGTCGGCTGTGGTGGCACAGTCTGATTACGTCGCGGGGCAGGTGGCGGTGGTTGCGGCGGTCTCAGCGGCGGACATGCTGGCGGTGGTACATGTGTCAGCACCTGTGGAGGGAGACACCAGGACGTCTGCCCACTGGGGATGATGCTGGGGACTGGAGCAGAGGCAGCAGACGTGCAGGTGGCAGTGCAGGTAGCGGTGCAGGTGGCGGTGCAGGTGGCGGTGTCCACCATAGTACAGGTTGCTGTTCTGACCTGCAGAAGGGGTGTCACCAGTCCCTCACCCTGAGGCTATGTGCCCTGAGCTGACTTCCCTTGTGTCCCTTACCCACCTTGGAAGTTGCTGCTGGGACCTTGGCATTGTCCTCTTTTGTCTTGGAGGAGACCTTGCTGCTTGGTTGTTGCGGCTTGTCCTTCTTCACCTTGGCAGGTGGTGGAACAGGGTGATCCTTGGCCTCATTAGGTGGGGCACTGGCAGCCCTGATGGGTGCGGGCCGCAATGTTACAGGACTTGCAGGGGCCACAGTGCTGGAGGATTTCGTGGCTGAGGTGCTGGGCTGGGATCTGGACATCCTGGCCCTAGAGGAAGGACGGGGGGGAGGTGTAAGGAAGAGGTCAAAGTTAGCGAGGAAAAGGTTTTTAGACACACTGGCACGGAAAGATGGAGGGTGTTTGGGAGTGGAGGAAGAGGTAGTGGTTCTAGGAGGTGCATGTCTGCTGAATTTGGGTGAAGGTGCATGGGCTGGAGGCTGCTGTGAGGTGGATGGCTGTGGAGTGGGTGGGTGCCGGCGTTTGTGTAGTTTGGCAGGAGGGCTCACAGACACACTGGGAGAGGACGCAGGGGACGTGGGAATGGTAGTGGGGGTGGTGATTGCACGTGAGCGGTGTGTGGTGATGGGCGTGCTGGTGAAGGAGTTAGTGGCTGAGGATGTAGTACATGCAGGTGTGAGTGGAGACGAGACTAGGAGGGAGGAGGAGGACGTGGAGGAGAGGGACACAGTGGAGGCAGAGGATGTTGATGTGTCTGCATGGGGATGGTGCTTGTGTGAGTGCCTGTGGGATGTGTGGTGCTTATGTTTGCCATGTCCACTCTTGTGTGTTGATGAGTGTGCATGCTGGTCTGATAGTGTGCTTGGGATAGGCAGAGGTACAGGGTACTGGGTCTGGGTAGTGGGAGTTGGAGGGGGGAGGCTAGACACAGGGACAATGGCTGCCATCAGTGCTGAGGCCAGAGCCTGAAATGCTCTCTGTTGGGCTGCCATGCCAGAATGAATGCCCTCCAGGTATGCATTTGTTTGCTGCAAATGCCTCTCGACACCCTGAATGGCATTTGAAATGGTTGATTGCCCAACAGTTAGGGATCTCAGGAGGTCAATAGCCTCCTCACTGAGGGCAGCAGGGCTGACTGGGGCAGGGCCTGAGGTGCCTGGGGCGAAGGAGATGCCCACCCTCCTGGGTGAGCGGGCACGGGAAACTCGATGAGGGGCTGCTGGGAGGGCGGTGCTGGTAGGGAGAATGGCGGCTGTACCTGTTGTTGCAGTGGGCACAGAGGTGCCCGCCACTGCAAGGGAGCTCCCATCAGAGGAGAAGTCGATGTTGCTGGTGTCTCCTCCTGTCCCCGTCGTGGAGCTCCCCTCGCCCTCCGTCCCACTGGTGCCTTCAGACTCCGTACATTCACCCTCCTGGGCCATGTGGGTTACAGCTCCCTCCTGCTCCGGTGCCGCTGCTCCTCCATCAGATGATCCTAATGCACTCAAGGACAGTGTGACAAAACAAAAAGGGGGGGAAAGACAAAGGAGAGACAGGGTCAATGCCTGCAACAACACCACCGTTGATGGACACAACACACAGGGAGCAGCCCTATGCACTAGGCCATGCACTAACAGTTAAGGGGAAAATCACATGCCCATGGTGGACTGTGCCTATACCTATTTGCTGCACACCTAGAAGCCACAGGAGTCTGACTAGGTGTAGAGGGCAACTACCACTTTTGCGGTTGGACTGGCACTGAGCCTGCCTAACAATGGATCTACTCTGGCACGCTTGCCCTGCCCTAGGGGAACCCACAGCCCTCTTCCCACACCCAGAAACCTCATAAAGCGTGCAGAGTCAGCTGCATGAGACAGTACTCACCTCCTTGTGGCTGCTGTGATGCCTTCAAGCTCCCATCCAACTCCGGATATGCCACCGCCAGGATCCGGTACATCAGGGGGGTCATGGTGCAACGTGCACCCCTTCAACATTGGGAGGCCATCCCCAGCTGGGCCTTCGCCGTCTTCTTGGTCCAGCGGCGCAGGTCCTCCCATCTTTCGCGGCAGCGAGTGCTCTGCCTATGGTAGACCCTCAGGGTCCGCACTTCCTTGGCAATGGCACGCCAAATACCCTTCTTCAGGAAATGTAAAGTAGGAATGGATTTTACTCCTCCATCCGGTTATTCTTACTCATTGGCCACAACCACCCACCCTGGCCCACAAACACATACACTGACCATCCTCACATGCCGACCTCTGCCCACCCCCCCAACTGTATCTTCCATCGACGCCACTCCATACATTCATGTCCCATCCATCATGGTCACAGTGTACTCACCTGTTTGTCTGGTAGACTGTAGATTTGCGTGTACTGAGGGAGGACCCCAACCACCAGTTTGTCCAACTCCTCTGCAGTGAAGGCAGGGGTCCTTTCCCCAGTCACTGTAGCCATAGTAGCTTCCAGACTCAGGTGACAGCAGCACTTGCAGTGTAGGTCCTCTCCTGTTAAAGGTCAGGTATCAAGTGAGTGAACAGATAGAAAATGGCGGTCACGTCTGCGGCGGTGTGTACCATCACCGCCAGCGTACATCGTCATTGGCTCCTGGAACCCATCGGGCCCAATGATAACCAATGCTGAATTGCGCCCGGTCTTTGTCTGCCTACCGTGACGGTGTACAATGCCAGCGCAGTTACCTCATTTCCCCTTGTCCCGCCTTACTAGTCAGGCAGCCACCATTTCAAGTGGCCACATGACAGGCCAACTAACTGCGTCACAGACATTTTGTGCAGGAATACGGACATACAGCGCTAAACACAGATTACATCACATTTGTACTACACACCCTTGTGGTGTATGACCCTCTGCTCAACCTTCTCCTCCATAGGCCACGTCCGCTCGGCAGATGATGAGATGGCGTCATCCTCCGGTATACAGACCACTGGTGGACCTGTCGACAATGGAAGAGAGACACATCATCATCACCTACAGACTTGATCATGCCACAATCCATGAACTGTGTGCCCAGTTAGAGCCAGACCTCGATGTCAGCTATCCGCCATGCCACAGGAATACCCCCTCTAGTGCAGGTCCTGTCAGTACTCCATTTCCTGGCCAGTGGGTCCTTTCAAACAACAGTGGCCATGGCATCAGGGATGTCACAGCCAATGTTCTCTAACGTGTTGTCCAGAGTGTTGTCTGCCCTGCTGAAACACATGCGCAGCTACATTGTATTACCCCAGGTGGAGGATTTGCCCACAGTGAAAGGTGACTTCTATGCCCTGGGACATATCCCCCACATCATTGGTGCCATTGATGGTACACATGTGGCATTTGTCCCCCCGCAGAAATGAACAGGTGTACAGAAACCGCAAAAGCTGCCATTCTATGACTGTGCAGATGGTGTGTTTGGCAGACCAGTACATCTCCCATGTGAATGCCAAGTATCCTCGCTCAGTGCATGATGCTTACATTTTGAGGAATATCAGCATCCCTTATGTGATATGGCAACTCCAGAGGCACCGTGTGTGGCTAATAGGTGAGCCCAAGGTCCCAACACAGATCACATAGGTGTCTAGCTATGGTAGAGTCCCTAATGGTTGGTGTATGTCTCACAGTTGTCCCTTTATATTTGCAGGTGACTGTGGTTACCCCAACCTGTCATGGCTACTGAACCCAGTGAGCAATCCCAGGACAAGGGCAGAGGAACGCTGCAATGAGGTACATAGGTGGACTAGGAGGATAATTGAGCATACTTTCGGCCTCCTGAAGGCCAGGTTCCGGTGCCTCCATCTAACAGGTGGCTCCCTATACTACTCACTGAAGAACGTGTGCCAGATAATCGTGGCATGCTGTATGCTGCACAACCTGGCTTTGCAACGCCTGGTGCCTTTTCTGCAGGAGGATGGGCCTGATGTTGGTCTTGTGGCAGCTGTGGGGCCCGTGGACGGTGAAGAAGAGGAGGCAGAAGAAGATATTGACAACTGAAACAACATCATCATGCAATACTTCCAGTGAGACACAGATAAGAGACTGGCACTGCTCCTCTCATATCAGGCTACTGTAGGACATTGCATGATTCTGCCTTTTTGACTCTGTGTATGGACCCTGACAGTTCACTTTCGCTTTCCATTTTACAGATCTGTGTACCACTTTCTGTCTTCTGCTATGTTTACTGCTGCCCAACAACTTTCTAACATTGGTATGTGAAAATGAACATTGACATTGCTATTTTTCTGAAAGTTTGCAATAACACATTTGTGAAAGTACAGACTGACTCCAGATTGATTTGTGATTCAAGGGTGTTTATTTCTGTGCTAATAAGTGGAGGGGGCTGTGCAATGGGCTGGGGTCATGATGGAGGAATGCCCATGGTGGAGCCCAGTCTATTGGCATCACAGGTGCATTGTCAAAGGGGGCATAGGAAGTGGAGTGATGGCAGTTGAAGGTGGACAGGGTAACAGAGTGGGACAGAAGGGTGACTATCAAGAGAGTCCTATTTCCTGGCGGGGGTCTTGGCAATGTTCTCTGGCTTCTGCCTGGATCGCAGGGACCGTTTGCGGGGTGGTTCTCCTTCTGCAGGGGGTGGGGTGCTGGTGGCCTGTTGGTCCTGTGGTGGGACCTCCTGTCCACCAGCGCTGGCGGAGGTGGAGGGCTGTTCATCGTTCAGGCTAGTGTCAGGGGCCCATTGGTGTGCCACTGTGTCCCTCATGGTATTGGCCATGTCTGCCAGCACCCCTGCAATGGTGACCAGGGTGTTGTTAATGGACTTCAAGTCCTCCCTGATCCCCAGATAGTGTTCCTCCTGCAGCCGCTGGGTCTCCTGAAACTTGGCCAGTACCGTGCCCATGGTGTCCTGGGAATGATGGTATGCTCCCATGATGTTTGACAGTGCCTCGTGGAGAGTGGGTTCCCTGGGCCTGTCCTCCCCCTGTCGCACAGCAGTCTTCCCAGCTTCCCTGTTATCCTGTGCCTCTGTCCCCTGAACCGTGTGCCCACTGCCACTGACCCCAGGTCCCTGATTTTCCTGCGTTAGTGGGTTTGCCTGGGGTCCCTGTAGTGGTGGACACACTGCTGATTGACGTGTCCTAGGAACGGTGGCATGGGCCCGCTGGGTGGGTGCTGTGGGGGTGTTTCCTGAGGGAGGAGGGTCTGTAGTTGTTTGTGACAGTGGCAGGGGAACTGACTGTCCCGAGGTCCCTGATGGTCCGGGCTGGTCATCCAGATCCAGGTGTGCAGAGCTGCTGTCGTCACTGTGGGCCTCTTCTGTGGGGGGACTGGATATGTCTGGCACCTCCTGTCCAGTTACGTTGGGTAGGGGTCCTGTTGCGGGGTAAATGCATAGCTATTGTATCTGTGTGTGCCCTATTATCCAATGTGTGAGTTACCCTCTACTCCTGTGGTTGTCTTATTGTCTTTGGCCTTGTGTGATTGTTCATTTTGGGGCCTGGGTGAGTATCTGTACTGGACATGCTTTGATGATGGGTGTCCATGCATTGGTGTGACATGCAGGCCTTGGGATTGGGATGTGTGGGCTGTGATAGTGGGGTATATGTGGGGTGTTGGGGTGATGGGTGTGAGGGTAGGGGTAGGAGTTTCTGATGGCATGCAGGTAGGGTGGGGGGATATAGTAGTAAAGATATTACTTACCAGAGTCCAGTCCCCCTGATACTCCTGCGAGGCCCTCAGGATGCATTATTGGCAACTAACTATTGTTAGTTGTGGGGGAGGACGTGGGGGTCCACCGCCAGTCCTATGTATGGCTACCTGGTGTCTGGAGACCACAGAATGTACCTTCCCCCGTAGGTCATTCCACCTCTTCCTGATGTCATCTCTTGTTCTTGGATGCTGTCCCATTGCGTTGACCCTGTCGACAATTCTCCGCCATAGCTCCATCTTCCTTGCAATGGATGTCTGCTGCACCTGTGATCCGAACAGCTGTGGCTCTACCCGGATGATTTCCTCCACCATGACCCTGAGTTCCTCCTCAGAAAACCTGGGGTGTCTTTGAGGTGCCATGATGTGGTGTGGGTGATGTGTGAGGTGCTGTCTGTTGTGATGTGTGGGGGGATGTATTGGGGTGTGTTGTTTGATGTGCATGGATGTTGTATGAGTGATGGTGTTGTGTGCTTGTGGATGCTGGTGTTGTGTTTGCCATTCTCTCTCTCTGGGCTTCTTCCAAACAGGTAATTGTGGGTAATGTGGGTGGGTGTTTTATATTGGATTGGGTGTGTGGGTGTGGTGTGTGTATGTGTGGCAGGTGTGTGTATTATGAATTGCCCAATGTGGTTGTGTTTTGTAAGTGTGTGTGTATTTTGAGCATGGCGGTGTGTACCGCCAATGGATTACCGTGGTCGAATAACCGCCGCGTTGATTCATGGGTTGTGGTAGTGTGGGTGTATTTCTGTTGGCGTGACAGTGTAGGTTTTGCTATCGCCAGTTTATCACTGACCTTTGGTGTGGCGGACTTGTGTGGGTGTCTGTATTGTGGCAGATTACGAGATGTGGGTCTTAAAACCTGTAGCAGATTTCCACCACGTCGACAGTATCTTGATGGCCGCCAGGACAGCGCTAAGTGGGAGTTACCGCCAGGGTTGTAATGAGGGCCTATATTAAAAAAGAATTTTGATAACAGACTATTTACTAATCATCAGGTAATGTAATCTAAAGCATGAGTTAAAGCAAAAACACAGCAAAAACACAGCTTAATACAAAATGCTACACTGACATCACATTGCACCATTCACTATGGAAAACTACTAGTATGTTTTTCATATGCTTTGTAGGACAAATGGCTTCAATACAGAGCAAAACTCAGAATACAACATACCTGTATTAAATGTGGAATTACTCCTTATCATATATTTTGAGGCATCTATATCTGTGTGACAATGGACCTTTCTTTAAAAACACTGTTTTTCACACATTGTTGATGACACCCTGTGAAAAAAGAGTGAAGGCAAAAAAGTATAATGGACCATCGCTCTAAAGAGGGCAGTGAGTCTGAGGTACTTAAGCCTATATTTATACTTTTTGACGCAAACCAATGCCACCGCTGGTTTGTGTAAAAAAAATTATCGCCGACTGACACCATTCCAACGCACCAGGTGGGCGCCTTATTTATGGATTGACGTTAGCCGGCGCTGCGGTTAGAGTAAAAAAAATATTATAACCGGGCAACGCAGGCATAGGGAAGAATGGGGGTTGTGCGTCAAAAAATGGTACAAGTCAGGTTAGAGTAAAAAATCATGGTTCTAACCGGACGTGCACCATTTCTTGACACACAAACCCCATTGAAATTACTCCTGTCTTAGGAAAGACAGGAGTCATGCCCCCCTGGCCAATGGCCATGCCCAGGGGACTTCTGTCCCCTAGGCATGGTCATTGGGCACAGTGGCATGTAGGGGAGCCCAAGTTAGGCCCCCCATGCCACTTAAAAAAAAAAAAATACTTACCTCTACTTACCTGCACTCACCATGGATGGGTCCCCCCCATCCATGGGTGTCCTCCTGGGGTGGGCGAGGGTGGCAGCGGGTGTCCCTGGGGGCAGTGAAGGGCACCTGTGGACTGCTTCCGTGGTCAGAGACCATGAACATGAGCCCACAGGTTCTCTAACGCCTACCCTCACCCAGGCGATAAAAAATGGCACAAATCAGTCTGTGTGCCATTTTTTAAGGCCTGTCCCCTCCTGTGCGTCAAAATCACGCAGGAGTATAAATAAGGCGCACAAGCCTTAAGGTAATTTTTGGGACAGGAACACCTACCTTGCATGTCATTAACGCAAGGCGGTTTCACGCATCCAGAAAATTATGCACACTGCTGAATTTTGACGTTCGCGGGGTCGGGCGTCAAAGTATAAATAAGATGTTAGGTTTGCTCCGAATTTGCGTCAAAAATTTTTAGGCGAATTTGGCGCAAACAGAGTATAAATATGGGCCTTAGACTGAGAGCCCACATTCCATTAGGCAGTCGATCTAATGTTTACTCTGGTGAAAACATTGCAGTCTGTTCAACTCTAACTAGAGTGGGTAGACCATCAATTTGCAGACAAGTACTCCACAATGTTTGGGCGTAGTTGCTTGGCTGCCAAACTCTAAATAAGCACCTGTGTTTTTTTCCAAGTTACATTGCAAGAACCTGATTGGAGAGGGCTTTTCCCTGCTTGGCTGTTTTTCTTTTCTCTCTTTATATGAGAAACATGTGCCATGTTCTTCCTGTATTCAGCATACTTTTTAGATGATGTGTAAAACAGAAATTAGTATTGTGGTAGTGTTCACCATCAAGAACACTATTTTCTCTAATTCCAGGCTTGATGGAAGCTTTTATGTTTCAAAAAGAACAAAAGAAAATGTTGAAAGTATAAAGCACTAAAATAATGTCCATGAAATGCTTCTGGTGCAGTTTGTGCTCCTTTTCAACCAGGCTATGGCCAAGACTGAGCATATGCTTAGTCCTAGTCGTCTTCCGTGATAGCACACAGAGCAAAAAAGATTAGGTGGAGTGCACCAAGTAAGTTGAAGAGTTTGCTTCATCACTTTGTATTTCTCTGAGAAAGACGACATAAGTAGCATGGTTATGCCCCACCATGGGTCTTGTAGGTCTCTGTTCCCCAAGCACTCAACAGGGTCCTTACTGATAAATTTAATATGGATAAAATTAGTTGGAGGATAATTGTGTATCTAACAATCAAAACGGTACACTATTCCCAAGAAATAGCACAAATCCACTAGGCACTTCAAAAGTAGAAACAAAAGCCCTCACACATCCATTGGATGTCATGCTTCATCATAGGGCTTGCTCCTCGTCAGACTGGCTCTGCAATATCTGGCGTGCCGACAGGGGGGCTCTTTGCTGGAGATCTTGAATGGTTGAGCATGCCGTGGTGAGAGAATGCAGGAACAAATTTGAACCTACAGCCAGGGAGGAGCTGGAGAAGAAGATACTAAAATTGGCTGGAGAACCTCAAAAATCCATGTAACACCCCTCTCCTAAAGGAAATTGTATTGTTCTACCTTCCTGGGATTGAGCTGCTCAATCCCCAGGTGGGCCGAAACCTGTCTGTTAGGTGGCAGCAGCTGGGGCTGCAGTTGAAACCTCAGAGAGCTGGTTTGGCAGTACTGGGGGTCCATGAGGGAGCCCCCAAGATGCATGGGATTGCGCCCCAATACTAGATTTGGATTGGGGGTCAATTCCATGATCTTAGACACCTCACATGGCCATATTCGGAGTTACCATAGTGAAGCTACATATATCTATTGACATAATTGTAGTGCATGGTTATAATTCTATCCCCGCACCTACGAAGTCCGGAAAATTGGCCCTCGACGACGTGGGGGCACTTTTGGTAGTGCCATGGTGCCCTCACACACAGAAACTTGGCACCTGGCCTTCAGTAAATGACGGTTAGACACATAGGTGACTTATAAGTTACTTAGTGCAGTGAAAAATGGCTGTGAAATAGTGTGTGCACTATTTCACTCAGGCTGCAGTGGCAGTCCTGAAGAAAGGTTTGCATGAGCTCCTTATGGGTGGCAAAAGAAATGGTGCAGCCCATAGTGATCTCCTGGAACCCCAATGCTCTGGGTACCTGGATACCATGTACTAGGGACTTATAAGGGGGTCCAGTGTGCCAATCAGAATTGGAATATGGAGTCACTAAACTGCAGTGACAAAGTTAGTAAGTAGAGAGAGCATAAGCATTGGGGTTCTGGTTAGCAGAACTCCAGTTTCACAGTCAAGCATACTGAGAACACACATAGGCCACAAACTATGAGCACTGTGGTCCTGGCTAGCAGGGTCCCAGTGAGACAGTAAAAACACACTGACAAACATTCACAAACCGACCAAAAATGGGGTAACCATGATAGAAAGAGGCTATTTTCTCACATAGGCCCATATTTATACCTTTTTTGCGCCGCATTTGCGTAATTGTTTTACTCAAAAGCAGCACAAACGTACAAAATACAATTGTATTTTGTAAGTTTTTGCTGATTTTGCGTCAAAAAACAACGCAAATGCGGCGTTAAAAAAGTATAAATATGGGCCATAGTGTCAACATTAATTGGCTTACAGCTAAGCCTCTTTTGTAATAGCATAAAGAACAAAATAAAAATAATTGGAATATGTCCAGAGAAATTGCCAGTGGTTCACATTAATTCAAACATTCCCTCTATCGTATTTTGCTTTAAAAGGGACTCACTAAATGGCATGGGTTTGCCCAGGGGTTAGTCCAATAACACTGTGTGCTACTTAGTGTGAGGCGAATATAGGGCTACTTGTGTTGTTGTTCTGAATGGTCTACATTTTGAAACTGACCATTCATTATGGAACGTTATCAAGACTAATTGGCATATAGTTAGTCTTTTTCTGAGCCAAGAGAAAAAGAGAGCCAAAAATGCAAGTCAAAGATTAATTACAAGCGGGTCAGATTAATTTATTAATTCAATGCAGTCTTTTGTCCTCACTAAATAAATCTGCCTAGATTTATGTATATTAATTATTTATGGTGTCATATTTTGTTTAATATGTTTGAGATTATGTAGATGTTGGAACGACATGTTCATATATCCTAAACAGTTTGCCTCTCTTGAGATGAAGGGGTCTAGTTAGCCCTTCAGGGAGGTACTGCCTCCACTCATAACATATTTCCACCAATATCCTGCCAGGCTCCCACTACAGCTGCCGATAGCATATCCCCTCAATTACAGGGGTGGATGAGCGGTAGCAGGGGACTGGCGGGGCAATCATAGGAATTCCATCATCGGCACAAAGGGCTGACTTCCTAAGCCTGGGATGGAGGAGATGATAAAACATCACGAGGCTTGGAGTTTAAGGGCCCCAATGCCACATCACTCCAACATCACTCCAATTCTTCCTCTGCACAATGCCATGTTAGAATAAGGGAGTGAGTTTTAAAGATATGTTTGATTGCTCTCTGTCTAAGTCGGATGCGCCGATTTTGCTATCTGATTCATGGCATCCCTCTCACATGCCCTTGCCTTATAGTTGACTGCTGGCAAGGGGGGTGGAAGGTTAGTAGAGGGAAACTACTGCATGTTTTTTTATACAAATGACATAATTCAAAATGCCATCAAACGGAATTCTCCAGATAAAATCATGAGAAGCGTTTTGAAAGCCATGCAATATTTATAAAATGAATGACTTAACATTTCCACAGAAACAGATGAGGCACTCAGAAGATTCACAGTGGGGGTCTTGTTGTCACATTTACAGCATATAGCCAGCTTTTATTCCCACTGCTGCCATCAGTCTTGCTACCAAATGTCTAGCCGTCTGTACCTTTTTGAACTCTGTTGGATAGAAAGTGCACGAAAACATCTGTAGTTATCATCCATCGGAAAACCATAAAGGTTGTAAGTGCAATCGCAAAATGACGGCCGTGAATGCATAAAGTATAAAATTAAATAAGAGAACCCATTTTCTTTTTTGGAGAGACATTCCAAATGTGGATTTGCAGACAAAATATATCCCAGTTTGGTGGACAGTGCAAGTTGTTGTACATTACAAAAGACATGCATGGGGTAAATATATTGTTTGGCTATTGCCAATATTAATAAACATTTATTAATTACCTAATCCTCAAAGTCGGAGCTCTAAGATGAGCAAGTGATGTTGTTGTAAACTTTATTGTTTAGTTGATTAAAACTATTACAACTGACAAGATCAACAATAAAACAATTGTCTTGAGTAAAACGTCTGTATAAGAACATATGGAATTAAAAATAAAAGTTTTATCAGAGATTGAACAATGCATTACAGTGACCAATTTCTGCCGTTTAAGAGAGAGTTAATAAGTTGCCCAGCAAAAGGAGCTTTAAGACACTGTTTTAAAATACGCGTGCAAAAACACATACATGTAAGTTTGTGTCAATGATCCAACACTATTTTGAAAAGGACTGTACAATTAAAAAGTTTGTCAGCTGTCATTCAGTACATTACATCTGGGTGGGACCTAATGGGTTGCCGAGCAGATGGGGCTGTAAGGCTTCAAGGCTTGTGCAAAAGTGCATAGATTTGAGGTTATAGGAATAATCATTACTTTCCAGAAGGCCCATGCCACCACTCGGGCAGTATTACCCCTCCTTCTAGTTTGTCAACTGATGACCCTCTGCACTGTCCAACACCCTGGTCATGGAGAAGTGCCGCCTAAGTACAGTAACATATTTTGTGCATCTTGCTAGGTTCTGTGCTACTGAATATGAGAAGCAGATGTTAGAATCGTCCAAACATGAACACACCCCCAAGGCCAAGGCTACTGGTTTAATAAACTGTCTCCTCTCCAGTTCTAAGGAGGGGCAGCAGAAAAAAAGATGAAACCATGATTCATTTTGGAAGGAACAAAGCCTGCAAGCGCTTTTTGTTCTGTAATTTAGCCCAAGAAGGGTTCAAATCTTGAATTGGCAGAGCTAGCATGCACATGTAGAAAATCTGCTAACGGGTATCCCCGTTAATAGACTGCAGTAAGTATGGATGTGGAGCCCCAATGACGTAGGATGTGTTAAAAGCCTACAACACAGGTGAGTTGTTAACAACCGATAAATCTCGATCTCTCGAGATTTCCCTTAGTTGTCTGTTAATCGTTTTTTTCCAGCTAGTATAGGGAACGCTTCCTGCCAAATGGATAGAGTCTCCCATCTCAAATGTCTTCAATGCCTTATTTACTTGTAAGTGGCAAGTGTTGCTTGGGGTTTCAAAGATACATTTTAAGTGCCATTTTAACAATTGCGTATCTGCCATCATGACCCTGATGTAGTACTTCAGCATAGCAGATTGGCAGTCCGGTATATGGGGCACCAAGCCCAATTTCAGCGTTAGCCTGGACTGTCAGACGTAGCATGGTTGTTGTGAGATTTTCGTGTACACCCTGCAATTTGTTTGGTCTGAAGCTGTATCTAAGGTTCCAGGATATGCCAAGTGGCCATATTGCATGGCAGGAAGAAAAATCACCTGCAGTATCCGGGCTGCTGATGCTCTTCTCAGTTGTTTATTTCAGATGAGTGATCCCATTTGTGATGGCAGCAGCCTTGTTTTTAATTGCACTTACCTGTGCCCCTGCTGTATTGTTTTCAGTGAACCACATGCCGAGGTAATTGTACTTCCTGGCTGTGCTGATACAAAGGCTGCTAAGTTGCTATGAATTATTCTTTTTATGTTTACACCTTCCAAATATAAGGACCTTTGTTTTTTCTTGGCTCACTTGGAGCTGGGTGGCAATGTTAAATGCGTTCAGAGCATTCAATACCCACTGTAAGCCGACTTTTGTGCAGTCCACAATCACAATGTCGTTGGCATATTGAATTATTTGAAGCTTGGTGGAACCTAGCTTCGGTGAGACCATACCGCTTATCTCCAGGCTTTTCTCTAAATCGTCTGTAAAAAGGTTAAACAGTAGACTGGCCAAAACACACCCCAGCTTTAAGCCTCTATTAGTTTCAATTCTACTAGTAGTCGAATGGGGACATGTTGTCACTGTGACCCATGTGTCTGGATACAATGAGATGGTGGCACTTAGGAGCTTTGCAGGAATTCCCAATGCGTCCAGCTTCTTCCATAGGATTGCTCTGTCATCCTTGTTGTATGCCACATTATAGCCCACAAAGCAACGGAATAGCAGAAGGCGATTGTGTTTGGCAGCTTGATGTCTCAGAAAAGATAGTGCTAAGATATTGTCCACTGTTGATGCCCCAGGTCTGAAGACAGATTGGAAAAGCTGTAGGATCTGTTGCGCATAAGCCCATGCCTCCAGTTGCACCAGTAATATGCATGCATACATTTTTTGGCTCAACATGAAAGATTGCTATTAAATGATAGTTTGAGGGTACTGAACAATCCCCGGTATTATAGATTGTACACAGAATAGATCCTCTCCAAGAATCTGGGACGGTAGCTATTTGGAATGTGCTACTGTAAAGCAGAGGCAACGTCCTTGCTCTGCCTGCCGAGCTACATTTAAACAGGGATACTGGCAGTCCATTAGCGCCAGGTGCCCCATCCTTTGTTATGCACTTGATAATTTGTTCGACCATCAAGGGGGTGATATGTTAAGGACCTTCTTGTAACAATGCATTAGATGTAGCTGGCAGCTCAGGCCCAGAGGATGCTCTGTTCTTTGTCCCTCCTTCTTCACTAGGGGGAGTAGGATTAAGTGTCATCTTGCTCCACTTACCAGTCTTTCCCGGAGGAGACTGGTTGACAAGGTATAAGTTTATAATGTGACAGACCCAGGCAGCCTCTGATACACCGCTCTTCCGTGGTTTATTGAGGCTCTTTAGCTTGCTCACATGCTCCCAGAAACACTCATGATTTGGATCCTTCAATATTTGAAATATGATTTCCCATTCTTTTTGGTCCTTTGCCATTTTACAATCCCAAATTATTTTCTTGAGAGTTTGTCTTCTGTGTTTAATCTCAGCCACAGTGCTGATTGTAGGTTTTTGATTATGTGTGCAGTGTAAGGACACAGTGCTTTCCCTTTTAAGAGAGATATGAGTCCATCAATGATCTTCTCCCACCACTAAAAGAGCGATGCCTGCTGCCTTGTGTTTGTTATGAGGACCTGATAGTTTAGCCAGATTGCTTTGCTTACTGAATATTCTGGCCTCCATTTTATTCTATTGACTAAGTGTACCTTCTCTATTCCTGGTAAAAGTCCCCACTAGAGTCCTATGTGCAGGGGTTGTGCATGAAGATCTATGCTGCATTTGAAAGGGTTATGATCGCTTTCCAGCCTCTCTGTGATTTCAAAAGGCACCAGCTGCCTGGACAAACACTTTGAAAGAAACACATAGTTGATGGTTGAACCTCCTTTAAAGGTAGGGATGAAAATGTGATGTTTCTCTTTTACCAGTGTCTTCCGTTGAGTCGATACTAGGTTATAAGATGCCAAGAAGTCCTGAATAGTTTGCCACCCTCCGATCTGGGAAGTAGCGTCCGGTTGGCTGCCTAAGCAACTGACGTTGAAGTTACCCAGCATTATGATTTCTAGGAAGGGTGATTGAGAATAAGTGATTCCATTGTTTCTAGCAAGCCTTGAATTATGGTCAGCTTTCATTCCTTTACAGTGTTTATGTAGCAGTTGATCAGTATCAGATCCACTTAATTGAATTTCAGGCCTCTAGTAGTGACTGCTTAGGCCACCTGCTATCGAGAGAAAGAATAGAGGCCACTAAGTTGGCTGAATGCTTAACAAAGATGGACAGACCTCCAGACAGTTGACCAAATATACCTGGGTGTGTTGCTGGCAAAAAAATCTCATAGAAACCTGGCAACAGAGAGAGTGCAAGCTCCCAGGTTTTGTGGAAATAAAGAATACCATTTGTGTCAAAGTAGTCACGAGCTTCCCCACTTGTCCTAATATTCCTGAGGCCATACATGTTCAAGGCTAGCACCTATACCCCTGTTCATCTGATATATCAGGCTCAAGGTCCTTCCACCAACTGTGTGTGTCTTTTTGTGTAACTGATTATACCTCTCTCTGGTTGTACATGCAGACAGTAGTTAATGCTTGTGGGCCCTCTAACTTTGAAGCCCAACTCTCATTGCCCCCACTTGATCCCCTTGACACACTTGTGGGGTTTCCCTGGAGCTTGTGGTTAATAAAACATATGGATATTTTACAGGTGGATGTATATGTAGATCAATGCCCCACTCCACAAAGGTTGCTCTTTCAGCCCGTACTGTGTCTCTCTGTGCTATTTTCCAGCTTGATTTAGTAACCTTCTCATTTGAACTTAGTAAGGGTGGATCAAACTTTAACCAATCCATGTCTTCTGGGGTTATGTGCCTAAGTGCTGGGACATGACTAAAAAGCTGTAGCAGATTCCCTCCATTTAGGGTATCCATAGGGCCTTTATGTGTATATCATAGGATAAAGAATTGGTGGTCCTGCCCGACTACTTTGCTTAGTGACTGCCTGGAAGTCTGCTGGGTGGCAAGGGAACCTCTGCTGGGTAGTGTGACGTGTGCTGGGGCATCTAACCTGGGGGGGTACTTTGCTCTGGCCTCATTATTGGACTGTTAGGCACCTCCCTACTGCTAATGTCAAAATGCTGCCCTTGAGACACAATTGGCTGTAGTACTCGTATGGTGCATGGAGTTGAGTGCTCAGTGGGCTGTACTGCTCAGGCGCTACATGACTTGTAGTGCACAGTTGTGAACCTGCCGCTTGGAGAAGCTACTGCCGATATCAAAGACTTCAGTTCAAAGAATTTCCTGTCTGATTGTGTTCCTTGGTGCAGAAGTACTCTCTGAGATCCCAAGCACCCCACTGTAGCTGTTGTTTCCCTGATAACTGTGGCAAGTAAGGGTGCTTGACCCACTGCTTGACCTGCTAATGTACCCATTGTGGAAGCTGATAATGGTGCAGGATTGCATTCTTGAGACTGGGGTTTTAACTTCAGCGGCAACAGGAAGATCGGAAATAGCTTGAATGAGTTGATGCCTTCATGCTCTTCTGAATGATTAGTCACTGCATGCTTTATAGGAGGTCTGCTTAGGAGTCTCTGTTATTTGGATTGCTTTTTTAGTCTCTTTTTTACTCTTCTTGATAGGCTGGTTGTTGGGGCTTGAGAGGCCTTGAACAGCGGATTGCTGGGTCCTGCCTTTGCTTCATCTTTTTCTGATGGTTCTTAAGAGGGGGATTCAGGCCTCCCCCTCAGAGGGCTGCCCCTCTTTTCTCTCTGTGTTATGATATACAAGTTGCTATTGCTCCATCTGGCTTAGGACTCCAGTTGCCTAGCCCCTGTTGGTTGTGGCAGGGTATTGGCAGGGGATCGATACCCAATGCGGATGGGCTTTGAGCCTCAGAGGAAAGATGGGGCAGACTGTTTGCAATGGTGTCTGAACCTATGGTGATTGGACTGTTGGCCCTGAGGGAGGGGGAGACAGCTTCCACCGCAAGAGACTCATACCTCTTTGTAGATACCTTGACTGCTCCAACTAAAGCTCCCAACATCTCAGGTAAGGAATTTATCTTTTCAATAATTGGGGAGCATGGGAACTATTTGGCATTCTCAGTAGCTTTAAGGTGGACCCCAAAAGGTTTAACTTGGACCCAGTTCTGTGGCCAGATCCAGTTGTAGCTCCATTTTATTTGACTGCCAGAGAAGAGCCCTGGGTTGATGTCTTGCAAAGCTCTGATTGCCGCCAGCTCTTTGGAGTCAGATATGGGTGACCTCCTGGGTACTGACCCAGTACCCTTTCCTCTAGTCTCCCTCCCCATTGATGGACTTTGACTAAGTGTTTTGTCAATCTGTGCTTCTGTTTTGTTAAGAACATTTTCCAACAACACCCCTGGTTCCTGGTCTGTGAAACTCGCCCTTCTTGGCTTGGTAAAAAGAGTTTTTGCATCTTGTGCAGGGCCAATGCGTAGTGTTGTGTATTTTATTTCTGGCGGTGATCACACTCTCTCTGGGGACCATTCCAGTTCACAAATGACTTGGGTGACTATCGCCAACTGATCTGTACTATGTTTAGGCCCCAATGAGGGTGTGAAGGCAAAGAGTGAATTATGATGGGGGCTTGTTTTGTCTGAAGGTGATGCAGCCATCATTAGTATAAGCTGGAGCTGGCAAGCGCAATTGCATTATTGGCTGGCTGGTTAGTTCTAGTGAAAGGTCGCTTTGATTAGGCTGGGACAGGGAAGGGATCTTTACACTCTGGGATCCCCTGTTGGTACTAAGCCTGGTGAGGGAAGCATTGTGTTGGTAAGAGAGCTAGAAGCAAAGCTTCTACATAGGCTTTCTGAGACCCCACATCTTGAGGCCCTCCTTGTGCACTCTCTGTTACCATTTCTGTGTTTTTTGAAGAAGCCACCTTATAGAGTTTATTGCTTGGGGATGGTCCCCAGACAATGAAAATCCACATCTCTGACTTGTCTCCTTGTGACCAGTGGTCTCAAAGACATTCAGGGTTGGAGGAGAGCGTATCCCCCCATGTATGGGTTGCAGAACCAAGCTATCTCCCAGCCCATCCATATTTACTTTTCAGCATTGTTCTGATGTGTAGCCTTTTTAGATGTTTCAATTTATTCAGTTTGATTAGCCTTGTTACTTATCTAATCCACCACCCCTCCTACTTGTTTTGTGTTTTTATTTATTTATTCTTTTGTAGAATGGAGGGGGATGAGCACACAGTTAAAACTTGAACTACAGCTTGCACCACAGCTGGAGAGTTTGATGCAACTGCTTGCTAGGCTGCTTGATTGCTTGCCTGGGTGCCTACTTGTCTGCACCTTTGTTGGAAAGGTTGGTAAAGTTTACTCAAGTTTTATTTCCAATCACCTGCTTGTCTCCTGCTTATCTGCTTGTCCGTGCCACCTCACCTCTGAGTTGATGCCCTGCTGTGGAAGTGCAATGGAGGGGCATGAGCGCGAAGTGTGGAGACTTTTTAAACAGAGACCAAGTCCAAGTCCAGATCCGTTACTTGGTGGTCTTTTTTGGGACCTGTTGGCAGGTGGCATAGCCTGCTGCTGCTGCTGGATATACTGAGGGCTGACAAGGACTGCTGAGAACTGTTGACTACTGAGGTGCTAAGGTGGAGGGTGTAAGTAACCGGGGAATAACACAGGTGCACCAGCTACCACATCAGGTGCAAACCCCTTTCAACAACCACCCACCACTGTCTGTGATTGCTGGGGTGCTAGAAGGATGTAAGGCTAGGAATTTTGAGTGGAAAACTGTTGAAAAACAATTGCTAGAGCCGGAATTAGTGGGCAGTGAAAGCAGGTGAAGCAGGTAAAACGGGCTCACAGAGGTGAAGGTGTTCTGGCATGCAGGCTTTCTCAGTCAGCAATGTGGGCTGTAATGCACTGCTACAGTGTGCCATGCTGTGCCACCTTGGCCTCCGGAGAACAAGGCAGCCCAGCAAATCACCCTGCCTCATCCCAACAGCCTGGCAGGCTGGTGACACAGCACCTCAGAAGCAGCAGCTGGGCGGCCCAGCTACCATGGCCACTGTGTCTACTACTCCTTCCTGCACCTCTCCTCAGTCTCCGTACGGCCTCCGTTTCATTGCTCTGCTCCACAGTCACACTGCACAGCCGTCACCCTCTGCCTCTGCCTAGCTTCCAATGTCAATGTCCTACTGAGCAAGTGCTTATTCTTATTTTAAATTCTCTAATAATCATGAAAATGCAGCATTCATAAGACTATCCAGGGCCAGCCATTTCTAACATAAAGTATCCCTGCTTAAGTAAAGTTTTTAAGCTTTAAAACAATGGTAGGACTATTGTGTTGAGATTAGGAAAACTGAGCTACTGTACAGGCACACGTGTTGCAAATGATGGCACCTTTCTCAAACAGTTTCACTATATGCTATTCGCTGTATTGCTCAGTCAACTCTCCTCTGACGGAGTTTGTAGCCTGATGGCAGACGATTCTGAGAGACAAATATGTATCCCCCTGATCTATATCAAAACAGAACAAACTGAAATCCTTGAAAATGTGTTTGTGGAACATCAATGGTTTACACACCTAACATCAAAAAAAGGACCTGACAGGTTTTTTGAGAGAATATACAATTATTCTACTGCAAGAAACCTGACCAATGCGACCATTCACAATAGATGAATGCATTGGCTACTTTTCCTCAGCTCAAAAACTAACAAGGTTTGGGTGTACAAGGCAAGGCGATCTTTACAGCCATAGCTCTCAACCACACAGCAAACCGTTGAAAGTGGATGATCTAAATATTCTGGCAGTCAAACTAAAGAAGTTGCACAACAATGTCAAGAGGTTTCTACATATACTGAACCTTTATATTCATCCTGATGCTTGCTCTAGGAAGTTGATACCCCTCAATTGGTTGATGTCTTATTAGACAGCCTACAAGATCCAGCTGCCCTGGAAATTCTAATTACAGGGGACTTTAATATGAATTTCCCTTGTCTATTTTCTCATGAAGATCAAATTTTGCAACAGGACCTTCTCTGGGCTGTCCCTAGACAGTTTGATGGAATCAAAGGCAATGGGCCAATGTACTGATTATCAAGTGAAGGTTAAGGTCCTGGTCCAATGCAACTTTTCCGTGCCTAAACCTATACTGGAGGAAAGAAATTACATCATTAAGTTCCATCCAGCCAGGCAGTCTGGCTAAAATCACCCTGCCCAGGACCTTAACTGTCGAGTCTATCAGAGAAATTGGCCTATAGATCAGATCCATCTCCTTTTTAAACTCAGGGGCAATGATTGACCTCTGCCATGAGGCCAAGGGACCTTTTCTCCAAATGGCATTAAACACATGAGTTAGGATTTGCCCAGACCAGGGAATCCTGCTTAAATACATATCCGGGACCCCAACCAGCCTTAGTGCCTTGTTCTTGGCCATATTTGCATTGGCAATTCTGACCTCTTCCTTTGTAAAATAAAAAGAGGGATCAGTTCCTGGAATTCTCATGTATTGATCTAGGGTAACATCTGGTGCATTGCCAAAAATTCCAAAAATGGTACAAGCTAAAACACTATTTGCCACACCAGTAAAAAACGGCTGATTAATAATTTCCCAAAACTTAACACTATGACTAAGGGTATGAGAATGGTAAAGGTCTTCCCAGGCTTTCTCTTGTATTTCTCTTTTACTGATTAATGTGGCATCTTTATAGTCCTTCCTTCTACAGGCAATCTCATCCCTTTCTCTAGGGGAGCTCTTCAGCTCAATTAATTAACTTTGATGGGTCTTGAAACATTGGGAGTCGAACCATCTTTCTCCTTTCATATCCATATTACTTCTACTGGTGTCCTTAAGACTATTTGCAATTTGTTGACTGATCCTAGTAACAATGTCCAAAAGAGTGGAATCCTGCATACATACTAAGAAAGTATGTTCTTAAGTTGAATAGAGAGTATGGCTAAAAGAGTTGACCGGAATGTTGCTACATTTTAATCTACATCCCTGATCATGGAGTAGAATTTCAGTGTTACCAGGGCCGGTATCTTCACATAGATCAGCATAAGACAACTCCCACTCCAAAGATAGGATGAGATGGTTATGATCACTAAACAGAGACCATTGATTCCTGGACTGGCACACAAACTGAGCTAGATAATTTGCAACAAACATATAACCAATTACTGCATTTTCCCCTTTACCAGTAATAGTGGGGATAGTTTCTCCCTCAAAGTCGCCTCTTGTGGAAACCAGGTTAAAATCTGCATTCACATCTTCAAGCATACTTCACCACAAACAAATGTTCTACAGGAGCATCCCTGACAAAAGAATTATACAAATGTAATAACAAAGTACTTGATGAACCTCCACAATCCAGCTGTATTACTAACTAATTTACATAGCCAGATTCCACCTGGGTGGAAGCACACCACAACTTCAGGGACACCAAGGTGAGCAAACCACCCTTTCCCCTGCCAGCAGGAGGTATTGCTGGTGAGAAAAGGAAATGCATCCATCCAAATTAAACAGATATTTTGAGTCCCAGGTCTCCTGTAAACCTAGAATCTGGAAGTCAGAGACTACTTTTAGCCAGGCCTCATTTGCCATTTTATCATCCATCTTGGCAATATTCCAGCTACAGACTTTGAAAACGGGAGAGCCCTTATCTATAATCTCAGTCACAGAAGCCACAATAACATGGACTAATTCCTCTGTTATCTGTGGGGGACTTCCTAAGACAGGACTGAGTCAATCATTATTTTCTAGGTCTTGCATCTATACAGTTACATTATCCTGCCGGTGAGTTTCTGCCAAGCTCCCCTGCAAGCTATCTTTTGGCACAAACTTGGTTGGCGTTGTGGGTACACTAGCACATCCAAGAGCTTGATTACAATAAAATGCTGTTGCTTGCAACATGCAGACTTATTTGGGTATATTCATTACATCCTTAAATGTCAGGTTTGCAATAACCAATGCTTGTTAAATGTCTCATTTATTATAACCAATGATTGTTGATTATGCACATTGTATCCCACCTGCTAAACGTGTGCCATCTGTAACTGCCAAAACATGTGCTCTTCACAATGTGAACTGTATTGAACATGTGCCACAATCAGGAGGATAACTGATCATTTCCTTAACAAGCAATCAACTGCCAAAAGGCACATTTGCTCATTTGATTATTTAAGGATGCTTGTGAGTCTGAGGCCTTGCTTTACTTCGGACCTATTGCTCTGCTTACCTGTTTTCAGTCATCAAGTCCCTTGTCCTCCAGCCTGCCTCCAGTCGGGTTCCAGTGCAAGTCAAGTTCCTTGTTCTCCAGCCTGCCTCCAGTTGAGTTCTAATGTTTCTCGTTCTCCAACCAACTTCTAGTCAAGTTCCAGCATTTCTCGTCCTCCGGACACCCTCCAGTCAAGTTCTAGGGATACTTTCCCCCCCGGTTGACTTCCTGCAGAATACCAGCACTCTTCTTCCGACTTTTGCCAACGATCCCTTATTTCCTGTAAAAGACAAAAATAAGAAAGGTGAAAAAACTCAGTATGGGTTCTTTTGAAATTTTCAAGCAAATAGCTTCATTTCAAGGTAAAGAAAGATGAATTGCTTAAATGAAACAAACAGAGCTTGTCTTTTAAATAATTTATGACAATAAGAACTAGCGTGATTTATTGTTTGAGTGGGGATTCAAGATACAGCTAAACAGACATTAAGGAAATACATATTTCCTCTAACAAGTGCTCCCATGAGAATTAGGAGATTGAAAGTAGAGCAGGTTTATCAAAACTATTATTGGCAAGAGATTATGCCAAAACACAAAGAAGCCCTTTAGTCAAGTTACTTGTTTTTGAGTTTGGACATTGCCTTACAAAATCTGAAAGTATTGTAAAAAGAGGAAGAGACAAGTTCAGGCTTACTGAAATGTATGCACAATGTGTCAACAATAACTGACATTATGCTATATACAATAGGTTATGCAAGTTTAATGTATTAATGGAGTAATTCTTTTGCAGGCCAGAATCCAAAAACCAAGAACCCAGTATCTTGAGAAATCAGAAGTCCTGAAGCTCAACACGACACGCAGTCCAGTGTCCAGCAGTCCGATTCTTCAGTCCAGGAAGCAGAAGCTGTGTTTTTCTCTTTTTCTCTTCCAAAAACCCTCTTCCCCTTGAAGACTTGTGAGACTCGTGATCACGTTAGTCCTCACTGGGATTGGGAATTGTCATCGCCCCATCGAAAAGCCTGGAATTCAGATGAGTGGCTCGCACAGAACAGCTGGACTAGCGATGCAGTTAGCATTAATGTTAGAAATGGGGTCTCTAGTAAGTAGAGGTATACACCCTTGTCTAAGTAAGGACCACAATCCTAGTCAGGGTAAGTCACACACAATCCAAATTATCCTGTGCCCACCCTCTGGTAGCCTGGCACTGAGCAGTCAGGCTTAACTTAGAAGGCAATGTGTAACGTATTTCTGAAATAAATCATGCAATCACACAATGAAAACACCATAAAAATACCCTACATAGGTTTTAGAAAAATATAGGATATTTATCTATGTAAATTAAGGTAAAAACAATCAAGATGTGATAAGCACAAGTGGAAATATCACTTTTGCAAGCATAAGAGGAGTTTTAAGTCTTTATAAATCAACAAATGTCTCTTGTGTGCACAAAGTACCTGGTATGCGTCAAAATTACACTCACGAAGACAGCAGAGGAGGAGATGTGTGGAATAAGGAAGGTGTGCATCGGACTTTCTGACGCAGCACAGACAATGTGTCGATTCTTCCCATGCTGCAAGGGCTTTGCATCACTTTTCTGCAAGCAGTCTTGGATCCTCACTGCAATGCGGGGTCTTTGACACCCGCGGACGATGCATGGAATTCCTTGGCATGTGGAACGAAGTCACAGGTGAGGTGTCAATCTGGTTTGGCGAAGCGTTGGAGTTTCTGTCGCACGGCAGGCGCTGCATTGATTCCTCATGCAGGAAGTCGGGCTGCGTTTTTCCGGTTCGGTGATGCGTCGATCTGGTGTGGATGTACGTTGAAGTTCTGGTCGCAACTCAGGCACTGCTTTGATCTCCACTGGGGGAGCTCGGCTGCGTCATTCTGGTTTGGTGATGTGGCAATTCTTTCACCGTGGGGCAGATTGTGCATCAATTTTCGCTGCACAAGGAGTTTCCTTGGAGAGGAGAAGTCTTTTTAGCCCTGAGTCTTCCGTAACAGGAGGCAAGCTCAATCCAAGCCCTTGGAGAGCACTTCTCAGCAGAGCCAGAGGCCAGCTCACACTGCAAAAGTGGCATTTCTAAAATAGTAATTAAATCTCCAATCTCACCAATAAGCAGGATTTTGTATTAACATTCTGGTCATACTAAACAGTATATGAGGGTCACCCTAATGTTAGACTAAGAAAGGAGCAGTCCTCACAGTAGTGGAAAACAAATTTAGGAGTTTTCCACTATTAGGACATATAATACACATAGGTGTATGTCCTGCCTTTTACTTACGCAGCACCCGTCCCCTATGGGTTACCTAGGGCCTACCTTAGGGGTGACTTATCTGTAGAAAAAGGGGAGATTAAGGCTTAACAAGTACTTTTAAATGTGAGTGGACATTTTTCACTGAGTCTGCAGGTGATTAGCTCTTTTAGCCTTATTATGTAAATGTTTTTATACTGTTTTTATACTGTTTTTTAAGTCAATTTATACTGTTTTAGGGAGTGTTTTGGGGTTACTCTATTTCTCTTCTGTAACTTTGGTCTGCCTCAGCTTTTTCTCTGGCCCGTGTTGAGTGGTCTTCGGTGGCAGAGCACGCCCGACTCATATCTATTTATTCCTCCTATTCTTTACTTGGTCCGCAACCTCTGCCCTGCGCCCTCCCCTTACCTGCTTCTTTTTCCTCTGCCCCTAGAGTATGAATGCTGAATTTTAAGCCAGCACTCGTGGAGCCGGTGGTGGACATTTTGTTTCCTCCTCTGGGCACATTTTCTATCTGCCATATTTGAAAGTTAGCGGTCTAGTTGCCGTCTTCTTCTGCTCTCGTCCCCATATAAGGGGCGTGATGCTGCAGACACACAGTGGGTGCCTAAGGCAGGCCCATCTGCGTCCGACCGCACCTGGCCGGGCCCAGGGGCCTGAACCCTTGATCCCACCATGAGGAAAATGATTACCTACTCCTCTGACTTTCTTCAATCTCTCTGGCTTGTTCCTTTGAAAGGAAGCTGTTGTTGTCTAGACCCCACTAACAGTAGGTGGCCCTGTACTACCTGCCACTGGTCCCCCCCACCCTGAATCAGTGATAGGGGCCATCATCTCAGGATGGCCCAATTAGTGCTCTTCTTTTGGCCAACTGTTGTTCTTTGGCAGTCCATAAACCCGATATACACTTACTTCTGAGCGATCTCACACCTAGTTCCTTGTTCCTCACTGAGACTTGGCTACACAAGAGGTCATCCCCTGATGTGGCTTTGGCACTACCCCAAGGTTACTTGATAACTAGGTTGGACAGAAGTTCCTCAAGAGGTGGTAGAATCGCTATTAGTTACAGGGAGTCAGTAAAGTTCACCTTTTGGCCTCTCCAGTTATCTGGTTGTGAAAGTATGTACTTTTCTATTTCACTAAATCCCCCCAGTTCACCTTCTCAGGAGCCCTCCCGGTTCTCCAAAAACCTTTCTACAATCATTCCCTGATCAGTTCGCTGAACTAACATGTAAAAACCCCAACTTCACTGTTCTTGGTGACTTCAACATTCATGCAGAGGACTTAGAAAACTCTGCCACCAAAACACTTCTTACTGATATGGCCGCGTTAGAGTTGGTCCAATTAGTTAGGGGCCCTACTCATGCTGAAGGCCACACTATTGACCTAGTTTTTAGCAATTTAGTTGGTCTAACATCCATGTCTCCTCTTCCTTTGGCATGGTCTGACCACTTTTTAATCACACTTAACCTAGCCATTCCTACCATGGGTAGATCCTCTCAGATTATAACTCAACCCTACCGGCGCTGTCACAAGCTTAAAGCTAGCGACATAATTAACACCCTTGAAAGACTGAACCTTCCTCTAGGGAGAATAAGGATTTGCCTTCTAGAGTCGTTCAATGGGTGGATTACCAAAAAGCTTAGACACACTGCTTCCCTACTCGACTAAAACTGGGTGACGTTGTAAAAAAGGTGCTCCTTGGTTTACCTTTCATCTCTGTCATCTTAAAAGGGAATGTAGACGTCTGGAAAGAAGATGGAGAAAATCCTATGATATTTTAAAGAAGGAATACAGGAAATCTATCAGGGTCTTCCATGCCAAAATTAAATCAGCCCAATCCACATATTATTCCACTAGAATTGAGTAGTCATCCAACTCCCCTAAAGAGATTTTTCACCTACTTAAAGAAATTGCACAACCATATACTCACAGTGAGTTTATGGATGCTTCCCAAGAACATAGCAATAATCTGGCATTGTTCTTTCAGCAAAAGATCTCAGATATATACTCTGCTTTTCCAGCAAGGGCCTATCAGTCTCCTGACTCTTTAGATCAGCATACTTTATGTTTCACTGTTTTTTCACAATTTTCCCCCCTCTCTATGGACTTGGTCTTTAAATTACTTTCCACTCTAAAGTTGTGCTCTCTGCTCGATCCAGGTCTCCATCATGTACAGGCCTTAGGTGAGTCCGTCATAGTACCAGTCCTTACTGACCTTTTGAACTCTTCACTTTCTAGAAGCACAGTCCTATATCAATGGAAACGTGCTATAGTTAAAACTCTGCTGAAAAAACCCAATCTTGACACAGCCCTGTTTAATAACTATAGGCCTATTTCTCTGCTGCCAGTCGTATCTAAATTAATTGAAAAGCATGTGAATGCTCAACTGTCGAGCTTCCTTGAAGATAATGACATTCTTCACTCTACTCAGATGGGTTTCAGACCACTCCAAAGCACAGAATTGACTATGATTGCAGTTACAGAAGAAGCTTAGAAGTGTCTTGATCAGGGGATTGCAACGGCTATTATCCTTCTTGAACTTAGCACTGCCTTTGACACAGTCGATCACAATAAATTACTTCAGAGAATAATTGAGATTGGAATCGCTGGCAGTGCACTGAGATGGCTCTCCTCTTTCCTGGATGGGGGATCATTTTAGGTTCTTGACCGGTCGTTCTTCTCCAGTTGTTTCAAGAACAGCTGTGGAGTACCTCAGGGCTCGTCTCTTAGCCCAACATTATTTAACATTTATATGTCCCCTCTGGCAGAGATAGTCAAACCATATGGCCTGTCATTAGTGTTGTATGTGGATGACACCCTGCTGGTATTTTCATTATCAAGCTACTCCAGCACCAATTGTGCGTCACTCTGTCTTTCCCCGCAGGCTGTGTCAGGATGGATGTCTGATTGTAAGCTTAAGCTTAATGAAGATAAGACTGAAGTAATGATACTAGGATACAGCTCTTCTCAAGGGCTCAGCTCCATTATTCTAGATTCCCTGGAGGACCTGCCCTCTCCTAAGGAACCAATTAAGAGCCTAGGAGTTTGGTTTGACCCTCAAATTACTTTGGACTATCATGATCTCTTCCATTTGTTTTGGTCTATTTAGGCTCTTGAGGAAGGTCTTTAAAATTCTTCCTTTCATTGCAAAAAGACTTATTATTCAGGCTCTTATCATTTCTCAGCTGGACTATGGCAATGCATTGTATCTTGGTTCCCCCAAATATGTGAAAAAAAAGCTGCATGGGATGCAGAATGCCTCTGACCATCTTCTCCTAGACATACCGAGATATAAATCAGCCCAATCTGCTATCTCCTCTCTCCAGTGGCTTCCGGTAGAACAACGCATAAAGTTTAAAACTTTGTGTTGTGTCCACAGGTCATTATACAATAGAGGGCCTCCTCTTTTAAGGACACAAGCCTTTTTCCATAAGCATGTTAGACAGCTCAGGTCTTCGTCAACAGCCCAAGCCTCAATCCCCAGAGTACAAAAATCAAAATGGGGTGGAAGGACCTTGGCTTACCTTGGAGCCAAATTGTGGAATTCTCTTCCTCTTGGTCTTCGACTTACCAGTCATTAACTTACTTTTCGGCGAGCATTATAAACCTGACTATGCAGAGCATAATCCTCAGATTTTATTTTTTACGTCTGTGATTAGTGCTGGGAGGCCTCCAGGTAGCCATGTGCACTACAAGAACCTAGAACATAACATTAGTCAAAGTGGCAGTGAAACTGCACACACAGGCCTTGCAAAGGCAGGGCTGAGACATGGTTAAGGGGCTACTTATGTGGGTGGCACAAAAAGTGCTGGAGGCCCACTAGTAGCATTTAATCTTAAGGCCCAGGGCACGTATAGTGCACTTTACTAGGGACTTACAAGTAGATCAAATATGCCAAATGGGTATGAAACAATGTTACCATGTTTTAAGGGAGAGATCATCTGCACTTCAGCACTGGTTTGCAGTGGTGAAGAGTACAGAGTCCTAAAACCAGCAAAAACAGAGTCAGAAAAGTTGAGGAAGGCAGGCAAAACGTTGGGGGATGACCACCCTAATGCAGGCTGTCAGTTCTAACAATCAGTATTTGCCAACTTTGGAGATCCATGCCCTGACCCTAAATTGGAGATATGACTTCCAAGCACTCTTGAATAGGTTTGAGTTGGGCCTCTAAGATGGCCGAAAATCTGCTATACACTTCGTCAAGGTCAACAGGTCCCAAAATTGATGCATTAGCCTCTCTCCTGGACCCAGACCGGCCAGTCTGCAGTTTCAACTTAGCAGCATAGGCAATCTTACATTTGGTGGCTGGTTTAGCTGGAGAAATGGGGCTACTGGGCCTCAAAGTTGCCAAGGGCAGGCAGACGAATTGTTACAGTAGTTTCTTTTCACGTATTAGTAAGAACACTGTATCATCAAGTGCCTGTGTTAGCGTTGAATTTTGAGAGACATCATGGTCGTCTGTCACTCCACCATGGCTAATCATCTACCCCGGGGATAGCCTGTGCTCTGTTAATGCTATCTCATTTGGCACAACTCCAATAGTTTGTTCCCACATAGTGTACATACTTGTGGGTTTATGTAATGTGGCTAAATAGACCACAGCTTTTAGGTGGGGGTGACAGTGCAGCTCCAGCCGTGAGGCAAGATGGTAGACTTAGGGCCATATGTATGAAAAAATGGCCTTGCGAATCGCAAATAGCGATTTTTAAGAAATCGCTATTTCCGAGTCGCAATTGGCCATGTAACAAAATTGCGATTCGGAATTAGCGATTTCTTAACATTCGCTATTTGTGGTTTGCGAGGCCCATTTTCCCGAATCGCAATTTGCATTTTCGCAATTCGCGATTTTTTACCGATTCAGTAAAAAATCGCAAATTGCGAGAAGTTTCGAGAAAGCACACCTGGAGGAGCCTGATGACATCACAAGCAGGAAATGAGTCATCCCAGGCAGTTTCAGGTGCCACACCCAAACCAGCATCCTGAGAGAAAGCAGCCCAGCCACACAGAGCAGCACTCTGAAGGAGGCAGCACACCTGAGCAAGGATGGACACCTCAGCCCAAGCACAGGAGAAGGGAGAAAGAAAGCGCAAGCTAAAATTCAGCGAGCAGGAGCTTGAGGTGCTGACAGAGGAGGTGGTCAGGAGCCATGACGCCTTTTTGAGAAAAAGCTCACTCCAGGTGCCTGAGAGTGAGAAAGGGAGACTATGGGAAGATATCCAATCAAACATCTGCACAATTGGAGTGGCACAGCGCTCCGTAGAAGAAATTAAGAAGAGGTGGTATGACCTGCGGTCCCATGCAAAGGAGAGGGTGGCAAGAAGACTGCAGGAGGCCAGGGGCACAGGAGGCGGTCCACCCACAGAGTCACCATCCACCCCATTAGAGGACCTAGTCAAGTCCACCCTCCTCCCTGAAGCTGTGACTGGGGTCACAGAGATAGACACCTCCGGCACACCAAGGGGCATATTTATACTCCATTTGCGCAGAATTTGCGTTGTTTTTTTCTACGCAAATTCGGCGCAAAACTAACGCCATATTTATACTTTGGCGTTAGACGCGTCTAGCGCCAAAGTATGGGCAAATAGCGTCATTTTTTTGCGTGAACGCCTTCCTTGCGTTAATGAGATGCAAGGAAGGCGTTCCCGTCTAAAAACAGACGCACATAGCGGTGCGTGGTATTTATGCTCCAGGGCAAAAATCACTCCCGCGCGGCAGGCGGCGCAAAAAAATGGCGCAAAGCACGAATAGCGTGAAATTTTAACGTCTGGGTCAGGGCAGGCGTTAAAATGGGTCAAACACACCTGTACTTAATCAGAACACACAGAACAAACAACAGAGCAGCAGAGCAGCAGAGCAGCAACAGGGAGACATGGAGGTGCTTTTTCTTCAACGTGCACGTAGACGCAGAGCCCTGCAGCAACAACAGCAGCCACAACAACAACTGCAGGGACCCCAAAGACAGCGCAGAAGGCAGGAGAGGATATTCCGCCCACGAACAACCCTGCATGGCCTCAGGGAACGAGACATCATCCAGAGGTACCGGTTGAACTGGCAGGCCATTCAGCAGATGCTGACAAATATTGAACAGCAATTGGCCCCCACTTTAGTGACTCCACGCACTATCCCAACCGAAACAAAGCTGCTTGCCGTACTTCACCTGCTGGCAAGTGGCTCGTTTCAGACAACTGGTGCCCTGGTTGGTGGAATCTCACAACCATCTTTCTCCGCATTCCTGCCTAAAGTACTGGATGCCATCATTGGACTGACACCCCGCCACATCTGCTTCCCTAACACAGTGCAGAAGCAGCAGGAAACAAAACAGGGGTTCTACGCCATCAGTGGCTTTCCGCACGTCCTTGGTGCAATCGACTGCACACACGTACGCCTTGTGCCACCTGCTGCGAGTGAACACCTCTACCGCAACAGGAAGCACACACATTCCATCAACGTGCAGGCCATAGTCGATCACCAAGGACTGATCAGCAACATTGTGGCTAAATATCCTGGGAGTGTACATGACGCATTCATCTTCCGTCACTGCACCATCAACCAACACTTCCAGGATGGACGGTATGGCAATGGACTACTTGTTGGTAAGGACAAAAATCTACTTATATACTCACTGCACAGAAATCCTCTAGGATAAACAACCCATACACCACAATAGCAACACCTAGACAGGAACACACTGAGGTACTCACATCACTAGCCATGTGTCACAAGTCACCATTGAACCTCTCACACATTTGAATTTACTCCACAGCTTAGTGTGAAGACATTCATGACTGTGGTTGCCTAAATGTCACCTTGCAAATTGGAAGTCTCACAATAACCTGTACACTAATACAATGCATAACTTTTAAGGGATGGGATGGTCTGGCGATGTTCATATGAACGTTTCTAGTACCCTTTCATGTTTCAACTCTGCATGGAACTATCATCACACCCCCAGTGAGGACACACGGACACCTGTGTCACAATGCAAGGGAGGGCACACTGTACTTGAGAAACCAATTCATCCTGCTGACAAACAGTTAGACAACAAACACTTGCTCAGCCAAGGAAAAAAAACAATGCCAAAGTTTCCACCAACAACCATAGGTTGTCACATTAGTACACAAAATAGTCACAGACAACACAACACAACTACTGCCATCAAAGATACGTACAACAGTGCCTCCTACATCTAATTGATACCATTCTGTGTTTCTCTTTCAGCTGATCAGGGGTATGGCATCCAGCCTTGGATAATGACACCATACGGGAACCCAAATACTGCTGCTGAGCGGGCATACAATGACGCCCACAAGAGGACCCGCAGCATTGTGGAGAGGACCTTTGGGATCCTAAAGTCAAGGTTCCGCTGCCTTGACATCACTGGCGGAAGCCTACTATACTCCCCAGAGATGGTATGCAAAATCATACTCACTTGTGCCATATTACACAATATTTGTGTACAAAGGAACATTCCCCTCCTTGAACCGGACCCAGACATGCCTGAGGATGATGATGAGGAGGATGCTGGCCTGCAACAGGAGGGGGAACAACCTAACACCGCAGCAGGAGTGCGTAGGCGCCAACAGCTTGTGAACAATTTTTTTACTTAACTTATTATAATCACTTGTATTCCACACTTGTAAATAAACACAGATCACAAACACCACATCATGCTTTGGCCTATTCATTTCTGACCACCATTAGTTTGAAATAGCTGAAGATGAATGTCGTCTCATTGATCAAGAATGCCATTAAAATTCATCACACCAAAAATAAACATCACAACTGTATGCACAGAGGGTAGGATGTGACATGTTACATTACCATACACAGAGCCCAACAAGAGGACAAATGTGACAATTACACATGCCGGATCCAAACAACTGAAACAGTCTCTCATCCAGCCCAAAATTTGAGATCATTTGAAAGTCACATCACACGTGTTCAGAGACAGGGTGGGACCATCCATGTGTACGTGAACATGTCATCAATGGCTTCTCTCAAGTGTATGATGTGAGCAATACACAATTGCAACAACATCAGCTGCCACTAACTCAGGAGGAGACCTTGAAGTTACAGTGACAACATACACACAGACAGGTCATACTGGATCCACATTCCCACACACATGTACACATATGTCATACAACCAACCTAATATTTGAAAGTAGACCATCACAGTTGTGCCCCAGTTTGAACCTAGCAGAAAGATTGTAACATGACACTAAACCAGTTTATGCAGAAAGGGACACAGACAAGCAAAACAATCTTCGCATTATCACATCGTGAACGCTGAGAGTCTTGCAAACTTAGGGGGTCATTCTGACCCTGGCGGTAATTACCGCCATGGCGGAGGTCGGCGGTAGCACCGCCAACAGGCTGGCGGTGCACCGATGGGCATTCTGACCGCGGCGGTTCAGCCGCGGCCAAAAACGGGAAGTCGGCGGTGTACCGCCGACTTCCCGCTGTCCTTGAGAATCCGCCATGGCGGCGGAGCGCTCTCCGCCGCCATGGGGATTCTGACACCCCCTACCGCCATCCTGTTCCTGGCGGGTCTCCCGCCAGGAACAGGATGGCGGTAGGGGGTGCCGCGGGGCCCCTGGGGGCCCCTGCAGTGCCCATGCCAATGGCATGGGCACTGCAGGGGCCCCCGTAAGAGGGCCCCACAAAGAATTTCAGTGTCTGCTTTGCAGACACTGAAATTCGCGACGGGTGCAACTGCACCCGTCGCACCTTCCCACTCCGCCGGCTCCATTCTGAGCCGGCGTCCTCGTGGGAAGGGTGTTTCCCGCTGGGCTGGCGGGCGGACTTTTGGCGGTCGCCCGCCAGCCCAGTGGGAAAGCCAGAATGACCGCCGCGGTCTTTCGGCGGGAACCGCTTGGCGGGCGGCGACCGCCGACCGCCGCGGTCAGAATGACCCCCTTAGTCATATGAAAATGGTATGCAACTTAGCTCCAAATCATCATTACTGCAAACGTCAAATGGGCTAATGAGATGAATGAATGGTCAACAGTCATTCATACCATATGGCCTTACATTCGCCCGCTGCTGCAGGTTTGCCAGGATATGATAAAAATACTCCATGGATACAGTAGCTATTCTGGATGGTCAAATCCTAGGGTGCTGGGGGCCTAACTCCACCTCTACCACCCCCAAAACATACAAGAATCATGTACTTGTGAACTAAACACATGCATAAGGCACATGTGTGGCCTCCATGTCACAAGTCCTACACAAATATAAAACACAAAATCATAATGGGACATGGTCAGCCCCATAAAAACTGAAAGTGACTCTCCCACTCCCTGTTAGGACTACAGATAAAAGCATCCCCATCATAAAGGTGGGGACATTTTGGAGACGGAATACATAATGGTATCAAAAACATCATTTCAAAATAGCCATCAGCAATTACACCAAATATGTTGTCAAATATGGTCAATACATTAGTTAACGTATCCCAAACATCACAGTGTGAAGGCCGTCTATACATAAAAGTACGGACATTTGTCATATACAAACACAAATGTGTCTCACATCGCACCGTTTTACCATGACAAATCACCTTTCCAAAGCTAAACACATGAAGACATTTGGATAAATTTGCTCCATATTCTACGCATACAGCATGGCCGTCATAATTTGTTCACGTACATGAGTGCACACAATGCAGAGTCAGATACAAATGTATCCAAAAGTGTCTTGATATTTCATCTTCAAATTATTATTTACATCCACAATATTTTTGACTCTGCATCATGTGCACTACTGTACGTGTAAAAAAAAACACGCCCATGATGTATGCGTCGTGAAATTGATGCTACATGCACAATATATTGGTCATTTCATGTACAGTATTAATTATTAATATTCATATCATATTTTTTCACTCCGCATCATGTGCACCACTGTACGTGTAAAAAAAATGACGCCCATGATGTATGCATGCTAAAAATGACGCTACATGGACAATATGTTGGTCATTTCATGTACAGTATTAATTATTAATATTCATATCATATTTTTTCACTCCGCATCATATGCACCACTGTACGTGTAAAAAAAATGACGCCCATGATGTATGCGTGCTAAAAATGACGCTACATGGACAATATGTTGGTCATTTCATGTACAGTATTAATTATTAATATTCATATCATATTTTTTCACTCACCATCATGTGCACCACTGTACGTGTAAAAAAAAATGACGCCCATGATGTATGCGTGCTAAAAATGACGCTACATTGACAATATGTTGGTCATTTCATGTACAGTATTAATTATTAATATTCATATCATATTTTTTCACTCCGCATCATGTGCACCACTGTACGTGTAAAAAAAACGACGCCCATGATGTATGCGTGGTGAAATTGACGCTACATGCACAATATATTGGTCATCTCATGTACAATTTGAAATATTAATATTCATATCATATTTTTTCACTCCGCATCATGTGCACCACTGTACGTGTAAAAAAAACGACGCCCATGATGTATGCGTCGTGAAATTGACGCTACATGCACAATATATTGGTCATTTCATGTACAATTTGAAATATTAATATTCATATCATTTTTTTTCACTCCGCATCATGTGCACTACTGTACGTGTAAAAAAAATGACGCCCATGATGTATGCGTGGTAAAAATGATGCTACATGGACAATATGTTGGTCATCTCATGTACAATTTGAAATATTGATATTCATATCATATTTTTACACTCCGCATCATGTGCACTGTAATGTGTCAAAAAAATATGACGCACATCTGTGTATGCGTGAAAATATGACGCATTACGCGAAAAGAAAAACGGCGGCCATTTCATGCAGGAAGTGATGTAATAGGATATCCTGTTTACCAAATCTGTACTGGGAGTTGACTTTCACTTTCACTTTGCAGTCTCAGAGTTATCTAGACTGTGTGGTTGTTTGAAAGGTGTTGTCCTGTGTTTTACTGCTTTAGTGTCCTGTGTGCCTTGTATTTTGTCTTTGTGTCAATCTTTTATTGTTGTCTAACATTGTCTCAGTCTGTTTAGTGTTATTTTGTCTATACCTGTGATAGTTTGTATTGTCTGTGGGAGTCTGTTGTGGGTAGCATAGTTTGGGGGGTTAGTTGGGCTATTTTTCTCCTTCTTCTTGTTCTTTCACACCTCTACCTTTCCCCATTTCCCACTTTTTCTTTCATTTTTCTTTTGTACTTTTTTACACCTCTCATCATGTCAGGTAGGCCTCGCCTGTCCAGGATGGGTGAGGACGAATTGGGGGGCTTCATATGGCTCGTAAGCCATTTCCTCCCACTGATGCTGGAGGCTGGGGGCCATGTGATACAGGGGTATCACACGGAGGCGAGGAAAATCCGGTGGGAGAAGGTGCGCCATCACCTGCTCCGGGTCTACGGGAGTCTGAGGAATATCCATCAACTCAAGCACCGCTGGGCAGATCTGATCAGCAGGGAACAGGACCTGCTGGACCACCTGGGACTCCGGATTGGTGGCTATGTTGGTGAGTACTAATCAATTACATGGGAATAATAGGAATGTGTGCGTGAACATGTGATGATTGGTAGCCAATCTGCAAAATAAGTAGCTGACTGCGTGTTATGCTAGGGAAACCTAGGCCCATGGGTATACACATAAATCCCCATTTTTGCTACACATGTACACCCAATAACAGCAGTAAAATGCAACATCTATTTGTATTTTGCTAAGTAGCCCCCTCTCTGCGTCACAAAATGATGCAAATGCTGCGCTACAAAGATATACATATGTGTCCAAATGTGTATTTGTTGCAGGATGTGTATGAAGACCTATGCTACCAGGCCGATGCCTCATTTTTGCAACACATACCAGATGGCTGTAGCTGCATGGAATGTACTGTTGCATTTGTGTCTGAAAAGCAACACGTGAACTGCTCTATTTGTACTCTACTGGTCATAATGGCCAGTGAGTACGTCATGTAGAAACAACATACCTACATATGTAGACGCCATAGCTAGACCGAAAATTGCAAACACATGATGATGCTACACATGTGTGTTGCCTTCACGTCACATGAAGTTAGTCATGTTGTCCACACATATGTCACATGTGTGTCTGGTTGCTGTGTGTTGAACCTGTCCACATAGCCTGTTTGATTGTGAGTGGTCATGCAGTTCTCATGGAACCAGTTGTGGAATGTTTCTCTCTGGGATGCACATGCTGAGATGTATGGATCACATGATTGTTGGGGCCTACTAATGGAGGATTAACTTGGACGACACATGACTGTCCTGGCCACTGCATGAGTGTAGTAGGGTGTGTCACTGGAGCAGGAGACTCATCCAATGATAATCTAGAATACAAAGTCAGCCAGGCAGGATGAGCATGTGTGAAAGTGTATCATTACCATGTAATATTCACACACTGTCATTGTAACAGAAATTATTTGTCTGTTCACCCAGTCTGAGTATAATCTTCCTTTCATGCTTTACAGGTGGACCAGCCCCGTACACCTTTGGTGAGGTGGCCCATTTTGACGACCCCGATACCTACAGTGAGTGTTGCCTAAGTGCTATTTACATTGTTTGGAAATGAAGCATGATGGATTACTGTGTGTTCAGGATAATTCATGATTTGATGTGCTGGCCGTTCATTGGCTTTGTTGTTTTGGTGTGATATCAAATTGGAATAATGTTTCTGTAAAGCAATACCTAGTCATCTCTCAGATTGAGGGGAAGTAGGTCATTCAATTAGTGCGACAATTGGGAATGGCATGACTCATTTTGAATACACTGGTCAATGTTAGACTTGGTCAGGAACTTGCCATTAACTGAGTCAGCATATCAGACTGACAGTCTCCCAGATAGCTTAGGCACATGGCTTCGATGACAAGTGCTTCTTCCTAGTTGAGGATGGACTGTGTACACTGTAGGTCGGATCTTCCGGGGGCATGTACTTCCACAAGGTGACCTCGAAGTGTGTGTGACTTGAGTGCAATGGCCTAGGTGTTCTGTTGAATCATGTGAATGGGTGTTCTACCTCCTCTGTGTGTGTTGTAAAACATGCCTCACTAATAGTATGTTATGTTGGGCTAAGTCATATCATTTTGACATGTGTGGACCTGGGATGTGACAAGGTTGGGCTGACTCCAACGTGTTGCTAGCCCTTCATAGGTGTTGTGTGTGAAGGCACATGCTTGTTGAACTTTCTGTACACTCCTGGTTGTGCATTGATCATGGGATTGTTGTTTGTTCTTCCCACACCACCCACAAAGACTGGGATGTTACTGTGAAACAGGGTACCTAGGACTGTAGCAACCAGTATGTTACACGTACTTAACACCTTTTGTGACTTGAGTTTGTACCTAGGTCCAGATGTAGCAAAATGTCTACACATTGCAAATAGCATAATTTGATGTTAGTGAGTTGCAAACGTCTGTTTCCTAATCCGAAATGTTTTTGGTGGTCATGTACATATTCGCAAAATGCTTTTCTAAATGAAAAAAATAAAGGAGTTTACCAGCCCTACTTGCAAATCACAGTGGTAGGCAATCCCATTTGCTAACGAGTACGTGGTTGCAAAGTGAGTAGCTGTTATCATCAACTTGAAGTGGATGCTAACCAACTTGCTGACTGGAAGGGGTCCTCATTGTGAACCTTCACCTTTGTGAGTGGACCAAAATACTCCTGCACAAAACAGCCAGTGGTCTAGGGGAGCAATAATTATTGTGTAAATTACGAAAAATCAATTGTTGTGAATTTAAACAAATCGCAGCTCATTTTCCTTTCAGATAAAGGGCCTACACTTGGTGAAAAATAACTTGCTTCATTTAAAGCAGTCACGTCTATGGAGTTCTGCTGTTCCCAGCAGGCCTCCATCCCCGTGAGTGCCCATAGTTGCTAAGGTGGTGCAAGTTGGAACCCACATCATTGATGTTCATGAGGTGGGATGTAGGGACCCCATAGTGACTCGCAGACGGTGTCAGAGACACCGTTCAGCTTTGCAATTTGCTAGTTGATTTCCCATCAATTCCTACATCTGGCCCATAGTGTCGACATATGCCATTGGATTCAAGCTAGCCTGGCTGATGAGGGGTGAAACCCCGAAACCGGTCCCAGGATGCTTGTTTCCGGTCCAGTGAGGACCTGGCTTGGCAGTTCGGCCTGGACTGTTCCCATGGGGAACAGGGTCAAGACTGATTTGCATATGGCTGGGTCCAAACTGGGGTGGCATGGTGAGCAAAAGGACGATGGATTAAACCCAGATCTGTGACTGGGGGTGAGTGTTTGACAATGTTCAGCATTCCGTCCATCACTTGTTGTTTTTGCTTTGTCGCCCTAAGTGGGAAGGGTATGCCCAGACGTGGGTCCCGTGCTTCCCATGCCACTGGATTCAAGCTAGCCTGGCTGATGAGGGGTGAAACCCCGAAACCGGTCCCAGGATGCTTGTTTCCGGTCCAGTGAGGACCTGGCTTGGCAGTTCGGGCTGGACTGTTCCCATGGGGAACAGGGTCAAGACTGATTTGCATATGGCTGGGTCCAAACTGGGGTGGCATGGTGAGCAAAAGAACGATGGATTAAACCCAGATCTGTGACTGGGGGTGAGTGTTTGACAATGTTCAGCATTCCGTCCATCACTTGTTGTTTTTGCTTTGTTGCCCTAAGTGGGAAGGGTATGCCCAGACGTGGGTCCCGTGCTTCCCATGCCACTGGATTCAAGCTAGCCTGGCTGATGAGGGGTGAAACCCCGAAACCGGTCCCAGGATGCTTGTTTCCGGTCCAGTGAGGACCTGGCTTGGCAGTTCGGGCTGGACTGTTCCCATGGGGAACAGGGTCAAGACTGATTTGCATATGGCTGGGTCCAAACTGGGGTGGCATGGTGAGCAAAAGAACGATGGATTAAACCCAGATCTGTGACTGGGGGTGAGTGTTTGACAATGTTCAGCATTCCGTCCATCACTTGTTGTTTTTGCTTTGTCGCCCTAAGTGGGAAGGGTATGCCCAGACGTGGGTCCCGTGCTTCCCATGCCACTGGATTCAAGCTAGCCTGGCTGATGAGGGGTGAAACCCCGAAACCGGTCCCAGGATGCTTGTTTCCGGTCCAGTGAGGACCTGGCTTGGCAGTTCGGGCTGGACTGTTCCCATGGGGAACAGGGTCAAGACTGATTTGCATATGGCTGGGTCCAAACTGGGGTGGCATGGTGAGCAAAAGAACGATGGATTAAACCCAGATCTGTGACTGGGGGTGAGTGTTTGACAATGTTCAGCATTCCGTCCATCACTTGTTGTTTTTGCTTTGTCGCCCTAAGTGGGAAGGGTATGCCCAGACGTGGGTCCCGTGCTTCCCATGCCACTGGATTCAAGCTAGCCTGGCTGATGAGGGGTGAAACCCTGAAACCGGTCCCAGGATGCTTGTTTCCGGTCCAGTGAGGACCTGGCTTGGCAGTTCGGGCTGGACTGTTCCCATGGGGAACAGGGTCAAGACTGATTTGCATATGGCTGGGTCCAAACTGGGGTGGCATGGTGAGCAAAAGAACGATGGATTAAACCCAGATCTGTGACTGGGGGTGAGTGTTTGACAATGTTCAGCATTCCGTCCATTACTTGTTGTTTTTGCTTTGTCGCCCTAAGTGGGAAGGGTATGCCCAGACGTGGGTCCCGTGCTTCCCATGCCACTGGATTCAAGCTAGCCTGGCTGATGAGGGGTGAAACCCCGAAACCGGTCCCAGGATGCTTGTTTCCGGTCCAGTGAGGACCTGGCTTGGCAGTTCGGGCTGGACTGTTCCCATGGGGAACAGGGTCAAGACTGATTTGCATATGGCTGGGTCCAAACTGGGGTGGCATGGTGAGCAAAAGAACGATGGATTAAACCCAGATCTGTGACTGGGGGTGAGTGTTTGACAATGTTCAGCATTCCGTCCATCACTTGTTGTTTTTGCTTTGTCGCCCTAAGTGGGAAGGGTATGCCCAGACGTGGGTCCCGTGCTTCCCATGCCACTGGATTCAAGCTAGCCTGGCTGATGAGGGGTGAAACCCCGAAACCGGTCCCAGGATGCTTGTTTCCGGTCCAGTGAGGACCTGGCTTGGCAGTTCGGGCTGGACTGTTCCCATGGGGAACAGGGTCAAGACTGATTTGCATATGGCTGGGTCCAAACTGGGGTGGCATGGTGAGCAAAAGAACGATGGATTAAACCCAGATCTGTGACTGGGGGTGAGTGTTTGACAATGTTCAGCATTCCGTCCATCACTTGTTGTTTTTGCTTTGTCGCCCTAAGTGGGAAGGGTATGCCCAGACGTGGGTCCCGTGCTTCCCATGCCACTGGATTCAAGCTAGCCTGGCTGATGAGGGGTGAAACCCCGAAACCGGTCCCAGGATGCTTGTTTCCGGTCCAGTGAGGACCTGGCTTGGCAGTTCGGGCTGGACTGTTCCCATGGGGAACAGGGTCAAGACTGATTTGCATATGGCTGGGTCCAAACTGGGGTGGCATGGTGAGCAAAAGAACGATGGATTAAACCCAGATCTGTGACTGGGGGTGAGTGTTTGACAATGTTCAGCATTCCGTCCATCACTTGTTGTTTTTGCTTTGTCGCCCTAAGTGGGAAGGGTATGCCCAGACGTGGGTCCCGTGCTTCCCATGCCATTGGATTCAAGCTAGCCTGGCTGATGAGGGGTGAAACCCCGAAACCGGTCCCAGGATGCTTGTTTCCGGTCCAGTGAGGACCTGGCTTGGCAGTTCGGGCTGGACTGTTCCCATGGGGAACAGGGTCAAGACTGATTTGCATATGGCTGGGTCCAAACTGGGGTGGCATGGTGAGCAAAAGAACGATGGATTAAACCCAGATCTGTGACTGGGGGTGAGTGTTTGACAATGTTCAGCATTCCGTCCATCACTTGTTGTTTTTGACATATGATTCATGGCCAGGGGTTCAATCTTAGCACACAACTATTTCGAAATGCCATTGAGTGAGGATTGTGATTCTTATCACATAGAATGACATATGTAGTGAAGTCAGTATGCGGACGAGCTGGTGCCATAATGTATAATGCCTTAGGTATGAATTGTATGAGTAGTTTAGGGTGATGTCATCCATCATGTAGAGACATGGATATGCTATATGTGATATGCCCTTCGGTATGCATGATTCACATGTACTTCCTCTGAGCCTTCCCGTGAACTATGTTGTAACAATTGCTGCAACCAATACATTGCTAGTAATGGACAAATTACCCATTGTGGTATTCAACCCACTGTAAATTCTATGCTCAATATTTGCCTTTTCTCTTCACAGCTGCAAACCTGAGTGCCGCAGCTCGCAACCAGTTTGAGTGCCGGGCAATGAGGTACAGCCACATCCTGCAGGTGCAGTGTGGGTATCGGAGGATGGCCCGCAGATACAATTCGGAACGGGCCTCCGGGGCGTGGTATGCCACACCACAGGCTCCCCCAACGGTGCCCCCAACAACCCCCGCCACTACATCCACCAGGTCTGGCCAAGTGGACCCAGCAATGGACCAGGCATCCTCATCCAGACCTGGACCCAGCTGTGTGGTGGGAGCAGGGCAGTCCCGTGCCCACACCACTCCACCAACACAATCCACCTCCACCGGCACCCAGACCTGCACTGACCCTCCGATCAACCCAGCGGACTTCCACGCATTGTCAAGGAAATTGGACAGGTTGATTGCAAAAGTTGACACCCTGACGGAGGACATGGCTGAGGTGAAGAGGAAGGTGCGCTCCATCCGGCGAACACTACGGAGGCCAAATCAGTAGACATTTTGCCCTCCAGAACTTTTACCCCACCCCTCTCACCTCTTTCCTATTTCATACTGTTAGTTGGGTTTGGGGGGTTAGTTATAGGATAAGTGTAGGAAATTAGCTTAGTTAGTGTTAGGTAAGAGGGTGGGGGGTCCTTCTTCTTTATATCTTATCATTTTGTGTGGGAGGGTGGGTGTCAGGCAATGTTGGGATTCCTGTTTAAAAAAAAAATAAAAAAAATCTATAAAAAAATATAATAAAAAAAATATATGTTTGTTTAGGATAGTGTAGTATGTGTGTAGGTTAGTAAGTGTTGTCCTGCATGTGTCTTGTCTCATAATGGTGGGTGGGGGGTTGATGTTTAGATCGTTTCGTTACATGTGTAGAGTAAGTTTAGCTTAGGTTAGTTAGGGACAGTTGTGGGTTAGTAGTAGTCAGGTTAGATTAGTGTAGGTTTATCTTTCCCTTAGTTGCCTCTTTTATTACTTATTGGAAATAAAAAATTTGTTAACCCTTTACCTGATGCGTTAGGTGCTACCTTTTCATGGCCTTGACATCAGTGTAGCAGAAAGTTTTAGTATGACATTTGTGTCCTATGCTCGCTATCCCCAGGCTATTGAGGTTTAACATGCCAGCTACCCGTGTGCTAACTTGGTAAGTATCCACCATGTGGGAGAGCCACCATTGGTAGTGTGCATAGATCATCAAGATTTGGGGTTGGTATGTATCCTACTTCACAAAGAGTGCTTCCAGAGTTGATTTTGTAGGTAAATAGATAGGTCAGACAGCATTGTGAAGTTCAGGGAGAGCTTTGTAGATGAGTATTTGTTCACACTCTTGTCTTGTTGCTGTCATTGCTGACCTACATCATGTGTGTACTGCTTGAGCATGACTTTCCTTCATGGTAGTATACGCTGTAAGGGTGATTGATGCAGTGTAATTTGGTTATCATTCCTTTCATTTTACAGCATAATTTCTTGTTTTAGTATTGCAAGGTGCCTACATTTCTCAGCCACCATTAGTTGTCTAGAATAGCTATGGATGGGGCCTCATTCTGTCCAACACAGCATGATTGTGTGTGCTTAGTCCCTACATCAGTTATTTTCCTCAGTCTAGTAAAGCTATGATGCAATCCTGGCCACTGCACAGATGTTTCAGTATACATGAAATCAGGACAGTAGTATAGAGAATCGACATGGTTGCCACACAGCCACTTTGGAGTTATGTACTGCACAGTTGAAGTGTGAAATGACACAGAGACACAATAGGTGTGCAAGTGATATTTATTTTTAGGTGGAGTAGTGCAAAAGTCCATTAACAATGTTAGGTGAGTCCGTTCTGGTGCATTCTTAAATGGTGATCCTATTTACAGGGTGTGGATGATGCTCCTGACATGCTGGGGTGATGTCACAGACGGTGCAGAGGAACAGAAATTGCCAAATGGTAGGAGAGAAACATTTACAGCCAATGTGGACAAGTTAAACAGTGGATTGCCGAACAGTCATTGAGGGTAGTTGGAGTGAGGCTGACATGTGTCAAAACGTAGGACCTTGGTCAGAGTAGGGCATGGTGCAGGGACTAGGGCTTCCGGGTACTCTTGCGAGTGAATGTTATCTGTTCCATGTCTTCTTCTTCTGATGTGTGTGTTGCCTGGTGTGTCCTTGTTGTTGTTGGTTGTGAAGGGGCAACACACACCTCAGTGTCAGAAGACATGGAGGCAGACATCCCGGGGGCTGATCCCTGTCCAGTTATGAAGGGCAGTACTGCAGCAAGGAGGGCGTGCTGGTTTTTCAGAATGGCAGCCACATCCCGATGGTAGGCAGCCAGGTCGGCCCTGAGGGGTTCGATGTTGCATTCGTGCACACGCTGACTGGCTTGCTGTTGGAGTTGTTTGGTCAACTGGATGACAGCTGTGCAGATTGCCTTCTGTGTTACTAAAAGTTCCTCCAACAGCGATGTTCTGGCTTGCATTGCAGCTGCCTGATCAGCAGTTGACAGCATGCACGAACGCACCCCCTCAAGGCTGGCTGCCATAGTTTGCATCCCCACCCGCACCTCCTTGGCCAGCTCCCGCTGGACCCCAACGACTGTTCTTTCGAAGCTGGTGCCAGTGTCGTCAGAGTCCTCAGCTGTGTTGGAGCTGGCAGGTCTTACAATTGGGGTGGCGGGTGGTTCTACTGTGGTGGTTGCTTCTTCTTGGCTCCTCCTTGTTACTGAAGGGGGGGTTTGGAGGCTTTCGAGGACCATGTCAATGGTCTCTTGTGTGAGGTTGATGGTCTCGTCATCCATGTCATCAGGGAACTCATGGACAGGCATATCGGCAGGAGATCCGTGTTCCTCTGCAAAGAAACAGGGTACAATTAGTGTGTCTGTGTTGAGATCATTTTGCACTAAGATACAAGCCTTTGGATGCCTTAACTTTGTACTCTGATTTTGTCTTGGTATCTGCTGTCCGTCATAGGGCATTGTTGTAGGCCTATGGCCCACCTGTGTGTCACATGTATGATATGGAGCTATCAGACATGCCTGCCAGGTCATCTCTAGGTGTTGATTTGTAATTATTTCGGAATATGCATTTTTTTGTCCTACTCCTCCCTCGGTGTTTCACTATTGTTATGGAGGGACATTTGTTTGGGTGGGCTCTCATTATCCTACATGTGATTCTTGGCTTTCTAGGCAGCAGGATAGCTAATGGTGTGGGGGACTAAGTTTGACCCACTTGTAAATAACTCTGTCACCCAGATATTCTATTTAGCTCAGACAGACTAGCAGTGCCTCTGGTCTCCCACAACAGAGGAATGTTTAGAAGTCCAAGCCCATGACATCTTTGGGACTTCTCAGGGAAGTGGTGGTCACTCAGGTCCTACACATTTCTATCTTTTCCGGTATGTTCCCATACACAAATGACACAGACAGTATTTGTTTGATATGAAGTTTCATTGTACAACTGACTTGTAGGAATTTAGGTGTGAGCCCCAATAACCAAAACAATACACACAGTTAGAACTGAAATAGTCCGCAGGAGAGTAATACATTGGTACACAGCTATCATGGTGCCTAACATTTTCTACTCTCCCTCTGCTTGTTCTATATATAGCACAGCATGTTAAGTTTGGAGCTTGGCTGTCTGAATCACAGGGGAGACATCATCCCTCATATCAGAGGAATGGGCTGGGATCTGGTTGTGCATCAGCAGCAAGGCAGGCAGCATCTAGATGTGATTTTCTGTTTGTAAACTCCCCCATGCGTGTCTTGGGACGAGGAAGTGAATTTAAAAGACATATGTCATTGTGATGACAAAGTTTCCCTACGCAGGAATGGCAAACCTTAACCCCTAACACATCTATCATCAACGAACCAGACGGTATCCTTGACTGGGGCACAGAGTGAATATGTTCTGGCAAACTCCAGTGCAGAAGTAGGCAAAACAGGGTGATTTGACTAATTGCCAACACCTTAGGACTGACTATTTGCTATATTAACTGATAGGAAGGGCAATGAGATTCATTTAGTGCAAAGTGCTCTGAGGCACTTAGATGTCAGCAAATGAGTATAAGTACATTCAGGGTAAGATGCACAAAGGCCTCCAGCCTGAGGCTATTGCGCAAAGTATACGTTTCACTTGCCACGCTACACTTTGACTGACTGTGGGTGTTGTGACTGCCCTGCCAGCACACTTGCCTCACAGGCCCTGCACCATACACTTTTTATTCACATTGCATGATCTGTACATGTTAGGTGGCATGACCTATGTATGTCAATGTTAGGATGTGGTATGGATGTAAACATTGTTGATGTTTGTATCTGATGGGGTCTCATGTGTGTCTTACTGGATTGGCCTGTTTATCGTATGAATGTCCTATTTTTTGGTTAGACTGTGCAGATGTGTTTCATTGACCAGTTGCCTGTGTCCCCTCGTCAATGTTGTTGTCTGAGCAGTATGACATTTGTGATGTAGCATTGTTGGGCAGGCACGTGAGGGACCCTGACGTATGCAGCATGTGTGTGTCGTTAGTGCTGTGTGGCTCCTATTGCTGTTTACTTAGGCTTATGTATGTGTCAGTTATGGACATTCGGCATTTAAGTGTACTGGTACCTTTGTCTTATTTCTAGGAGTAGTTGCAGATGTCATCCTCACCCCCTAATTTAGGTATGTATGTTCCAGGGTGGGGTTCCTGCCATTTGGCACTATAGCTGCCCAGAGATGAGAGGTGTTATTGTCAACTGTGGTGGCAGTTAAGTTGCAGTTGTTGTATTTGCTACTGCATTACAGGTAGGGACCTAGTTGATGGGGAATAGTTTGTGCAAAACAAGTGCCTGGATGTGGATTCAGGGTAGTGTCCTTCCCACCTGTCACTGGTTTCCCTTGGCTCTCTTGTTGTAATTACAGGATGTCCCCGTGGGACTGTAGTGGTGGCAGTATTTTGTCGTGCCCCGGCTATGGTCAGTACTGGCCATTCCCCCCTGCTGTGCCCCTTTCCCCATGCCACTTCATATATGTGCTAAGTTACATGCATTGTGTAGTAGGTATCCGCCCCCTGCTTACAGTCCCCATTATTGCATTGTAATTCCCCATGCGACTTACCCTGCATGTGCATAGTGTCGTGGTAGTCTGCGCTGTCCAGTCCTTGTATCCCTGTGACGATCTCCTCCGGGATGACGGCTGCGACCATCTCCTCCATGTGGTCCAGGGCCTCCTGTTGTGCTGGACTCCCCCCTCCAGTCTGCATTGCTGCCTTCCTGTTCCTGGCCATTTTCTCTTTGGTCCTACGTTTACAGTCATGCCAGCGTTTCTTACACTCAGTGACTGTCCGGCGTTCTTCAGCCACACTGTTTATCTTGTCCACAATTTGTTTCCATATGGCCTCTCTCCTACTGAGTGGCAATTTTGAGGATATGAAAAGTTGGTGCTGGTGTTCCGTCACCTCTTTCACCAGGATTTCCTGCTCCTCTGCACTGAAGCGACACTTTCTTTTTTTCTTTAACATGTCCTGGTTCCTGTATGCTTCCTCCTGGCTGGTTCCTGGTCTGCTCTCATCCTCCTGGGGTCTGTTGGGGCATCTAGGATCCATTTTGGGTCTCCTCTCCTGTAAGTGCAGTTTTCGCGCAAAAATGTCACGCAATAGCGTGAAAAAAACCGGCGTTTTCACGATTGCGCTGTCGTAAATCGACCCACAGTGATTTGCGTCACTTTTACGTGGGTTTCCCTTACGACAGACCGACGCTGTGTGCGTCACGAAATAATGACTCCCACCTGTTGGTTGCGCCGCCGTACGTCAAAGTATAAATTTGACGCCCGAATGGCGCATCCAAATGGCGTTAGACGGCGCAAATTTTTTTGACGCAAAACTGCGATAGCGCAGTTTTGCGTCAAAAAGTATAAATATGGCCCCAAGTACCAGCCAAGGTAAGTGCAATATTGATTTGTAACCTCATATGTGTATGCACAAAAGCCCCTTAGGAATTAGCAAGTAATGTTAAACATTGTGAGAAGTAGTCTAGTCCACATCTTAGAAGCAGCACAACAATGCATTATTTAGTTTAGTTTATACATATTTATAGAGCGCATAGCTACCCTAGGGCATCCCAGCGCTAAAGGTACAGAGAAATCCAGGAAACATGAAAAGACACAACTAATGACTAAAAAGAATGGTTTTCAATTTGTTCCTAAAAAAGGATTCAGAAGGTTCATGGCGAAGCTCAGAAGGTAAGGCATTTCAAAGATGGGCAGCCTTGATAGTAAAGGAGTTTCCACCCCATGCTCTATGGAAACGGGGTATATGAATCTGCCGGGTTAAAGAAGATCTAAGGTGTCTTCGAGGGGCGTGAATATAGATGTGTTTTCTAAAAAAAGAAGGTCCTTTGTTATGTAAGGCTCTGTGAGTGATGCACATGGATTTAAAATGTATGCAATGTTTGACCGGCAGCCAGTGGAGAGCCACAAGAGCCGGCTTGGCAGATAAATGTCTCGGGCAGTTGCAGCGTTCTGAACAATCTGCAGCTTCCTTATCACATATTCCGGGGAGCTGAGGTAGAGGGAATTCCCATAGTCCAGGCAGGAAAGAATCAATGCCTGGACCAGGATCCTTCTGGACAAGGCAGGAAGAAGATTGAGAATCTTCCTAAGCGATCTTATAAGGCCAAAACAAACCGAGGAGATTTTCTTAGCTTGTGATTCCATCGTAAGGTGGGAATCCAGTATAAAACCTAGGCTTTTTACCTGTCTTTTAGGGGACGGAAGACTAGCAAAGGTCTCTGGGTAACAAGATAAAGGGGAGGCAGGAGAGCCGTTGCCTAAAATGAGTACTTCAGATTTGCCGTCGTTGAATTTAAGCTTGGATTGAATCATCCAGTCACTTATGTCTTTCATACAGCCAGATAGATTTGCAGAGGGAGACTTTGCAGTGCTGGAGAGAGAGACGACTAATTGAGTATCGTCAGCGTAGGTGATCACTGAAAGATTGTAGGGGGCAACCACTTTGGCCAAGGAAGATAGGTAGATATTAAAGAGGGTAGGACTTAAGGAGGATCCCTGAGGGACTCCACATACTGAAGAAACGACATTAGACGGTAAAGAGCGGTCTAAAACTTGAAAGGATCTTCCAGTAAGAAAAGAGAACAGCCAGGAAAGCGCAGGGCCTCCCACGCCTATCTTGCGGAGTCTGTCACACAGAAGAGCGTGGTCAACCGTGTCAAAAGCTGCGCTAAGGTCCAGGAGAATAATGGTTACATGTCCTCCATTACCTAATAGATGACGGGCAGATTCGGTCACCGTCAGAAGCGTAGACTCAGTACTGTGTTGTGCTCTAAAACCCATTTGGGTGGGGTGAAGGAGCATATTACTTTCCAAATAGTTCATGAGCTGTAGATTTATATGCTTCTCTAGTATCTTAGCTAGAATGGGGAGAAGAGCAATGGGTCTGTAATTATCCAGGACCAAGGGGTCAAGTTTGGGCTTTTTAAGGAGAGGTTTTACAATGGCGTGTTTGAGCGATTGGGGGAAGAGGCCCGCGGTGAGGGAAGCATTGAGAATTTTCGTCAAAGAAGGAATAACAACATCTGCGGCTTTTATAAGAATGGACGGGGAAGCAGGATCCAAAGGGGAGCCAGATTTAATAGCACTGAGTAATTTAAAAGCTTGCTCATCTGTGAGTGGTAAGAAGGCAGTTAGTGAGGGTCCGGTCGGTGGGGGATTCCCTGCTAGCTCATCAGAAGACATCTGGGGGGAGGACAGTGAGAAATCAGTGTAGATCCTCTTAATCTTGTCCTGGAAATGGGCTGCTAGAGAGTTGCTATGAAAAACAGACGCTTCAATCGGGGAGGCCAGTGTAGGAATAGTAGTAAGCTCTTTAAAGATCTGGAATATTTCTTTCTGAGAGTTAGAGGGGTCCTCTATTCTCCTGCTATAGTAGTTGGCTTGGGCTGTCTTAATGTTCTGATGATAATTTCTAATAGCTTGTTTGTACTTTTCTTTAGCTAAAGAGCCATAGTCCTTTCTCCAGATTCTTTCTATTTTTTTACAACTAGTTCTAAATTCTAATAGTAAGGGGGAGTACCATGGTTTAGATTTAAGGTGGGGTTTTTGTGATCTGAGTTTGATGGGCAGTACTAGATCCAGGGTGGTAGAGATCCAGCTATCAAAATGTTCAGGGGTAGTTAAAGGAGAGTCACCGCGGAACCTAGTGGAGGCACGAAGTGCGGCACACCAAAGATTAGGCGACAATTTAGACCAAGTGCGACTCGAAGTGGTTAGCTTAGGTTGAGGGTCTCTGGGGAGATCATAGGGAAAGTTAAATGAAAGGAGAAAATGATCGGTCCATGGTAGAGGTACTGACGGAGAGATGGCAAAATCTGGAATATTGCTGAAAAGGAGATCCAGAGTATGGCCTTTCACATGCGTAGGACCCACGACCAATTGAGTCATGTCTAGCGCATTAAAAGAGGCCAGCAGGGATTTTGCCGAAGGGCAGTCCGGATTATCTAAATGAATATTAAAATCCCCGAGTAACGTTAGATTCGGGGACTTACCTATGAGGCCGGCTACAGCCTCCGGGAGCGCTTCTAAAAAAGAGGCACAAGGGCCAGGTAGACGGTAAAGAAGAATACCCGAAAAAGTAAAAGTAGCTGATAGATGTAGGGAAAAGGTCATACCTTCACAGTCAGGGAGCTTAAGAGGCGATGTCCAACACTTAATTGTCGTTTTGTGAATAATTGCTATCCCACCACCTCTAAATTGAGATCTATCTATATGGGTAATAGAATAGGAAGGGGGCAGAGATTCACATATATCACCTGATGAATCCTCATTGAGCCAAGTTTCCGTTAGGAACAAGGCATCGGGTATAGATTGCTCCAAAAGTGTATATATGTGTAAGGCATGCGCTGGTAGAGAACGGCAGTTGAGAAGTAACATGTTACCCAACTGTGGCTGAGGGGGAATAAAAGGAACAGTGGGAGGAGTCCAGAAGCAATTAGGACATGAAAAGCCAGTGAGGGGATGAGACATGTTTATCCTAGCGGGGCATGGTGGGTGACTTCTAAAGGCAAGCAGTTGAGAGGAGGAGTAGTACAGCCTATTAATAGGGATAGGGGCAGCATCCCTGGACCCTGGGCGCGCCAGGGCGCGGACGGGTGCAGACGGGGTTGCCTTTGGTGCGCCTTCGGCGGGCCAGCGGCGCATCCACTGCGCGCAGCCGCTGCGCAGCCGACGGCCGCCGTGCTTAAATGAATCATGTGGGTGTGCCAACTAAGCTCCACACAAAAGAACTAGAGCGGAGACCAAAATGACCGCTGCAAAACGTCCAAATAATGGCTGCCGGTTAGGGAATTGAAAATGCCTAAAAGCCTCAAATTGAAATAGTCCCAGTTAGAAGTCAAATGGATTAAATAGATAAAAATGCCTTAAACTCCCCCTGATTCCCCTATTTAAAAATTGCCCGAGGTAAATGATAAAACGATATAGCAGAAAAACGAGGCACAGAAACAAGTGCTGATTTAACAAAATGATATACAGCCCCGATCTGATGTCAGGGGGAGTGGCAGTCCACAACCCAGAGCTGAAAGTAGCACATACAATGTATTTAAGTAGAGTGACACCCAGAGGAACACAACACACACAACACAGTGTAGAGAAGTACCTGTACCTTTATTACCATTGTGTGACCATAATTTTAACAAACATAACTGACATGCTGCATATTGTCGTTGCAGGTGGGCCAGGCCCAGCAGCCACAGCATCAGCACGCGTAGGAGAAACTGACACCCATCCGGCCTCCGATTCTAACACCAGTGGGTCTCTCACCATTGCACCTGTCCGACGCAGGCCCAGGGCACTGCCAGAGCTCAGCCAAGACTCAGATGAGCAGCAGGAAGGGCCAATTTCCCCATCACCAACAGGCAGGCGCAGCCAGATGCAGGATGTCAGGTGTCAGCAGACCACAGCACCCCACAGGATGGGGACAAATTCTGGGGCACAGCAGCATGAGGCAGGTGAGGGTCCCTCCTTATTTGGTGGGTTGGAAGCTGCTATGTTGCAGCAGCAGCGCCTACAAAACAAGAGGATCCTGGGATTACAAAAGAATTAGCGCCAACACAACAGAAACATGGTGGGGCTGGATCGCCAGCTTGTGTCCCTCAATGCCAACATAGAACAGCTGCATGAGGGTCAGGTGCAGGCATCACAGGACACCAGAGACCTCACAAGTGCTGTCTGTGAACTATGCCAGGAGCTGCGCCATGAGAGGGTGAGCCAGCGCAGACAGGAGTGCAGATTTAGGAACATGTTTGGCAGCTTCTGTTGTTCTTCGAACAGGGTGGCAAATGCAACTGCACTGATTGCCCGTTGTGCAGTGGCTGCACCAGTGAAGGCAGCACACAGCAGCAGGGATGTTGTGAACGGACTGGTACAGATCACCCATGTGATCGACCACATAATGGGACAGAGGTCAGCCACATCGAGTGAGCTTGCACTGGGGGACACTGAGGACAGTTCCAGCCTCAGCAGTGTAGCTGTACCAGCATTGGACACCAGACGGCGCAGTGCCAGGCACAGCACTGCCACTGAGGCGGACAATAGAGGTGCCAGTGAGGTAACTGAGTGGTGTGAGTGGCCGCAAAAAATTACTGTAGCTGCCAGTGGACTCATGTTTTCACTATGACGTACTGCTCAGGTCCTTCATTGTTTCTAGTTTCTCACTTAACCTTTTTTTGCTATTCCTCACACAAACATTACCTGACTTTAGGTCATAAATTTATTTCACTACAGGTACAGTTGTCAGAGGATTTGTGTCATTTATACTCACGTCGGAAATGGTTGTGTGTGATGTCGGCACGCCTTTGCCTTCCCTCTGCTGCACTGGTCCTGTCTGCTGGATGTAGGGGTGGTATGGGATCATCATCCTCATCAGATTCAGTATCACATATTTCTGCAGGTATGCCCCTGGTGGTAGCCATATTGTGCAAGATAGCACAAGTAGCCACTATTCTACATGTCGTCTCTGGACTGTACTGTAGTGCCCCTCCACTTTTGTGGAGGCACCGGAAGCGACTCTTCAGCAGTCCAAATGTGCGCTCCACCACATTGCGGGTTGCCCTGCGTGCTGATGTGTATCTCCGTTCAGCAGGTGTTGCAGGATTGAGGTAGGGCGTTATCATGTAGGTGTGCACTGCGTAGGCACTGTCTCCTGGAAGGGACAGAGGGTATGATAAGAAGTGGGCCATCTGACATCAGCATGCTATCAATGAGCCATTGTACAGAGGGACAATACCTAGTAGATATCCTTCACCAAACTCCTCAGCTAGCAGTCTTGTGTGAATCCCGCTGTGGCGAAAGATGTACGAATCATGTGTGCTCCCTGGGTACCTGGCCATGAGATCAGTAATGATGTAGGAGGCATTGCATATCACCTGTATATTCATTGAATGTTGGTATTTCCGGTTGCAGTACACATACTCTGTGGCGGATGGTGGACAGATTGCCACATGTGTCCCATCTATGGCACCCAGGACGTGGGGGAACTGTGCTATCTGGTCAAATTCAATTTTTGTCTGCTGTATTTCCTGTGGAGTGTGGGGGAATCTGATGTACTGGTGTAGTTTGCTCAGCATGGCGTTGATAAATGCATTGAAAAATCTGGAAAGGGTACTCTGTGAGACCCCTCCAGCTGCTGCTATGACCCCTTGATAGCTCCCTGAGGCGAGTAGGTGAAGGGAGCAAAATACCTGCACATGGGTGGGTATGCTGTGAGTCCTTAGTGTTCTGCGCTGCAGTATGGGTTATAGCTCAGCTATCAGATCAAGTATCATGGCTGAGTTCAACCAATACCTTTCATATATTTCCTCCTCTGTCAGGTTAAATAGTGTGATGCGCACTCTGAAAATGCGCTCCTGTCTCCTCCTCTCTTTCCTCAAACCTGCCAAGATCCTCATCTTCCTTGCCATGACGTAGAGTGCAGCCATCGTGGAAAAGAGTATGAGGCATTCTGGGCCTCTTTATATAGGTTGCACCTGGTTACCACCTGGTTTCAGTTAGTGGTATTTTGCATGCGCAAAATGCCATTCTGCGAAAAATCGCAATTTGCGATTTTTTGATGCATCTCTTTGCGACTGGGATTTTGCGACTCGCAATTTGCGCCTCGCAATTTCCTACTGGATATACCGAATTGCAAAATGCTACTCGCAAAACCAGGTCGCAACGCAAAAAATCGAAATTTTTGCGATTTCTTATTTTTGGTCTGCGAATGCCTTTCAGGCATCGCAGACCACTTTTTTGCACTCGCAAACAGACGATTTTTGCGATTCGCACCGTTTGCGAGTGCAAAAAAGTTTAATACATCTGGCCCATAGTCCCTTTGTCAGCAGCTCCATGTGCTGTGGGACCAGGCTGAGTAATTTAAAACGTTTCAAAAAAATGATTTACAGGTGGAGCAGGAGCAAGTGACGGCGCAACTGCAGCTACAAGGCGTGATGCAGACATAGCCCTTTGTCAGCAGCTTCCTGTGCTGCGGGGACCGGGCAGAGCAATTTAAAGCACTTCCCAAATGGGTGACAGGTGCAGCAGGTGGTGACATTGCAGCTCCAGCCGTGAGGCAATATGGTAGAGGTAGAGTCTTTGTCAGCAGGTCCAAGTACTGCAGGACCAGGCAGAGTAATATAAAGTGTTTCCCAAATGCGCTAAGGGTGCAGCAGGCGGGCATGACAGCATGGCTCCAGGGACTAAGTAAGGTGGTAGAGGTAGCCCCTTTGTCAGCAGCTCCCCAATATATGTGATTTTGTGGCTAAAGAGTTTACTGCCTAATAATGGATACAATGAGCCCTTCGAGCTCACAAACAGATATCACAACTGGACACCAATCAAAGGCCCCCGGCTCCTTTTTCTACAATTTTTATGGGCAAGCGCAAAGCGCTCTGTTCCATGCTGTAATCTCTCTTTGGACTTCTAACCACAGCCATGTCACGTCAGTCACTTTTATTGGTTCGTGGGCTTGCCTTTCAAAATCTGCTTGCTTTTATTTGTGAAAGGCATGCATACATCATGCCTTTTTCGGTGTTTAGTCCACCTACACAGCACTGGTAAACTACTAAAACTATTCGAGGCTCGATATTTTCAGCATGGTTTCCGGACTACTTTATCTGTTTATTCTCCACACAGCGCGATTTTTCCATTTTCAATTTCAGCGCGATTGCGCTGCATTTTACAAAGCACGTTCACGCTGTGTTTTTTTTCTTGTAATTTGTGTGGCAAGTAAAGTCCAGTTAGGAGTTTACAACGCTTATAGCTCTAACTAGAGCAAATGCGAGACCTGTTGCATTGCAAATGCCTTTCTGTCTAGTGTCTTTTCTATGAAGAAAACAATACCGTGTTAAAAAAAGTAGGGAAACTGTTTGAGGTCGACCTGTGCATCCAACTCGCTCGTTTTAGAAATGGACACGCCTCCAAATGTATACAGAATTATTATTTTTAAGTGCTCTTGTTTCTTGCATCTTTACTGAGGTGGTCTTCGTGCAAAATTTGTTGTTGGAGCAATTATGCTAATATGAGAAATTTCTAATGATTTGCGTATGAATACTAATGAGAAAACTCGATAAAGAAACTAATATTTGAAAATAACGTGTAAGGGTAAAATGTGCCCACGGGGAGTGGTCACCATATGTATTAACAAGATGCTAAATAATGAAAATATATATAAAAAATGTATTAATATGTCATAATTGAATGTATAACTTACGTTTTATGTTAATTCGTGTTCTTAACTTAGCCATACTGGAGGCCTGGTTTTCGCTGGGCCTTGCCTGCTTTAACATGGAGACGCGACAAAGCTGCCGAGGACTGGAACTGGAGAAAAGGACCTTGAACTGTACAGAGTTCAGAGAGCTCTGCTAGAAAATTCAGCAAATGTATCAGTGGACAGGAGATGATGAGGACAAATTGATACAATTATGTGTAGTGTAGTCCAGTGGTTCCCAACCTTTTGATTTCTGTGGACCCCCACTTTAACATTAATGGAACCCAGGGACCCCCACTGAATCATCATGGGAATCCGGGGACCCCCGCCTAAGTCATTACTGGAAGCTGGGGACCTAATTTGGCAATATTTGTTAATATTTTTTAATTTTCTAGGCTCTCGTGGACCCCCTGAGAAGGCTTTGCGGACCCCCAGGGGTCCCCGGACCACAGGTTGGGAACCACTAGTGTAGTCTAAACGTACTTTCCCAGGACTTAAACAATGGAAGCACTGACTAAAAGACTGTGAGCAACAATTTTGTTACCTGAAGAGCCGGATGATGTTCTCATCGACAGAAGAACCAATCAAACTAATGGATCTTGAATCCCGAATAGACGTGTACATGTGGTAAACAAAAATATAGGTTAGAGTCATAACTAATGATAAGGTTGATCAATTACCAATTAGTGGGTTGGACTGAAAGACCCTAATAAAAAGTCATGATAAGGAAAGGAAATTTAGAGCGGAGAAGAGAAAGTTGATAACGTCAGGAGACGATGTCCGAAGTGCTGATAATTGGGCTTACTCTCTGTGAGCCTGATACTTTGCTGATGAATGATGACCTGGAGATGAAGACTGACTCGTTACTGATCCATAGGTAGGTAGCTATAACAATGAGACTGACAAATGAATGCTTTTTCTTCTAGGTACCAACTGCGCTGTTTTAAATGTTTTTGCTCCTTTAGATAGATTTTCCAAATCAATGTTTTTGTCTAAATTGTTTTTGCATGAAGTACCACATGCTGATGCTAATCTGGGTTAGGTAGGCTGACAAGGGTGACTTTGACGGTGACAATTGACTGACTAAAAATTGCATTGCTGAATTACTCTATAAATGTTTTAAGATTTTGCCAACTTCTGTTGTACTTTGATTGCTTGAGATACTTTTGGTGAACATTGTTTTGTGATGATTAATAAAGCTTGATTAAAGATGAATTGAATAGGTTTTGATTAGAATTGTAACTAATAGGGAATAAACAAAGATTAACAATATAAAGAGTGATGGTATTTCTTTTTAGATAGGTTTTTCATTAATGGTTGACATTGATTATAGTGATATTGATGGTTTCACTGGTCGACGGCTTAGCTAGGATACTCCATGCGATCAAAAAGGTTCATCGACTTATATGCGTCCCCTTGTAAGTTCACTTACTAAGGACCAGGCGCGCTAGCATTGCCAACACGCAAAATTCATCAACTTTTTGCTGCTAAATCTCGTGGCTGTTCTTAACATGTTTCACGTGACCATGAAGACTGGGAGAAGGTTAAGGGGCCCAGGGTTCTTTGAGCGGTACCATGGCAGTTTTGTATGTCATTGTTGGCATGTCACTTTGAGATCGGGGTTTTCTCAGAGCGTCAGCTGAAGTAACACGTGCTATATGCCGAGCTTTCTCTACGATTTAAACGACGAAAAATTCTGAGACCTGTCTTGGGGGTTAAAGGTGAGGGAGTGCTCATGGGATATTTACAGTCCCGCCCTTTACACTAAATCTAAAAATGCAACACATTTTGATATGCTTAATTGTGCACGGAACTGTCACTTCTTTCTTTTTAGATATTCATGCTCATTTGTGCGTTTAGGTTGTGTACACACATGAACACATTTACTTATATACATAATAACACGTTTCTCTTTTCTTAACACGCATCTTAATTATGGTTAGTGTACTGCTAAACTTAAAATCCGGATGGAGCTTTTGGACCCTCTTAAAACAATTTGGCACTTTAGGTTAATATTAGGGGAGTCTGACCAAATAATTGCAGGTATCCGCATTGTTTTCTTTAACTGGCAACCCTGCCAAATGTGACTTACGGCCTACAGCACTGCAAGAGATGTGACTCAGATGCCTTGTTTATAGGTCTGGGGTTGTAGAATTCGAAGCCTAACAAAAACAAAAGCAACAAGACACTTTTTCCGGTATGAGCTTCGATTATGTTTGTGTAAGTCCTAGAGGCGCAAGCAAGTAGTTACTGGATGATGTTAAGAATTTTAGATTTGTGTAGGGTTAATAAAGCATTTATCTAGATGGCAAGGTACAAACTGGGTTGCTTTGGTCTGCCAAACAAACATGTGCCGTTGCACCAGTTTGTGTCCACAAATTGTCCAGGTTGTAGCCAAGAAGGCCGTATGGATACAGCAAGGAGGCACATTAATTCTACAGCATTGTGCTTGCCCTGCTTCAGCTGTCACCCCATTTCACATGCACACTCTAGTTCCTTGATTATTTTTGTTTGTAATTTACAACTATTTCTTTGCAGAATACAGTGACTGTGTAGGGCACACTGAGGCTGGGTTGTGCAGTCACTTGTTCTGGAGATTACCATCGCCTGACAGTGGTGCAGGAAACCCTTATTTGCTCCATAGCATTACCACTGCTGTGGTACACACTTTTATACACACCTCTCCTGAGCCAGTGTTGATCTTCTCTGTTCACTTTGTGTTCATGATGTGGCAGTGTCTTCTTTCTGCTGCAGTACTATTGAAGGGCTACCTATAGTGTTCTTAAGCTTGGAAAAGATTAAAAGTGTGACCCTTGCACAAACGTTTAGCAGAGATCAGCTCAGAAACATTAAAAGATTTTTCAGCAGGCTTCATTAATGATTCCATTACAAAAAAGACGATTTACAATGGTTAATGCTACATGACTCCAGTCTTTTAAAGTACATAGTTAAATGAGCGACCATTAAAAACTGTGAAGCCAACCGATACCGGTTTTTTGTTTATGTTTCAGTCACACAGGTACAAATCGAATCCAGTGATTTCTTAATGCTGTTGTGCATCCTCGGGTGAATACCGTTTTGTGCCAAAAATTATCTGAGACTTTACTCATGGTATTCTTTTCAGCACACATGTAATCTATCATTGTGCTTTGCACTTGCTATGTGGTCTAGGAGCCGGTGTCTAACGAAGTTAAAAAGTAAACGGTTTATAGCGCTATCACCTCTATTGAAGACTGACGAAAAGACTCTTTATCCAAATATTTAAGGACTGGAATTAGATAAATACATTATCCTGTCCTCAAAATGTTTGGCGTACGTACTTCCATGCTTTCAAGTCTTTTGTCTTTCAGTGGAAGCATCGAAATTGGTTACTCACTGGTGGCACACACATAAGGATGTCCTTTAACACGATCCTAAATCAACAGCATGAGAAAGTGTTCACAAAGGCGATTTCAGAATGCTTGAAGGATCACTCAGGAAAGCAATTTATTTCCAGAATTCTGCAGGCAGGAGAACTGGTTTGGGGTGGCTTCCTTTTCAAGTACCTCTTTTTTGCAGTTCTGTAGATACAACCTTTGTGTGGTGTGATGCTTCTCACAGTAGGGTATTCTTCATCCTGGAGGACTTTACAAGAGATGCACAAACGTGCAAACTATCTGTGCCTGACTGTACACAGCCAGAAAGATAGCAACCAGGAACATGACAAAAGGGTGGTTTTTACCCAAAAGACCGTACTCACTGTGCTCGAAAGAACAGACTGCACCGTCCTTCACCCCCGTCATTCACCAAGTGACAGTGCCACTGGAAGGTTTCTTAGAGGAACCATGTCTCCTTTTTCCTTACATCAGTGTCTAGGTCTCTTCCATCCTGCATCCTGACACACTTCCACTGTCTGGGAAAATAGTCTGTCCCCCCAGCTTGGCACAGTATCAGGCCAGGGACGTTTAAAATGGAACCCACTGTCCTCCACCACTCTGCTTTGCTTATACATACAATGCATATACAACAAATAGCCATATACACAAACATGCAAAACATAAACTTGGATTGGATTAGGTGACAACACAGGGTAGAAATCTGACTGCCGTCATAGAGACAGTAAGCCAGCGACAAATAACTCATGTTTAGTGAGCGAGTGGAAAATACTTTACTTTAGATACTAGTGAGGGAAGATCTTTAAAAGAGACCTTTTCTTTTTCTGTGCCAATTCCCCTTGTGTGCAGCATATAGACCCTGTACTAAGGTTGGGATACACTAGATCAGCGGTTCCCAACCTTTTGACTTCTGTGCATCCCCACTTTATCATTACTGGAACCTGGGACCCCCACTGAATCATTATCGGAATCCAGGGACCCACCACTGAATCATTACTGGAAACCAGGGACCCACCACTGAGTCATTACTGGAAGCCAAGGATCCCGGCCTAAACATTATCGATAGTTTGAAATGAAAAACAATAACCAAAAAATACAGAAACAAGCATTCATTAAACATATACAAATGACACATTACATTTAATTTGCAAACACATATAAATGAAAAAATAATTTTTATAGGAAGGTTGGACCTTTTCTAAATTAGTCTGACGCCACACTTCATCCATACCATATTCTGTTTTATGCACCCGCACTGCTCCCACAAACCAAACTGTAAAATACTAATTTAATTTTTAGCCCCCAATTTTATATTCCTTGACATTTACAGTACGTCTTAAAAATTTCAATTATACATTTAGCCACTTTATTTATATACACGTTATTAATCTGTTACTATTATTTAATTTTCTAAGCTTTTGATCCCCTGAGGAGGCTTTGCGGACCCCTGGGGTCCCCGGACCAAATGTTGGGAACCACTGCACTACACTATGCTTAAAAGAGCAGTCCTAGTCTTGGCAGACAACAGGCTAGGGCTCCTAATGTTTAAATGATGTGTACACTTTGAATTACAAGTTTACACTGTCTGCCCGGATATGGAGCACTATGTATAATGTTTCTTTCTATAGTTTACATTCTATCCTCTGATTGTGCGCTATCTCAGCAAGCCTTCTCCCACTATAAACCCTGAATGAAAAATTTACGTTGACACACTTTCTTTCTTCAGAGTGGCCCTTTCTTACCTTCCATCTTCTGCATATCTTCTTTTTCTTAATATACCCTGCTCTTAGTCTCATACCTGCCTCAATACTTCTTGTTGTAATTGCACAATTGGCGGATGCTACATTTCATAGATTATAACCTCTCTTTAAAACTGTATCACTATAATGTGACGTTACCTAATCTCACAAGCCTATCTATCTCACCAATCATTCGCCTGAAACCAAATAGCCCAATAATGATCACATTTAACTGGTACTGTTATAACAAACTAACTGGAGTAAATGCATGCAATCTTTCCTTGAGAGCAAGTGACTAATCACAATAATTAACAATACCACCAAATTAACCACTAACATTGGGTTCCAGAGTAACGAGCTACTCACCATAAAGTGCTTCAGTGCTCATCGGGGATAGTAAGCGCTACATGAATCCTTTTACAATTACAAAAATGACAAAGTTTGAAAAGTGAGTTTCTGAAATTTGACAGGTTTCTGTCAACTCAACCATGTGGGCCACAATTCTACAGTTCTGCGCTACATTCAGATTACACTGTGCACCATCGTTCTTGTTCCCCCAATCCTGATCTGAAGTGCCCCAATATTGCTGTATTGGTGTTCACATACAAATGTGCTAATGCACCACCTGCTGTTCTGCGGTGCCCCCTCCTGCCCCAAACTCTGACTTCTGTTTGAGGATGTGGGGGAACCAATTAAATCTTTTCTAAACTGCCATCTTTATTTGAGAGGTCTGTTTTACCTATCTCACTCCGTTCTTTCCTTTACTCTGTTAAACGCTTAGGGGCATATTTATACTCTGTTTGCGCCGAATGTGCGTCAAAATGTTTGACGCACAATCGGCGCAAATCCTGCCCCATACTTATACTTTGACGTCCGACCCCGCGGGCGTCAAAGTTCCACCATGTGCGTCATTTTTTGGAAGGGGGAACCGTCCTTGCGTTAATTATATGCAAGGTAGGCGTTCCCTTCCAAAAAATGACTTTAAGGCCTGTGCCCCATATTTATACTGTGACGTCATTTTGACGCACAGGTGGGGGCAGGCCTTAAAAAACGGCGCCCAGCCTGATGGGCGCCGTTTTTTAACGCCTGGGTCAGGGCAGGCGTTAAGGGACCTGTGGGCTCGGAAGGAGCCCATAGGTGCCCTCCCATGCCCTCCCATGCCCCCAGGGACACCCCCTGCCACCCTTGCCCACCCCAGGAGGACACCCAAGGATGCAGGGACCCATCCCAGGGAAGTAAAGGTAAGTATTGTTTTTCGTATTTTTTTTGTGGCATAGGGGGGCCTGATTTGGGCCCCCCTACATGCCACTATGCCCAATGACCATGCCCAGGGGACATAAGTCCCCTGGGCATGGCTATTGGGCAAGGGGGCATGACTCCTGTCTTTGCTAAGACAGGAGTCATTTCAATGGGGGTTGGGCGTCAAAAAAAATGGCGCAAATCGGGTTGAGGCCTGAATTTTGCCTCAGACCTGACTTGCCCCATTTTTTGACGCCCAACCTCCATTTTCCCCTTCACCGGTGCTGCCTGGTGTGAGTCACTTTTTTTTACGCACACCAGTCCGCAGCGCCGGCTAACGTCATTCAATAAATAAGGCGCCCGCATGGCGCTTTGGAATGGCGTTAGCCGGCGGTAAAATTTTTGGCGCACAACTGCGTTGGCGCAGTTGTGCGTCAAAAAGTATAAATATGGGCATTTTTTTTCTTTCCAACTCTTAAAATCTACACATTAACAGTTTTGCTCTTTCTTTCAACTGTCTATTTCTACTCCTCTCCCTTTTTTTTATTAACCTCTTCCTCTTGATACCCTCTCTTTCAAACTTGCAAAAACTTGGTTATTTCTTCCCTTGTTTCGTTCTTCTCTTTTTTCTTCATCAGGTGTTCATTCTTTCACTATTTTTTTCATTCCCCTTCATTCTTTCCTTGTCTTTTTTTTTTTCTCTTTCCTTTGACTCGGTATGCATCCTTTCACTTTTTTTTTAGATCTTTCTTTCTTCCCCTCTCTGCTGTTTTTCTTATCCCTATCTGTCAATTCATGTTTTACTATAAATCCCTCTTTTTCCCATCTGTGTGTGGAAGCCACAAGTTACTTGTCAGGACGCAAAGTGTCAAAGAGGTTTTCCTTTTCTGTGTCTGCGGGAAATGTGTCAGTACATACATGCCCTGGTTGTTACGCTGCTTGTTTCTCTCACCATCTCTCTTTTTTCTCTAATGCTCATTTTTCTCTTTCTTTTCAGTAAATGTTTCATGCAGTTGCTTGAGCACACGACTTAACTAGTTTTCACTGACACAAACTCCTTCCTGGTAGCTATAAAATGATTCTAGATATGCTCTTGGATTAAACGTTATTCATTATGTTTGTTTATTCATAGACAAGATAGGGCTCTGGGCCCAAATGGAATACTAAATACTGTACACAAATCCAATTCGCCATTTTGGGTGTAAAAACTGGTGGTACTTTTCAATAATGCCCTTCAGCTGAAAGTTAATTATCCTCAATTTCAATGTTCGGCAACAGAAAATCACTTTATTCCATTTAATAAATAGGGGTTCATGCAAGGGGCAGGGACAGCAGCTAACATTCTATCTTTGTCAGTAATCATGTACAAATATCATTTGAAAAAAACAACCTCTCTACCTTTGGTTTGTGGATTTTAAGCTGGCACTTGACTATGTGCAGCGAAACCTTCTGGGTGAAAAGATAGCTTCCTGGAGTATTACTGCAGGTGTTTTAAAAGAAATACAGATGTTGTACACTGATACCTTGATGAGAGTGAGGATTTTGGGTGGCTCCTTCCTGGCCAGAAAAATAGAAACCTACCAAGGTCTGAAGCAAAGCTGCATATTTGCATCTTATTTGTTTAATCTCTTTTTATCAGACCTGTCCCCAAACCTGGATGGTGTACATCCATATCCACCTAAACTTAAAGGCATCTCAGTTCACAAATGTTAATGGAATGCAGTTAAACGAGAAGAAAACAAAAGCCATGGGAATGAGGAAAAAAAAGCAATGAAATTTCACATGTGGTACCTGCAAGAATTGGGGTTGGTTAAAACTTACAGGGGCCTTGAATTCCTCTTTAATGACAGGGGCTCCTTCTGCTTGTTGCAACACAGGCAGAACTTGCCCCAGGTACTTGCCATTGTTAAAAGTAATTGCAGTTAAAGTACCACAAGCAGAAGGTATGGTAGCGAAGTGCTGTAAAGGAGAGACGAACAAATCTCAAATGGGATATTCACAAACGTTTTTAGGCTGCTTTTTGACTCCCTCAATACACCTCCAAGCCCCAGATAAGGCTTGAGTTTGGACAATTGAACCAAATCATTGCAAGAAAGGGGAGCTATATTAAAGTATGGAATCAATTACAGTGAACCGATAGTAACCAATTTTTGGCAATGACGCTAGGAGGACATTTGCTCAAGCACTAATGCACCATCTAGGAAGTACCTAGACCAAGAGCTGGTTGCTTGACCACTTTGGGAAAGCAGCATGCCCTACAACGCTTTTAAAAAAGCGATCAACTGTCTTAACAAAAAACACCTCTGTGGCAAAAGACAAAGAGGCCTTTTCAGTCAGATCCCAATCATTGATGATTATAAATGAGTACAACAATCTCAAACCTCAGCCCTACCTTGAGACTGGGCGATCGAGTATGGAAAAGGACCTTTTTAGAAGGTACCATTTAGCCCTCCTGCCTGTTCATGCCAAAGATGCCCCTTGATTATGAGATTCAGAAAATAATTTGTGTAGGTTGTGTAGATCTGGGGATGAGGCAGTTATTCAAATAACTTGTCTGTTAAATGAGAGAAAGCTCCTGCTCAAGGTGGCTTTCAGTTAAAGAGAAATCTGTACATGTAGACGAGCTGTGATAGCATGTTTTAAAACAACGGACAGTCCTTTAAACTGTAGTCTACTAAATTCTTGAAAATGGTAGCAAGAAAGTTGAATAACTGTGAGAATGAATTTTTTTAAATGGGTTTTTATAGCTTGCTTACTCATCACTGCCACTATAATCATTTTCTAAATCTCACGGCTGATTATGAAAACTTTTTTAATATTGTAAATTTCGCTAGAGATAGGCTCTTTAGCATTTCAGCACTTTTTTATTATAGGTATATAAATGATAAATGAAGGATGGCAAAATTCTTAAGATATGTTTACATAGAACTATAATAATCTATCACTGTCTATTATAAGGATTTTTCAGCTTTTTGGGTGTATTGGTGAATGAATTGAGAAATGAAAGATGCTGGGAAGAAGCTTGCTGTTGGAAAAAAGATCATGAAAAACGTTTTTAATACTGTAAATTCTGCTACTTGTGTTAGGCACTTTAGCAATTCAGCACCTTTTTCTATCCTTTATTATGGGATTATAAATGATTTCAGTGAAGGATGACAAGATATCGCATAATCTATTATTGACTGATAAGAGTGCCTTGGTAATTCAGCACATATTTTTTTAGAAATACAGATTTATAAAAGACATGATTGAAAACAACAAAGATGACATAGAAATGTATGCCTGGACACGAAGGGCCATATTTATACTTTTTGATGCAAAATTGCGCTAACGCAGTTTTGCGTCCAAAAAAATTGCGCCGTCTAACGCCATTTGGATGCGCCATGCGGGCGTCAAATTTATACTTTGACGTACGGCGGCGCAACCAACAGGTGGAAGTCATTATTTCGTGACGCAGACAGCGTCGGTCTGTCGTAAAGGAAACCAACGTAAATGCGACGCACATCACTGTGGGTCGATTTACGACAGCGCAATCGTGAAAACGCCGTTTTTTTTCACGCTATTACGTCACATTTTTGTGCGAAAACTGCCCTTTCAGGAGAGGAGACCCAAAATGGATCCTAGATGCCCCAACAGACCCCAGGAGGATGAGAGCAGACCAGGAACCAGCCAGGAGGAAGCATACAGGAACCAGGACATTTAAAAAAAAAAAAGAAAGTGTCGCTTCAGTGCAGAGGAGCAGGAAATCCTGGTGAAAGAGGTGACGGAACACCAGCACTAACTTTTCATCACCTCTAAATTGCCACTCAGTAGGAGAGAGGCCATCTGGAAACAAATTGTGGACAAGATTAACAGTGTGGCTGAAGAACGCCGGACAGTCACCGAGTGTAAGAAACGCTGGCATGACTGCAAACGTAGGACCAAAGAGAAAATGGCCAGGAACAGGAAGGCAGCAATGCAGACTGGAGGGGGGAGTCCAGCACAACAGGAGGCCCTGGACCACATGGAGGAGATGGTCGCAGCCGTCATCCCGGAGGAGATCGTCACAGGGATTCAAGGACTGGACAGCGCAGACTACCTCGACACTACACACATGCAGGGTAAGTCGCATGGGGAATCATAATACAATAATGGGGACTGTAAGCGGGGGGGGATACCTACTACACAATGCATGTAAGTCAGCACATATATGAAGTGGCATGGGGAAAGGGGCACGGCAGGGGGGCATGCCCAGTACTGACCGAAGCTGGGGCACGACAAAATACAGCAACAACAACAGTCCCACGGGGACATCCTGTAATTACAACAAGAGAGCCAAGGGAAAGCAGTGACAGGTGGGAAGGACACTACCTCAAATCCACATACAGGCACTTGTATTGCAAAATCTATTCCCCATCAACTAGGTCCCTACCTGTAATGCAGTAGCAAATACAACAACTGTAACTTAACTGCAACCACAGTTGACAATAACACCTCTCATCTCTGTGCAGCTATAGTACCAAATGGCAGGAACCCCACCCTGGAACGTACATACCTAAATTAGGGGGTGAGGATGACATCTGCAATTACTCCTAGAAATAAGACAAAGGTACCAGTACACTCAAATGCCGAATGTCCATAACTGACACATACATAAGCCTAAGTAAACAGCAATAGGAGCCACACAGCACTAACGATACACACATGCTGCATACGTCAGGGTCCCTCACGTGCCTGGCTAACAAGGTACATCACTAATGTCATACTGCTCAGACAACAACATTGAGGAGGGGACACAGGCAACTGGTCACTGAAACACACCTGCAAAGTCGGACAAACAAATAGGACATTCATACGATAAACAGGCCAATCCAATTAAATATACATCACCCAACATCATCTCAAAACATCAAGAATGTTTACATCCATACCACATCCTAACATTGACATGCATAGGTAATGCCACGTGACATGTACAGATCATGCAATGTGAATAAAAAGTGTATGGGGGAGGGCCTGAGAGGCAAGTGTGCTGCCAGGGCAGTCACAACACCCACAGTCAGTCAAAGTGTAGTGTTGTAAGTGTAACGTATACTTTGCGCATTAGCTTCAGGCTTTAGGTCTTTGTGCATCTTACCCTGATTGTACTCATACTCATTTGCTCACATCTAAGTGCCTCAGAGCAATTTGCACTAAATGATTCTCATTGCCCTTCCTATCAGTTAATGTAGCAAATAGTCAGTCCTAGGGTGTTTTTAATTAGTCAAATCACACTGTTTTGCCTACTTATGCACTGGAGTTTGCCAGAACATATTCACTCTGTGCCCCAGTCAAGGATACTGTCTGGTACGTTGCTGATAGATGTGGTAGGGGTTAAGGTTTGGCATTCCTGCGTAGGGAAACTTTGTCATCATCATGACATATGTCTTTTACATTCACTTCCTTGTCCCAAGACACACATGGGGGAGTTTCCAAACAGAAAATCACAACTAGATGCTGCCTGCCTTGCTGCTGATGCACAACCAGATCCCAGCCCATTCCTCTGATATGAGGGATGATGTCTCCCCTGTGATTCTGACAGGCAATCTCCAAACTTAACATGCTGTGCTATACATAGAACATGCAGAGGGAGAGTAGAAATTGTTAGGCACCATGAAAGCTGTGTACTAATGTATTACTCTCCTGCGGACTATTTCAATTCTAACAGTGTGTATTGTTTGTGTAATTGGGGCTCACACCTAAATTCCTACAAGTCAGTTGTACAATGAAACTTCATATCAAACTAATACTGTCTTTGTCATTTGTGTATGGGAACATACCGGAAAAGATAGAAATGTGTAGGACCTGAGTGACCACCACTTCCCTGAGAAGTTCCAAAGATGTCATGCGCTCGGATGTGTAAACATTCCTTTGATGTGGGAGACCAGAGGCACTGCTAGTTAGTCTTAGCTAAATTGAATATCTGGGTGACAGAGTTATTTACAAGTGGGTCAAACTTAGTCCCCCACACCATTAGCTATCCTGCTGCCTAGAAAGCCAAGAATCACATGTTGGATAATGAGAGCCCACCCTACAAAATGTCCCTCCATAACAATAGTGAAACACTGAGTGAGGAGTAGGAGAAAAAAACGCCTATTCCTAAATAATTACAAAGCAACAGCTAGAGGCGATCAGGCAGACATGTCTGATAGCTCCATATCAAACATGTGACACACAGGTGGGCCATAGGCCTACAACAATGCCCTATGACGGACAGCAGATACCTAGACAAACACAGAGTACAATGTTAAGGCATCCAAAGGCTTGTATCTTACTGCAAAATTGTCACAACACAGACACACTACCTGTTTCATTGCAGAGGAATACGTATCTCCTGCTGATCTACCTGTCCATGAGTTCCCTGATGACATGGATGACGAGACCATCAACCTCCCACAAGAGACCATTGACATGGTCCTTGAAAGCCTCCAAACCCCATCTTCAGTCACAAGGAGGAGCACAGAAGAAGCAGCCACCACAGTAGAACCACCCGCCACCCCAATTGTAAGACCTGCCAGCTCCAACACAGCTGAGGACTCTGACGACACTGGCACCAGCTTCGAAAGAACTGTCGTTGGGGTCCAGCGGGAGCTGGCAAAGGAGGTGCGGGTGGGGATGCAAAATATGGCAGCCAGCCTTGAGGGGGTGCGTTCGTGCATGTTGTCAACTGCTGATCAGGCAGCTGCAATGCAAGCCAGAACTTTGCTCTTGGAGGACATTTAAAAAACACTGAAGGAAATTGGCACAGCTGTCATCCAGTTGACACAACAACTCCAACTGCAAGCCACGCAACGTGTGCACGAATGCAACATAGAACCCCTCAGGGCCGACCTGGCTGCCTACCATCGGGATGTGGCTGCCATTCTGAAAAACCAGCAGGCCCTCCTTGCTGCAGTACTGCCCTTCCTTACTCAACAGGGATCAGCCCCCGGGATGTCTGCCTCCATGTCTTCTAACACTGAGGTGTGTGTTGCCCCTTCACAACCAACAACAACAAGGACACACCAGGCAACACACACATCAGAAGAAGAAGACATGGAACAGATAACATTCACACGCAAGAGTACCCGGAAGCCCTAGTCCCTGCACCATGCCCTACTCTGACCAAGGTCCTACGTTTTGACACATGCCAGTCTCACTACAACTAACCTCAATGACTGTTCGGCAATCCACTGTATGACTTGTCCACCTTGCCAGTGAATGTTTCTCTCCTACCATTTGGCATTTCATGTTCCTCTGCACTGTCTGTGACATCACCCCAGCATGTCAGGAGCATCATCCACACCCCTTCTGTAGGATCACCATGTAATAATGCACCAGAAAGGAGTCAGCAAACATGGTGAATGGACATTTTGCACTACACCACCTATAAATAAATATCACTTGCACACCTATTGTGTCTCTGTGTCATTTCAAAATTCAACTGTGCAGTAGATAACTCCAAAGTGGCTGTGTGGCAACCATGTCGATTCTCTATACTACTGTCCTGATTTCATGTATACTGAAACATCTGTGCAGTGGCCAGGATTGCATCATAGCTTTACTATACTGAGGAAAATAACTGATGAAGGGACTAAGCACACACAATCATGCTGTGTTGGACAGAATGATGCACCATCTATAGCCATTCTACACAACTAATGGTGGCTGAGAAATGTAGGCACCATGCAATACTAAAATTTGAAATTATGCTGTAGAATGAAAGGAATGATAAACAAATTACACAGCATCAATCACCCTTACGGCGTATACTTCCATGAAGGAAATTAATGCTGAATCAGTACACACATGATGTAGGTCAGCAATGACAGCAACAAGACAAGAGTGTGAACAAATCATCATCTATAAAGCTCTCCCTGAACTTCACAATGCTGTCCGACCTATCTATTTACCTACAATAACAAGTCTGGAAGCACTCTTTGTGAAGTAGGATACATACCAACCCCAAACCTTGATGATCAATGCACACTACCAATGGTGGCTCTCCAACATGGTGGATACTTACCAAGTTAGCACACGGGTAGCTGGCATGTTAAACCTCATAAGCCTGGGGATAGCGAGCATGGAACACAAATGTCATACTTAAACTTTCTGCTACACTGATGTCAAGGCCATGAAAAGGTAGCACCTAACGCATCAGGTAAAGGGTTAACAAAATTTTTATTTAAAAGTAGTAATAAAAGAGGCAACTAAGGGAAAGGTAAACCTACACTAATCTAACCTGACTACTACTAACCCACAACTGTCCCTAACTAACCTAAGCTAAACTTACTCTACACATGTAACGAAACGATCTAAACATCAACCCCCCACCCACCATTAAGAGACAAGACACATGCAGGACAACACTTACTAACCTACACACATACTATACTATCCTAAACAAACATATATTTTTTTGTATTTTTTTGTATTTTTTTTTTATTAAACAGGAATCCCAACATTGCCCCCCACCCACCCACCCACACAAAAATATTAGATAGAAAGAATAAGGACCCCCCACCCTCTTACCTAACACTAACTAAGCTAATTTCCTATACTTATCCTATAACTAACCCCCCAAACCCAACTAACAGTATGAAAAAGGAAAGAGGTGAGAGGGGAGGGGTAAAAGTTCAGGAGGGCAAAATGACTAAAGATTTGCCCTCCGAAGTGTGCGCCGGATGGAGCGCACCTTCTTCTTCACCTCAGCCATGTCCTCCGTCAGGTTGTCCACCTTGCGAATTAACCTGTCCAATTTTCTAGACAATGCCTGGAAGGCTGCAGGGTCAATAGGAGGGTCAGTGCTGGTCTGCGTGCCGGTGGAGGTGGATGTTGGTGCTGGAGTGGAGTGGCCATGGGACAGCCCTGCTCCCAACACATGGCTGGGTCCAGGTCTTGATGAAGATGCCTGGTCCGTCGCTGGGTCCCCTTGGGCAGACCTGGTGGTTGTAGTGGCGGTGGTTGTAGGTGGCACCGTTGGGGGAGCCTGTGGTGTGGCATACCACGCCCCGGAGGCCCGATCAGAATTATATCTGCGGGCCATCCTCCGATACCCACACTGCACCTGCAGGATGTGCCTGTACCTCATTGCACGGCGCTCAAAATTGTTGCGCTCTGCGGCACTCAGGTTTGCAGCTGTGAAGAGAAAAGGGAAATATTGAGCATTGAATTTACAGTGGGTTGAATACCACAATGGGTCATTTGTCCATTACTAGAAATGTATTGTTTGCAGCAATTGTTACAACATAGTTCACGGAAAGGCTCAGAGGAAGTACATGTGAATCATGCATACCTAAGGTCATATCACACATAGCATATCCATGTCTCTACATGATGGATGATATCACCCTAAACTACTCATCCAAATCATACCTAAGGCATTTGACATTATGGCTCCAGCTCTTCCGCATACTGACTTCAGTACCTATGTCATTCTATGTGATAACACTCACACTCCTCACTCAATGGCATTTGGAATTAGTTGTGTGCTAAGATTGAACCCCTGGCCCAGAATCATATGTCCACACTAGGGGTCAGATGTAGGAATTTAGAAAAATCAACTAGCAATTTGCAAAGCAGAACGGTGTCTCTGACACCGTCTGCGAGTCGCTATGGGGTCCCTAAAACCCACCTCATGAACATCAATGATGTGGGTTCCAAGTTGCCCCACCTTAGCAACATGGGCACTCACGGGGATTGAGGCCTGCTGGGACCAGCAGAACTCCATAGACGTGACTGCTTTTAAATTAAGCAAGTTATTTTTCCCCAAGATTATTTTAGTCCACTCACAAAGGTGAAGCTTTACAATGAGGACCCCTTCCAGTCAGCAAGTTGGTTACCATCCACTTCAAGTGGATGATAACAGCTACTCACTTTGCAACCACGTACTCGGTTGCAAATGGGATTGCCTACCACTGTGATTTGCAAGTAGGTCTGGTAAAACCCTTTAATATTTCAATTTTGAAAAGCATTTTGCTAATATGTACATGACCACCAAATACATTTTGGAATAGGAAACAGACGTTTGCAAATCCCACACATATATTTATGCCATTTGCAACGTGTAGACATTTTTCTCACTCTGGCCCAAGGTACTAACTCAAGTCACAAAAGGTGTTAAGGACGTGTAACATACTGGTTGCTACAGTCCTAGGTACCCTGTTTCACAGTAAGATCCCAGTCTTTGTGGGTGGTGTGGGAAGAACAACCAACAATCCCATGTTCAATGCACACCCAGGAGTGTACAGAAAGTTCAACAAGTATGTGCCTTCACACACAACACCTATGAAGGGCTAGCAACACGTTGTAGTCAGCCCAAACTTGTCACATCCCAGGTCCACACATGTCAAACTGGTATGACTTAGCCCAACATAACATACTATTAGTGAGGCATGTTTAACAACACACACAGAGGAGGTAGTACACCCATTCACATGATTCAACTGAACACCTAGGGCATTGCACTCAAGTCACACACACTTCGAGTTCACCTTGTGGAAGTACATGCCCCCGTAAGATCCAACCTACAGTGTACACAGTCCATCCTCAACTAGGAAGAAGCATTTGTCATCAAAGCCATGTGCCTAAGCTATCTGGGAGACTGTCAGTCTGATATGCAGACTCAGTTGATGGCAAGTCCCTGACCAAGTCTAACATTGACCAGTGTATTAAAAATGAGTCATACCATTCCCAATTGCCGGCCTAATTGAATGGGCTACAGGCCCTCAATCTGAGAGATGACTACGTATTGCTTTGCAGAAACATAATTCAAATTTGATATCACACTAAAAGAACAAAGCCAATGGACGGCCAGCACATCAAATCATGAATTCTCTTTAACACACAGTAATCCATCATGCGTCATTACCAAACAATGTAAATAGCACTCAGGCGACACTCACTGTAGGTATCGGGGTCGTCAAAATGGGCCACCTCTCCCACGGTGTACGGGGCTGGTCCACCTGTAAAGCATGAAACAAAGATTATACTCAGACTGGGTGAACGGACAAATGATTTCTGTTACAATGACACAGTGTGAATATGACATGGTAATGATAGACTTTCACACATGCTCATCCTGCATGGATAACTTTGTATTCAACATTATCATTGGATGAGTCTCCTGCTCCAGTGTCACACCCTACTACACTCATGCAGTGGCCAGGACAGTCATGTGTCGTCCAAGTTAATCCTCCATTAGTATGCCCCAACAATAATGTTAACCATACATCTCAGCATGTGCATCCCAGAGAGACATTCCAAAACTGGTTCCATGAGGACTGCATGACCACTCACAATCAAACAGGCTATGTGGACAGGTTCAACACACAGCAACCAGACACATGTGACATATGTGTGAACAACATGACTAACTTCATGTGACGTGAAGGCAACACACATGTATAGCATCATCATGTGTTTCCAATTTTCTGTCTAGCTATGGCGTCTGCATATGTAGGTATGTTGTTTCTACATGACGTACTCACTGGCCATTATGACCAGTGGAGTACAAATAGAGCAGTTCACGTGTTGCTTTTCTGACCCAAATGCAACACTACATTACATGCAGCTACAGGCATCTGGTATGTGTTGCAAAAATGAGCCATCGGACTGGTAGCATAGGTCTTCATACACATTCTGCAACAAATACACATTAGGACACATATGTATACCTTGGTAGCGCAGCATTTGCAACATTTTGTGACGCAGAGAGGGGGCAACTTAGTAAAATACAAATAGATGCTGTTATTGCGTGTACATGTGTTGCAAAATATGGGGATTTATGTGTATAACCATGGGCCTAGGTTTCCCTAGCATTACACACAGTCAGCTACTTATTTTGCAGATTGGCTAACAATCATCACATGTTCACACACAGATCTCTATCATTCCCATTTAATAGATTTTTACTCACCAACATGGCCACCAATCCGGAGTCCCAGGTGGTCCAGCAGGTCCTGTTCCCTGGTGACCGGATCTGCCCAGCGGTGCTTGAGTTGGTGTACATTTCTCAGACTCCCTTAGACCCTGACCGGTGATGGCGCACCTTCTCCCACCGGATTTTCCTCGCCTCCGTGTGATACCCCTGTATCACACGGCCCCCAGCTTCCAGCATTAGTGGCAGGAAATGGCTTACTAGCCATAGGAACCCCCCCAATTCGTCTTCACCCATCCTGGACAGACGAGGCCTACCTGACATATTGAGAGAACTAATGCTGGACAAAATAAATATGAAAGTAAAAGTGGGAAATGGGGAAAGGTAGAGGTGTGAAAGAAAAAGAAGAAGGAGAAAAATAGCCCAAATAACCCCCCAAACTAAGCTACCCACAACAGACTCCCACTGACAATACAAACTATCACAGGTATAGACAAAATAACAAGAAACAGACTGAGACAATGTTATACAACAATAATAGATTGACACTAAGACAAAATACAAGGCACACAGGACACAAAAGCAGTAAAACACAGGACAACACCTTTCACACAACCACACAGTCTAGATAAATCTGAGACTGCAAAGTGAAAGTGAAAGTTAACTCCCAGTACAGATTTTGTAAACAGGATATCCTATTACATCACTTCCTGCAGAAAATGGCTGCCGTTTTTATTTTCCCGTTATGCGACATATTTTCAAGCATACACAGTTGTGCGTCATTTATTTTTGACGCATTACAGTGCACATGATGCGGAGTGATAAAATATGATATGAATATTAATATTTTATAATGTACATGAGATGACCAACATATTGTCCATGTAGCGTCAATTTTACCACGCATACAGCATGGGCGTCATTTTTTTTACACGTACAGAAGTGCACATGATGCGGAGTGAAAAAATATGATATGAATATTAATATTTTATAATGTACATGAGATGACCAACATATTGTCCATGTAGCGTCAATTTTACCACGCATACAGCATGGGAGTCATTTTTTTTACACGTACAGTAGTGCACATGATGCGGAGTGAAACAATATGATATGAATATTAATATTTTATAATGTACATGAGATGACCAACATATTGTCCATGTAGCGTACATGTTACCACGCATGCAGCATGGGCGTCATTTTTTTTACACGTACAGTAGTGCACATGATGCAGAGTCAAAAATATGATATGAATATTAATATTTTATAATATACATGAGATGACCAACATATTGTCCATGTAGCGTACATTTTACCACGCATACAGCATGGGCGTCATTTTTTTTACACGTACAGTAGTGCACATGATGCGGAGTGAAACAATATGATATGAATATTAATATTTTATAATGTACATGAGATGACCAACATATTGTCCATGTAGCGTACATGTTACCACGCATGCAGCATGGGCGTCATTTTTTTTACACGTACAGTAGTGCACATGATGCAGAGTCAAAAATATGATATGAATATTAATATTTTATAATATACATGAGATGACCAACATATTGTCCATGTAGCGTACATTTTACCACGCATACAGCATGGGCGTCATTTTTTTTACACGTACAGTAGTGCACATGATGCAGAGTCAAAAATATGATATGAATATTAATATTTTATAATGTACATGAGATGACCAACATATTGTCCATGTAGCGTACATTTTACCACGCATACAGCATGGGCGTCATTTTTTTTACACATACAGTAGTGCACATGATGCAGAGTCAAAAATATTGTGGATGTAAATTATACTTTGAAGGCAAAATATTAAGACACTTTTGGATATATTTGTATTTGACTCTGCATTGTGTGCACACATGTACGTGAACAAATTATGACGGCCATGCTGTATGCGTCGAATATGGAGCAAATTTTTCCTTATGTCTTCATGTTTTTAGCTTTGGAAAGGGGATTTGTCATGGTCAAACGGTGCGATGTGATACACATATGTGTTTGTATATGACACATGTCCGTTGTTTTATGTATAGAAGGCATTCACACTGTAATGTTTGGGATACGTTAACTAATGTATTGACCATATTTGACGACATATTTGGTGTAATTGCTGATGGCTATTTTGAAATGAGGGATGGGATACCATTATGTATTCCGTCTCCAAAATGTGTCCACATTTATGATGGTGATGCTTTTATCTGTAGTCCTAACAGGGAGTGGGAGAGTCACTTTCAGTTTTTATGGGGCTGAGCATGTCCCATTATGATTTTGTGTTTCAGATTTGTGTTGGACTTGTGACATGGAGGCCACACATGTGCCTTATGCATGTGTGTGGTTCACAAGTACATGATTCTTGTATGTTTTGGGGGCGGTAGAGGTGGACTTAGGCCACCAGCACCCTAGGATTTGACCATCCAGAATAGCTACTGTATCCATGGAGTATATTTATTATATCATGGCAAACCTGCAGCAACGGGCTAATGTAAGGCCATATGGTATGAATGACTGTTGACCATTCATTCATCTCATTAGCCCATTTGATGTTTGCAGTAATGATGAATTGGAGCAAACTTGCATACCATTTTACTATAACTATGTTTGCAAGACTCTCAGCGTTCCCGATGTGATAATGAGAAGAATATTGTGGTTGTCTGTGTCCCTTTCTGCATAAACTGGTTTAGTGTCATGTTACAATCTTCCTGCTAGGTTCAGACTGGGACACAACTGTGATGGTCTACTTTCAAATATTAGATTGATTGTATGACATATGTGTACATGTGTGTTGGAATGTGGATCCACTATCACCTGTCTGGGTGTATGTTGTCACTGTAACTTCAAGGTCTCCTCCTGAGTTAGTGGCAGCTGATGTTGTAGCTATTGTGTATTGCTCATATCACACACTTGAGAGTAGCCATTGATGACATGGTCACGTACACATGGATGGTCCCACCCAGTCTCTGAACACGTGTAATGTGACTTTCAAATGATCTCCAATTTTGGGCTGGATGAGAGACTGTTTCAGTTGTTTGGATCCGGCATGTGTAATTGTCACATTTGTACTCTTGTTGGGCTCTGTGTATGGTAATGTATCATGTCACATCCTACCCTCTGTGCATACAGTTGTGATGTTTATTTTTGGTGTGATGAATTTTAATGGCATTCTTGATCAATGAGACGACATTCATCTTCAGCTATTTCAATCTAAAGGTGGTCAGAAATGAATAGGCCAAAGCATGATGTGGTGTTTGTTATCTGTGTTTATTTACAAGTGTGGAATACAAGTGATTATAATAACTTAAGAAAAAAAATTGTTCACAAGCTGTTGCCGCCTACGCACTCCTGCTGCCATGTTAGGCTGTTCCCCCTCCTGTTGCAGGCCAGCATCCTCCTCATCATCATCCTCAGGCATGTCTGGGTCCGGTTCAAGGAGGGGAATGTTCCTTTTTACACAAATATTGTGTAATATGGCACAAGTGAGTATGATCTTGCAGACCATCTCTGGGGAGTATAGTAGGCTTCCGCCAGTGATGTCAAGGCAGCGGAACCTTGACTTTAGGATCCCAAAGGTCTGCTCCACAATGCTGCGTGTCCTCTTGTGGGCGTCATTGTATGCCCGCTCAGCAGCAGTATTTGGGTTCCCATATGGTGTCATTAGCCAAGGCTGGATGCCATACCCCTGATCAGCTGAAAGAGAAACACAGAATGGTATCAATTAGATGTAGGAGGCACTGTTGTACGTATCTTTGATGGAAGTAGTTGTGTTGTGTTGTCTGTGACTATTTTGTGTACTAATGTGACAACCTATGGTTGTTGGTGGAAACTTTGGCATTGTTTTATTTCCTTGGCTGAGCAAGTGTTTGTTGGCTAACTGTTTGTCAGCAGGATGTATCGGTTTCTCAAGTACAGTGTGCCCTCCCTTGCATTGTGACTTGTGACACAGGTGTCCGTCTGTCCTCACTGGGAGTGTGATGATAGTTCCATGCAGAGTTGAAACATGAAAGGGTATTAGAAACGTTCAATTGAACATACCCAGGCCATCCCATCCCTTAAAAGTTATGCATTGTATTAGTGTACAGGTTATTGTGAGACTTCCAATTTGCAAGGTGACATTTAGGCAACCACAGTCATGAATGTCTTCACACTAAGCTGTGGAGTAAATTCCAATGTGTGAGAGGTTCAATGGTGACTTGTAAAACATGGCTAGTGATGTGAGTACCTCAGTGTGTTCCTGTCTAGGTGTTGCTATTGTGGTGTATGGGTTGTTTATCCTAGAGGGTTTCTGTGCAGTGAGTATATAAGTAGATTTTTGTCCTTACCAACAAGTAGTCCATTGCCATACCGTCCATCCTGGAAGTGTTGGTTGATGGTGCAGTGACGGAAGATGAATGCGTCATGTACACTCCCAGGATATTTAGCCACAATGTTGCTGATCAGTCCTTGGTGATCGACTATGGCCTGCACGTTGATGGAATGTGTGTGCTTCCTGTTGCAGTAGAGGTGTTCACTCGCAGCAGGTGGCACAAGGCGTACGTGTGTGCAGTCGATTGCACCAAGGACGTGCGGAAAGCAACTGATGGCGTAGAACCCCTGTTTAGTTTCCTGCTGCTTCTGCACTGTGTTAGGGAAGCAGATGTGGCGGGGTGTCAGTCCAATGATGGCATCCAGTACTTTAGGCAGGAATGCGGAGAAAGATGGTTGTGAGATTCCACCAACCAGGGCACCAGTTGTCTGAAAGGAGCCACTTGCCAGCATGTGAAGTACGGCAAGCAGCTTTGTTTCTGTTGGGATAGTGCGTGTAGTCACTAAAGTGGGGGCCAATTCCTGTTAAATATTTGTCAGCAGCTGCTGAATGGCCTGCCAGTTCAACCGGTACCTCTGGATGATGTCTCGTTCCCTGAGGCCATGCAGGGTTGTTCTTGGGCGGAATATCCTCTCCTGCCTTCTGCGCTGTCTTTGGGGTCCCTGCTGTTGTTGTTGTGGCTGCTGTTGTTGCTGCAGGGCTCTGCGTCTACGTGCACGTTGAAGAAAAATCACCTCCATGTCTCCCTGTTGCTGCTCTGCTGCTCTGCTGCTCTGTTGTTTGTTCTGTGTGTTCTGATTAAGTACAGGTGTGTTTGCCCCATTTTAACGCCTGCCCTGACCCAGGCGTTAAAATTTCACGATATTCGTGCTTTGCGCCATTTTTTTGCGCCGCCTGCCGCGCGGGAGTGATTTTTGCCCTGAAGCATAAATACCACGCACCGCTATGTGCGTCTGTTTTTGGACGGGAACGCCTACCCTGCATGTCATTAACGCAGGGCGGGGTGCCGCTTCCAAAAACTGGCACACATAGCGCCATTTTCCTGGTGCGCCGGATCGGGCGTCAGGGTTTAAATATGGGGCAACGTTTGCGCTGAAAGTGCGTCAAAATTTTTGACGCACATTCGGCGCAAACGGAGTATAAATATGCCTCGAAGAATTTATTGTTGACGGATTTTTGTGATTTTATTATTGGTAGTGAGACACTTTAGTATTGAGGCCCTTTAGCGCTTTAGTTATTGTGATGCTTTTTTGGATGCATTGTATATCATTATGGATTGTGTTTTTAATCGGAATTCTAATAATAGCGTAATGGTTTTAACTAACTATGCACTTTCTCAATAAACTGAGCAAAAATAAAAAATAAGCTGGGGATGTAACCCCTTTGGGGCTGATTTATCTGTTTTGTTGTTTGTAGCATCAGACAGAAAAATAATTCTGCCATATCCATATCATTCAGTAAAGTTATGGGAAGTCCCCGAAATTACCAATGGTACTTTCATATTTACCACACTGTCCATGACTTAGTTGAGGCATTTTTTAACTTGCAAAACATCACAGCGAATGCCATGCATTATACTGTAAAAACGTGTTTGTTCGCACCCGATACCCTGTACACAGTGGTGGTCATTACAACCCTGGCGGATGGTGTTAATGCGGCGGTAAGACCGCCAACAGGCCGGCGGTAAAAATTTTTAAATTACGACCGTGGTGGAAACTGCCAACAAAGACAGCCACTTTAACACTCCGACCGCCAGGGCGGTACAAACAAACAGCACGGCGGTCACCGCCAACAGACAGGCGGGAGACAAAGTACCGCCCACAGTATCACAGGCTACCAATCCTCCACCTTCTCCGGGGCAGATTCACAGTGGATAAAAACACAGCGGAAACAGGATTTCGAAGGGAAAACGCTCACCTCTACACACCCCACGAGGAACGAGGACACCATGGATCCGGAACTCCAAATTCTCCCTGCGATAGTCTTCCTGCTCCTCTACCAGGAGCACGAACGCCGGCGGCGAAGACCACGGTGAGTACTGCTCCTACGACACAGGGAAGGGGGGAGGGAAAAAACAGGGACACACACATGCAACACCCCCAACCCCACCCTCACCCACTACAACACACTCACTAATACATATTGATACATCACAGTTACACCCCCCCAACCCCTCCAGAAGAATGCAAAGGCCAAAGGAAATGAGTGTAACCATTGTAATATATTAAAAGCAAGTACGCAAAAAAAAATATATATACACCATTAACAAAATATACACCAAGCATAGTATTCCAGGTAGTGCTCCAATTAAGTCCGTGGAACACCGGGTCCACACGGTATGGGCGAGGCCCACACAAGATCCCCGACATGACGGAGAGAACACTGCAGGGGCATCAGAGAGCAAGAAAACAGGCACCTCAGGGGGAGGGAAAGGTGGGGCACCTCAGCCGGTTGAGTGCACAACGCCAAATCCACGGGGGGCCAAATGCCCACTGTTCAATCCTGGGAAGTGCAAAGCCACAGTCTCTCAAGTCTCTACAGTGGGTGGGTTGCCCACTGTTCAATCCTGGGGAGTGCAAAGCCACAGTCTTTCAAGTCTCTACAGTGGGTGGGTTTCCCACTGTTCCATCCTGGGGAGTGCAAAGCCACAGTCTCTTAAGTCTCTACAATGGGTGAGTTACCCACTGTTCAATCCTGGGGAGTGCAAAGCCACAGTCTCTCAAGTCTCTACAGTGGGTGGTTTGCCCACTGCTTCATCCTGGGGAGTGCAAAGCCACAGTTTCTCAAGTCTCTACAGTGGGTGGGTTGCCCACTGTTCCATCCTGGGGAGTGCAAAGCCACAGTCTCTCAAGTCTCTACAGTGGGTGGGTTGCCCACTGTTCAATCCTGGGGAGTGCAAAGCCACAGTCTCTCAAGTGAATAACAGTCTCCACTGGTTCTGGAGGGGGCATGGTGCCCAGAGTGCTTCATCCTGCTAAGGACAGAGGTAGTGGATGGATCTCTCTACTGGTTCTGGAGGGGGCATGGTGCCCAGAGTGCTTCATCCTGCTAAGGACAGAGGTAGTGGATGGATCTCTCCACTGGTTCTGGAGGGGGCATGGTGCCCAGAGTGCTTCATCCTGCCCGTGACGGACTCAGTAGCGTCAGTGCCCTTGGCACTCATGGGCCAGCGGTGCTTGAGACGGCGGTGCCCAGTTCAGCGGTGCTTGACATGGCCGTGCCCTGTCCAGCGGTGCTTGAGACAATACTGCCCAGTTCAGCGGTGCTTGGGACGGCGGTGCCCAGTGAGACGGTGGTGCCCAGTTCAGCGGTGCTTGATACGGCGGTGCCCTGTTCAGTGGTGCTTGAGATGGCGGTGCCCAGTTCATCAGTGCTTGAGACGGTGGTGCCCAGTTCAGCGGTGCTTGAGACAGCGGTGCCCAGTTCAGCGAGCGGTGTTTGAGACGGCGGTGCCCAGTTCAGCGGTGCTTGAGACGGCAGTGCCCTGTTCAGCGGTGCTTGAGACGGCGGTGCCCAGTTCAGCGGTGCTTGAGACGGCGGTGCCCTGTTCAGCGGTGCTTGGAGCGGCGGGCTCCTTTGCAGTGACTCAGCTGCTGGGGGTCCTTCATGGCCCAGCGAGGCTTGTGCTGGCGGTCCTTCATTGCCCAGTGGGACTTGTGCTGGCGGTCCTTCATGGCCCAGCGGGGCTTGTGCTGGCGGTCCTTCATGGCCCAGCGGGGATGATGGCGGTCACCTCCTGGCAGCAGGGTTGGTGGCGGTGGCCACCTGGGCAGCAGGGCTGGTGCTGGCGGTGGCCTCCTGGGCAGCAGGGCTGGTGCTGGTGGTGGCCTCCTGGGCAGCTGGGCTGGTGCAGGCGATGGCCTCCTGGGCAGCTGGGCTGGTGCTGGCTTCCTGGGCAGCTGGGCTGGTGCTGGCGGTGGCCTCCTGGGCAGCTGGGCTGGTGCTGGCCTCCTGGGCAGCTGGGATAGTGCTGGGGGTGGCCTCCTGGGCAGCAGGGCTGGTGGCGGTGGGCTCCTGGGCAGCGGGGATGATGGCCGTCTTCTCCAACGTGCTGCTCTTCCCAGACTTGCTGTTTAGCAGTGCTTGAGATGGCGGTGCCCAGTTCAGCGGTTCTTGAGACGGTGGTGCCCAGTTCAGCGGTGCTTGAGACGGCGGTGCCCAGTTCAGCGAGCGGTGCTTGAGACGGCGGTGCCCAGTTCAGCGGTGCTTGAGACGGCGGTGCCCTGTTCAGCGGTGCTTGGAGCGGCGGACTCCTTTGCAGTGACTCAGCTGCTGGGGGTCCTTCATGGCCCAGCGGGGCTTGTGCTGGTGGTCCTTCATGGCCCAGTGGGGCTTGCGCTGGCGGTCCTTCATGGCCCAGCGGGGCTTGTGCTGGCGGTCCTTCATGGCCCAGCGGGGATGATGGCGGTCACCTCCTGGCAGCAGGGCTGGTGGCGGTGGCCTCCTGGGCAGCATGGCTGGTGTTGGCGGTGGCCTCCTGGGAAGCAGGGCTGGTGCTGGCGGTGGCCTCCTGGGCAGCTGGGCTGATGCAGGCGGTGGCCTCCTGGGCAGCTGGGCTGGTGCTGGCAGTGGCCTCCTGGACAGCAGGGCTGGTGCTGGCTTCCTGGGCAGCTTGGCTGACGGTGGCCTCCTGGGCAGCTGGGCTGGTGCTGGCGGTGGCCTCCTGGGCAGCTGGGATAGTGCTGGCGGTGGCCTCCTGGGCAGCAGGGCTGGTGGCGGTGGGCTCCTGGGCAGCGGGGATGATGGCCGTCTTCTCCACCGTGCTGCTCTTCCCAGACTTGCTGAGTTTCTTGTGCCCCTTCCCCACCTTGGAAGGCGTCGCAGCTGACTCCACACTCCCGCCTGGACCCCTGGGAGTGGCTTTGGTGGCTGGAGTCTTCCCCTCTCCTGCCGGGCACTGGCCAACTTCTGATGCTTCACAGGTGGGGGACTGTCTGTGCTGTGGCTCCGTGCCACACTGGCTGCCCTGGTGGCCGGTGCACTCCAGATTCCGGTGACTACAGGCACCATTGGTCCCGGAGATGTTGTGGCTGCGGTGCTAGTTCGGGACCTATGAGGCGGACGGGGTGGGGGAGGTGTGGGAAAGAGGTCAAGGTTGGACAGGAAAAGTTTTTGGGAGACACTGGGAGGGTAGCTGGAGGGGGTTTGGGAGTGGAGGAAGAGGTTGTGGTTGTAGGAGGTGTTCGTTTGGTGACTTTGGGTGAAGGTGAATGCGCTGGAGGCTCTTGTGAGGTGGATGGCTGTTGGGTGGGTGTGTGCCTGCGTTTGTGTATCTTGGGAGAGGGCATCACAGACACACTGGGAGAGGACACAGGGGACGTGTGAATGGTAGTGGGGGTGGTGACTGCACATGAGCGGAGTGTGGTGGTGGGTGTGCTGGTGATGGACGTAGTGGCTGTAGAGGTAGTACATGCAGGTGTGAGTGTAGACGAGACTGGGAGGGAGGAGGGAGACGAGGAGGTGGGGGACACAGTGGAGGCAGTGGATGTTGGTGTGTCTGCATGTGTATGATGCTTGTGTGAGTGCCTGTGGGATGTGTGGTGCTTATGTTTGCCTGAGCTTCCCTTGTGTTTTGACGTGTGCATGCTGGTCTAGAGGTGTGCTTGGGATAGGCTGGAGTACAGGGGATTGGGTCTGGGTGGAGTAAGTTGGAGAGGGGAGGCTAGAGACAGGGACAATGGCTGCCATCAGTGCTGAGGCCAGAGTCTGAAAAGCTCGCTGAAGGGCCGCCTGACAAGAATGAATGCCTTCCAGAAATGCATTGGTTTGTTGCAACTGCCTTTCTACACCCTGGATGGCATTCAAAATGGTAGACTGCCCAACAGTGAGGGACCTGAGGAGGTCAATGGCCTCCTCACTGAGGGCAGCAGGGGTGACTGGGGCAGGGCCTGAGGTGCCTGGGGCGATGGTGATGCCCACCCTCCCGGGTGAGCGGGCACGGGGCAAAGGCTGAGGGGCTGCTGGGATAGCGGTGCTGGAAGGGGGAGTGGCGGCTGTACCTGTAGATGGGGGGGGCACAGATGTTGCCGCCACCACAAGGGAGCTCCCATCAGAGGATAAGTCTGTGTCAATGGTGTCAGCTCCTGTCCCCGCCGTGGAGCTCCCCTCACCCTCCGGCCCACTGGTGAAGTCCAATTCCGTAGTGTGGCCCTCCATGGCCATGTGGGATGCAGCCCCCTTGTGCTCCGGTGCCACTGCTCCTCCGCCTGATGATGCTAATGCACACAAGAACAGGGAGACCACAAAAAGGGGGGGACGACAGAAAAAAGAGATGTTGAGTGCATGCATTACAGCCACCGATGGCGGACACGACAGACACAGAAGCCCCCTGCACTACACTGCGCTCTTGGGCTCCACTGTTCAATTCCTGGGAAATGGCCTACTAGGCTATGGACGACATCTGCACACATGGATGACACAGGGGCATGACTAGGTGTACTTGGCAATCTACAGAGGTGCGGTGGGGTGCCACATGGACTGCCTTACGGAGGGACCTTGCCTAAGGAGCTCACCCTGGCCTAGGGAAACCCACAGCCCACCTCCCCCACCCAGACCCCTCCACTGCGTGCAAAATCAGCAGAATGAGATTGTACTCACCCCCTTGTGGCTGCTGTGATGCCCTCAAGCGCCCATCCAACTCCGGGTACGCCACTGCCAGGATCCTGAACATCAGGGGGGTCATGGTGCGACAGGCACCCCTCCCACGTTGGGAGGCCATCCCCAGCTGAGCCTCCGCCGTCTTCTTGCTCCAGCGGCGAATGTCCTCCCATCTTTCCTGGCAGTGGGTGCTCCGTCTGTGGTAGACCCCCAGGGTCCAGACGTTCTTGGCGATGGCGTGCCAAATATCTTTTTTCTGGTGGGCGCTGACCTACATGAGTAGTACAGTGGAAAGAGAAACTTATTACCAACTGCACCGTCAAAGTGATTGGCCCCCATCCCTACCCTTCTCATGTGGCACATGCACTCGTCGTTTCATGCACGCCGCCCTCTCCCCCCCTCCTTCTTACATCCACCCCTCTCCACACAGGCATAGCCCATACAGCATGCTCCCAGTGTACTTACCTGTTTGTCTGGAGGACCGTAGAGTAGCGTGTACTGGGGGAGGACCCCATCCACAAGTTTCTCCAACTCCTCCGATGTGAAGGCAGGGCCCTTTTCCCCAGTCGCATGAGCCATTGCCTCTTCCAGACCAAGGTCACAGCAGCACTTGCAGTGTAGGTCCTCTCCTGTCGAAGATCAGCTATCGAGTGATTGAACAAATGAAAATGACGGTCATGTCCACGGCGGTGCGTACCGTCACCGCCAGCGTACATCGTCATTGGCTCCTGGGACCCATAGGGTCCAATGTTAACCAATGCAGCATTGCGCTGCAGTCTTCGACTGCCTACCACAACAGTGTACATCACCAGCGCAGTTACCTCACATCCCATTGTCCCACTTTAGAGGTCAGACAGCCGCCATTTCAGGGGCCCACATGGCTTCATTTTCAACTGCGTCACACATACCTAGGCCTAGACTCAACACACATACAGGCTACTTTTTAGATTATGATTGGTGTTCTGTGTAAGCTGTGGGTATGTACCTCTGAGTTGTTTGACTCTGTGCTCGCTGTTGTCCTTCATAGGCACCATCCGCTGGGACATGTGAGGAGATGGCGGCATCCTCCGGTGTACCGACCGTTGGTGGACCTGTCGACAATGGAGGAAGACATGTGATAATCACATACAGGCTTGACCGTGCCACAATCCAGGAACTGTGTACCCAGTTGGAGCCAGACCTGATGTCAGCTATCCGCCATCCCACTGGAATCCCCCCTCAAGTGCAGGTGCTGACAGTACTCCATTTCCTTGAAAGTGGGTCATTTCAAACAACAGTGGCCATAGCATCAGGGATGTCCCAGCCCATGTTTTCCAACGTGTTGTCGTGTTGTCCAGAGTGTTGTCTGCTCTGCTGAAACACATGCGGAACTACATTGTTTTCCCTCAGGTGGAGGATTTGCCTACAGTGAAAGGTGATTTCTATGCCCTGGGACATATCCCCAACATCATAGGTGCCATTGATGGGACACATGTGGCTTTGGTCCCCCCCCCAAAGGAGTGAACAGGTGTACAGAAACCAGAAGAGTTATCATTTGATGAATGTACAGATGGTATGTTTGGCCGACCAGTACATCTCCCATGTGAATGCCAAGTTCCCCAGCTCAGTGCATGACGCCTACATCCTGCGGAATAGCAGCATTCCTTATGTGATGGGTTAACTCCAGAGGCACTGTGTGTGGCTATTAGGTGAGCACATGGAAGCTAGTCAGTGGGAATAGTTGTCTGGGCCTGGGAATATCCCTCCAGGTTAGTGTGTGTCTAACAGTTGTCCCTCGCCATTTGCAGGTGACTCTGGTTACCCCAACCTGTCATGGCTACTGACCCAGTGAGGAATCCCAGGACAAGGGCAGAGGAACGCTACAATGAGGCCCATGGGCGAACTAGGAGGGTGATCGAGCGGACCTTCGGCCTCCTGAAGGACAGGTTCAGGTGCCTCCATATGACAGGTGGATCCCTATTCTACTCACCAAAGAAGGTGTGCCAGATCATCGTGGCCTGCTGTATGCTTCACAACTTGGCTTTGCGATGACAGGTGCCTTTTCTGCAGGAGGATGGTCCAGATGGCGGTGTTGTTGCAGCTGTGGAGCCTGTGGACAGTGAAGACGAGGAAGCAGAAGAAGAAGACATGGACAACAGGGACTCAGTGATTCAGCAATATTTCCAGTGAAACACAGATAAGAATACAAACCTGCCTACTACATGTACTTAAACATTACTACCTCTCTACTTTCTGTCGTTTTCACCCAGTGTATGGTCACTGAGTTGTCACTTTCCCTTACGATTTCACAGATGTGGGTCCCAATGTGTGACATCTGCTTTGATTCCTCATGGACTAGAGCTGTGTGACATAGGTATGTTGACATTACAAGTGAAAGAGCTTTTTGCCACAGTAATTGCTAATACAGTATTCCAAAATCACAGACTGACTCCAGATTGTTTTGTGCTTTAAGGGTGTTTATTTTAGTGCTCAAAATTGGAGGGGTAGCAAAATGGTGACAGGTGATGGCGGAGGAATGTCCATGGCAGAGTCCAGTCTATTAGTCTCACAGGTGCATTGCCCAAATGGGCATAGGAAGTGGAGCTGGGGCAGTTTAAGTATGGACAGGGTGACAAAGTGGGACAGCAGGATGACAATTAGGGTGGTCTCATTTCTTGGCGGGGGTCTTGCCATAGTTTTCTGTCTTGTTCCTGGATCTCAGGGACCGTTTTCGAGGTGGTTCTCCCTCTGCAGGGGGTGGAGTGCTGGTGTGGTGGTCCTGTGAAGGTGCCTCTGGTCCACTAGTGCCGGTGGAGGTGGTGGGCAGTTCATCGTCCAGGCTAGTGTCAGGGGCCCCTTGTAGTGCCACAGTGTCCCTCCTGGTGTTCACGAGTTCCTTCAGCACCCCTACGATGGTGCCCAGGGTGGAATTGATGGTTCTGAGTTCCTCCCTGAAGCCCATATACTGGTCCTCCTGCAGGCGCTGGGTCTCCTGAAACTTGGCCAGTACCTTTGCCATTGTCTCCTGGGAGTGGTGGTAGGCTCCCATGATGGAGGAGAGGGCCTCGTGGAGAGTGGTTTCCCTGGGCCTGTCCGCCCCCTGTCACACAGCAGCCCTCCCAGTTCCCCTGTATTCCTGAGCCTCCGTCCCCTGGGCCGTGTGCCCACTACCACTGCCCCCAGGTCCCTGTTGTTGTTGGGGTGGTGGGTTAGCCTGGGTTCACTGTAGTGGTGGACACACTGCTGATTGACGTGTCCTGGGGACGGAGGTATGGTCCCACTGGGTGGGTGCTGTGCTGGTGTTTCCAGAGGGGGGAAGCTCTGTGGTGGTTTGTGTCAGGGGAACCAACTGTCCAGAGGTCCCCGATGGGCCGGGCTGGTCATCTAGATCCAGTTGGACAGAGGTGCTGTCATCACTGTGGGCCTCTTCTGTTGGTGGTGTGGACATGTTTGGACCCTCCTGTCCGGTGACGTTGGGTAGGGGTCCTGTAGGGGTATAAAAGGATGTTTATTACCTCTGTGTGTGTCATGGTGCGCAATGGGTGGGTGACCGTGCACCCCAGTGCTTGCATTCCTGTGTGGGACCTTGTGTGATGATGGTATAGTGGGGAGTGTGAGTATGTGCAGTGGCCATGCTTTAGTGCTGTGTGTCCATGCGTTGTTGTTGCATGCAGGGCTTGGTGTTGGGATGGGTGGGTTGTGATAGTGGGACATTTGTGAGGAGTAGGAGTGATGGGGGTGAGGGTGAGGGTGGGGGTATGTACTGGCATGCAGGTAGGGTGGGGGATATAATAGTTTTAAGATTTGACTTACCAGAGTCCATTCCTCCACCTACTCCTGCGAGGCCCTCAGGATCCAGAATCGCCAAGACCTGCTCCTCCCATGTTGTTAGTTGTGGGGGAGGAGGTGGGGGTCCGCCGCCAGTCCGCTGAACCGCCAGGTGGTGTCTTGAGACCACGGAATGCACCTTCCCCCGTAGGTCGTTCCACCTCTTCCTGATGTCCTCCCGATTTCTTGGGTGCTGTCCCACTGCGTTGACCCTGTCCACTATTCTTCGCTATAGCTCCATCTTCCTTGCAATTGAGGTGTGCTGCACCTGTGATCCGAATAGCTGTGGCTATACCCGGACGATTTCCTCCCCCATGACCCTGAGCTCCTCCTCCGAGAACCTGGGGTGTCTTTGCCGTGCTATGGGGTGGTGTAGGTGATGTGTGGGGTGGTGTGTGGGGTGATAAGTGTGCTGATATGTAGTGGTGTGTAGTCTGAGGTGCGTGGAAGTTATGTGGGTGATGGTGTTGTGTGCCTGTGGATGCTTGTTAGTTGTTTGTGGTGTCTCTCTCTGTCCTTCGTTCGTGAATTTTGGTCGTAAGGGTTTGTGGGTGATGTGGGTGTGTGTTATATATTGTATTGGGTGTGTGGGAGTGGTGTTTGTATGTGTATCAGGTGTGTGTATTTGGAATTGTCCAATGTGGCTGTGTTTTGTAAATGTGTGTGTATTTTGAGCGCGGCGGTGTGTACCGCCAATGGAATACCACGGTTTAAAGACTGCCGCGTGGATTCGTGGGTCGTGATAGTGTGGGCGTACTTCTGTTGGCGTGACGGTGGAGGTTTTGTTTTCGCCAATTTATCATCGACCTTTGGTGTGGTGGACTTGTGTGGGTGTCTGAATTTTGGCGGTTTCCGTTCTGTGGGTCATAATAGCTGTGGCAGTTTTCCGCGGGCGCGGCGGTGTGTTGGCGGCCTTCTGCATGGCGGTAAGTGGCTTTTACCGCCAATGTTGTAATGACCGCCAGTGTCTCTTAATTTTGGAGACATGCCCAAATGCCCTGCAAAATCTCTTTATTATAATAAGTATTGTCATTTTAGGTAGGCAGATTGCATCAAATTATGTATTAAACATAAGGATATGTGCCATTAGCCAGCTAGCTCCAATGTAGGAAAACACTGGAAAAAGGCTCTACTCTTCGACACTATTATTAAAATATTTCTAAAACTGCATAGTGCAAGCACTGTAAGCATGGAAAGTACACACATCAGTGCATACCCTTCCTTTAAACATCTAAAAGATCACTTAACAAAGAAAGTTTATATATCTTAATGGATAAACTGTAAACATTCTGGGGATCGACTAGTTAGAAAACTGGATAGTACCTTAATTAAGATTGCCAAGTAAAGATGCACCAAAAGTTGGAATAGCACCTGGCCAGCATACAACATATGTTCAAAATACCTTTGTGGAAAAGTCACACATAGATGAAGGGAAGTCTTAGCTGTAAACTTTGCTAGTAAATTTTTATAGCCTTTGGTTACCTCTGGCACAAATAATGAGGGCACAGAAAGACATAAAGGGCATCACAGTTGATAAGCGAATACATAAAATCAGTATATATGCAGATGTACGGATATAATCCTCTCCTTAAATGAACCCACTAGCTCCCTATAGGCTACGGTGGAGGAGATACTTCTTTTATGAAAACATCTGGGTTCTAATGAAACTTGGAAAAATCTCAGATACTCAAATTTACAATCCCAAAGAACAGACACTACGCTCTTTGTACTCATTCTAGTGGGCTCCGCAACACATCACTTACCTTGGAAAAAAAGTTGCTAATACTGCACATACTGCACACGGCATGGTGAAGGTTAATTAGGAGGACATTCTCCAGCAGATTCGAAAAGATTCACAGACGTGGGTTGCACACAGGCTCTGTTGGTTAGGTAGAATTGTCATAATAAATGTGAAAGCACTTTCTAAGATTCTATTCACATTTCAAACAATTCCTCTTCGACCCACGCATAACACTCTTTGAACGCTACAACACAAAATCCAAGCGTTTGTTTAGCAGGGAACCTTACGTGGCATTGATACTTTGTTATTGACATTCGAGGCAGGGTTGCCTCGGAGACCTTAATGTAGTCCAATATTATCAGGCAGCTAGGCTTAGCCCTCTGGTGGAATGGTCCCTGATGGTTTTGCACCTAAACTCTTTCCCGGTTATCAGAGCCACGCTGGAAGAATGGGATTCAGTAGCCATAAAATATGGTTTCACAACCAAAGCTTTCCCTGATCATACCCATTGCATCCTCATAAATAACCTAGATTTGACACCAGCTTTGAAAGGGAAATAATTTTTAACCTGCTGACACTGCAGGGTGCAAACTTGCTGAAGCAGATGTCTTAATTAGAAATTATTAATGAGTGTTTAGATATTTTGAATAATGGATTCTGTAGAAAGTAAATAATTAGAGTAAAATAATGTGCACGTTTGAAAGTGTGACCTCTAAGAATGAAATATAAAAAATGTATTAGATCAATGTAGTAATATGTCATATTAACCCCTTCGCTGCCAGGCCTTTTACCCCTCAGGTGCCAAGCCTTTTTTTTGCTATTTGGGGCAGTTTGCTCTTAGGCCCTCATAAATGTTGTCTACATAAACTACCCATGCCAAATTTGCGTCCATTTTTTCAAACATCCTAGGGATTCTAGAGGAACCCAGACTTTGTGGGTTCCCCTGACGGAGACCAGGAAATTAGCCAAAATACAGCAACTTTTTTTTTTTTTAAATAAATGGGAAAAAGGGCTGCAGAAGAAGGCTTGTGTTTTTTTCCCTGAAAATGGCATCAACAAACGATTTGCGGTGCTAAAATCACCATCTTCCCAGCTTTCAAGAACATGCAGACTTGAATCAGAAACTCCAATTTTTCAACATAAGTTTGGCATTTTACTGGGACATACCCCATTTTTACTATTTTTTGTGCTTTCAGCCTCCTTCCAGTTGGTGACAGAAATGGGTGGGAAACCAATGCTGGATCCCAAAAAGCTAAACTTTTCTGAAAAGTAGACACAATTCTGAATTTAGCAAGGTGTAATTTGTGTAGATCCTACAAGTGTTTCCTACAGAAAATAACATCTGAAAAAAAAATTGTGAAATTGAGGTGAAAAAAACAGCCCTTTTTCTCCACGTTTTACTCTAACTTTTTCCTGCGATGTCAGATTTTTGAAAGAAATATACCGTTACGTCTGCTGGTATCTTCTGGCTGCGGGGATATATAGGGCTTGTAGGTTCATCGAGAACCCTAGGTACCCAAAGCCAATAAATGAGCTGCACCTTGCAATAGGTTTTCATTCTATACCGGGTTTACAGCAATTCATTTGCCGAAATATAAAAAGTGAAAAATAGGTATCAAGAAAACCTTTGTATTTCCAAAATGGGCACAAGATAAGGTGATGAGAAGCAGTGGTCATTTGCACATCTCTGAATTCCGGGGTGCCCATGCTAGCACGTGAATTACAGGGCATTTCCCAAATAGATGTCTTTTTACACTCTGTCTTACATTTGGAAGGAAAACATTTAGGGAAAGACAAGGGCCAATAACACTTGTTTTGCTATTCTGTGTTCCCCCAAGTCTCATGATAAAAATGGTACCTCACTTGTGTGGGTAGGCCTCATGCTCGCGACAGGAAACACAACATGGACACATCATATTTTTACATTGAAATCTGACATGTTTTTTGCAAAGTGCCTAGCTGTAGATTTTGGTGTCTAGCTCAGCCGGCACCTAGGGAAACCTACAAAACCTGTGCATTTTTAAAAACTAGACACCTAGGGGAATCCAAGATGGGATGACTTGTGGGGCTCTGACCAGGTTCTGTTACCCAGAATCCTTTACAACCCTCAAAATCTGGCCAAAAATACACTTTGTCCTCTGATTTCAGTGGCAGAAAGTTCTGGAATCTGAGAGGAGGCACAAAGTTTCTTCCATCCAGCATTCGCCCAAGTCTCCCGATCAAAATGGTACCTCACTTGTGTGGGTAGGCCAGGGCCCGCAGCAGAAAATGCCCAAAAACACAATGTGGACACATCACATTTTCCCAAAGAAAACAGGGCTGTTTTTTGGAAAGTGCCTAGCTGTGGATTTTGGCCTCTAGCTCAGCCGGCACCTAGGGAAACCTAGAAAACCTGCACATTTTTTAAAACTAGACACCTAGGGGAATCCAAGATGGGGTGACTTGTGGGGCTCTGACCAGGTGCTGTTACCCAGAATCCTTTGCAAACCGCAAAAGTTGGCCAAAAAAACACTTTTTCCTCTCATTTCAGTGACAGAGAGAAAGTTCTGGAATCTGAGAGGAGCCACAAATTTCCTTCCACCTAGCATTCCCCCACGTCTCCTGATAGAAAATGGTACCTCACTTGTGTGGGTAGGCCTAGCGCCCACAACAGGAAATGCCCCAAAACACAACGTGGACACGTCACATTTTCACAAAGAAAACAGAGCTGTTTTTTTGCAAAGTGCCTAGCTGTGGATTTTGGCCTCTAGCTCAGCTGGCAACTAGGGAAACCTTGAAAACCTGCGCATTTTTGAAAACTAGACACCTAGGGGATTTCAAGATGGGGTGACTTGTGGGGCTCTCATCAGGTTCTGTTACCCAGAATCCTTTGCAAATCTCAAAATGTGGCCCAAAAAAAATATTTTCCTCTCATTTCGGTGACAAAAAATTCTGGAATCTGAGAGGAGCCACAAATCTCCTTCCACCCAGCATTCCCCCATGTCTCCCGATAAAAATGGTACCTCACTTGTGTGGTTAGGCCTAGTGCTCGCAAAAGGAAATGACTCAAAACACTATCTGGACACATAAAAATTATCAAACACAAAACTGCTTGTTTTTTTTGGGGGGGGATGGCACCTGTGTTTTTTGTCCTGGGCTCAGCAGCCATCTAGGGAACCTAACAAACCCAGACATTTCTGAAAACTAGACACCCGAGGGAGCCCAGGGAGGTGTGAATTGCGTGGATCCCCCAATGTTTTCTTACCCAGAATCCTCAGCAAACCTCAAATGTAGCTAAGAAATCAATTTTTTCTCACATTTCTGTGTGGGATCACCACACCGGGACAAATTTCCTACCACTCAATGTTCCCCTCAGTCTCCCGGTAAAAATGATACCTCACTGGTGTAGATGGGCCAAGTGCCTGTGACAGGGAAGAGCCAAAAACATGTCAAAATTGAGGGGGAACCAAAGCAGGTCCAAAAGGGCAGTTTGAAAAAAAACATTTTTAGGCTGACAAGTGCAGCAGAATTTTTATCGGTATACATGAGACAATGTTGGGTGGTAGGAATTTTGTGGATTCCTGCATATTCCGGAAGGTTCCATCGCCAAAATGTGGGAAAAATGTGAGATTTCCAGCAAAGTTGGGGCAGGGCATTGTGGGTAAGAAAATGGTGGGGGGTGCATGTGAAGAAAACCACCCTGGAATCAACCAGATGTTTAGTTTTCAGATGTGTCTAGGTCTTGTGGATTTTTCTACATGGCAGCGTCCTGAAGTAAAAAAAGTCTAGCCCTCACCACTCCAAGTGGGACGATTGTGAGAGTTACCAAGCTCTCATTGCCCAAATGTAAAACCAAACCCCAAAATAATCAAATGCCCTCTTGCTTGCTGTGGGATAAGAGGTTTTAGTGTGCGGGGGGAGAGCTGAAAGACTATTACCCCCTTCAGTTGGGGTGGGAGCATAACCAGGACCACACTGGTTGGTAGTCACGACCCCACTATTTTTTGTTTATTTTAAATTTCATTGCATCTAGTAGACTTTCTGCCCCCGAGGTGTGGATCAGGGGTAATTGCCCCATCTGCCCACTGGTGGACAGAACAACTTTGGTCCCATTTATTTGGGGTGGGGGTGTGGCCATACCTCCACCCTCTTATTTTGGAAAAAAAATCTTCTCTGGTCTCTGGTGGATGGGCCTTCCAAAAATAGGCTGATCTTCCCCTAAGGGGGGCAGATATGGCCAGCAGTAATGTGCCCTCAGGGGGAGTGACCCTTGCCCAAGGGGCAGCCCCCCCAAACAAAACACACACATATACACACACCAATCCCTGGTGTCTAGTACCAAAAATAGGCCGAACTGCCCCCAAGGGGGGCAGAAATGGCCAAATACAATTTGCCCCCCCGGGGAGAGACCCTTGCCTAAGGGGTCACTCCCCATACATAAAAACATAAAGTAAATTAAAACAAAATATATATATCCCTGGTGTCTAGAGGTTTCTGCCTCCAGGGGGGGCAGAAAAGGCCTAAAAATAATTTGGCCCCCCGGGGAGCGACCTATGCCTGAGGGATCGCTCCCCACATATACAAAAAAATTAAATAAAAAAAATTAATCCCTGGTGTCTAGGTGTTTTCTACCCCCAGAGGGGGCATAAATGGCCTAAAAATATTTTGCCCCCCGGGGAGCGGCCCTTGTCCATGGGGCCGCTCACCTTATGGGTAAGTATAATTACAAAAAAAAACTCCCTGGTGTCTAGTTTTTTCTGCCCCCGTGGGCAGATCGGCCCAATTATATTAGGCTGATCTGCAAATGGCCTAAAAACAATTTGGCCCCCAAGGGAGCGACCCTTGCCTAAGGGGTCGCTCCCCACACATAAAATAAAAAATAAAAAAAATTAATCCCTGGTGTCTAAGGGTTTTCTACCCCCAGAGGGGGCAGAAATGGCCTGAAAATATTTTGCCCCACTGGGGAGCGTCCTTGCCCAGGGGGCCGCTCCCCTTATGCGTAAGGATAATAATAAAAAAACAAAACTCCCTGGTGTCTAGTGGCTTCTGCCCCCCCGGGGGCAGAAATGGCCTAAAAACAATTTAGCCCCCCAGGGAGCGACCCTTGCCTATGGGGTCACTCCCCACACATAAAAGAAAAAAAATATATATCCCTGATGTCTAGGGGTTTTCTGCCCACCCTGGGGGCAGAAATGGCCTAAAAATTAGTTGCCCCCCTGGGGAGCGGCCATTGCCCAAGGGGACGCTCCTCTCATGTCCATTTCACCCCCCCAAAAAAAATCCCTGGTGTCTAGTGGGCATTTCTGCTGTCCGATCGCATAGCGATCGGGCAGCAGAAATGCTTGGAGAGACATGAAAGGAAAGGAATAAAATAAAATGCAAAAGCAGAAGCTTTCTGTGGGAACCGACGGACAGGAGATGAGTTCTCTTGTAAAGTAACTAAATGTGTGTAAAATGTGCAAAGGGTTCTTTCCCAGGACGCGAACAATGAAGACACTGACTGGAGAAGAAGATGCAACAAAATTGATACCTGACAAGCCGAATAATGAGAACATCGTATGGCGGACCAATCCATGCCTTGTGAACTGTGAAATATTAGAATTCATAGATTTGGTATATGGACACTATTGGACAGAGTAATAACGTACGATTAATTGACCAATTGGAAATTAGAGGATAGTTTGGGGAACTTTGATATAACAACGTGACCGAGGGAAACGACTTCAGACCTTATTCCGATTTGTGATACAATATTAGGGAGAAACAGAGATTCGAAATTCTGTCATTGGGCTCATACTCTCTGACTGAGAGCCTGATCGATTAATGACCTGAGGACGAAGACCGATTCTGCTTGCTGACCCATACTGTGGATAGGTAGATATGACAATGACTGAATTGCAATTTTATGCCTTTTCTTTCTAGGTACCAAATGCGCTTTTTAAATACTTTCTTTAGGTAAATGTTTTACACATTTGTGTTTTAAAACTTGTTTTGCATGAAGCCCCACATGCTGATGCCAATCTGGGTTAGTTGAGGCTATTCACATGATGACTGACAATTTGTAGGGACAAATGATTGACAAACTATTTTGATGAACTTAATGGACATCTTAGCCTGGCTTGAATGGGTTTTTCTAATGCTTTGTGCTGATGCATTGGAATGTCTTTTGATTCATGCTTTAAGTAGATCATGTTTCCTGCGACTTGTTGATTAACAAACATTAATCATTTTGGTGGGCATTATGAACATGGTGGTAAAGATCAGCGACCGCCTTGTCGGCGGCGAAAAGAATCCTGCCGGCGGCAGCGAATGGAAACCCGCCACATAATGATAGAAAAACCCGACCCAGCCAAAAATTCCCAGACCACCACTCCCCGCCAGGACCCTGTCGGTGGGAAACCCGGCACACCCAACCCCACCACCCCAAAGCACACCCACATCACGCCCTCCAAATAATGATGCACAAATCATCTCGGCGGACAGTGGAGGCCAGACGACCATTGGTGGCTGCGACCGCCACGGGCGGCAAGTGGGCCCAACAGCAACAAGTGCACAGGTTGGCTAGGCCTATCACCCACACACCTGACACACATCCACAACACCATAAAACACCCCCAGACACACCCCACAAACCCTTGCAATGAAACCAGGACCAGAAGACGGAGAGCACCAGAGCCAGACAGAGAACGCCAGCAGACAGGACACGCATATTAACCCACACAGGAGCACCCATACCCCGTCCCCAGTCCCGGCGCCATCCACCACCCTCACCATGTCCCCTCCCAAAAATCCACGCTTCACCAAAAGGGAGCTAAGGACCATGGTGGATGAGATCTGAGGTACAGCACACACCCATTGCGCGGAAATTGGAGCTGTGGCAGACCATTGTCAACAGGGTGAATGCAGTGGGACACCATCCACGAACCAGGGATGACATCCGCAAGAGATGAAACGACCTGCAGGGGAAGGTCAGAGCCATGGCATCCAGGCACCACATCGCAGTGCAGAAGACTGGGGGAGGACCGCCACCAACACCACCCGACTGGGAGAAGGTACTCGCCATCTTGCACTTAGAGGGACTCACTGGACTCACTGGAGGAATGGACTCAGGTAAGTCATTTACAATTACCCCATATACAAGACATCTGCAATGCATGCACCACCCCACCCCACCCCACCCATACCCACCTAGACCCATCCACCACACTGCATTACCCACAACCCACTACCAGGCCCACATCACTCCCGCTGTGCACAGCCACCCACCCCTGCACGTACCCACAATGGAATAATAACCCCCACCACAATGTAACCCCACCACTGCCACTAAATGCAATGTGCACCTCACAAAGCCACCCTGGAAGGCCATACAATCCTAATGGAGGGGACAGGGAGTGCCACAACACTCCAGGGAGACAGAGGCACATCACAAGACCTAGGCGAAGGATCCCTGGACACTGATGAGCAGGCAGGCCCCTCACACAGCCGTGGATGCTCACAATGCAGCAGCCCCACCCAGGAAAACACTGTCACCCCTAACACCCAGTCAAGACCAGCAGGCCAGGGAAGGTGTACCCACACCAGTGGCTACAGAGGCCACAGTCTCCCACTCCCAACATGCAGGAAGGTGAGGGCCCCAGTACAAGTGGCACGTCAAGACCTGTGCAGGGGACACAGGCACAGAGAGCCAGGGCAAAGTCAAGTGCCCCAGTGGGTCAGGGGGTAGGGCACCAGATGGATGCAGCAGCCCAGGACATCATTGCAGAGGTATTGGGGGCCTACCAACATACCCAAGACAGGGTGACACAGATTGTGTCCACCCTGGAGCAAAGTCAGAGGATGCAGCTGGAACAACACCAACAGGCCATGGAGCAGTGGAAAGAACACAATGCCACAATGGCCACCATTGCTGGAGCACTGCTGCAGTTGGTCAACAAACAGTCAGACACCCACACCAGACAAGAGGCCCCCACAACAGCCCTGGACAACCAGCAACAGATGACCCAAGCAGCATAAACAGCACAGGAAATACCCTCCCAGGAATCACAAGGGCCAACGATGCCACCCCAAGAAGCTCCAAAGCAGGCGCCCAAACGTAGTCTCAGGCCAAGATATGGCACTGGAAACCCAGCTAAGAACAAGACCCACTCCAACCATTGACAATGCTACTACTGCAAAGCAACCATCCCACCCATTCACTAACTACACTTAGCTGAGGGCTAAATAAAGTACTATACTACAAATAGGACCCACCTATGACATCCAACAGGGCTGCCACCAAATCGGTTTAGAAGACACCCAACCCTTACGACTTCCATCACTGTACATAGCACATTTTACTGTATTCAACCAATAAACAACATTTCTCACCTGTAACACTGTCCCCTGTCTTCAATGTTGAACAAAGTGGAGTATGGATGCAACTGGCAGGGAACAACTTTATTGTCAATTTGTGTTTGGTGGTGGTAATGTGTGTTTCAAATTATGCAAGGAGGGAATGCATATATTGTCTGTCAGTACCATGCTGAAGAGGTCCATGTCTCGCCTATCATGACCAATCCCTCCTATATGACATAGCACACTTTCAGTATCAGTCACTAACCACAATTACAGGCTTAAGTCCCACACAGTTATTGGAAGTAGAGTTGTATCAGTTGGTTCCTGGAATTGACATCTTCCCCTTCCTCATTCTCACCATCACTCTCCTCACCTCTCTGAGGTAACTGATCAGGACCTATAGCACCCTCCACCTCCAAAAGGGGGATAGAATGTCTCACAGCCACGTTGTGCAGCATGCAGCAGGCCACCACTATTCTATTCTACACACCTTATCAGGCCCATAGACCAGGGAACCCCCAGAGATAGGTAGACACCGGAATCTAGCCTTCAGAAGACCTATAGTATGCTCTATCACTCTCCTAGTACGTCCATGGGCCTCATTGTATTTCCTCTCTGCATCCATCCTGGGATTCCTCACTGGTGTCAGGAGCCAACGCAAGTTTGGATAGCCAGAATCACCTAGAGAAATGGTCAATACAGAGTCGTCATTGTGATGTCCCTTAGTCAGACAGGCTGTTTTTCTGCAATGTGTCAGTTAGTGACAGGCAAACTTACCTATGATCCACCCTCTGTCCTCTTGTAGTTGTTCCATCTTCTGTGGCACACTACTGTTCCTCAAAACAAATGAATCATGGACTGAACCCGGAAACATGGCATTCACCTGGGAAATGTACTGGTCTGCAGTACATACCAATTGGATGTTCATGGAGTGAAAGTTCTTCCTGTTTCTGTACACCTGTTCACTCACTCTTGTGGGGATGATAGCTATGTGGGTGCCATCGATGGCACCTATGACATGGGGAATGTTTGCAAAGGCATAGAAGTCAGACTTGATGGCAGGTAGGTCAGCACTCTGGGGGAATCGCACATAGGACTGCAGATGTTGTACAAATGCATTCAGAAACCATGTCAGTACCTGGCTGAACATTGGCTGTGAGAAACCAGCACCCATGCCCACTGTCACTTAAAATGAGCATGTGGCCAGGAAATGGAGTGCGGAGAGCACCTGCATCTCAGTTGGAATGGCATGCTCATTACGAATTCCCAGAGTCAGTGCAGGATCCAGTAATGCACATTGGTCCTGAATAGTTGCACGTGTGAGTCTGTAAGTGATAATGATCTGACGCTCCAACATGGTCCCCATATCCACAAGTGGTCTGTACACCAATGGTGCCCTTCCTCGCCACAAGGGTCGGTACCTATGAGGGGTAAGAAAAAGGAGAGATGTGCACACATATATTGGCATATTTGTAAATACATGCAGTGCAATGTTCATAGTAGTGTCTGTACAATAACTGCAACCTGACAGATGTACATGTACCTCACTAGGAGAGAACAGAGTAAATCATGTGTGATTATATACTCAATGGATAGAGGGCTAGGTGCTTAATATGGCTAGTAGGCCCAGCATTGTGAGTATAATGAATTTCAAGATGCGTAAGTGATGGCAAAATGTCTGCCCACTGTAGTTCTGCCCCTTTGTTGTGGAAGTGACCTAATACAGCTAGTGGTTGACGTCACAGCGTACGGCGGTGTTGACCACTGTTCGCACCCTTATTGGCTAACATGGATGCCAATGGGGAATCCTGGCGTATCATGATCGCAGCTGGCGGTGACGATGCATACCGCCGCGGAACATACGTGCGTTTGTTATCGTTTGATCACTTGACTCCCTGATCTTGTGCGGACAGGTACTACACTCTGGGGGTCATTCTGATCTCAGCGGTAAAAGGCGCTTACCGCCGGTCAGAAGACCGCCATAACACCGCCGCGGCCGCGGGAAACAGCCACGGTCATTCTGACCCACAAGAGGCAAACCGCCAAAAACCCGACATCCACAAAAGTCCGCCACACCAACGGCCAGCGAAAAACTGGCGATGACCAAACCTCCACCGTCACGCCAACAGAAATACGCCCATTCCATTACGACCCACGAATCCACGCAGCGGTCTTTCAACCGCGGTATTCCATTGGCGGTACACACCGCTGCAGTCAAAATACACACACAGCTCCAAAACACTGCCACATTGGTCATTTTGAAACACACACACCTGATACACATACAAACACCACTCCCACACACCCATCACAATATAAAACACACACCCACATCACCCACAAATCCCTACGGCCACCATTTATTGACTAAGGCCAGAGAGAGACACCACCAGCTAGTACAGAGCATTCACAGGCACATAACACTATCACTCACACAACATCCACGCACAAAACACCACACACCACCACACTCACCACACTCATCACCACAAACGCCACCCCACACCTCATCCACACCACCCCATGGCACCCCAAAGACACCCCAGGTTTTCAGACGCTGAACTCAGGGTCATGGTGGAGGAAATAGTTCGGGTAGAGCCCCAGCTCTTCGGGGCACAGGTGCAGCACACCACCATTGCCAGGAAGATGGAGCTATGGCAAAGAAGAGTGGACAGGGTCAACGCTGTGGGTCAGCAACCACGGAATCGGGACGACATCAGGAAGCGGTGGAACGACCTACGGGGGAAGGTGCGTTCCATGGTATCCAGACACAACATCGCGGTGCAGAAGACTGGCGGCGGACCCCCACCTCAACCCCCAGAATTTACAACATGGGAGGAACAGGTCTTGGCGATCCTGCATCCTGAGGGCCTCGCAGGAGTAGGCGGAGGAATGGACTCTGGTAAGTCTAATCTCAACTACTTCATCCCCCCCACCCACCGGCATGCCAAATCATACCCCCACCCTCCCCCCCACCCCATCACACATCCTCCTTGCTAATGTCTCACCATCACAACCCACCCATCCCAATACCAAGCCCTGCATGCGACCACAAACCATGGACACCCATCACCTAAGCATGCCCACTGCACATACCCATCCCCCCCAAACCACCGTCACAACAGACCCCACAAGGGAATGCCAGCACTGGGGTACACGGGCACCCACCCATTGCACGCTATGGCACACACAGAAGCAATAACCATACTCTTAGACCCCTGCAGGACCCGAACGCCACGACACCGCCCAGGAGGGTCCAGAAATGTCCATTCCACCCCCAGAAGAGGCCCACAATGATGACAGCAGCTCTGTCTCCCTGGACCCAGATGACCAGCCCAGCCCATTGGGGACCTCGGGACAGTCGGTTCCCCTCAGACAGCCACAGGCCACAGCAGACCTACCCCCCTCTGGGAACACCAGCACAGCACCCACCCAGCGGGCCCATGCCTCTGTCTCCAGGACACGTCAATCAGCGGTGTGTCCACCACTACAGGGCACCCAGGTTAACCCACCACCCCAACAACAACAGGGACCTGGGGGCAGTGGTAGTGGGCACACGGTCCAGGGGACAGAGGCCCAGGAAAACAGGGCAACTGGGAGGGCTACTGTGCGACAGGGGGGGGACAGGCCCAGGGAACCCACTCCCCACGAGGCCCTATCCTCCATCATGGGAGCATACCACCACTCCCAGGAGACGATGACGACGGTCCTGGCCAGGTTCCAGGAGATCCAGGTACTGCAGGAGGAACAGTTTATGGGGTTCAGGGAAGAACTCAGAAACATTAGTTCCGCAATGGGCACCATCGTTGTGGCTCTCAATCAGATTGTCAACACATTGCGGGACCATGTGGCACCACAAAGGGCCCCTGTCACTAGCATGGACCAAGAACAGGCTACCACCTCCGCCGTCGCTAGTGGACAGGAGGCCCCGACACAAGAACAACAGGCCACCAGAACCCCACCCCCTGCAGAAGGAGAACCACCCCGCAAGCGGTGCCTGAGATCTAGGAAGAAGACAGAGTAGGATGCCAAGACCCCCGCCAGGAAAGGATACCCCCTGATTGTCATCCCACTGTCCCACATTGTCACCCTGTCCAACCTTAAACTGCCCCTGCTCCACCTTCCACAGGCATATGGACAATGCACCTGTGAGACTGAAAATCTGGACTCTGCCATGGACATTCCTCCACCATCACCCATCACCGAATTGCAACCATTACCCAAAATTGAGCACTTTAATAAACACACTTATTGCACAAAAATAATCTGGAGTCTGCCTGTATTTTTGAAAAAATGTATTACACAGAACTGTGCCAAAATGTCCAGTTACATTGTGATGACAACATACCACTGTCACACAGCTGTAGTCCATGGGGAAACAAAGCAGAGGTCACGGAGTGGGGCCCACATCTCTGAAATTGGAAGTGAAAGTCACAACTCAGTTAACATACACTGGGGGGAAACTCAGACAGTAGAGAGGCAGGAGACTTTAAGTAAATGTAAAATGCCGGTGTTGATTCTTACCTGTATGTCATTGAAAATACTGCTGTATCATTGTGTCCCTGTTGTCTGTGTCGTCCTCTTCGTCTTCCTCCTCTTCACTCTCCGCAGGCTCCACAGCTGCCACAACACCACCATCTGGACCATCCTCCTGCAGGAAAGGCACCTGGCGTCGCAAAGCCAGGTTGTGAAGCATACAGCAGGCCATGATGATATGTCACACCTTCTTTGGTGAGTACATTAGGGATCCACCTGTCATATGGAGGCACCTAAACCTGGCCTTCAGGAGGCCGAAGGTCCGCTCGATCACCCTCCTAGTCAGCCCATGGGCCTCATTGTACCGTTCCTCTGCCCTTGTCCGGGGATTCCTCACTGGGGTCAGTAGCCAGGACAGGTTGGGGTAACCAGAGTCACCAATTAGCCACACACGGTGTCTCGGAAGTAGTTCCATCACGTAAGGGATGCTGCTATTTCGCATGATGTACGCGTCATGCACTGACCCAGGGAACTTGGCATTTACATGGGAGATGTACTGGTCAGCCAAACAGACCACCTGGACATTCATGGAATGATAACTTTTCCTGTTCCTGTACACCTGTTCACTTTCTCTGGGGGGTACCAAAGCCACATGGGTCCCATCAATGGCACCTATGATGTTGGGGATATGTCCAAGGGCATAGAAGTCACCCTTCACTGTAGGCAAATCCCCCACCTCAGGGAAAACGATGTAGCTCCGCATGTGTTTGAGCAGGGCAGACAACACTCTGGACAACACCTTGGAAAACATAGGCTGAGACATCCCTGATGAAGTGGCCACTGTTGTTTGAAATAACCCACTTGCCAAAAAATGGAGTACTGACAGCACCTGCACTAGAGGGGGGATCCCTGTGGGTTGGCGGATGGGTGACATCAGGTCTGGCTCCAGCTGGGCACACAGGGGGGTCATTCCGACTCGCGCCGGCGGCGGTAACCGCACGCCCGGGGGGAGCCGCCGAATGACCGCACCGCGGTCAAATGACCGCGGCGGCCATTCTGGCTTTCCCGCTGGGCTGGCGGGCGACTGCCAGAAGTCCGCCCGCCGGCCCAGCTGGAACGCGCCTTCAACGAGGAAGCCGGCTCCGAATGGAGCCGGCGGACTTGAAGGCGTGCAACGGATGCAGTGGCACCCGTCGCGATTTTCAGTGTCTGCTTGGCAGACACTGAAAATCAATGTGGGGCCCTGTTAGGGCGCCCCTGCAGTGCCCATGCCATTGGCATGGGCACTGCAGGGGCCCCCAGGGGCCCCACGACACCCGTTACCGCCATCCTGTTCCTGGCAGTGAAAGCCGCCAGGAACAGGATGGCGGTAAGGGGGTCGGAATCCGCATGGCGGCGCTGCTTGCAGCGCCGCCGTGGAGGATTCCCTGGGGCAGCGGGAAACCGGCGGGACACCACCGGTTTCCCGTTTCTGACCACGGCTGTACCGCCGCGGTCAGAATGCCCACGGAAGCACCGCCAGCCTGTTGGCGGTGCTTCCGCGGTCGTTGGCCCTGGCGGTGGGTGACCGCCAGGGTCAGAATGACCCCCACAGTCCCTGTATAGTGGCTCTGTCAAGCCTGTATGTCAGTATGACATGTCTTTCTTCCATTGTCGACAGGTCCACCAGTGGTCTGTACACAGGAAGATTCCTCCATCCCCTCGCAAGTCCCAGCGGACGGTGCCTAGGAAGGACGACATGGAGCACAGAGTCATTCAACCCACAGGTACGTTCCCACAGCTTGCACAGTACACGATTCTCAATGCATTGAATGGCTTGTATGAGTGTTGATGCAAGGCCTAGGTATGTGTGACGCAGTAGAAATTTAGATATGGGGGCCCTTGAAATGGCGGCTGCCTGACCTGTGAAGTGCGACAGTGGGATGTGAGGTCAATTCGCTGGTGTGGCACGCCGTGGCGGTAGGCGGTCGAAGACCGCGGCGCAAAGCCGCATTGGTTAACATTGAACCCTATGGGTTTCAGGAGCCAATGAGGATGTGCGCCGGCGGTCGCGGTACGCACTGCTGCGGGCGTGACCGCCATTTTCTATCTGCTTAATCACTCGATACCTGATCATCCACAGGAGAGGACCTATACTGCAAGTGCTGCTGTGACCTAGGTCTGGAAGAGACAATGGCTGCTGCGACTGGGGAAAGGGCCCCTGCCTTCACTTCTGAAGAATTGGAGAAACTCGTGGATGGGGTCCTCCCCCAGTATGCGCTACTCTACGGTCCTCCAGACCAACAGGTAAGTACACTGGGACCATGCTTTGTGGCCAATGACTGGGTTGAGTGGGGTGAATGAAAGATGGTGGGGAGGGGAGCGAATGAGGCATGCATCAAACGAAAGATTTGAGCATGTGCCACATGGCAAGGGTGGGGATGGGGGGCCACTCACATCGAGCATGCAGAAGGTGATGTTTGTTTCATTTTCTCCCCCTGCACATGTCACATAGGTCAGCGCCCATCAGAAAATCGACATTTGGCGTGCCATCGCAAAGGACGTCTGGACCCTGGGGGTCCACAACACATGGGGCACCCACTGCCGGAAGAGGTGGGAGGACATCCGCCGCGGGAGCAGGAAGACCGCGGAGGCACTGCTGGGGATGGCCTCCCAACGTAGGAGGGGTGCCAGTCGTGCTTTGACCCCCCTGATGTCCCAGATCCTGGCAGTGGCCTACCCCGATTTGGATGGGCGCGTGAGGACATCACAGCAGACACAAGGGGGTGAGTACAAGCACATTCTGCTGATTTTGCGCACATTGGAGGTGTTTGGGTGGGGAGGAGGGCTGTGGGTATCCCTAGGCCAGGGCGTTTTCTGTAGTCTAGGCCCCTCCGTTAGGCATGGCCCTGTACACCCGCCCCGCACCTCTGTAGGTTGCCTAGTACAGCTAATCATGGCCCTGTGTCACCTATGTGTGGAGTTGTCATCCATAGGCTTGTAGGCCATGTCCCACGGATTGAGTAGTGTACCCCAAGTGTGCGGCGTAGTGCAGGGGGCTTCTGTGTCTGTCCTCTCCGCCAACGGTAGCGGTGATCCATGCACTCAACATGTCTTTCTTTCTCCCCCTCCCCTTTTTTATGGTCTTCCTGTTCATGTGTGCATTAGCATCATCAGGTGGAGGAGAAGTGGCATCGGAGCACGAGGGAGCTGCATCTCACATGGCCATGGAGGGCCATGCAACTGACTCTGATTTCACCAGTGAGACGGAGCGCGAGGGGAGCTCCACAGCGGGGACACGTGGTGACACCAGCGACACAGACATGTCCTCGGAAGGGAGCTCCCTTGTGGTGGCGGCAACATCCGTGCCCACCGCAACAACAGGTACAGCCGCCACCCAGCGCACCAGCTCCGCCCTCCCAGCAGCCCCTCAGCCTTCGCCTCGTGCCCGCTCACCCAGGAAGGTGGGTATCTCCTTCGCCCCAGGCACCTCAGGCCCTGCCCCAGTTACCCCTGCTGCCCTCAGTGAGGAGGTCATTGACCTCCTGAGGACGCTCATTGTTGGGCAGTCTACCCTTTTGAATGCCATCCAGGGTGTAGAAAGGGAGGTGCACCGGAGTAATGCATACCTGGAGGGCATTCATTCGGGTCAGGCTGCCCATCAGCGATCGTTCAACGCTCTGGCCTCAGCAATGACGGCAGCCATTGTCCCTGTCTCCTGCCTCCCTCCTCCAACTTCCTCAACCCGGTCCCACTCCCCTGTACCTCTGCCTATCCCAGACACACCTACAGACCAGCCTGCACACACATCAACACCCAAGGGAAGCTCATCCAGACATAAGCACCACACATCACACAAGCATTCACACAAGCAACATCCACATGGAGACATGCCAACAGCCACTGCCTCCTCTGTGTCCACCTCCTCCTCGTCTCCCTCCTCCCTCCCTGTGACGTCTCCACTCACACTTGCATGCACAACATCTTCAGCCACTACGTCCATCACCAGCACACCCACCAGAACACTCCGCACACGTGCAGTCACCACCCCACTACCATTTACACGTCCCCTGTGTCCTCTCCCAGTGTGTCTGTCACCCCCTCTTCCAAACCACACAAACGCAGGCAGCCACCCACCCAACAGCCATCCACCTCACGACAGCCTCCAGCACAAGCACCTGCACCCAAAGACACCAGACTTCACTCTCCTACAACCACATCCTCTTCCTCCACTCCCATACCCACTACAACTACCCGTCCCTGTCTTACTAAATTGCTTTTCCTTTCCAACCTTGACCTCTTTCCATCAACTGACCCACCCCCTCCATCTCATAAGGCTCCAATCAGCACCTCAGCCACCACAAAACCTGGAGCAACAAATACAATAGTCCAAGGATTTTGGAGTCCACCACCTTCAAGCCCAGCTACTTCGGCTAGGAGTAAAGAGACGGCCAGCCCACCCCCTGCAAAAAAACCAAGAAAGCCAGTGCCCGGCGCGAGAGGCCAAAGACAGCAGGCTCCAAAAGCACTACCCTGGCACCGTCTGGGAGTGGGGTGCCACCTGGCACACCAACAAAGGGAGGAAAGGGCCACAGGCGAGCAGGGAAGGGTGGCAAGGGCAGCACGCCCGACAAGTCCAGCCACAGCCCAGCTGCCCAGGAGGGCCCCGCTAGCCACAGCCCAGCTGCCCAGGAGGGCCCCGCCAGCCACAGCCCAGCTGCCCAGGAGGGCCCCGCCAGCCACAGCTGCCCAGGAGGGCCCCGCCAGCCACAGCCCAGCTGCACAGGAGGGCCCCGCCAGCCACAGCTCAGCTGCCCAGGAGGGCCCCGCCAGCCACAGCCCAGCTGCACAGGAGGGCCCCGCCAGCCACAGCCCACCTGGGCAATGAAGGAGCGCCAACTCAAGCAACGCTGAACATGGCAAGGACTGCCAAGGCATACACCGCTGAACAGGGCCCTTCAAGTCAAGAACCGCTGAACAGGGCACCGCCATATCAAGAACCGCTGAACAGGGCCCTTCAAGTCACGAACCGCTGATGTGTATGTAGTTGTGGGTGAGGGTGGGTGTGTCGCGTATGTGTGTCCCCGTAATTCCTTGCCTCCCCCCTCCCCTGTGTCGTAGGTGCAGTACTCACTGTTGTCTTCTGCGCCGGCGTTCGTTCTCCTGGTAGAGGAGCAGGAAGACAATAGCTGGTAGGATGTGTAGTTCGGGTTCCATGCTGTCCAGATTCCTCGTGGAGTGTGTAGAGGTGAGCGTTTTCCGTTCGTAATGGCTGTTTCCACCGTGTTTTTATCGCCAGGGCTACCGCCCCGGAAAAGGTGGCGGATTGGTGGGTTGTGATAGGGTGGGCGGTACATTGTCTCCCACCTGTCTGTTGGCGGTGACCGCCGCGCTGTTTGTTTGTCCCGCTGTGGCGGTCGAAGTGTTAAAGTGGCGGTCTCTGTTGGCGGTTTCCGCCAGGGTCTGAATTCCATTTTTTACACCGCCTGCCTGTTGGCGGGTTGGCCGCCGCTTTAACACCGACCGCCAGGGTTGGAATGACCCCCTCTGTGTACTGCTGTGGCCTGCCTCTGGCTATGGATGTTCCATGTGGTGCAGGTGAAAGGGCCCTGGCCTTCACCCAGGAAGAACTGGAAAAACTAGTGGAAGGGGTCCTGCCCCTGTACAATGGACTCTACGGCCGGCCAGAGGTACAGGTGAGTCCGGGTTTGGGGGGCACTGTGTGAGTAATAGATGGAGTGGATTGCACAGATGTGTGCTCCTGTGAGCCAGGATGGGCCATGGTACATCGAATGCTGCGTGCCACTGTCCTGCATGTCTGGGAGTACTGTCTGCCCTATGTTTGACAATCTGCCAGCTGTTGCCATTGTGCAGGTGCCTGACCTCTGTGTTCCATTTCTGTGTCTCCCTACTAGATCAGCGCCCACCAGAAGAGGGCACATTGGTATGCCATCGCCAAGGAGGTCCGGACCCTGGGGCTCTACAACCGGCAGAGCACCCACTGTCGAAAGAGGTGGGAGCACCTGCGGCACTGGGCAAGAAAGATCACTGAGGCCCAGATGGGGAAGTCCTCCCAACGTGGAAGGGGTGCCCGTTGGGCACTGACCCCCCTCATACGAAGGATCCTGGCGATAGCGTGCCCAGACCTGGATGGGCGCTTGAAGGCTGCACAGCAGTCACAAGTGGGTGAGTACTCACAGACCATACTTCAGCCTGGAAGGATGAGTGTGTGTGCGATAGGGCTAATGGTGCTTAGAGCAGGGAATTTGACTGGTGTCCATCTACTGTCTGTTCCCCAAAGGGTGTAGAGGTGTCCCTGTCAGGTTTCACCTACCTCAGCTCCAGTACTATTTCAGGGGATGGGCATAGGTCAGTATACTGCTCAGTAGTCAGGGGCATGGCCATGGGCATAGTGCACAGTGCTACCTGTTGGGTGTGTCTGCTGGGTAGGTGTATGTCTGGCCATTGTGTATCAGCATTCAGCTATTTACAAGTGTCTCTCCTGTTTTGTCCCCCCACCCCTGTTCTCTTGTGTTTGTTTGGTACAGCATCAACATCAGGCGAGGGAGCTGAAGTACTGGCAAGTCGTAAGGCATCAGCCCACGGATCCTCCGAGGCAGAGACAACAGATGCCCAGGGGACCAGTGGGTGGGAGGGCGAGGGGACCTCCACGGGGGAGGCTACTACCACAGGAGGTAGTGACTCTGAGACCTCCTCCGATGGGGTTCCTCCGGCGGTGGCGGACCCTAGTGGACACACCACTTACGTGACATCTTCCGCCACCACCCATACCATCAGCGCCCTCACTTTTGATCCCCACTGAGTTGCCTGTGCCCGCCCACCCAGAAAGTTGGGCATCTCCTTTGCCCCAGGCACCTCCTCCCCTGCCCCAGTCAGCCCTGCTGCCCTCACAGAGGAGGCTATTGACCTCCTGAGAACCATCTCTGTGGGGCAGACAACCATCGTCAATGCCATCCAGGGTCTGGCTTTTGAGGTGCAGCAGACCAATGCCTATCTGGACGGCATTCACGGTGCTGTGTCTGCCCTAAAGAGATCTTTTCAGGCTCTGGCCTCCTCGTGGACGGCAGCCAGTTTCCCTGGCCATTCCGTCCCCCCTCCAACCTCCTCTACCCCTTCCAGCACCCCACTCCCTTCACCCGTCCAAAGCACACAATTAGACCTGCTTACAGGCACATCAACACACAAGAAGCACACTTCCAAACACAAGCACCACACCTCCCTCCACAAGCATTCACACAGCCAACAGACACCTGCACACACAACAACGTCCACTTCCCCCAGTGTTCCCGCCTCTTTTGCCTCCCTGTCTGTCCCCTCTACATCCACATCCTCATGCACTGCACCTTCACTCATTGTTGCTGCTCCTCTTCCTGCACTCACCAAAATAGCAGACAGCCATACATGCACCCCATACACCACACCTGCACTCACCACCTCTACTGTAGTTGACACATGCAGCACACTCACCAGACTTGCAGACACCCACCCAACATACATCCACACTAGCTGTCTGTCTTCTCCCACTGTGTCCAACCCCCACCTCCCAAAACACACAAACGCACCAAGACACCCACCCATCAGACATCCACCACACCACACCACAGCATACTGAGCAGTCACCTGCACCCACAACACGCACACCTACACCCCATACATCCATTCCCTCTGCCTCCACTCCCACACCCTCATTCACGTCCACCCCAATTGCTCCCAAGAAACGTTTCCTCTCCCGTGCAGACTTGTTCTAACCCACTGGCCCACCCCATCTTGTCCCAAAACGTGCCCACCTCCTTGCCCTTTCCGCTCCTTCCACATCACAGCCCACCCCGGTCCAGCTTTCCCATTCCTATGCCCCTTCACCGGTGAAGAAGAAGGCCCGCTCAGAGCCTAAGGCATCCAGCTCCACCCGAGACAAACATCCCCCACCCCCTTCAAAGGAGAAGCCCACCCCCCCCTCCAACCTCCTCATGCAAGTCTAAGTCCCACCCCGCAGGAAATCCCCACCCCCACCCTCCTACCCCCCTTACATGAGGTGCCTGGATCCCCATATGGTGCCCTGTTCAGTGGAGTACCCAGCACTTGTGGGAGTCAGGTGTTGCCAGTTGTGGACAAGGACAATTAGCTATTTATGGACTGGCCATTGGCCCTGTTGGCACTGTTTTGCTCAGTGAGCTACAAATTAAAGTTTCTGTGTGGCCTCTGTTTGGGCTGCACGCAGTTCCACCCTGGTGTTTTGTTTTAATTTTTTATGGGTGTGGGGCTATTGTATGTACTATTGTCAAGTTGCAGTGGCATTCAGTCGGGTGCGTCCCTCTTGGTGTGGGGTGTCTGACTTGTGCTGCTGGGAAGGGTTGGGGGGCATTGCAGAGTGGGTGGGTTTGTAACTTTGCCCTTTCCTCCCTTGTGTCGTAGGTTGCGGTACTTACCATTGTCGTCTTCGTCGGCGGACCCGGTCGTGTATATATATGGCAAAGAGCAAGGTTGGTATGATCAGCAGCTCTCTGTCCATGGCTGCCTCTGCACGTTTTGTGGAATTCCGGTGAGTCTTTCCTTCTATTTGTTTCTTTTCCGCCTGGCTTTGTGTGGCGGTGGTTCCCGCCCCGGAACTGGTGGTGGAATGGTGGTTCATAATTTGATGGGCGGGTTGGGCATTTCCGACAGCCTGTGGGCGGACTCTGCCGTCGTCAGCGTGACTCCTTTCCTGGCGGTGGGTGGTGCACGGGATGCGTGTGTTTCATTTGATTCATTATTTGGCGGTCCGGCCCGCTCCTCTGTTTGCAGTTTCTACCACCACTGCTGGCGGAGCAGAACGGACCGCCATGTTCATAATGAGGGCCTTTTATTTGAGTCATTGGGTGATTAAGATTCATGATTTTAGAATTGTTAATAATAGGGAAATACATTTACTAAACTTTTACTAAAGGTGTGGCTATTCATGGCTGAAAAGTCATGGTGCGTGACAATTACTGACTCCATTGATTATTGATTATTGATTTGAATGATGATTACTGATTATTGTGTATTGATTATTGTTTTTATACTGGAGCTATGGTAAGAACACCTTAAACGAGTCAAAAGGTTCATCGACATATACGCTTCCCCTTGTAAGTCTACTTATTAATGATCAATGCATTATCAAACTTATAGAAGATCTGTTTGAGGGAAAGAATGTGCCTATATTCAAACAACCAAAAATAAAATGGGGGGATGGATAGATTGTGATAAACACAAATTGGTCATTATGGGCCACATGTACGTATGTTAGTAATTGCGATTTTCTAAATGCGATCCCATGCGAATCACAATTAGAAAATCACAATTCCAAATGTCCGAAACTCCATTGAATTTCTTATGCGATCACAGTGGGTCGCAAATAGACCTTCCTCATGAATATTAATGAGATAGGTCGCTATTTGCGACCAATTGGGTATCAAATAAATCACAAGGTTGGTGGCCTGCTGGGGTCAGAAGACCACCATCTCTGTGATTACTTTTAAATAAAGCAATCTTTTTTTTTTAAACACAGCCTATTGTTCTGAAAAAAAAACACTGGGACCACTGCCTGCACTTAAAAAAAAATACCCAACCATTAGGGACCCCTTCCTATTTGCGAATGAGTTACCACCAAATTTTCATTGATAGTAAATTGGGAATGTGTTACAATCACATTTGGTTGCAAAACATTTGTACATGCCTTTCAGGTCCGGCATTAGGAAGGGATGCCCTCAACACACTCATTCCGAATACCCAATTGCAAACCTAAATTGTGATTCGGTAACAAGTTACAGAATCGCAATTTGGGATTTGTACATCCCAAATTGCTTTTTTCTGCGTATTGGCCCTTTAGCACCTGTAAACAGCTTCATACATGTGGGCCTGGGTGTCAAATAAAGTTATAAGAAAGCAGGATAACTGACCACTAACAGCTTTTGAGAGATGTCATCTGGCAAAGATAGATGAAAACCAAATGCTCTCAGAGCTAGATTCACTTTTACAAGCTGCCAAGCCCTGGGATAAATCTCATTCAAAGAGTGTGATGAAATACACCATAGATGGAGTAAGCACAGCAGCCTATTCAGCTGCGTGCAAAGAAACAATAATAAATATCTGATTTCTCCCAGTGTCCACAAATGATAAGTCAAGAAATCAGATCTATGTTGGAGGGGATGCAGGAACATGAACACCCTATTAATCTATTGTTGCACTACCTTAATCTGTCCAAACATTAGATTGAGCTACTAAACGAACAGGAGAAGACCACAGGCTGGCTAATACAATGCTTAACAGCATGCGCCATATTAAATAAAGGTAGTTGCTTCACTTTCCATAAAGTAAACAAATAGCCCTAGCATTGTGTGCAGGCGACCAAGTGATTCTCTCTCCCTCGGGTAGGACAAAATCCCAGAATGCAGAATATGGCTTCACCACCTTTGGGAACTGATGGGTATGCAAACTTTATCCATGAAGTTAGCACATACAGATAAGGAGTTCTAAGAAATTTTGGCCCCTTTCAATACACTGCTCTTTCCAGAGTTTAGGGCACTTACGTGTCCAAGATACTTGCAGGTTCTGCACATCTTAAAACCAACAACAACAGATTCCCATTAGCAATCTCCGCAAAGTAAGCAGAGCTAACTAGCGGCAATAGCAAGAAAGATAGGGTGGGGTAGAGTGGCAAGAATAATATTTAAATTGTACATTCTGCTGCAGCGCCACGGAATCCTTGCTATTATTTACAATGAATAGTGGATTCTGCGCTAGAGGACGATGGATAGAAGCAATATAGGTTTAAGGGGAATTTCATCAACAAGTAATGTGAGCATCAATCATAATCAACATAATCCATGATATTAAACCTTAGTCAATAACCACACCTGTTTTTTTAAGAAGAAGAAGAATTAAATGTATTTCCCTAGATTAACAATGCTAATGTTATGAGAATAACTCTCAAATACAAATGGTAAGCATATAGGATTAATAATGGTTGATTAGAACGTCTTATATATGTCAATTTAATTAAGACAACCAAACAAATAATCTCCAAGAGAATTACACTTATTAATAATATCAAGACTGGTAATAATGGCAAAATATACATTAGTACAACACTCAAAAGTTGTCAAAGTAAGTCATGAGCATTTCAAGTTATTTCCCTCACTAATCACAAATTAGCATCAACATGTTGGGCTTCATGTGAAAAGAATTTAGTAACACAAATTTAGAAAAACTCTTTAACTCGGGTTGATAAAAAATATTTATATGCACCAATCAGATCATAAGTTGCAGCTGGTACCTGGAAAGCAAAAGAGACATATATAGCATTACATTGACATAATTTACCCCAAAATCAATAGCAACAAGCAGTCTACTTCAGCTAGAGGACACCATCAGTTATGTCTTCAGAAGAATTGGGCCTTACAACAGCTAAACCCACACTGCTACAGAAACACTGCAAGATTGACTCTAGTCATTCGAACTCTGGTCATTCTCATCTGATCTTTGATCTCTCATCATCTACATCTCATCCGAACTTCCTCCGACTCTACCTAGGTTGTTATACTAAATTCTAAAAAGCTTATGATTGGTTGGTCTATGGGGTGGTTGCTGTTCAGCTAACAACTAAATGGATAACTTAAAATACTACAATACTGAATTAACCAGTACATTTTCTTCAACTGTATCTTTCCCTCTTCCATCTCATCAGTAGCTCCATTGTTCAATCTCCATCCAAACACCTCTCTTCAGGAAGAAACTTTTACAGTATTGACTCCACTTCCATCCTCGAGGAAAAATCATGCATTAGTAACATTCTCAAACAATAGAACATTCAACTTATGCAATGCTCGGTTAAAACATGACCTTGTAAGAAATAATGCTTAATTCTTTCTTAGTAATCGTTACATTTTTAATCAGTTCTTTAACTTTACCTGGATTATCAGGTATAAGTGAACAACAATGATTTGAACCAAGTAATTTACAAACTCTGCCCTCTTTCGCCAAAAGAATGTCTAACGAAAGGTGGTTTTGAAGTGCCATAGCTCTTGTAGCAGCCAATTCTGTATCTAGAAGAATGATAGCTCCAGAATATCTTATCAACATGTCATCCACTATTGTATTCAACTTCTGTATTTTGATTGAATTGAAGACTATTCCCACTGAAGGAATTATAGCCCAAAAAATGTCTCCCACAATGCTAGAAATTGATTCTTGCTTGTGTCTCATTTGAAATTTCATCAGGAATCTTACTCAAGTCTTTCAACTGATAGATTTTCAGAAAGACTATTCCCAAAAATTATGTTCCATACCATCCTGTAGGAAGACGGTAATATGCATTTCTCCCACAAATATAATAAATCCCAGGTACTGGGGGATCCTGTCCATTCATCATAAAATCCCACTTACTCCTGAACATACAAACATGTCTACACTCACTCTTTCCAACAAACACTCTATCATTCTTACTCTAAGGTCCATATATACAAAGTCTTCCTACATGCTCAGCATCTATTGTTAGTTTTCCCTGTTTAGTAATGTCAGTATAAGCATAATCAATTCCAGGATTTCTGCTTATTATTCCCTTACCTATCTTTGCCTTTATTTCTCTTCTTCTATCTTCTGTGTTATCTAAGAATGTCTTTTCTACAGGGGTTAGTAAACACATTAGGTTATTTCTATGAGCAAAAGCAGTTCAAAAGGTTAAAGTAGGTTCAAAGAAATCTCTCATAATAACTATGTTATTCTCTTTGGCTATTCTATTCAAATAACCTATGACAGGTACAAATGACAACATCATGTCATAATTTGAGTAGAAATACTGGATATATTCTTGATTATAGAAATGTGTTAGCAAAAGACTACAACTTATAGCGTAAGTTACAGGCAGACTATGATAAGTAGCTCCTTCTTCCACTGAAGTCGGAATCTGTGTGTATTTATAACAATCTTTCACGTCCATCACCTCCAAATACTCATGCAATAAGTGATAGAAAACATTAGAATAAAGATCTTTCTCTTCATGTAAGTATTTAACATCTACTCTAAATTTGTCTTTCATCAGTGCCGTCAGTCAGATCTAAAGAACTATCAATCTTTGTAGTCTGGTTGCCTCCATCCATCTCATAAACAGACACTCCTACAAATAACACTAAGCATATTAACACACTCACTATCGCCAATCCAATACTTAACACTTTACACTAACTAATTCTACTGTTTTGGTTATGTGAGTTGTGAGTTACTCATATTTTCTATATTTAACCCCTTAGCTGCTAGGCCTTTCCCCCCCCAGTGCTGAGCCCTTTTTTGGCTATTTGGGGTAGTTCGCGCTTAGGGCTTCATAACTTTTTGTCCACATAAGCTAACCACGCCAAATTTGCGTCCTTTTTTTCCAACATCCTAGGGATTCTAATGGTACCCAGAGTTGGTGGTTTCCCCTGGAGGAGACCAAGAAAATAGCCAAAATACAGTGAAAATTTTGTTTTTTCCAAAAAAATGGGAAAAAAGGGCTGCCGAAGAAGGCTTGTGGTTTTTTCCCTGAAAATGCCATCAACCAAGGGTTTCTGGTGCTGAAATCACTATCTTCCCACCTTTCAGGAACGGGCAGACTTGAATCAGAAAACCGAATTTTTCAACACAAATTTGGCATTTTACTGGGACATACCCCATTTCTACTATATTTGGTGCTTTCAGCCTCCTTCCAGTTAGTGACAGGAATGGGTGTGAAACCAATGCTGGATCGCGGAATGCTAAACATTTCTGAAAACTAGACAAAATTCTGAATTCAGCAAGGGGTCATTTGTGTAGATCCTACAAGGTTTTCCTACAGAAAATAACAGCTGAAATAAAAAAATATTGAAATTGAGCTGAAAACAACAGCCATTTTTCTTTATGTTTTACTCTGTAACTTTTTCCTGCGATGTCAGATTTCTGAAAGCAATATACCGTTTTGTCTGCTGGACTCTTCTGGTTGCGGGGATATAAAGGGCTTGTAGGTTCATCAAGAACCCTAGGTACCCAGAGCCAATAAATAAGCTGCACCCTGCAGTTGGTTTTCATTCTATACTGGGTATACAGCAATTCATTTGCTGAAATATGAAGAGTGAAAAAGAGGTATCAAGAAAACCTTTGCATTTCCAAAATGGGATCAAGATAAGGTTTTGAGGAGCAGTGGTTATTTGCACATCGCTGAATTCCGAGGTGCCCATACTAGCATGTGAATTGCAGGGCATTTCTCAAATAGACGTCTTTTTTACACACTCTCTTATATTTGGAAGGAAAAAATGTAGAGAAAGATAAGGGGCAATAACACTTGTTTTGCTATTCTGTGTTCCCCCAAGTCTCCCGATAAAAATGATACCTCACTTGTGTGGGTAGGCCTAGTGCCCGCGACAGGAAATGCCCCAAAACACAACATGGACACATCCTATTTTTTTTATAGAAAACACAGCTGTTTTTTCCAAAGTGCCTACCTGTAGATTTTGGCCTCTAGCTCAGCCGGCACATAGGGAAACCTACCAAACCTGTGCATTTCTGAAAACTAGAGACCTAGGGGAATCCAAGGAGGGGTGACTTGCAGGGCTCGGACCAGGTTCTGTTACCCAGAATCCTTTGCAAACCTCAAAAAGTGGTTAAAAAAACAAGTTTTCCTCACATTTCGGTGACAGAAAGTTCTGGAATCTGAGAGGAGCCACAAATTTCCTTCCACCCGGCGTTCCCCCAAGTCTCCCGATAAAAATGATACCTCACTTGTGTGGGTAGGCCTAGCGCCCGCGACAGGAAACGCCCCAAAGCGCAACTTGGACACATCAAAATTTTTGGAAGAAAACAGAGGTGTTTTTTGAGAAGTGCCTACCTGTAGATTTTGGCCTCTAGCTCAGCCGGCACCTAGGGAAACCTACCAAACCTGTGCATTTCTGAAAACTAAAGACCTAGGGCAATCCAAGGAGGGGTGACTCGCGGGGCTCGGACCAGGTTCTGTTACCCAGAATCCTTTGCAAACCTCAAAAAGTGGCTAAAAAAACAAGTTTTCCTCAGATTTCGGTGACAGAAAGTTCTGGAATATGAGAGGAGCCACAAATTTCCTTCCACCCGGCGTTCCCCCAAGTCTCCCGATAAAAATGATACCTCACTTGTGTGGGTAGGCCTAGCGCCCGCGACAGGAAACGCCCCAAAGCGCAACGTGGACACATCAACATTTTTGGAAGAAAACAGAGGTGTTTTTTGAGAAGTGCCTACCTGTAGATTTTGGCCTCTAGCTCAGCCGGCACCTAGGGAAACCTACCAAACCTGTGCATTTCTGAAAACTAGAGACCTAGGGCAATCCAAGGAGGGGTGACTCGCGGGGCTCGGACCAGGTTCTGTTACCCAGAATCCTTTGCAAACCTCAAAAAGTGGCTAAAAAAACAAGTTTTCCTCAGATTTCGGTGACAGAAAGTTCTGGAATCTGAGAGGAGCCACAAATTTCCTTCCACCCGGCGTTCCCCCAAGTCTCCCGATAAAAATGATACCTCACTTGTGTGGGTAGGCCTAGCGCCCGCGACAGGAAACGCCCCAAAGCGCAACGTGGACACATAAAAATTTTTGGAAGAAAACAGAGGTGTTTTTTGAGAAGTGCCTACCTGTAGATTTTGGCCTCTAGCTCAGCCGGCACCTAGGGAAACCTACCAAACCTGTGCATTTCTGAAAACTAGAGACCTAGGGCAATCCAAGGAGGGGTGACTCGCGGGGCTCGGACCAGGTTCTGTTACCCAGAATCCTTTGCAAACCTCAAAAAGTGGCTAAAAAAACAAGTTTTCCTCAGATTTCGGTGACAGAAAGTTCTGGAATCTGAGAGGAGCCACAAATTTCCTTCCACCCGGCGTTCCCCCAAGTCTCCCGATAAAAATGATACCTCACTTGTGTGGGTAGGCCTAGCACCCGCGACAGGAAACGCCCCAAAGCGCAACGTGGACACATCAACATTTTTGGAAGAAAACAGAGGTGTTTTTTGAGAAGTGCCTACCTGTAGATTTTGGCCTCTAGCTCAGCCGGCACCTAGGGAAACCTACCAAACCTGTGTATTTCTGAAAACTAGAGACCTAGGGCAATCCAAGGAGGGGTGACTCGCGGGGCTCGGACCAGGTTCTGTTACCCAGAATCCTTTGCAAACCTCAAAAAGTGGCTAAAAAAACAAGTTTTCCTCAGATTTCGGTGACAGAAAGTTCTGGAATCTGAGAGGAGCCACAAATTTCCTTCCACCCGGCGTTCCCCCAAGTCTCCCGATAAAAATGATACCTCACTTGTGTGGGTAGGCCTAGCGCCCGCGACAGGAAACGCCCCAAAGCGCAACGTGGACACATCAAAATTTTTGGAAGAAAACAGAGGTGTTTTTTGAGAAGTGCCTACCTGTAGATTTTGGCCTCTAGCTCAGCCGGCACCTAGGGAAACCTACCAAACCTGTGCATTTCTGAAAACTAGGACCTAGGGCAATACAAGGAGGGGTGACTCGCGGGGCTCGGACCAGGTTCTGTTACCCAGAATCCTTTGCAAACCTCAAAAAGTGGCTAAAAAAACAAGTTTTCCTCAGATTTCGGTGACAGAAAGTTCTGGAATCTGAGAGGAGCCACAAATTTCCTTCCACCCGGCGTTCCCCCAAGTCTCCCGATAAAAATGATACCTCACTTGTGTGGGTAGGCCTAGCGCCCGCGACAGGAAACGCCCCAAAGCGCAACGTGGACACATAAACATTTTTGGAAGAAAACAGAGGTGTTTTTTGAGAAGTGCCTACCTGTAGATTTTGGCCTCTAGCTCAGCCGGCACCTAGGGAAACCTACCAAACCTGTGCATTTCTGAAAACTAGAGACCTAGGGCAATCCAAGGAGGGGTGACTCGCGGGGCTCGGACCAGGTTCTGTTACCCAGAATCCTTTGCAAACCTCAAAAAGTGGCTAAAAAAACAAGTTTTCCTCAGATTTCGGTGACAGAAAGTTCTGGAATCTGAGAGGAGCCACAAATTTCCTTCCACTCGGCGTTCCCCCAAGTCTCCCGATAAAAATGATACCTCACTTGTGTGGGTAGGCCTAGCGCCCGCGACAGGAAACGCCCCAAAGCGCAACTTGGACACATCAAAATTTTTGGAAGAAAACAGAGGTGTTTTTTGAGAAGTGCCTACCTGTAGATTTTGGCCTCTAGCTCAGCCGGCACCTAGGGAAACCTACCAAACCTGTGCATTTCTGAAAACTAGAGACCTAGGGCAATCCAAGGAGGGGTGACTCGCGGGGCTCGGACCAGGTTCTGTTACCCAGAATCCTTTGCAAACCTCAAAAAGTGGCTAAAAAAACAAGTTTTCCTCAGATTTCGGTGACAGAAAGTTCTGGAATATGAGAGGAGCCACAAATTTCCTTCCACCCGGCGTTCCCCCAAGTCTCCCGATAAAAATGATACCTCACTTGTGTGGGTAGGCCTAGCGCCCGCGACAGGAAACGCCCCAAAGCGCAACGTGGACACATCAAAATTTTTGGAAGAAAACAGAGGTGTTTTTTGAGAAGTGCCTACCTGTAGATTTTGGCCTCTAGCTCAGCCGGCACCTAGGGAAACCTACCAAACCTGTGCATTTCTGAAAACTAGAGACCTAGGGCAATCCAAGGAGGGGTGACTCGCGGGGCTCGGACCAGGTTCTATTACCCAGAATCCTTTGCAAACCTCAAAAAGTGGCTAAAAAAACAAGTTTTCCTCAGATTTCGGTGACAGAAAGTTCTGGAATCTGAGAGGAGCCACAAATTTCCTTCCACCCGGCGTTCCCCCAAGTCTCCCGATAAAAATGATACCTCACTTGTGTGGGTAGGCCTAGCGCCCGCGACAGGAAACGCCCCAAAGCGCAACGTGGACACATCAAAATTTTTGGAAGAAAACAGAGGTGTTTTTTGAGAAGTGCCTACCTGTAGATTTTGGCCTCTAGCTCAGCCGGCACCTAGGGAAACCTACCAAACCTGTGCATTTCTGAAAACTAGAGACCTAGGGCAATACAAGGAGGGGTGACTCGCGGGGCTCGGACCAGGTTCTGTTACCCACAATCCTTTGCAAACCTCAAAAAGTGGCTAAAAAAACAAGTTTTCCTCACATTTCGGTGACAGAAAGTTCTGGAATCTGAGAGGAGCCACAAATTTTCTTCCACCCGGCGTTCCCCCAAGTCTCCCGATAAAAATGATACCTCACTTGTGTGGGTAGGCCTAGCGCCCGCGACAGGAAATGCCCCAAAACAGAACGTGGACACATCAAATTTTTTCATAGAAAACAGTGCCTACCTGTGGATTTTGGCCTCTAGCTCAGCCGGCACCTGGGGAAACCTAGCAAACCAGCACATTTTTGTAAACTAGAAACCCAGGGGAATCCAAGATGAGGTGACTTGTGGGGCTCGGACCAGGTTCTGTTACCCAGAATCCTTTGCAAACCTCAAAATGTGGCTAAAATACCACGTTTTCCACACATTTCGGTGACAGAAAGTTCTGGAATCTGAGGGGAGCCACAAATTTCCTTCCACCCAGCGTTCCCCCAAGTCTCCCGATAAATATGATACCTCACTTGTGTGGTTAGGCCTGGTGCCTGCGACAGGAATAGATCACACAACGGTCAATGTTGGTCCTTACGTGAGGCAGCTGTTGACCCTGGGGTGATCCATTCCTGACACAGGCACTAGGTGTAGGCACTCAAGTGGGGTAGTGTTTTTATCAGGACAGGTGAGGAGTCACTGGGTGGTAGGAATGTTGTGGATCCCAGCATATTCCTGTAGTTTGTGTGACAGAAATGCGAGAAAAATAGAGTTTTTTCTCAACATTTCAGCTTTGCAGGGTATTCTGGGTAAGAAAACTTTGGGGAATCCACACAAGTCACACCTCTGTGGACTCCCCCGAATGTCTAGTTTCCAGAAATGTTTGGGTTTAGTGTGTTTCTCTATATGGCCGCCGAATCCAGGACCAAAAACACAGGTGCCTGCCTTACAAAACCAGTTTGTTTTGCCATAGACAATTTTGATGTCTCCACAATATGATTTGGGTGGTGGAATTTGGGGCTGAACTAAATTGGTGAGCTCCCAAGAGAGCACTCTCTCTCTGCTTGCCGCCGCATTCACCTGCTCTCTGGGTTGGCCTAACCCACTATTACCCAGTTGCACGAACAGCTTGCGAAGGGACAGCAGGACTGTCCTCATCACCTCCCTCATAATGTACTGGAAGAGGAGTTTTCGAATGGGACTCCTCTGACTGAAAAATCACTCCCAGAGTCTGCGCCATTGTCCTATCCCTCAGATGCTGTCTCAGTATCTGATGTCTCAGTCTCTGATCCTATGTCAGAGCGGTCCTCTATAACCCGAGTGCAGGCAGCAGTCATCCATCAAGATGCCATCTCTGCTATTGGCTAAACTGTTGCTCTAAAACACTAGCCTACGTAGACAGTCACAAAATCGATGGTGTGTGTGAGATACGTGCAACAGTAGAGGCCACCTTACCTGCGCTTCTTCCCTCAATCAGCACGTACTTTCAAGACACTCAAAAAACACCTTGTCACATACCATTCGTCACAGTCTTTAGCACCTCCTGCGCCCAGTCCAACAATCATTATTGGTGCTCCCACTCCCTCCTCCTCGGATTCCCTCATTACCACCCAGCAAAAGTGCCCTTCATCTCTCCATAGACTTTACTAATGTACTCAGCTATTTACATAAAATACAGATGTGCTCTTTGCAGTAGGCATATAAACCTTCTGCGCTTCTTTATGGCACTAAAACTGCCACTAGACAAGTCGGACCCTTTTCCCCCCAGGGAAACCACACACATATTGACAAAAGTGATGTATATATGACAGCCAACCACCTGAAACTCAACTCAAGCAAAACCGAAATAATCCTCTTTGGCCCTCACCAAAAAAACCTGGGACCCCCCATGGTGGCCCACCACGCTAGGCCCTGCACCCACCCCCGCCAACTACGCACGCAACCTCAGCATCATCCTAGACTCCTCCCTCTCTATGACCCAACAAATCAATGCTCTTACCTCCTCATGCTTCAACAAACTCCGTATACTGAAAAACATTCAAATGGATCCCCACAGAGACCAGAAAAACTGTCACTCACGCACTCATCAGCAGCAGGCTTGATTACAGAAACGCCCTCTACGCCGGCACCACTCTAAAACTCAAGTGCAAACTACACGCATCCAGAACTCAGCAGCACGACTCATCCTCGACCTCCACCGACACAAACACATCTCTCCACACCTCAAATCCCTCCACTGGCTCCCCATTGACAAAAGGATCACCTTCAAGATCCTCATCCTCACACACAAATCACTCCACAACACAGGCCCTGCCTACCTCAACGAGAGTCACCTTCCACACCCCCACACGAAACGTCCGTTCAGCTGACCTCTCTCTCGCCTCTGACCCCCGCATCAAACACACCACCACCGGGGGCAGATCCTTCTCCTACATTGCACCCAAAACATGGAACGCACTCACAACTCACATTCGCAAGACCCAAAACCTACTTCTTTTCAGGAAGGGCCTCAAAACCTGGCTTTTTGAACAGTGAACCTCCTAGCCCCTTTCCCTCCCCCCCGTCCCCCTCCCAGCGCCTTGAGACCCTCACAGGTGAGTAGCGCGCTTTATAAATCTCTTTGATACAGATCTACCTATATATATATATAAATATATATCTACATAGATATATCTATAGATATATCCATGTACCTAGATATATCTATCTACATAGATATATATATATAGATATATACATATATTTTTTTTTAGTTGTTGTATGGTTTCCTTGGGGGCCAAAATGGCCCCCAGGGAAACCCTACAACATCTAAAAAAAAAATTGCCCCCACAGGGGGTCACCCTGCCCACGGGCGACCCCCTGTCATTTCATTTTTTTTTATTTTTTTTTTAAAAAAAAATCCCCTGGGGGGGTGAGGGGCGATCGCGCCCCCCCCCCCCTCCCCAGGGGGCACCTACCTTTTTATTTTTTTAGGAAAATTATGCCGGGGGGGGGGCGGCCCTTTTTCCGGGGGGGGGGCTGCCCCCCAAAAGTGAAATCCCTGGTGTCTAGTGGGGTTTCCTGGCCCCCCGATCGCAGGGGGCCAGGAAACCGTTTCAGAAGGCCTCATAAGAAAGGGGAGACTCTCCCCTTTCTTACGAGGCCTTCTGAAACTGTTTCTGGCCCCCGATCGCAGCACAGCTGCGATCGGGGGCCAGAAACAGTTTCAGAAGGCCTCGTAAGAAAGGGGAGAGTCTCCCCTTTCTTACGAGGCCTTTTCAAAATGTTTCCTGACCCCCCCGATCGCAGCTGTGCTGCGATCGGGGGAGCCAGGAAACCTGAAAGTGTTTCCTGGCCCCCGATCGCAGCACAGCTGCGACCGGGGGCCAGGAAACACTTTCAGGAAGGCCTCGTAAGAAAGGGGAGTGTCTCCCCTTTCTTACGAGGCCTTCCTGAAAGTGTTTCCTGGCCCCCGATCGCAGCTGTGCTCGGGGGCCAGGAAACACTTTCAGGAAGGCCTCGTAAGAAAGGGGAGACTCTCCCCTTTCTTACGAGGCCTTCCCGAACGTGAAAAAGGCCGTTTTCCCCATGAAAGCAGGAAGCGGCCGCAAGGCTGCTTCCTGCTTTCATGGGGAAAACACCTTTGCAACGTCAGCTCGCCTCGCGGCGCGCTGACGTCACAAAGGGGCGGGTGGGGGGCGGGGGGAGACACGGTAGCTTCCGTGTCTCCCGGGGGGGGAAAAAAAATAAAAAATAAATCCTCGGGTGCGACGCACCCGAGGATTTATTAATGCCCTTCCTGGTGTCGGCCACTGGTCGTGACCCGCACCAGGGAGGGTGTGTGGGCGTCGGCCAGTGGCCGACGCCCGCATTTAAGAGGTTAAAAAAAATAAAAAAATGTTTTTTTCAAGAATTCAAAAATTCAAAACAAACACTCAAAAATTCCTCATAAATGTTTTTCTTTTCAAAGAAATTAATTCACTCTGGACAGTCTCCTTGTCAATTTTCAGTATAGCAGCTTGTCAAATCCAGTTATTAATTTGTCTATCCCAGTAAGTATGTCTTTTAAGCTCGACTTTTCATTTGATTTTCTCAATGTCTTTTCTTTCAATCATCACATGCCAAAGTAAACATTTTCAATGTCTCTGTCAAAACAATAGCTAGAAAATTCTTCCTGCCAATGCTTTGTATTTAAGTACGGCCATTCTGGTCCTGCATATCTCTTGCTTGCAACTCTTTTTCGGTCTTCTGCCACTTTCACCTTCTTCTCCACTAGTATGTTCTCCTTCATTCAATTCCTTTTCCTCTTGAATTGGTGTAACTACATTAACCTTTCCACTCTTTGAAGCTTTCTCTGGCCAATTGTCTCCTTTCAATGTCTTTTTTGTCAACAATCTTCTCAATATTGAGTCTTCACTTGCCTTTGAACCTTTTTCGTCTCACGTTTATGCAACTGGTTCAGGAAGAGTATAGTCCACTTGGGCAGGACTACCCTCAATTCCTTTCCCAATAGGGTCTGTCCATTCTTCAGTTGGTACGTCAAACCACCTGATTCTGAGGACACCCTCCTCTGAGCAGATCTTCCTTCTGCCGATTCTTTCTGTCCACTCTCATTCGAGGACACCCTCTTTGGTTTGGAATCAGTCTTCTCCTTTCCTTCTTGGACTGGCTCTTTGTTAGACTTTTCATCCTTGTCGTGGTATCCCTTAACTTTTTGCCTCTGTTTCCCAGGTTGTTGATGTGTGCTGGACTCTGATTTTGCTGTTTTTGTTACTCTGGGCACTGTACAACTGCTAACCAGAGCTAAAGTGCAAGTGCTCCTTTACAAAATGTGTATGTCATTGACTTATCCATGATTGGCATATTTGCTTTACTAGTAAGTCCCTAGTAGAGTGCACTAGAGGTGCCCAGGGCCTGTAAACCAAATGCTACTAGTAGGCATGCAGCACTTGGTTGTGCCACCCACATAAGCAGCTCTGTAATCATGTCTCAAACCTGCCACTGCAGTGTCTGTGTGTGCAGTTTTAACTGTAAATTCGACTTGGCAAGTGTACCCACTTTTCTTACATGTAAGACACCCCAAAGGTAGGCCCTAGGTAGCCCCAACGACAGGGTGCAGTGTATGGTAGGACATATAGGCCCTCATTACAACCCTGGCAGTCAGTGATAAAGCAGCGGTAACACCTCCAACAAGCCGGCGGTAAAAAAAATTGAATTATGACCACAGTGGGAACCGCTCACACAGAGAGCCACTTTACCACACCAGCCGCCACAGCGGTAGCAGCAAGCACCACGGCGGTAACCTCCAAAAGCCAGGTGGAATACAATGTACCATCCACTGTATTACAACAGGCCTATCCGCCACCTCTCCTGGGGCGGTACCAACTACATCAATAGCACGGTGAAAACAGAACACAGAAGGGAAATGACTCACTGCTGGACACTCAGGGAAGAACCACGCCACCATGGAGCCCGAACTGCATATGTTCCCCATGCTGGTCTACCTCCTCCTACACCATGAATACCAACGCCGGCGAAGATGACCATGGTGAGTACTGCCGCCTAGCACCAAAGAAGGGGGGAGGAAAAAGAAAGTGACACACACACGCAACACGCAACACCCCCACCCCCACCCCAACAGCATACACACAACCATATGCAACAACATCACATATCCACCATGTACCCCTGAGAAATAATGCAAGGACAAAAGGAAGTGATTAAAGTGAGTGTAATAAGATAAAATACTAGAAATATGTCCTAAAAAATCAAAACAGTATATACATATATACAAATGGAGGGACACTGCCCAGTCCACAATGTCCGTGGGCCACAGGGCCACATCCCATAGGCCAAGGTCCCACTTGACTCCTGCATCAACATGGAGGGAACACTGCAGGGGCATCAGGTCGACAACGCACAGGCACCTCAGGGGGACGGGGAACGGGGGGCACCTCAGCTGAAAGATGGTACAACACCACTGGTCCTGGAGGGGCCAACATGCCCATTACTCTGTACTGGGGAGTGCAAAACCACAGTCTCTTAAGTGGGTGGTTTGCCCACTGCTTGGTCCTGGGGAGTGCAAAGCCACAGTCTCTCAAGTGGGTGGTTTGCCCACTGCATGGTCCTGGGGAGTGCAAAGCCACAGTCTCTCAAGTGGGTGATCTGCCCACTGCTTGATCCTGGGGAGTGCAAAGCCTCAGCCTCTCAAGTGGGTGGTTTGCCCACTGCTTTGTCCTGGGGCGTGCAAAGCCACAGTCTCTCAAGTAGGTGATTTGTCCACTGCATGGTCCTTGGGAGTGCAAAGCCACAGTCTCTCAAGTGGGTGGTTTGCCCACTGCTTGGTCTAGGGGAGTGCAAAGCCACACTCTCTCAAGTGGGTGGTTTGCCCACTGCTTGGTCCTGGGGAGTACAAAGCCACAGTCTCTGAAAGTGAATGGCTTCTCCACTGGTTCTGGAGGGGGCTTTGTGCCCAGTGTGCTACATCCTGGGAAGGATGGGGTGAGTGGATGCGTTCTTCCACTGGTTCTGGAGGGGGCTTTGTGCCCAGTGTGCTTCATCCTGGCAAGGAGGAGGTAGGTGGATGGCTACTTCCACTGGTTCCGGAGGGGGGTTTGTGCCCAGTGTGCTTCCTCCGCTTCCTCCTGGCAAGGAGGGGGTGAGTGGATGCCTTCTTCCACTGGTTCTGGAGGGGGCCTTGTGCCCTGTGATGCAGATCTTGGGGAGTGCAAGGTCACAGTCTCTCACCTGTGTGTCAGACCCACACGATTTATAGGGGACAGGATGCATTACAGTCCATGGAGGCAGGACTACACACTGCCCGCTGGAGGGGATGGCTGCTCAGTGGTGGCAGTGGCGGTGCTGGTGGCAGTGCTGGCAGTGGTAGGGGGAAGCTCCAGCCCATCCCCTGTAGCCTTGGACGGCTGCCCACTGGTGCTGCTGCTGCCGACAGCAGTGCTGGTGGCAGTGCAGGTGGTGGTCCAGGTGGCATTGCTGGTGGCGGTGGTGCCAGTGGTGGGGGGAGGCTCCTGCCCTTCCCCTGCAGTCTCGATGTCTGCCCACTGGGGTGCTGCTGCTGCTGGCAGCGGTGCTGGTGGCGGTACAGATGGCGGTGCTGGTGTCAGAGATGCCAGTGATGGGGGAGGCTCCAGCCCTTCCCCCGCAGCCTTGGACGGCTGAACCGCCATGGTTGGTGGTTGGGGCTCAGAATCAGTCCAAGCACAAGGCCTCCTGTCCTTCCTGCTTGCAGGTGCAGGCCCTTTACCCTTCCCCTTGTCAGCTGGTGGTGCCTCCTTGCCCTTGCCCTTGCCATCTGGTGGTGCATCCTTGCCCTTGCTGGTGCAGTCACACTGCCAGTGCTGATGGATGGTGGCTTGGAGCCTCTCACACCTGCAGTAGCTGCCAACACTACTGTGGCCATGGACTGGGTGGCTGAGGTGCTAACCTGGTTTCTGACCACACTGGCCCAACGTGAAGGACAGGGGGAGGGGGAGGGAAGAGGTCAACGGCAGAGAGGAAAAGCTTCATAGGGACACTGGGACGGAGGAGGGTGAAGGTTTGGGAGTGGCGGAAGAGGAAGTAGTTGTTGGAGGTGTCTGTCTGCTGTGTTTGGGTGCAGGTACATGGGCTGGATGCTGTTGTGAGGTGGATGGCTGTTGGGTGTCTGAGTGCTTGCGTTTTTGTACTTTGGGAGGAGGGGGCACAGGCACAGTAGGAGTGGACACAGGGATTGTGTGCATGGATGGGGGTGGTCACTGCCAGTGAGCGGTGTGTAGTGATAGGCGTGATGGTGATGGAGGCAATAGATGAGAATGTAGTGCATGCAGGTGTGAGTGGAGACACTACTGGGAGGGAGGTGGACGAGGAGGAGGAGGGGGACACAGTGGAGGCAATGGATGTTGGTGTGTCTGCATCTGGATAGTGTTTGTGTGAATGCCTGTGGGATGATGTGTGGTGCTTGTGTTTGCCTGAACCACTCCTGTGTGTTGTCTTGGGTGCATGCTGGTCTGAATGTGTGCTTCGGATAGGTGGGGTTCAGGGGAATGGGACTGGGCAGAGGAAGTTGGAGAGGGGAGGATAGAGACAGGAAAAATGGCTGCCATCAGGGAGGGGGCCAGAGCCTGGATTGATCTCTGTTGGGCCGCCATACCAGAGTGAATGCCCACCAGGAATACATTTGTTTGTTGCAAATGGCCCGCCAGCCTCTGGATGGCATTCACTATGGTTGACTGCCCAACAGAGATGTATCTCAGGAGGTCAATAGCCTCCTCACTCAGGGCAGCAGGGCTAACTGGGGCAGGGCCTGAGGTGCCTGGGCGAAGGAGATGCCCACCCTCCTCGGTGATCGGGCACAGGAAACTCGCTGAGGGGCTGCTGGGAGGGTGGTGCTGGTACGGGGGTGGCGGCTGTACCTGTAGTTGGGGTGGGCACAGAGGTGTCCGCCACCACTAGGGAGCTTCCATCGGAGGAGGTATCTATGTCAGAACTGTCCCCTCCTGTCTCTGCCGTGGTGCTCCCCTCACCCTCCGTCCCACTGGTGCCCTCACCGTCAATGGATTTAGCCCCATGGGCCCTGTGGGATGCAGCTCCCTCCATCGTCGGTGCCTCTGTACCTCTGTACCTCTGCCAGGTGATGCTAATGCACAGAAGGACAGGGTGACAAAACAAAAAGGGGGGAAGAGACAGAGGATACACTTGGTCAGTGGCAGCAACAACGTGACCGTTGGTGTACACGACACACAGGGAACCTCCCTACGCACTAGACAATGCACTACCAGTCACAATGCTAGTCACCAGGCCATAGACAGGAATACCTCACACCAATTGTGGCATACCTGAGACCCACAGAGCCCTGCCCAGTAGTGGATGCCTACTAGCTTGGTTGGAGGTGGTATTCATCAGCCCCTGCCCAACATGGAACCTACCTTGCAATGTCTGGCCTGGCCTAGGGGCACCAACAGGCCCACATCCCCCACCCGAAGACCACTCCACCACGCACAAGTAGTATAATGTGAAACTGTACTCACCCCCTTGTGGCTGCTGTGATGCCCTCAAGCGCCCATCCAGCTCCTGATAGGCCACCACCAGTATGCAGGACATCAGGGGGGTCAGGGTTCAACGGGCACCCCTTCCTCATTGGGAGGCCATCCCCAGCTGGGCCTCTGCCGTCTTCCTTGCCCCGTTTGGGACAGTGGGTGCTCCGCCTGCCATAGACCACCAGGGTCCGCACATCCTTGGCGATGGCACGCCATATACCCTTTTTCTGATGGGCGCTGACCTGCAGAGAAATAAACATAGAAAAAAGGTATCAGTCATAACGTCCGGCCTGCTACACTCATGGCCCACCATATCCCTCCCATCCCCTTACGCACAGACATTGTCCACCATACATGCAGCATGCTGCCCAGGACCCTTCAACTACACCTCCCTTACACAAGGCCTTCACATACAGCACTCCATGCATTCATGCCCCATGCATCGTGCTCACAGTGTACTCACCTGTTGGTCTGGAGGCCCATACAGCATTCGATTACTGGGGTAGTACCCCATCCACCAGTCTCTCCAAGTCTGTAACGGTGAAGGCAGGGTCCCTTTCCCCAGTGACACGAGCCATGGTCGGTTCCAGACGCAGGTCACAGCAGCACCTGCAGTGTAGGACCTCTGATGTTGAAGATCAGGTAGCAAGTGAGTGAACAGATACATCACCATTGGCCACTGTAACCCATAGGGCCCACTGACAACCAATGAGGAGTTGCACAGCAGTACTCAACCGTCTCCTGCAACGGCGCACAATGTTAGCGGCATTTATCATTCCCACTTGTCCATCAACACAGGACAGGCGGACTCCATTTTGGGGGGGGGGTGGAGTAGGCCATGGCACCTAACTGCATCACAGCACACATAGGCACCATTTGGGCCTCTGCAACAACATACTGTTTCAGTCACAACATGCAATGCACTGTACATTTTGGAAATGTTGAATACTGACAAGATGCTCATCATTTTGCCCCCTAGATTGCAACCGCTGCTGATGAATAGGAGATGGAGACATCTCCCCGTGTACAGGCCCCTGGTGGACTTGACAACAATGGAGGACAAGCACATTATCCTCACCTGCAGACTTGACAGGGCCACAATCCAAGAGCTGTGTGCCCAATTGGAGCCAAACCTGATCTCTGCTATTCCTAAACCCACTGGGATCCCACCTTTTGTGCATGTGCTATCTGTTCTCCATTTCTTGGCAACTGGTTCTTTCCAAGTGGCAGTGGGCTTGGCAGCAGGAATGTCTCAGCCAATGTTACTAACAAGAGGGTTGTCGCCCTGATGAAACACATGCGCAGCTACAAAGTTTTCCCCCAGGTGGAGGATGTGGCCGCAGAGGAAGCTGACTTCTATGCAATGGGACATATCCCCAACATCATTGGTGCAATTGATGGTACACATATTGCCTTTGTCCCCCCACCCCGGAGAAATGAACAGGTGTTCAGAAATCGAAAGAGCTTTCACGCCATGAATGTGCAGACAGTGTGCCTGGCGGATCAGTACATCTCCCATGTCAATGCAAAGTATCCTGGCTCTGTGCATGATGCCTTTATCCTGAGGAATAGCAGAATCCCATATGTGATGGCTCAACTCCAGAGGCACCGGGTGTGGCTAATAGGTGAGCCCATGATTCCCACCCAGTATATGCTGGTATATGGGTATGGGGTTGGCCCCAAGGGTTAGTGTTTGGCTTACAGGTATCCCTCGATATTTGCAGGTGACTCTGGTTACCCCAAACTCTCATGGCTACTGACCCCAGTGAGGAATGCCAGGACAAGGGCAGAGGAACTTTACAATGAAGCACATGGGCAAACAAGAAGAATTATAGAGCGAACATTCCGCCTCCTGAAGGCCAGGTTTTGGTGCCTCCGTCTGACAGGTGGTTCCCTGTGCTACTCACCCAAGAAGGTGTGCCAGATCATCGTGGCATGTTGCACAACCTGGCCTTACGTCACCAGGTGCCTTTTCTGCAGGAGGATGAGGCTGGAGATGGGTGTGTGGCAGTGCTGAAGCCTGTGGACATTGACGAAGAGGAGGCAGAGGATGAGGATGTGGACAATATAAAATCAATCATACGACAGTACTTCCAGTGACACACAGGTAAGACACTGTAACTTCACCTTCCATTGACAGTTTTGTATTGGATATTGTCACTGGCAGGCTGATATTCCCACTACTATGGTCACTTACTGTACCCTTTGGCATGTCTATTTACAGATATATGTGCCCCACTCTGGCTCCTGGTGTGTTGACTGCAGCAAATTACAGGTCATACCTACGTATACATTACTGTACAGTTGAATTGCAATGTTTACAGATTGTTAAACGAATACATAGTTCAATCAATTGACAGACTCAATACTTGTATTTTTTACAAGAGTGTTTATTTATGTGCTAATAAGTGGCTGGGGTATTGCTATAGGCTGGGGTGGTGGTGGAGGAGAGTCCAGGGGAAAGTTCCAGTCTATTTGTGTCACAGGTGCACTGCCCAAGAGGGCATAGGAAATGGAACAATGGCAGTTCAAGGTGGAAAGGGTGATTGTGTGTGACACAAGGGTGACATTCAGGAGAGTCTTATTTCCTGGTGGGGGTCTTGGCAACAGTATCTGGCTTCTGCTCGGATATCAGGGACCGTTTGCGTGGTGGTTCTCCTTCTGCAGGGGGAGGGGTGCTGGTGGCCTGTTGTTCCTGTGGTGGGGCCTCCTGTCCACTAGCATCAGCGGAGGTGGAGGGCTGTTCATCGGTGTGGCTAGTGTCAGGGACCCGGTGGTGTGCCACTGCCTCCCTCATGGTGTTGGCCATGTCTGCTAGCACCCCTGCAATGGTGACCAGGGTGGTGTGGATTTCTCTCAGGTCCTCCCTGATCCCCAGGTACTGTCCCGCCTGCAGCCACTGAGTCTCCTGCAACTTGGACAGTATCTGGCCCATCGTCTCCTGGGAATGGTGGTATGCTCCCAGGATGTTGGTGAGTGCCTCGTGGAGAGTCGGTTCCCTGGGCCTGTCCTCCCCCTGTCGCAATGCAGTCCTCCCAGTTTCCCTGTTGTCCTGTGCCTCTGTCCCCTGAACCATGTGCCCACTGACCCCAGGTCCCTGATCGTCCTGTGTTTGTGGGGTTGCCTGGGGTCCCTGTAGTGGTGGACACACTGCTGATCGACATGTCCTGAGGACAGAGGTATGGGCCTGCTGGGTGGGTGCTGTGCTGGTGTTTTCTGAGGGGGGGGGCTCTGTGGTGGTATGGGTCTGTGCCTGGGTAATTTACTGTCCAGAGGTCCCTGATGGGCCAGGTTGGTCATCCTGATCCAGGCGTGCAGAGCTGCTGTCATCAATGTGGGCCTCTTCTGGGGGGGGACTGGTTGTTGCTGGCACCTTCTCTCTGGAGACGTTGTGTGGGGGACCTGTGGGAATGTAAATGTAGTGTTATTGTTTCTGCATGTGGCATCTTGTGCATAGGTGTGTTGCCCTGTATGGTTGTCATTGCCCTGGCAGCGTAAGCTTGTGTGAGTGGTGATTTGGTTGGAAAGGGGATTGTCTCAAGTGTGCATACTTTGGTGATGGGTGTCCATGCAGGTCTGTGGTGAGTGTCCATGCATTGTTGTTGCATGCAGGGCTTGGTAGTGGGAGGGGTGGGTTGTGATGGTAGAGTGTATGTGAGGTGGTGGAGTGATAGGGGTGAGGGTAGGGGTGGGGGTTTGTGATGGCATGCAGGTAGGGGGTGATAGTAATGGAGATTTGACTTACCAGAGTCCAGTCCTCCTGCTACTCCTGCCAAGCCCTCAGGATGCAGTATTGCCAAGACTTGCTCCTCCTATGTTGTTAGTTGTGGGGGAGGAGGTGGGTGTTCCCCGCCAGTCCTCTGTACTGCTATCTGGTGTCTTGCAACCCCCGTAGGTCTTCCACCTCTTCCTGATGTCATCCCTTGTTCTTGGGTGCTGTCCCACAGCGTTGACCCTGTCCACGATCCTCCTCCATAACTCCATCTTCCTGGCAATGGATGTTTCCTGCACCTGTGATCCAAATAGCTGTGGCTCTACCTGGATGATTTCCTCCACCATGACCCTTAGCTCCTCCTCTGAGAACCTGGGGTGTCTTTGTGGTGCCATGGGTGTAGTGTGAGTGGTGTGTGTGATGGTGTGTGGGGTGATGTGTTGGGGTGTGTGCTGTGAGGTACGTGGATGGTGTATGGGTGATGGTGTTCTGTGGCTCTGGTTCTGTGGGTGCTCTTAGGGTGTCTCTCCCTCAGTTATCAATTTTCTACAGTTGTCAAGCATTGTGGGTAATGTGTGTGTGTGTTTTATAGTGGTGCGGGTGTGTGGGTGTGGTGTGTGCATGGGTGTCAGGTGTGTGTTATTCAAAATGTCCAATGTGTGTTGTTTTGTTAGTGTGTTTGTATTTTGAGCGGGGCGTTATGTACCACCAATGGTTTAGCGCCATTGAATGTCCACTGCAGTGATTTGTGGATCATAATGGTGTGGGTTGTAGTTCTGTTGGCGTAACAGTGTGGGTTTTGCTACCACCAGTTTATCACTGACCTTTGGGCTCGCGGCTTATGTGTGTGTCTGCATAGGGACGGACTGCTATGTGTGAGTCATAATATGTGTAGCGGTAAACCGCCGCAGAGGTGGTATGTTAGCGGCAGTCAGCATGGTCGTAAGCAGGACTTACCGCCAATGTCATAATGAGGGCCACAGTAATATGTTTTATATGTCCTGACAGTGAAATACTGCTAAGTTCGTTTTTCACTGTTGCAAGGCCTGTCCCTCTCATCGGTTAACATGGGGGCTACCTTTAAATATGATTAAAGTGTAGATTCCCTTTGGGAGCGGATGGGCATGTGGAGTTTGGGGTCTCTGAGCCCACAATTTAAAAATACATCTTTTTGTGAAGTTGATTTTAAGATTGTGTGTTTGAAAATGCCACTTTTAGAAAGTGAGAATTTTCTTGCTTATACCATTTCTGTGACTCTGCCTGTTTGTGGATTCGCTGTCTGGGTCAGTTTGACAGTTGGGCTGGTTGCACCTCACACTAAACAGTGAAACAAAGGGAGCTGGGGTGTGGCCTGCATTTCCTGATGAGCCATCTGTGCTAGGAGGGAAGTGAGGAGTGTTCACTCACACCTGAAAGGGCTGTGCCTGCCCTCACACAATGCAGTCTCCAAAACCCTGGTGAGTGTCTAGGGCCTGGCCTGGGCAAGGCAGGATTTCACATTCAAGAGAGACTGTGCTTTGAAGTAGGCCTACTTCAAAGGAGAAAGTGGGTATAAGAAGGGCACCCAAAACCACAGACTTAAGAACACTTCTCGAAACCAAGAGGAACCTCTGCCCGGAGAAGAGCTGAAGAGCTGAGGAAGAAGTACTACCCTGCCTGTGACTGTGCTTGTGGAGCTATCCTACAGTTGCTGCTTCTGCCAGAGTAAGAGGGCAAAGGCTGGACTTTGTGTGCCTTCCATCTTGTGAAGATTTCCAAGAGCTTGTTTGAGAGCTTGCCTACTGTTGTTTGAAGTCTCAGGAACAGCAAAGACTTCTCTCTGCCAGCACCTGGAGTCTCTGGAGAGACTCCTAGTCTGCCCTGTGGTGCCCATCCAGTTCCTGGACTCCTGAAAGGAGAAGCTGGCAGCCTAAGAGTAAGAAATCCACGCGTAGTATGCTGTGCTGGGAAAAGATTGACGCAACTCCGATCTGCGCCTGGAAAATCGTCATGCCGCCGGCTTCACGGCAGAAAATCGACACTCGCCTGCAACGCGACCGAAGAATCGACGCACGAAACTGGACAAATGACGTGCAGCATCGCTGACGGAGGCTGGTGAGATTGCAACCCGCGCTGCATTTTTTCGGATCATCGTGCGGCTGGATTTCCAACACAAGCACTACTAGGCGTGTAAAAACAACACAAGGCCTGCCCGGACCCAAGATTGCTGACTCGATTGATGCATCCCTGTCCTGCGGAGAGAAGAAACGACACGCCCGACCCGACGAAAGGAGAAACGACACAAGGTCTCGTTCATGAGTGAAATCGACTCATCGGCAGCCCTTTTTGACGCACACTCGCCCATGCGGGGTAATTTTTGACACACCCAAGGTACATTTTCACACTAACAGTGTTAGTGTGTGTTTAAACTACATGAAGACTCTTTTTGCTTTTTAATTGATAACTTGACTTGTGTATTGTGGATTTTTGTCATTTTGGTCTTGTTTTGTTTAGATAAATATTTCCTATTTTTCTAAACCTTTGTTGTGTCATTTTGTAGTGTTATCATTACATTTACTGTGTGTGTTCGTACAAGTACTTTACACCTAGTACTCTGAGGTTAAGCCTACTGCTCATGGCACGCTACCAAGGGGGTAGCTGAGGGTGATTCTCTTTTACCCTGACTAGAGTGAGGGTCCTTGCTTGGACAGGGGGTAACCTGACTGCCAACCAAAGACCCCATTTCTAACACCCCTTCACTCCTTTTACAGATTGTTCAACTTCTTCAGTATTTTGTTCTTTCTTGTCTGTTGTAGCAGAAGGCACACCTCTGTCAAGCTGTGGCCTTGACCTTGCATTTGTTGTACTGTTGTTGCTTCCACCTGATGAGAAAAAGACTGAACCACATCAGCCAGGCTTTTGACATAATCTAGCACCATATTATCTATAATATTCATAAGTGCATTTGCAGGTATTGCTGGTGATCTCATTGTTCTCCCCATCAAAATTTCATGTGGAGACAACCCAGTCTTCTTATCAGGAGTGCTTTTCATTGACATTAGCACTAGTGGTAAAGCATCTGGCCATTTTAAATTTGTCGATGCACACACTTTTGCCAATTGTGATTTTAATGTTCCATTCATTTGCTCTACAAGTCCTGAAGCTTCCGGGGAATAACTACAATGTAGTCTCTGCTGAATGTTTAATGCAGAAAAAAAACTATTTTATCACTTCATTATTGAAGTGTGTTTCCCTATCTGATTCAATTGAAATCAGAAAACCAAAATGTGGAATTAGTTCTCTGAAAAGCAATTTAGCTGCTATAAGAGTGTCATTTCTCTTTGTTGGATATGCCTCAATCCAGTGACTAAAAATGCATACAATCACCAACACGTATTTCTAATCAGCACATGCAGGCATCTCAATGAAATCCATTTGCATTCTACTAAATGGACCTCCTGCCATACCTATGTGTCCCATGTTGACAATTGTTCCTTTGCTGACGTTCATCTGCTGACAAACTACACACCTATGGCAAACCAGCCCCGCCACCGGTCTAAATTTTGGATTGTACCAAAACTGTTTAAAACTCCTGATCATCGCATCTCGCCCTATGTGCGTTTGACCATGGTAGTATCTAGCCATTTGTGTCAACAAACTGTTTGGTTAGACTACTTTCCCCTCTACTGTCGCCCACATTTCATCCTCCCTTTGAACGCAACGATGTCTTATCCAATCCCTACCCTCTTCTTCTGGAACATTGTTCTGTATGGCTTTCAACTCATCTAATGTCTCGACTATATGCATGGTGAAATTTGCATATATCTCGTCATTTTCAGACATCAAGTCCCAATTTCCTTTGAATGAAATCCCATTCAAAGCACAACATTTTGCAATCTGGTGTGCATAAGCATTTTCCAATGTTACATAATATTGTTCTCTCTGGTGTGCACTGCATTTGGCCATGGCAATTTTCTCAAGCTTCTGTACAGCTTGTTATAAAGCATGTATTCTTTTTCCATTTTTCAAAGGTGAACCTGAAGATGTCAGAACCCCCTGATGCGACCAGATGAGCCCAAAATTATGTACACTACCAAATCCATACAGACTATCAGTGTAGATCGTTACTTTCATCTGTTCTGACAATAGGCATGCTCTAGTAAGAGCCACCAATTCTGTGACTCATGCAGAAATTACTCCTTTAGGCCATGAAGCTGCTAGTATACAATTGACTGTACACACTGCATATCCTACTTTTAAGGCACCCCTGTTGTCTCTTAAGCAGGAACCATTGACAAAACAAATTTGATCATTGTCTTCCAAACAAGAGTCTTTAATGTCATCTCTTTTGTGCATAGTTCTGTCACCTCCAAACAATCATGTTCAATATCATCTATTTTCTTTGGATCATCTCCATCATTTGGTAACAGTGTTGCCAGGTTAAGCGCTGTGAACCTTTTGATTGTTACATTTGGTGCTCCAAGAATCACTGTCTCATAATGTGTCAACCTTGCATTTGTCAGGTAATGTGTTTTTGACCTGGTCAATAGAATTTCTATCAAATGAGGTACCATCACTGTCAGAGTATATCCCATCACAATGTTTTCACTTTGAGTTATACTCTGCTCAACTACTGCAACTGCTCGTAAACATCTGGATAAGGCTGCTGCAACATTATCCAAAGTAGCTGAAAAATATGCTACTGGACAATTGATACCACCATGTTTTTATGTCAAAACAGACAAAGAACATCCATCTCTCTCATGACAAAACAACAAGAAAGAATTTGTGTAAGGCTGGAGCTTCACACAAACTCTCTCTCAATTCAGTAAATGTTCTCATGCTTTCCTCATCCATCATTACCGGATCTGAAACATCCTTATGTGTCAATCTCTGCAGTGGCTCAGAAATAACTGAAACATTTGGAATCCACTGGCAACAATATCCTACCATTCCCAGAAACATCCTCAACTCTTTCTGAGAATTCTGTATTTTCAGTTTCATTATTGCTGCTACTCTTTCTTTTAGAATTCTTCTTGACCCTTTCTCGATTAAATGTCCAAATATTTAATCTCCTGTTGATAGTACTGCAGTTTAGTAGGAGATGCTTTATGACCATTGTCTCTCATAAAGTTCAACAATGCAATCGTATCCTCTCTACAACCTTCCTTTGCCTTTGATGCAGTCAACAAATCATCAATGTACTGTACTAATGTCGATTGGTAAGGCATTACCAATGACTTGAGGTTCTTTTTCAAAATCTGATTGAAAATTGATTGTGATTCTGAAAACCCTTGAGGAATTCTACACCAGCAATAGACTCTGGTCAGGAACTTGAAACAAAAGAGATATCTACTGTCCTCATGTAGAGGTACTGAAAAGAAAGCTTGGCACAAATCAATTACTGTGAACTATTCTGCTTCACATGGAATCTGAAACATTATCACTGCTGGATCTGGCACAACTGGACAACACTTCACCACAATTTCATTTATTTTCCTCAAGTCCTGAACAAGTAGAATTTTCCCATTCAGCTTTTTCAAACCCATTATTGGTGAGTTACACGGACTGCTCATCGCTTCTTTTAAAACTCCCTGTACCAAAAACTGCTCTATCAAAGGTTTTATCCCTTCAATTGCCTAATTTCTCATTGGGTATTGTGCAGTCTCAGGAAACACTACACTCTCTTTCACTGTCACTTTGACTCCTTTAACCAAACCAACGTCTTTACATGTGAAGTCCCAAACTTTAGATTTAACTCTTTCCTGTAAATCGATCGGCAGATCTTTCTTTTAAAAAACTGGAAAGAAAATTAATTAAGTCTTCCAAATTGTAATCTTCATTTGCCTGCTCATTTTCATCTGTCTATCGAGATTCAACAAAGCCAATTCACAAGACATCGGCCCTCATTACAACCCTGGCGATAAATCCCGCTTACCATCGTGCTGAAGGCCGCCAACATACCGTGGCCGCAGCGGAAATCCGCTACAGGTATTACGACCCACATCTCGTAATCCGCCACAATACAGACACCCGCACAAGTCCGCCACACCAAAGGGCAGTGATAAACTGGCGATAGCAAAATCCACATCGTCACGCCATCAAGAATATGCCCACACTATGACGACCCACGAATCAACACGGTGGTCTTTCAACCGCGGTAATCCATTGGCAGTACACACCACTGCGCTCAAAATTCACACACACTTACAAAACACAACCACATTGGACAATTCAAAATACACACACCTGATACACATACACACACCACACCCACACACGCACACCACTATAAAACACACACCCACATTACCCACAACCCCTTACAACAACATTTTTGTAAAGAAGCACAGAGAGAGAATAGCCAACACTACACCAGCATTCACAAGCACACCATACCATCACTCATACAACATCCACACACCTCAAAGAACACAGACCAACACAACATTTCACACAGCACAACAAACATCAACTCACACATCACCCACAGCACATCATGGCACCTCAAAGACACCCCAGGTTTTCTGAGGAGGAGCTCAGGGTCATGGTGGAGGAAATCATCCAGGTCGAACCACAGCTTTTCGGATCACAGGTGCAGCACACCTCCATTGCTAGGAAGATGGAGCTATGGCAGAGAATCGTCGACAGGGTCAACGCAGTGGGACAGCAGCCAAGAACACGGGATGACATCAGGAAGAGGTGGAACGACCTATGGGGGAAGGTGCGTTCTGTGGTATCCAGACACCAGATTGCTGAACAGAGGACTTGCGGTGGACCCCCACCTCTTCCCCCACAACTAACAACATAGGAGGAGCAAGTCTTGGCAATACTGCATCCTGAGGGCCTCGCAGGAGTAGCAGGAGGACTGGACTCTGGTAAGTCATATCTTAATTATCATATCCCCCCACCGTACCTGCATGCCATCACATACCCCCAACTTCCCCCTCACCCCCATCACTCCAACACCTCACATATGCCCCACTATCACAACCCCGCCATCCCAATACCAAGCCCTGCATGCAACACCAAAGCATGGACACCCATTGCCAAAGTATGTCCAGTACAGACACCTACACAGACCCCAAAACCCTAATCACACAATGGCAAACACAACAAAGCAAGCACAGGAGTAGAGGGTAACTCACCCAATGCACAAGATGGCACACACAGATACTAAAACTATGGATTTACACCCCAACAGGACCCATACCCAACGTCACCAGACAGGAGGTGCCAGACATATCCAGTCCCCCACAGAAGAGGCCCACAGTGACGACAGCAGCTCTGCACGCCTGGATCTAGATGACCAACCCGGTCCACCAGGGACCTCTGGACAGTCGGTTCCCCTGCCACAGTCACAAGCCACCACAGAGCCTCCCCCCTCAGGAGACACCACCACAGCATCCACCCTCGGGCCCATCCCTCTGTCCTCAGGACAACTCAATCAGCAGTGTGTCCACCACTAAAGGGACCCCAGGCAAACCCACCAACCCAAGACAATCAGGGGCCAGGGGTCAGTGGCAATGGGCACACGGTTCAGGGGACAGAGGCACAGGATAACAGGGAAGCTGGGAGGACTGCTGTGCGACAGAGGGAGGACAGGCCCAGGGAACCCACTCTCCACGAGGCACTCTCCAACATCATGGGAGCATACCATCATTCCCAGGAGACCATGGGCACGGTACTGGCCAAGATTCAGGAGACCCAGCAGCTGCAGGAGGAACACTACCTGGGGATCAGGGAGGACTTGAAGTCCATCAACACCACCCTGGTCACCATTGCAGGGGTGCCAACAGACCTGGCTAACACCATGAGGGACACAGTGGCACACAAACGGGCCCCTGAAACTAGCCTGAACGATGAACAGCCCTCCATCTCCACCACCGCTAGTGGACAGGAGGCCCGCCACAGGAACAACATGCCACCAGCACCGCACCCCCTGCAGAAGGAGAACAACCCTGCAATCAGTCCCTGAGATCCAGGAACAAGACAGAGAACATTGCCAAGACCCCCACCAGGAAATAACACTCTCCTGATTGTCACCCTTTTGTCCCACTTTGTCACCCTGTCTACCTTAAACTGCCATTGCTCCCCTTCCTATGCCCCCTTGGACAATGCACCTGTGAGACCAAGAGACTGAACTCTACCATGGACATTCCTCCACCATCACCCCAGCCCTTTGCACACACCCCTCCACTTGTTAGCACAGAAATAAACACCCTTGAATCACAAATCAATCTGGAGTCAGTCTGTACTTTTACAAATGTGTAATTGCAACCTTTCGGAAATATAGCCATATCAATGTTCATGCTCACATACCAATGTTACACTGTAGTTGGGCAGCAGTAAACATAGCAGAGGGCACAAAGTGGGACACAGATCTGTGAAATGGAAAGCCAAAGTGACATGTCAGGATCCATACACAGAGGTAAAAAGGCAGATTTATGCTATGTCCTACAGTAGTATGAGATGTGAGAAGCAGTGCCATCCTCTTACCTGTGTCTCACTGGAAGTATTGCATGATGATGTTGTTTCGGTTGTCTATATCTTCTTCTTCTGCCTCCTCTTCTTCACTGTCCACAGGCTCTACAGCTGCCACAAGACCAGCATCAGGCCCATCCTCCTGCAGAATAGGCACCTGACGTCGCAAAGCCAGGTTGTGCAACATACAGCATGCCACAATGATCTGGCACACCTTCTTCAGTGAGTAGAATAGGGAGCCACCTGTCAGATGGAGGCACCGGAATCTGGCCTTCAGGAGGCCGAAGGTGCGCTTTATTATCCTCCTAGTTCACCAATGTGCCTCATTGTAGCGTTCCTTTGCCCTTGTACTGGGATTCCTCACTGGGGTCAGTAGCCATGACAGGTTGGGGTAACCAGAGTCATCTGCAAATATCGAGGGACCACTGTTAGACATCCTCCAACCATTAGGGACTCTCCCAATCCCAGACACCTATTTAAACTGTGTGGGGACCTTGGGCTAACCTATTAGACACACACTGTGCCTCTGGAGTTGCCCCATCACATAAGGGATGCTGCTATTCCTCAAAATGTAAGCGTCATGCACAGACCCAGGATACTTGCCATTCATATGGGAAATGTACTGGTCTGCCAAACACACCATCTGCACATTCATAGAATGGTAGCTTTTGCGGTCTCTGTACACCTGTTCATTCCTGCGGGGGGGGGCAAATGCCACATTTGTACCATCAATGGCACCAATAATGTTGGGGATATGTCCCAGCGCATAGAAGTCACATTTCACTGTGGTCAAATCCTCCACCTGAGGGAACACGATGTAGCTGCGCATGTGTTTCAGCAGGGCAGATAACACTCTGGACAACACGTTAGAGAACATTGGCTGTGACATCCCTGATGCCATGGCCATTGTTGTTTGAAAGGAGCCACTTGCCAGGAAATGGAGCACTGACAGGACCTGCACTAGAGGGGGTATTCCTGTGGGAGGGCGGGTGAGTGTTTGCATTGTTCAGCACTCCGTCCATCATCTTTTTGTTTGTTAAAGTTGCCCTAAGTGGGAAGGGTATGCCCAGACGTGGGTCCCTTGCTCACTGTGCCACTGGATTCAAGCTAGCCTGGATGATGAAGGGTGAAACCCTGAAACCGGTCCCAGGATGCTTGTTTCCGGTCCAGGGAGGACCTGGCTTGGCAGTTCGGGCTGGACTGTTCCCATGAGGAACAGGGTCAAGACTGATTTGCATATGGCTGGGTCCAAACTGGGGTGGCATGGTGAGCAAAATAACGATGGATTAAACCCAGATCTGTGACTGGGGGTGAGTGTTTGCATTGTTCAGCACTCCGTCCATCATCTTTTCGTTTGCTAAAGTTGCCCTAAGTGGGAAGGGTATGCCCAGACGTGGGTCCCTTGCTCACTGTGCCACTGGATTCAAGCTAGCCTGGATGATGAAGGGTGAAACCCTGAAACTGGTCCCAGGATGTTTGTTTCCGGTCCAGGGAGGACCTGGCTTGGCAGTTCGGGCTGGACTGTTACCATGAGGAACAGGGTCAAGACTGATGTGCATATGGCTGGGTCCAAACTGGGGTGGCATGGTGAGCAAAAGAACGATGGATTAAACCCAGATCTGTGACTGGGGGTGAGTGTTTGCATTGTTCAGTACTCCGTCCATCATCTTTTTGTTTGCTAAAGTTGCCCTAAGTGGGAAGGGTATGCCCAGACATGGGTCCCTTGCTCACTGTGCCACTGGATTCAAGCTAGCCTGGCTGATGAAGGGTGAAACCCTGAAACTGGTCCCAGGATGCTTGTTTCCGGTCCAGGGAGGACCTGGCTTGGCAGTTCGGGCTGGACTGTTCCCATGAGGAAAAGGGTCAAGACTGATTTGCATATGGCTGGGTCCAAACTTGGTGGCATGGTGAGCAAAAGAACGATGGATTAAACCCAGATCTGTGACTGGGGGTGAGTGTTTGCATTGTTCAGCACTCCGTCCATCATCTTCTTGTTTGCTAAGGGTGGATAGCTGACATCAGGTCTGGCTCCAACTGGGCACACAGTTCCTGGATTGCAGCACGATCAAGTCTGTAAGTGATAATGATGTGTCTGTCTTCCATTGTCGACAGGTCCACCAGGGGTCTGTACACCAGAGGATGCCACCATCTCATCACCTGCCCCAGCGGACGTGCCCTATGGAGGAGAAGGGTGAGCAGAGGGTCATACACCACATAGGTTTCACAAGGCTGTTTAGCTCAATCGTGAAATAATCTTTGTGTGCCTTTGTCTGTCTATATTCCTGGCCAAAAGTGTTGTGATGCAGTTATTTGGCCTGCCATGTGGCCACCTGAAATAGTGGCTGCCTGACCTGTAAGGAGGGACAAGGGGACATGAGGTAACTGCGCTGGTGTTGTGCAGCATCGCGGTAGGTGGTCGAAGACCGCTGCTTAATCCAGCATTGGTTATCATTGGGCCCCATGGGTTCCAGGAGCCAATGACGATGTACGCCGGCGGTGACGGTATGCAACACCGCGGACATGACCGCCATTTTCTATCAGTTCCCTCGCTTGATACCTGACCTTCAACAGGAGAGGACCTACACTGCAAATGCTGTGGTGACCTGCGTTAGGAAGCGACAATGGCTACAGTGTCTGGGGAAAGGGCCCGTGTCTTCACTGCGGAGGAGTTGGACAAACTGGTGGATGGGGTCCTCACCCAGTACACGCTACTCTATGGTCCTCCAGACAAACAGGTGAGTAAACTGTGTACATGGTGGATGGCACATCATTGAATAGAGTGTCATGGATGGAAGAGACAGGGGGAGGCAGAGGCCAGCATGTGAGGATGGTGAGTGTATGTTTTTCTGTGCCAGGGTGGGAGGTTTGTGGCCAATGAGTGAGAAGAACTGGACTGGGAAGTAACATCCATTTTCACTTCACTATTCCTCTAGGTCAGCGCCCACCAGAAGAAGGGTATTTGGCGTGCCATCGCCAAGGAAGTGCGGACCCTGAGGGTCTACCATAGACGGAGCACCCACTGCCAGAAAAGATGGGAGGACCTGCGCTGCTGGAGCAAGAAGACGGCGGAGGCCCAGCTGCGGATGGCCTCCCAACTAGAAAGGGGTGCCCATTGCACCATGACCCCCCTGATGTACCGGATCCTGGCGGTGGCAAATCCTGAGTTGGATGGGCGCTTGAGGGCATCACAGCAGCCACAAGGGGGTGAGTACAGTCTCATTCAGCTGACTCTGCACGCTTGACGAGGTGTCTGGGTGGGGAAGGTGGGCTGTGGGTTCTCCTAGGCCAGGGCAGACACGCCAAGGTACATCCATTGTTTTGCAGGCTCAGTGCCACTCCAACCCCAAAGGTGGTAGTTGCGCTTTGCACCTAGTCAGGCTCCTATGGGTTCCAGCTGTGCATGAAATGGGTCTAGGCAGAGTCCCCCATGGGCATGTGCTTTTCCCCTGCACTGTTAGTGCATGCGCTAGTGCATAGGGCTGCTCCCTGTGTGTTGTGTCCGCCAACTGTAGTGGTGTTGCAGGCATTGACCATGTGTCTCTTGTGTCTTCCTCCCCTTTTTGTTTTGTCACCCTGTCCTTGTGTGCATTAGCATCATCTGGCGGAGGAGCGTTGGCACCGGAGCAGGCGGGAGCTGCAACCCACATGGCCCTGGAGGGTGAATTTACGGAGTCTGAAGGCACCAGTGGGACGGAGGGCGAGGGGATCTCCATGATGGGGACAGGAGCAGACACTAGCGACAGGGACTCCTCCTCTGATGGGAGCTCCCTTGCAGTCACGGGCACCTCTTTTCCCACCGCAACAACAGGTACAGCAGCCACTCCCCCTACCAGCAGCCCCTCATCGAGTTTCCCGTGCCCGCTCACCCAGGAGGGTGGGCATCCCCTTTGACCCAGGCATCCCCTTTGCCCCAGGCACCTCAGGCCCTGCCCCAGTCAGCCCTGCTGCCCTCAGTGAGGAAGCTATTGGCCTCCTGAGACACCTCACTGTTGGGCAATCAACCATTTTGAATGCCATCCATTGCAGCAAACAAATGCATACCTGGAGGGCATTCATTCTGGCGTGGCGGCCAAACAGAGAGCATTTTAGGCTCTGGCCTCAGCACTAATGGCAGCCATTGTCCCTGTGTCCAGCCTCCCCCCTCCAACATCCACTACCCAGACCCAATCCCCTCTACCTCAGCTATCTCAAGCACACCTTCAGATCAGCATGCACACTCATCAACACACAAGAGTGGACATGACAAACATATGCACCACACATCCCACAGGCACTCACACAAGCACCAGACCCATGCAGACACACCAACATCCACTGCCTCCACTGTGTCCCCCACCTCCACGTCCTCCTCGTCCCTCCCAGTCTCGTCTCCACTCACACCTGCATGTACTACATCCTCAGCCACTACCTCCATCACCAGCACGCCCATCACCACACACCGCTCATGTGCACTCACCACCCCCACTACCATGCACATGTCCCCTGTGTCCTCTCCCAGTGCGTCTGTGAGCCCTCCTCCCAAAGTACACAAATGCAGGCACACACCCACCCAAAAGCCATCCACCTCACAACAGCTTCCAGCCCATGCACCTTCAAGCAAATTCAGCAGACATACACCTCCTACAACCACTACCTCTTCCTCCACTCCCAAACCCCCTCCATCTTCCCGTCCCAGTGTGCCTAAAAAACTTTTCCTGGCTAACATTGACCTCTTCCCTACACCTGCCCCCCACCGTCCTTCCCCTAGGGCCAGGATGCCCAGGTCCCAGCCCAGCACCTCAGCCACCAAATCCTCCAGCACTGTGGTCTCAGCAAGTTCGGTCACATCGCGGGCTGCACCCATCAGGGCTGCCAGTGTGCCACCTAGCGAGGCCACGGATCAGCCCATTCCATCACCTGCCAAGGTGAAGTAGGTACCCACATGCCGTAGGGAAAAGCCACACCAACCACCCAGCAAGGCCTCCTCCAAGCCAAAAGGGAACAGTGCCAAGGGACCAGCAGCGACATCCAAGGTGGGGAAGGGACACAAGGCTAAGGTGAAGTCAGGACAGGGTACGGAGCCTCCGGCTGAGGGACTAGAGTCACCCCTTCTGGCAACCAGAACAGCAACCTGAACGGCGGTGGACACTGCCACCTGCACCGCCACCTGCACCGCCACCTGCACCACCTCCTGAACCACCACCTGCACCGCCACTTGCACCGCCACCTGCACGTCTCCTGCCTCAGCAACAGTCCCTAGCATCATCCCCAGTGGGCAGCCGCCCAAGGCTGCAGGAGACGTCCTGCTGTCTCCGTCCACAGGTGCGGACACAGTCACCACCTGCAGCATCTCTGCCACAGACACCACCGCAATCTCCGCCACCACCCGCGATATGCTCAGACAGTGCCACCACAGCCGACATGCCTAAGATTATCAGTGGACAGCCGTCCGAGGCTACAGGAGATGTCCTGGACTCTGCACAGCGTACATGAGGCACAACACCAAGTACTGTTTGTACCAGCAGGTGGCAGGCAAAGTCGCAGCAGGCTGGAGTGTGTTTCTGCCTCAATGGAGTATCATGCTACCTGTTCCCAGGCAATCTCGTGGCACACACACCCAGGTGAGGGAATGGGACCAGCCACACTGCATGTGAAGCACTCTGGGCACCAAGACCCCTCCAGAACCAGTGGAGAAAAGCATCCACAACCCCAGTCCTTGGCAGGATGAAGCACTCTGGGCACCAAGTCCCCTCCAGAACCAGTGGAGAAAAACATCCACTCACACAGTCCTTGGCAGGATGAAGCACTCTGGGAACCAAGCCCCCTCCAGAACAAGTGAAGAAAAACATCCACTACCCCAATCCATGGCAGGATGAAGCACTCTGGGCACCAAGCCCCCTCCAGGACCAGTGGAGAAAAACATCCACTCACACAATCCTTGGCAGGATGAAGCACTCTGGGCACCAAGCCCCCTCCAGAACCAGTGGAGAAAAACCTCCACTCACACAATCCTTGGCAGGATGAAGCACTCTGGGCACCAAGCCCCCTCCAGAACCAGTGGAACATGTCAACAACTTGAGAGACTGTGGCTTTGCACTCCCGAGGACCAATCAGTGGGTAACCCACCCACTTGAGAGACTTGAGAGACTGTGGCTTTCCACTCCAGAGGATGGACCCCCCCTCGTGGGGCAGTGGTGTCGTCCATTCATCCGGCTGAGGTGCCCCCCTCTCATTCCCCCTAAGTGCCTGTTTATTTTCGATCTGATGCCCCAGCAGTGTTCTCTCCGTTTCGAGTCAGGTATCATGTGTGGGCTTCGCCCATGCCTTTTGGGACCAATGGTCCACGGACAATGATTGGAACACTATCCGGACTTGTGTAGTTGCTGTACATATTTGTATATACTGATGATTTAAAGTTATCTTGGCTTATCTGATTTTTCGATGATTACACTTGTTACAATCATTTAATTTTGTCCTTGCATTCTTTCAGGGGGTGACGGGGTGTAAATGTCATGTTGCTGCATGTATTAGTGTGTATATTGTTGTGGGTGAGGGTGGGGGTGTTGGGTGTGTGTGTGTCACTCTCTCTTTCCTACCTCCCTCCCCTGTGTTCTAGGTGCAGTACTCACTGTGGTTGTCGCCAGCATCTTTGCTGCTCCTGGTAGAAGAGGAGGTAAACCAACATGGTCAGGACCTGTAACTCGGGCTCCATGGCGTCCTGGTTCCTCATTGGGTGTCGAGAGGTTTCCGTTCCAAGTCCTGTTTCCGCCGTGCTTTTGATGGCGTTGGTACCGCCCCGGAAAAGGTGGTGGATAGGCCTGTTGTAATACAGTGGGCAGTACATTGTGTTCTGCATGTCTGTTGGCGGTTACCGCTGCGGTGTTTGTTTCTACCGCCGTGGCGGTCGGAGTGTTAAAGTGGCTGTCTATATTGGCAGTTTCTGCCATGGTCGTGATTCAATTTTTTTAACTGCCGGCCTGTTGGGGGTTTTACCGCCGCTTTAACACCAACCGCCAGGGTTGTAATGAGGGCCATTGTCCTTTTCCCAACATCAACTGATAAATCTTTTTCTTCATCACTGTTTGTCTCAATTTTAATTCCTTTAGTTGAACACAAAATCGACCAATTTATTTTGCACAATAAGGCCCTCATTACAACCCTGGCGGTCGGTGGGGAAATGGCGGTAATACCACCAACAGGCTGGCGGAAAAAAAAAAAAACATTACAAGCATGACGATGACTGCCATGCTAAACCGCCACTTCTCCACTCCGACCGCCAGGGTGGTAACGACTGCTGGGCTGGAGACTTCGGTCTCCAGACCAGTGGATGTCACTACACCACCGGCGGTATCATGACCCCGCATGCCGCCATGGATTTCGTGGGATTCTGTACCGCCACGAAATCCGTGGCGGTAGGCACTATCAGTGCCAGGGAATTCATTCCACACACCCAACACACCCCCGCATGCATACACGCACTCACACACCCCCTCTACACACGCACACCCCCATGCACTCACACAACACCCCTCACCCCCCTCCCCTAACAGACGATCACCTTACCTGGTCCGGTAATCCTCCGGGAGGGAACGGGATCCATGGGGGCTGCTTCGCCGCCAGCTCCCCGTCAGCAAAACACCGCCACACCGAATCATGGAACGTGATTCGGTGGGCGGTGTTCTGATGACGTGGCGGTGGAGCAGCCTCCACTTCCCCGCCGACCACCAGTATGGCTGCTGGCAGCTCTCTGTCTGAAAGAGGACGGAGGGCTGCCAGCAGTCATAATACGCTGTGCGGAAAACCATCTGAACTGGTGGCCTTCAGCACGGCGGTACCTCGGAGGTCTTACAAAAAGACCACTGAGGTTAAAATGAGGGCCTCAGTCTCTTCCCAACAATGACACTGGACTGGGATTGCAAACAACAAAGCTATGGTAATCTCTAATAATACCATTTTTCACAAGAACTAGTTTTGTAAGAGTGTTGACCAAATTTTTAATTGCAACTCCTACTATTTGCACTGTCCTTTCTGCAACTGGTATGTTTGGAACTTCTACAGTTCTTACTGTTGAGCGTGTTTCTCCTGTGTCAACCAGAAAATTAACCTCATGACCATGTACTTCACCTTTCACATAAGGACCCCTCTGATCCACTTCTAATGATGCAGCCGTCATATACTCTTCCTCGTCTGAACTATCCAATGGCCATTCAGCTTTTATTTCATTCTCACAGTGTAAAGGACATTGTTCAGCTGTTTTTACACTTTTGTTCTTACTCTGATTTGTGACCACTTGCAAATGCATTACTTGTTGCTGTTTTATAGGGCTCTGTATCATTTTAACCTGTCTTGGTATGTGCATTTGCTGTACAGGCACAATCTGCACCTGTGGCTGCATTTGTTGCATTTGTGGCATTTGTTCCTGATGTACCCGAGGTTGTGCATTCTGCATCTGTTGCATTGGCTGTAAAGGCTGAAAACCTTGCATATTATTCACATTGTTTTGGACATTTTGGCTTTGACTTCCCATTCTAAGTCCTCTCATGCTCTGATATGAATTGACACCATTTGTTTGTTGTACAATTCCTCCCTGATTTAACAACCGGCACTGTTTTTTCCAATGTCCAATTATTCAACAAATATGACAAGATAACACCTTTTGCCTTTGCTGCTCATCCTGCATCACCACTTAACTCAAATCCGCCTTTCTATTGACTACCGTAATCACCATTCCACCTCGACCTCTGCCTCGACCTTGACTCGGAAACAAACCATTTCCCTGTGGCAGCTGTTGAAAACTTCCCTGCAATCCTGTATGTGCAGCCTTAATCTGCATCACCATCGCTTTCTCTTTCAACTTTTTCTGCTTCAGCTCAATTTCATCACTACAGTATTTAGAGTACTGCAACACCTCATCAATCGGCTTTGCTTGCCAGCAAATTAAGTGATTCTTAGTCATTTGACTTACTTCTAGTTTCAATCCGTCATCAAATCTGAACACCAAATGATTCATGCTCTCTTTCTCAAATGTTTCTACACCACTAAATTGCTTGAACGCCTTCAACAACCTTTCATAATATGCATGAACTGATTCCTTTCCTTCCTGTGATATTCTATCTATTCGTTGCCAGTCAACATTTTTGGCGAAATTCAAATTTTCAGAAACTCAATGACCTCAGAGTAATATTTCATTACTTCAGGAGATGGTGCACCTGTTTTCAAATCTCTTTGCGGTTCGCTCGTTGGCCAATCAACACTCCTCTTGCATTCAATCCACAAATCTTCAGGAACAACAATATCAAAAAGTGTATTCAGATCTTCCCACAAACACTTCGCACGTTTCACAAACCTATCTGTTTGCTGATACCACTCCATCGGTTTCTCTCTCAACCTTGGGTAATCATTTGTAAAACTTATAATATCACTCCTATTCCAAGGTACATGTATAAAATTCCCTCCTGGTGTTTCTCTCATTGGCAGCATTTTCACTGACTCTTCTGCCTGTGTCACATCATCTTTCTTTGGTCTTTCTCTTTAATGAACCCATTGCCTTCCCATTTGTCTAATGCTCTCCAAACCTGTACTTTCTCAAGTAATTCTCTGAAATGTGTTTTCATCCCTTTAGATCCCATGTGTATAAAATCTTCCTCCTCCATGTTTAATCTGTAACTTCTTTTCAGAGTTTTCATTTTTGACAAATCAATGTCATAATTTTCTGGTACTTCTTGCAACTGTAATTATTATACATAGATATCTCAACTGGGCTTCAGTATAGGACTCGAGTCTGTTCACCCCCATGGTCCCTTCTAAGAGTTAATTTCCTGCCATGTTCATTCTCAATCTGTTTATTGTTTCTTCCTCTTTATCTTTCCTCTCTTGTGGTTTTGGATTACTTAAATTTTCCAACCACTTTGTTATTTCCTGTGCAGTCAAACCTTTCAATGAAACTTCATTAGCTTGTGCACATACCTCTCGCTCTTGTCCTGAACTTGCACACTGTTGCAGAACCATTGCTCTCTGTCTCTGATTATTACATAATATGGTTCCAGAACTATCAACAGGAGACAAATCTATTAGAGAATTAGTCTCATTCAAACTTGGTCCTTGTCTATGCTGCACATTAATTAATAAACCCCCTCCACTACTATCTACACATGCATATAATGGAGTTACCGGACCCATTGTAATAGGTACAGTAATTGCATCTGTATTAGTCAACGATCCAGCCCTCTGCATCTGTCCTGCACCCATGCTCTGCATTTGTGGAATCTGTATTTGAACAGGCTCTCTTAAGTTTATCCCTTGCTGACTGTGTGACAACACTAAATTAGTAGTTGTCACAATTTGAGCCTCTGGCTGTATTTCGGGAATGTTCATTTCGAACTGCTGTCTGTTGCTCAATGAATCATTGAAACTACTCTGCATCCAGGATACTCCTTGATAATTCTGAAGTTGGTGGTGCAGTAGGAATTGTATTACCAATTCCACTCCCATTTGATCTATTATCACTCCTCTTATTTTCATTTGGTGGAGGATAAGTCTCTAAAATCTGAGAAATTATCTCATCTTCACCCATCTCATCATCATCATTGAACATGACTCTTTTCAAATCTTTCAAATTTTGTTCTTTGGTCTCTGTTGAACCCTTTTTCTTTTTCTTTCCATCTTTTGTTTCAGTGTCGTCCTCCTTCGTTCTTGCAGGAAATAATCTAATCCCCTATAATGTTTCTACTCTCTATCTTTTCTGCTCTTCATCTCATCTAGCTTCCACTAATGTCTTTTCCACTCTCCTTATTTTCTTTTCAATTTTTAATCCCTGTTGCTGTTTAGCTACCATCTCCCACATCGCTAAAGCTTTGTATTGTGCTGGCCTCTGTGAAGGTTTTAAACTGTACATCTCAAATTATCCAAAATTCTCAAATTGAATGTACCATGTTCTGGGAAAGCTAAACAACCTTCTTTCTTTGTAATTTTGACTCAATGTTTCAACTAAAGACATGGGGGGTCATTTTGACCTCGGCGGTCTTTTCCCAAGACCGCTGAGGGACCGCTGTGTGGAAGACCGCCAGTGGTGGCGGTTTGCCGCTTGGCGTATTATGACCCTTGACAGCTCTCCGTCCTTTTTCGAACAGAGAGCCGCCAACAGCCATACTGGCAGGGAAGTGGAGGAAGTTGCTCCACCTCCACCTCCACCACCACGTCAACAGAACACCACCCAGCGAACCACGTCCTGTGATTCGGCGTGGCGGTGTTCTGTTGACGGTGTGGTGTCGGCGGAGCAGCCCCCATGGCTCCCGTCCCCTCCCAGAGGATCGTCAGACCAGGTAAGTCGATCGTCCGTGAGGGGAGGGGGGTGGGGGGATGTTGTGTGTTGTGTGCGTGCATGGGGGTGTGCGTGTGTGTATGTAGTGGGGATGTGTGAGTGCCTGTATGCTTGCGGGGGTGTTGTGAGTATGGGAATGAGTGCGTGTATGTCTGTAGGTATGTCTGTATGGTTGTGTGCATGTATGTTTGAATGTGGGTGTGCGTGTCTGACTGTGTGTGTGGATGTTGGCATGTATGTGTGTTGGTGGTGCCTGCATGCATGTCGTGTGTGCATGAGTGCTGTAATGTTGGGGGTCGGGGTGGGAGGGTCCTGCCACCTTTGGGGGGTGGCAGGGGTGGTGGGGGGTGTAGGGGAGGGAGTCGGGGTGGGGGTGGGGGTAGGGGAGACCCCTATCAGTGCCAGGGAAGGAATTCCCTGGCACTGATAGTGCTTACCGCCATGGATTTCATGGCGGTTTCAAACCGCATGAAATCCATGGTGGTCAGCCGGGTCCAAATACCGCCATTAAACCTGATGTCCAGAACAAAAATTATTTACAAACTCAGTTAATCTAAGCAAGTACAAATAGTAAACAAAAAAAACAATCATGAAAAGTGACTTCGATCCCACAATTCTCTTCGACCCTCTCGCCTTCTAATCGTCTTACTGTATTGTCGGACTGATTGATGAATCCGTACGCGACTCTTCTCACTAATCAACCAGTACCAGCGTGGCATCACTTATGCCACACTGACACCTTCACCCCTCCTCAGCACACTCGCTGAGACACTGACAAAGCCTATTGTACCAATTTCTTTCACAACCCACACACAAAATCAACACAATATTAATTTGCGAGCTAACTTAAACCTAAAAATAAGAAAACAAATTAGCTCATTTACTACAGGTAGGGTAATACAATCGCTTCAGAACCTTCAAAGTAACCTTCAGCTTTTGCCTACTCTTTCTAACAGTTCCCACAATCGTGAGTAAAATTTGATCTGTGAACTTCCCTTTTCAACTGTTCCTTCGACTATAGTCTAGTGCACTTAGTACTCACCAAGTCTTCAATATAGTTCCAATCACACCAATTTCTCACAAACTCGACTTACCAATCATGTAAGATCGGCCTATTAAATGAATGAATTACAACATACACCAAGCGTCTCCCTACACTTGTCAATTTACTCCAGAGTCCCAGACCTCTCTCCTTAGGTCTGTCATCAACAACCATGTGGATAATTTTTCCTGCATCAAGCGCCACACTCAAATGAAGTACGCCGCTTCCCTACTCTCATGCATGTAAGAGGACGCCCACTCCATCTAAAAACTACTTGAGTATCGCCACTCCTCTAAATTCATATTCACCTCAACCATCTGCAAATTAGCTAAAGCTGTGCAATCACAAATCACTCCACTCAATTCAACCAAACACCGCTCAGAACATACCCTTCAATTTAGGGGGTCTCCAAGAACCAGGGAAAGTCACTTAAGGCAACTAGCAACTCATCTTGTTAAATCCGTATGACATTTTAGAAAAAGAAAACCCAACAAACCAAGCAATTTTATTCTCATGAATGAACTTCACATTAACCTCATCATGACATCACCAAAACAATGATGTTACCGTAATCTGCTACCAAAAACTGCTGCAGTGACATGGAATCCTAGCTATTAGTTACACTGAATAGTGGATTCTGTGCTAGAGGACAATGGATCTAAGCGATATAGGTTTGAGAAGATGTCATCAATGAGTAATGTGAGCATGAATAATAATCAGCATAATCAATGTCAGTCAATAACCACACCTGTTTATTAAGAAGAAGACTAAACTTTATTTCCCTAGATTAACAATGCTAATGTTACAAAAATAACTCTCAAACACAAATGGTAAGCATATAGGATTAATAACGGTTGATCAGAATGTCTTATATATCTCAATTTAATTAAGAAAACAAAACAAATAATCTCCAGGAGAATCACACTTATTAATAACATAAAGACTGGTAATAATGGCAAAGCATACATTAGTACAACACTCAAAAGTTGTCAATGTAAGTCATGAGCATTTCAAGTTAATTCCCTCACTAACCACAAATTAGCATCAACATGTTGGGCTTCATGTGAAGCGAATTTAGTAACCCAAGTTTAGAAAAACTCTTTAACTCAGGTTAATAAAAAAATATTTATATGCAGCAATTGGATCATAAGTTGCAGCTGGTACGTGGGAAGCAAAAGAGACACATATAACATTACATTGACATATTTTACCCAAAAATCGATAGCAACAAGCAGTCTACTTCAGCTAGTGGACAACATCAGTTATGTCTTCAGAAGAATTGGGCCTAACAACAGCTAAACCCACACTGCTACAGAAACACTGGAATCTTGACTATAGTCATCCAAACTCTGGTCATTCTTGTCTGAACTCTGATCTTTCATCATCTGCATCTCATCAAAAACTCCTCCGACTCTACCTAAATTGTTAAACCAAATTCTAAAAAGCTTATGATTGGTCGGTCTATGAGGTAGTTACTCTTCAGCCAATCAAAAACTAAATCGATAACCTAAAATACGACAATACTGCATTAACTAGTACATTTTCTTCAACAGTATCTTTCCCTCTTCCCTCTTGTCCATAGCTCCATTGTTCCATCTTCATCCAAACACCTCTCTTCAGGAAGAAACTTTTACAGTATCGCCTCACTTCCATCCTCGAGGAAAAATCATGCATTAGTAACATTCTCAAACAATAGAACATTCAACTTATGCAATGCTCGGTTAAAACATGACCTTGTAAGATCTAATGCAGCAACCCACTAGGGCTTGCTGTGGACACATCTACTAAAGCTCCGAACGCACTTTTATGTATGCATTGACTTATGGAAAATAACCACAATGTTTAATTAGAGTTTTGCTCAGTTAGGAACAGAAAATGAACTGTGGCAACCATTTTCAAAAGTCACCTGTTTTACCAGTTAATTCATCATACATTTAGTTAACCAAAACCATTAATAAACATATTAAAAAATTCACACTCTCACAATTCTCTTCCCAAAGTGAACAAATTCATGTTCTGGGGCAGTTAGTGGGTTGCTGGCTAGGCTCATAAAGCTCTATGTCGCAGGGGGTTGCCAGCTACAAATCAGCGTAACTGAATAATTAGGTTTTTTATCCTTTTTGTGTGTTGAAAAAGTCATTAATCTTTGTTGAGAAACAGCATTGCTGGTATCATGGATGATATGACAGTTCTCGGCTGAGCCATGATCCATGGACTTGAGATAAGAGTTTTATTATTAGTGTTAAGAATGGGAATTGTGTGATATTCCTCAGGCTTCATCAAACTCTTCCCTTTTTTAAGACATTTTGTAATAGAGACATCTCTCAAACTTGGGAGAAACTTTTGTCCGACCAAAGCCTCACTCATATTGAATTCTAATACTTTAAATACTTTGGCCATAAGGCCATGTAGCCCCTTAGCTTACTGCTATTTCAAATATTTAAATGTGATCCTAAAATTCATACTGATTATGTTACTGTTGAAGAAAACTGTTTAGGATTGCAAATGGTATGAGAACTCCAGTTGAATAAGCAAGACCTGTATCCCATCATTGCTAAGATAAAAAGGTCTGCCTTTTCAGTTCTATCATCTGTCAAATTCTTTCTCTGCTGCTAAAATTCTAAGCCTGCTTATTAAATATTGATTTTGCTACTTTTTATATTAAATTTCTAAGTTAATATAAAAAATTAAATGTTCACTTACGTACTCCTAACCCCTGCTTGCTTCCTTAGGCTCATCTCATTATGATGTCTTTTCACAAACTTCATTCACATGTTCCTAACAGTAAATACGTCTTGATCAAATGCCATTTTACAGTCCATAGTCCACCCTTTGAGGGCTGTTAGTTAAAGCGTTATCAGAAACAATTTGGCTCATGCATTATCTGAGAGATGGCTTATCATTTGAGACTATTTAACCACCCATTTTGCATAGGTGTTTATCAAGCATAAAATATTACAAATGTCAATGGTAGCCATGCTTGTCAGAATGAAATCAGTAGCCCTTGATCTCATGATTCCTAAATGTTTTAAAGCTGCCGTGATCATTTGCCACCTAACAAATTTTTCAAGGCATAATCTATCGGAAAATCTGGAACCACGTTAACACCACCTGAATCAATTTGGGAAGTTTGGTAAGACAAAAAGGCGATAGATGATTTAAATAAAATTTTTGTCAATAAGGTCAAAAAGCAATCTTATAGAAAAACATCATGTTACTGCCATGCTTTACATAACAGCCATCTCCTTAATCTATCAGACCTTACCTGTGAAAAACAGACTATTGAGTTGGCCTTTGAAGTTTTGCAAGCTTAATCGTTCTCTCCAGGCTTGAGGCAAATTATATTTTGCGGAGATAATAGGCCCTGAAGACCAGTTCTACCTCTTGGGCACTGAAGTGTGCTTTTCAAAGGAGAATGATATTTGAATCTGACTGCTTTAACCCATTAGCTGCCGCCCCCAGCCCCCAGTGCTGAGCCCCTTTTGGCTATTTGGGGTAGATCACCGTTAGGTCTTCATAACATTTTGTCCACACAAGCTATCCACACCAAATTTGCGTCCTTTTTTTCCAACATCATGGGGATTCTAAAAGTACCCAGAGTTTGTGGGTTCCCCTGGAGGAGACCAAGAAATTAGCCAAAATACAGCAAAAACTTCATTTTTTCTGAAAAATGGGAAAAAAGGGCTGCAGAAGAAAGAAAGTGTTTTGTTCCCTCAAAACGACATCAACAAAGGGTTTGCAGTTCTAAAATCACCATCTACACAGCTTTCAGGAATAGGCAGACTTGAATCATAAAACCACATTGTTCAACACAATTTTGGCATTTTACTGGGACACACCCCATTTTTACTATTGTTTGTGCTTTCAACCTCCTTCCAGTTAGTGACAGAAATGGGTGTAAAACCAATGCTGGATCCCAGACAGCTAAACATTTCTGTAAAGTAGACAAAATTCTGAATTCAGCAAGGGGTCATTTGTGTGGATCCTTCAAGGTTTCCCTAGAGAAAGTAACAGCTAAAATAAAAAATATTGAAATTTAGGTGAAAAATTAACCATTTCTGTCCACGTATTCTTCTATAACTTTTTCCTTCTATGGCAGATTTTTTAAAGCAATATATCATTACATCATCTGGACTCTTCTGGTTACAGGGATATATAGGGCTTGTAGGTTGATCAAAACCCTAGATACCCAGAGCCAATAAATGAGCTGCACCTTGCAATGGGTTTTCATTGCATACCGGGTATACAGCAATTCATTTGGTGAAATATAAAGAGTCACAAATAGGTATCAAGGAAACTATGAATCAAACAAAGCAGTGGCTGTGCTAATGGTTCACACCTCCTTATGTATGCATATCAAAGTATTGATCAAATGATGTGCTTATTCCTGCCAAAGAGTGCCCACCGGTACTGCACGCATCCACTTCAGGTGCAATTGTGTTGGTGAAAACACCAACCTTCAATAGTATAGAGAATGTGTACTGGGCCACACCGCAAAGTCCAAAAAGTCCAATCTACTGTGCACAATCAGCGCGTCACACGGGTATATGGTATATCATGAGGATTTTAGTCATCCGTTGGAAAGTGATTCAAACCAGAACAACGGTAAGTCCAATGGAAAAACAGCCAAACAGCCCGACACGTGTTTCGTCTAAAAGACTTCCTCAAGGCTGTAAAGCGAATATACAGAAAAAGAAACATGTAGAGGTACAGTAATACAATCCTGATAAAATCAAAAAGCTTAAAGCTCCTCCTCAAAAGGAGCCCCACAGCTGAAAGTGTAGAGATAAAAATATAGGAAGAGAAGGTGAAAAAAAGATAAAGAAGCAGCATACACAGGGGTCCCAACAAGCGATGTGACTTCCTAGTGAAATGTAAAACATGGTGCCCAAAGAAGAATAAAAGGGAAGCGCTGTGAAGTCAGGAGGCGGGGCAGGAGCCCTTTAAAACTCTCTCGCGCTCCGGCCGTCGCGGGAAGCGCTGTGAAGTCAGGAGGCGGGGCAAGAGCCCTTTAAAACCCCGCCGCGCGGGACGCGCGCGGGCGGCGCCCGGGCGAAGCCCGGGCCAAGGGCGGACCCGTCCTGCGCCCGTCAGCGGCTGACAGAGGCTGGGCTGGGCCACCCCCCTAACATCTATCTCCCAAGAAGGCCACATCGTACTTAGTCCCATTTGTTATTTCCAACTCTGTGTCCCCAGTCAGCTGCTCCACTTAAACTGACACCTTATCGTTCAACCTTGCACCTACACTAACATCAGATGGGCAAAAGGAAAGCAATAGAGGTAGGGGCCGGGGCAGTGCTAAAAGCCAAGCGAAAAAGGCATAAGCATGCAGCTAGCAACTGCATCATGGATAGAATCGACTCCCTCCTGTGCGAATGCAACGGAATACTAACTAGCTCCCAGGGAAATATTTCTATTGAAACTGGGGAGGGGCCCACTTCAACTAACAGGAAGGATGGTTCCATGAAAATCGCTGAGATTTTCGTGAAACGTGGGCAACAAGTCACTGACACTACAGGTTTGGGCGAAAGTAGGAATGTTATCACCCATGCCGCCCCCTCTCTAGCAGAAGACGTACCACTTGCCACCAACGATTCCATCCAGCTCAGTAACCGCTTCAATCCCTTAACCAACATCCCTGAATCACACGACGACATCAACCCAGACACCCTGGCAGATGGGCCAGCAGCAACCAACATGCACTCTCCTCATGTAACCCCACAGCATATCGAATGCATACAAGCTCTAAGGAAGGAAGTCACAGAACTCAAGCATATGGTTAACTCATTACTTGCAATAGTAAAACAGCTAACCCTCGCAAATAACACGACCACCACTAACCATGCCCAAAACCCAACACTATCAGGCATCACAACAAACCCGCCCAACTCCTCTGCTTCTTGCCACGCTGGCCCTCACCCTATCGAAGAAAAGACCATGAACTCTCACCAGACACCCTTTTTCCACAATCGAGGCATAGGAAACTCACTAGACATCTATCATAATACCCTCAAACCCATGAGCAGCACCGCCTCAAAATACTCTGCGCAACCTGCCACTGATCAGTCCCATTTAGGTAATATAGTTCTAATGGTTAACGTTCCCAAGTTAACCACATTGACACGCAAGGAAGGGGTAGACTCTATCAAAAACAAGGCAATCCATTGGATTCGCCACGTTAGAGGCTGCCGATCCATAATAAGCGAGGACCTAATTAACGTAGTACGACGGCCAGACCCGGGAACTCACTTTGATATCCTAAAACTGACACTCAAGAACAGGACCATGGTGAACAATCTGGTGGCCCTAGATGCAAGAACAAGCCCACCTGCACACTCACGCATCCAGTTTAAACACCCCAGGTCACCCACGCTCCACGAGGAGTGCCCGAGTTACCACCCAGCAGAAAACCTATCATCTCTTGGTAAATATGATTGACTCACAGCCCCACCTAAAATCTATGCAGGCAAACCTTGCAACCTTCTAACATCTATCACCCCCAGATCTCCCTTTTACCCCACCACTGTTTGTCCATGTATTCACTCCCCTACCCATGACACCGAGACCACTTCCGGTTCACTGAGCAATCATGACAACGATGCTCCTTCCATCTTGCAGGCACATTGCCCACCAAACCTAGTGCTGCTGCCTAGGCCTGCAAGCACTTCCTGGATAAGGACCAGGCCAGTTCCAACAGAGGAACATCACCAACCACCGCAAGCCTCACGGGCAAACATTGGTATCAACCCATCTCTGCTCCCTCAGCCACATCTGCCAGACCAACCCTGACAGCCAACTTTACAAACCCCGGGCATTTAGACAGGACAACTCAGCCACAATCTGGGGTACGACTTGTCTCATGGAACGTGGCAGGTCTGAAATCTGTTCTTCCCCTTCCATCCTTCTCCTCATTTATTGACGAACATGACATATGGCTCCTCCAGGAAACATGGTCACTCGACCCACTCTTCCGAACAGGCTACACAAATTTCCACATCCCCGCTGTGGCCAGCACGAGAGGCAGGCCCTCAGGGGGTCTGACCATCTGGATCAAAACATCACTTAGCTGCAATATTTCATAGCTACCTACCGTCTCTCCCGACCTGTTAGGCCTTCGTCTATCCTTTGGGCCTGACTCTGTGGTGAACATCTTTAATATCTACATTCAAGGGGTCAGGGGGGGTCAAGTCTCCAAAACCCTCTGCGCCCTCGTAGCCCTCTTACAAAATTATCCCCGCCATCACAAAACCATTGTGGCTGGGGACTTCAAAGTCACATTCGAACCCCTTGACTGGGACGATCTCAGGTCCACCCGCGAGGAAGATCAAGCCTGGTCTATCCCCGCCCTGTCAATCCCACCCATCAAGAGGTGGAAGTCGGTTGCTATTCAGGTCAAATCACTGACCATGGAGTTTGGACTCAGGGCGCTAAATGGCAGAACCAATTCAGACACCAACAGTAGTCACACGTACAACAAAACGAACCACACCAGCAGAATCGATTATTGCCTATTCGATATAAGATTATGGCCTCTAGTCATCGATATGACAATCATCGAAAGGACTGAAAGTGATCACAACCCTCTCTCTGTCCACACATTAGCCCTAGGTAACCTCCCAGCCACGTCTAACCCTGCAGCAGTAGCACCTGAGGGTATTAGCCTGGCCAACAACAAAAGACACCTAAAATGGGACAACATCGTGGCTCGGCCCGCACTCATCAACGCTGCCAATAACACCCTAAAATCCACACTAATGGACCTAGAGGCAGGTTCTGCAACTCCCCACCAGGAAATAAGCACAATCCACACCTCCTGCTTTAGGGATATCGCAGCCCACTTCTCAGCACCCCCAGCCCAAGACGACAAACGACCCAAAGGCAGGCACCGCTGGTTCAACAAAACGTGTCGGTCCCTAAACAAGCGCCTAGTTCAAGCCATTAAATCCAAGGACCCCACCGCCATCCGCGTAGCTAGGAAGTCCTATAAATCTGCAATATGCATAGCCAAGCGTGATCAAGATAACAAATGGTGGACAGCACTCAGCGACGCTGTGCGCGAGAGGAATTATAGTCTGTTCTGGTCCCTGGCAGCGCGAGGCCCAGAAACCAGTAGTTTGGACATTACAATCAACATTGCCCCAAGAGACTGGATAGTCCACTTTAGTAGTCTGTACTCCCCTGATCATGACAGCCCCACCTCTGTTTGTACGGGCCCCCTCCTATTTCACTCATTAGCACCCACCACCGCAGCACCCCTGTTGTTCTCTCAAAGTGATATAACCTATTCTCTAAGCACTTTAAAACGCGGCAGGGCCCCTGGATCAGACTGCGTCCCAGCAGACCTATTCTCAACAGACCTAGCATCCTGGTCAAGATACCTCACCATTCTAGCTAACGCAATAGCATCTGGGGCGCCAATTCCCGACTCTTGGAAAGCGGCCATTGTTATTCCAATCTTTAAAAAGGGCGACAGATCTCTTCCCTGTAACTATAGACCTATTAGCCTAATTGACTGTGTCCAAAAAGTCTTCTGCCACTGCCTCCTAGGGAAGATCGAAGAATGGATAACTGACCACGATATCCTTAGCCCCCTCCAAGCCGGTTTCCGAAAGAAGATTTCCACCACTGATCAAGCCCTCAGATTCCTATTATTATATTGGAAATCAGTGTTCATTGGTAAAGGCAGCCTTTATGTAGCTTTTGTGGACCTCAAATCTGCTTTTGACCTAGTACCTCGCAACAAACTTTGGGTCACACTCTCTCGGATGGGAATCCCGGAACACATCCTTGCCATTTTGATACGACTCCACGAGGACAACTACGCACAAGTCAGGTGGGGCATCAAGGGCCAACTAACCGATAGAATTCACGTTTCCCGGGGTGTGCGGCAAGGTTGCGTACTTGCCCCGACCCTCTTTTCCCTGTATATCAATGAAATTGTCCACTCTCTCCTCAGACTGCAGGCTGACGCACCTTCACTTGGCACACAAAAAATCCCAGTCTTACTTTTTGCCGATGACACTCTTTTGATATCCAAGACCCCCAGTGGTCTAAGGAAACTCCTTGCGTGCTTCGAGCATTTCTGCTCATCCCAGGGACTTGAAATCAACGCCTCGAAAACAAAACTAATGACCCTTAATCCCCACAGATCTTTCAAAGGGAAATTTACTTTAGAGGGCTCCTCACTTGAGAAGGTGGGCATTTTCAGCTACCTGGGCATAACACTCACTGACAACATGTCCTGGAAGCCACACATAGGAAAACAAGCCCTTAAATTAAGACAAACAACTGGGGCTCTACTAAAAAATTTCCACCTCTCACACACAAAACCAATTCGCCCAGCATTACAGTTATACGAAGCCCAGGCAGTTTCCTCAGCGCTTTACGGGGCTGAACTTTGGGGTTATACCAAAACCCAAGACCTAACCACCGCTGAAAACAACTTCCTAAGAAACCTTGTGTCCCTTCCGCTAAGCACCCCACTGTTCCCTCTTTTCAAGGATCTCGGCATCAAACGCATTGGTCACAAAGCCCGCCTGCGACCTCTGCTGTACTGGCGGCGTCTCTGGACCACTACGGAGCTTGACATCTTCACCGAAGCTCTACAGGTCATCCTAAAAGCCGACCACCTTCACAGAATCCCCTGGCTACGATCCATCAAGGATTTACTATACTCCCTCGGGCTCGATGATCTCTGGAACTCACCAGCCACGTCAGTCTGTCCCTCGAAAAGCGAACTAAAGAAACTATACTGGCATATGGCCAACCACGAAGACACACGGGCTGCACTCCACACTACATTATCTTGTGACTTTGCCAACCTAAAAGAGTCATGCAAGTACGAAACTTTTTGGGACCTAATCACGGCCCCAAGGGAAAGGAAACTGTACTTCCAGCTCCGCATTGGAACACTCCCATTAAGACTTTTCACCAGCAGCTGGTCACACAATGAATCCACCGCATGCCCTGCTTGCAAAGCCCCCGTCAAGAATCTCCCTCACCTCCTTTTTGCATGCCCCGCGTATACCGCCCCCTGTAGGAAATGGCTGGCCCCGGCATGCAGACTACTGGAAGTACGCTGCTCTGCGCTAGCCCTGCGAATCCTTAGATCAGACACCAGGCCAACGCTAGTGATCGCTATCGCCAAATTCCTCGGAGCCAGTTGGCTTGTCAGAGGGAAAACTCTTCCGGACAAAGACTCCAAATAAGACTGTCCCAACATCCTGTGCAGCGCATCTCATTTCATTTCATTTTGTCTCATTTTATTCCATTTTTATTCCATTTTTTTCTCTTATCTTTTACTCCCTTTTATCACTATATTTACCTGCAATTTTATTGTGTATTTATTTGTATTTATTACTGCTCGCGCTTTTTTGGCTCTTGTAGCTGCAATAAAGCTTCTTTGAATTGAATAACAGGGTGCCTACATGCAACCCGATGCACACATGCTTGAATAACTAAATAAACAAGTCGTGAGTATCCAAAGCACACACATTTTGGCATGTGTACAAAAGGAACAGAATAAATAATGGTGATAAAGAAAAAGATCCTATCTAAAGTCCAGTCCTTAGGTTCCCCAAAACCATATATACACCAAGTGTGTCTATCATTATGCAAATCACACAATCAGTACACATAAACAAATACATACCATAAATGAAAAAGCTGAACCAAAATTGCACAGATTATGGCGAGTGTCCTGTGCCTTGGACATACCCTGAGTCCAATGTACGTCATGCGTAAGTATAGCGTAAGATATGCTCAAAAGCAATATAAGGCTGCGACCTTGATAAGTCGGTGGAAACAAGAACAACAATAGACCATGCTAATCTGGGGGTATACCAACAGGAAACACCAAGAAGGAGATAAAATGGTATGACCCAAGCAAAAAATAGGGTATATGAAACAAAACGTATTCCCTCATACCTATCCATGCCACGAAGGAAAATCACCAAAAATTAAAGAAAGTGAGCAAGTCAAAGACTGATGTCTTAGGGCATCTACAAACCTATAAAGTTGGCATGGAGCACATGAGAGCAGGAACCGCCCCACACAAAGACCCCAGACCAATTTGGCTAATTCGTGTGTATGAAAATAATGTAAGTGATGTAAAAATAGTGTAACTAAAACATAAAGCGGCTATCGTTCGGCATGTCTCTGGAGTAACAAGAGGTAAAGAAATCCCAAATTGGGGTGAGACCACTCTGTGCCCCGAAAATCCAAAATACCATGCCTCATTCTAACAGGGTGTAATCGTTCGCCCTAAGAAGGTGAGCTAAACAGTGGGAAGCATGTTCCACACTACAGGATACGTGCACCTCAAGAAATGGTGTAACACACAATAAATAATCTATTAAAAATAAGGACAGAGGGCTCACCGTGAAGTTCAGTCTCTTCCAATGCTGGAGAATGCAGGCAACCAGGAGGTTCGCGCAGCCTCTGCCCATTTTAAATGCACAACGCAATTGAATTCGTGGAAATAAAAAAAGGACTGGCGCTTGCAGCCAAACACACGGAGGACCAAAAAAGTAATCGCCATATTTTTCAGAGTGGGCCGACCCCCCCAAGTGGAATCCTTGGTGTCTAGTGGGGTTTCCTGGCCCTCGATCACAGCTGCACTGCAATTGAGGGCCAGGAAACCATTTCATGAAGGCCTCGTTTGAAATGGGAGACTCCCCCCTTTCAAAAGAGGCCTTCCTGAATGGTGGTGAGGCCTGTTTGGGGCCGTTTTCCCCACCAGAGCAGGAAGCGGCCTTACCTCTGGGGAAAACAGATTGTGAAGTCAGTGCGCCTCGCAGCGCGCTGATGTGACAAAGGGGTGGGTGGGGGGAGACACAGAATCTCTTCTGTATCTCCTGGGTGGGGGTTCAGATAAAAAAAAATCCTCCTGGTGCGCACACCAGAGGCTTTTTCAACCCCCTCCCTGGTGTCGGCCACTGGTCGTGACCAAACCTAAGAGGTTAAAGCATTTAGAAATTGTTCGGCCTCAGACTTGTTGAGCTGACCATTGACATTCTGAAAGCAGATGCATGTCACTAAGGGGGTCATTCTGACCCCGGCGGGCGGTGGGAGCCGCCCACCTGGAGGGAACCGCCAGAATACCGCTGCGCGGTCAAAAGACCGCCGCGGGTATTCTGGGTTTCCCACTGGGCTGGCGGGCGACCGCCAAAAGGCCGCCCGCCAGCCCAGTGGGAAACACCCCTCCATGAGGATGCCGGCTCCGAATGGAGCCGGCGGAGTGGAGGATGTGCGATGGGTGCAGTAGCACCCGTCGCCAAATTTCAGTGTCTGCTAAGCAGACACTGAAATTCAGGGTGGGGCCCTCTTACGGGGGCCCCTGCAGTGCCCATGCCATTGACATGGGCACTGCAGGGGCCCCCAGGGGCCCCACAACACCCCATACCGCCATCCTGTTCCTGGCGGCCGAAGCCACCAGGAACAGGATGGCGGTATGGGGGTCAGAATCCCCATGGCGGCGCAGCAAGCTGCGCCGCCATGGAGGATTCTACAGGGCAGCGGAAAACCGGCGGGAAACCGCCGGTTTTCCCTTTCTGGCCGCGGCTGAACCGCCGCGGTCAGAATACCCTGGGGAGCACCGCCAGCCTGTTGGCGGTGCTCCCGCCGACCCCGGCGGTCCTTGACCGCCGGGGTCGGAATCAGGCCCTAAGTGTCCCTATTGTTAAGGATGTACAATTCAACATACCTTTCTGAAGCCAAGCCATGTAGTGTTTATTCTTTGTTCCTCTGTTCTTGCTCTGCACTGACTCTTTTTGAGTGTAGCCCACCTCCCCTTTTTCCTGGGAAATTCCTTCTCTGGATGCAGTATCATGCAGACACCCAAAGGGGTCCTTTGAGCTCTAGTAGAACATCTTAGAAATAGCACTTTGGGGGTCATTACAACATTGGTGGGCGGCAACCGCCGCCCGCCGCCCGCCAAGTTGTAACCGCCGTGCGGCTGCCAATGCGGCCGCACTCCCGCGGTGCCCATTATGACATCCCCGCTGGGCCGGTGGGTGGAAACAGAGTTTCCGCCTGCCGGCCCAGCTGAGATGTGGGCCGCAACATGGGAGCCGGCTCCAAATGGAGCCGGCGTTGTTGCGGCCGTGCGATGGGTGCAGTTGCACCCTTCGCACTTTTCACTGTCTGCAGAGCAGAGCAGACAGTGAAAAGCCGCATGGGGCCCTGTCAGGGGGCCCCTGCACTGCCCATGCCAGTGGCATGGGCAGTGCAGGGGCCCCCAGGGGCCCGCAACTCCCCGTACCGCCAGCCTTTTCCTGGCGGTTCAAACCACGGTAAAAGGCTTGCAGTAGGGGGACTCGTAATCCCCTGGGCAGCGCTGCTAGTAGCGCTGACCTGGCGGATTACTACCGCCGGGGCCATTGTGGCGGAAAATTGCCGGCCCCGGCGGTGCGACCGCGTCGAAATGACCAGGGGAGCACCGCCAGCCTGTTGGTGGTGCTTCTGTCATTTCAGCCCTGGCGGTCCTGTACCGCCAGGGTTGTAATGACCCCCTTTGTCTTTCGGTTCTAATGCTTGATGGATACCAAAGCAGGTGGTGGATTGGAAGAATGGATGGTGCCTGTGGAGGTGATTGGCAGCAAATTAGGCCCCAAGAACAGGACCACAGAAAATAGATGCATGAGCTGAGCCCCAATGTCAGGATGTAATGTAGCAGAAGAGACATGGGGGTCCAGTTTCTATGATGAGAGTGCCTTAGTGCTAGTTGAAGCAGCTAACACTATGGTACAAGAAGAATGCAGAATCTGGATTCTTAAATTGATAATGTCACTTGTTTTACCATACATAAACCTTGCATCCTTGATTTTGTTTCCCCTAAGTTTTTGCCTTCAGACCTCATGTTTTTGCCGGCTTTGGGCTTCTGCATTCTTTACCACTGCTAACCAGTGCTAAGGTGCTTGTGCTCTTTCCCTAAAAAATGGTAACATTGGCTTATCCTCAGTTGGTATATTTAATGTACTTATAAGTCCCTAGGAGAGTGCACTACATGTGCCCAGGGCCTGTACATTAAATGCTACTAGTGGGCCTGCAGCATTCATTGTGCCACGCACTTAAGTAGCCATTTAAACATCTCAGGCCTGTCACTGCAGAGCCTCTGTTTTCAGTTTTAAACTGCCATGTAAACCTGGCAAAGCCAACCTTCCGCAGGGCCAACCTAACCTTCTTTTTTTAAAACATATTGGTCACCCGTAAGGCCCTAAATAGCCTCAAGGGCAAGGCAAAGTGGGGGTCATTCTGACTCCCGCCGGGCGCGGTTACCGCGCGCCCGGCGGGAGCCGCCAAAATACCGTACCGCGGTCGGAAGACCGCGGCGGGTATTTTGAGTTTTCCCCTGGGCTGGCGGGCGGCCTTCAAAAGGCCGCCCGCCAGCCCAGGGGAAAACGACCTTCCCACCATGAAGCCGGCTCGTAATCGAGCCGGCGGAGTGGGAAGGTGCGACGGGTGCTACTGCACCCGTCGCGTATTTCACTGTCTGCTATGCAGACAGTGAAATACAAGCGGGCCCTCTTACGGGGGCCCCTGCAGTGCCCATGCCATTGGCATGGGCACTGCAGGGGCCCCCAGGGGCCCCGCGACACCCCCTACCGCCATCCTGTTCCTGGCGGGCGAACCGCCAGGAACAGGATGGCGGTAGGGGGTGTCAGAATCCCCAAGGCGGCGCAGCATGCTGCGCCGCCTTGGAGGATTCTGACAGGCAGCGGAAAACTGGCGGGAGACCGCCGGTTTTCCTGCACTGACCGCGGCCAAAGCGCCACGGTCAGAATGCCCTGCGGGGCACCGCCGGTCTGTCGGCGGTGCTCCCGCCGACCCTGGCCCCGGCGGTCTGAGACCGCCGGGGTCAGAATGACCCCCAGTGTATCTAAAACAGTTTTAACTTTTACATGTCCTAACAGTGAAAAACTTTTACATTTGTTTTTCCCTACTGCAAGGCCTAGCTCTCCCATAGGATAACATTAGAGATACCTCATTACACCTGGTAAGCGTAATGCACACATGGGAAGAGATAACCCCTCCCCCCCAAGTTTGGTGACCCTGAAATCTCAATTTAAAATCCTAACTTACGGTGAAGTCACATTTTAAATTGCAATACTAAAAATGCCACTTTTAGAATGTTGGCATTTTCTTACTTTAACTATTTGGTGCCTAGTGCTTCTCTCTGATCACACGTCTGCGGTGGGGTGACAGCTGGGTTTTGTGTATTCCCCCGAAACAGCCACACACAATGGGAGCTTAGGTGTGATCTGATGGGCCTTGATGGGACATCCTGGACAGAATTGGAGGGAGGAGCTGGGCACAAACTCACTTAAACCTGAATAGACTGTGTCTTGTCCACATACAAAGGAGTGCAGAACCCTCTGTAGTGGACCTGTTCACTTCAAAGATATGTCTTTGAAGTCTCATCCACTTCAAAGGCCCATCTGGTTATAAGTACTGGGCCCCTGATACCACCACTTCAGTACACTGCTGGACCTGTGGATACTTTGTCAGGAAGAAGGAATGCTGTCCTGCTGAAGGCCTGTCATTCTGATAGACTGCTGTTTACTGGACTCCTGCCTTGCTATGTTGACCTGTACCTGCTGCCCTCTCACTTGGAAGTGAGAAGGACTTGACCTGAATCTCTCCAATGCAGATCCCAGAGTGACTCCAAGGGCTAGTTAGCTGGCCTCCTGATTTCAAGTCTCAGGGATATAAAAGACTCCCAACCACCTAGCTCCTGCACCTGGACTCTGCCATCTGTGAGTCTGTCCTGCCAAGTTGTGCCATCCCAGTCCTGAACACTTGTAAGTGGGACTAAGGTGTTTGCTTGAGCATTCCTATGCATCCTTTGCTGCAGGCATAGAATTGACTCATCGGCGCTGTAGCGAGGAACAGAACTGATGCATCACCTCTACTGTGTGAGTCGGAGCTGACGCAACCAGACTCTCAGCACTGCTGCACTTGGCATTTTCGCACTGGGGCATCCGAATGGGACACTCCGATACTGCAGAGCTTTTCTCTATGCAAGGTCCTTGCATCCACATCAACGTCAACCTCAACAATGATGCTGAAATTCCACATCGCAGCCTCTGAGCTCATCGGAGCTGATGCATTGACTCAACTGACAATGCATTCTAGATACCGGTCTTTGCATCACAAGCCCCAGACACCTGGATCCTTACCATTGAAACATTGAGAACTCACTGGAGCTTCACCTCATCTCAGAATGACGCATTGCCACTGCTGCATGAAGCAGAACTGACACATCACCTCTACTGTGTGTTACGGAACCAACACAAAGTTCCGTAACCAGGATTTAAGGCACTTTGATTCAGTGGGCCCAACTGGGACCCTGTAGGCTGCTCACGCTCCATTGTGGTCAGCCTGAGCTTTTGACTTTGAAATGAAATGAAATTTAGATTGATATAGCGCGACTTATCACTCTATTAGGGTCTCAAAGCGCTGTCCATGAGCACAAGGAGATTAAGGCCCTCATTACAATCCTGGTGGTAAATGGCGCCTACTGCCGTGCTGACGGCCGCCAACATACCATGACCGCGGCGGTAATCTGCCACGGGTATTATGACCCATACTGAGAATATCGCCACAATACAGACACCCACACAAGTCCGCCAAACCAAAGGTCAGTGATAACCTGGCGATAGCAAAACCCACACTGTCACGCTAACAGGAATACGCCCACAGTATCACAAGCCACGAATCAACACGGCGGTCTTTCAACCACAGAAAACCATTGGCGGTACAGACCACCGCGCTCAAAAAACACACACATTTACAAAACACAACCACATTGGACAATTCAAAATACACACACCTGATACACATACACACACCACACCCACACACCCACAACACTATAAAACACACACCCAAAATAACCACAAACCCTTACAACCAAAAAAAAGAGACCAAGCACAGAGAGACAAGCAAAGAGCACACACTCACTCAGAGGCACACAACACCATCACCCATACACCATCCACGCACATCACAGTATACATCCCAACACACCACCCCACACATCACCACACACATATCACTCACACCACATCATGGCACCGCAAAGACTCCCCAGGTTTTCTGAAGAGGAGCTAAGGGTCATGGTGAAGGAAATCATCCGGGTAGAGCCACAGCTATTCGGATCACAGGTGCAGCAGACTTCCATTACAAGGAAGATGGAGCTATGGCGGTGAGTCGCAGACAGGGTCAATGCCCTGGGACAGCATCCAAGAACAAGGGATGACATCAGGAAGAGGTGGAACGACCTACGGTTGAAGGTGCGTTCTGTGGTATCAAGACACCAGATAGCAGTACAGAGGACTGGTGGTGGACCCACACCTACTCCCCCACAACTAACAACATGGGAGGAGCAAGTCTTGGCAATAATGCATCGTGAGGGCCTCACAGGAGTAGCAGGAGGACTGGACTCTGGTAAGGCAAATCTTAACTGCTTTATCCCCCCACCCTACCTGCATGCTATCACATACCCCCACCCGTACCCTCACTCCCATCACTCCATCACCTCACATCCACCCCACCAACACAACCCACACATCCCAATACCAAGCCCTGCATGCAACAACAATGCATGGACACCCATCACCTCAGCATGCCCAGTAGAGAGACCCACCAAGCCCACACAACCAGCAATCACACAAGCCCAAGGCGACAGGGAAAGCACAAAACTAGAAGGGAAACACACCCATTGCACAAGATGGCACATACAGATACAATAACAATGCATTCACATCCCAACAGGACCCCTACCCAACGTCACCGGACAGGAGGTGCCAACTACATCCAGTCCGCCACAGAAGAAGCCCACAGTGATGACAACAGCTCTGCACACCTGGATCATGATGACCAAACCTGGCCCATCTGGGACCTCTGGACCCTCAGTTCCCCTGCCACAGTCCCAACCCACCACAGAGCCTCCCCCCTCAGGGAACACCACCACAGAAACCACCCAGTGGGCCCATGCCACTGTCCCCAGGACAAGGCAATTAGCAGTGTGTCCAACACTACAGGGAGCCCAGGCAACCCCACAAACACAGGACGATCAGGGACCTGGGGTCAGTGGCAGTGGGCACACGGTTCAGGGGACAGAGGCACAGGACAACAGGGAAGCTGGGAGGACTGCTGTGCGACAGGGGAAGGACAGGCCCAGGGAACTGACCCTCCATGAGGCACTGTCAAACATCATGGGAGCATACCACCATTCCCAGGAGACCATGGGCACAGTACTGGCCAAGTTTCAGGAGACCGAGCTGCTGTAGGAGGGACAGTACATGGGGATCAGGGATGACCTCACAAACATCTACAGTATCCTGCTCACCATTGCAGGGGTGCTGGCAGATATGAGCAAGAACATGAGGGAGGCAGTGGCACAACAAAGGGCCCCTGACACTAGCCAAACCGATGAACAGCCTTCCACCTCTACCGGCGCTAGTGGGTAGGAGGCCCCGCCACAGGACCAACAGGACACCAGGACCCCACCCCCTTCAGAAGGAGAACCACCCCGCAAATGGTCCCTGCGATCCAGACAGAAAACAAAGAACATTGCCAAGATCCCCGCCAGGAAATAGGATCCTCCTGATTGCCACCCGTCTGTCCCACTCTGTTACCCTGTCCACCCTTAACTGCCATTGCTCCCCTTCCTATGCCCCCTTGGACAATGCACCTGTGATGCCATGAGACTGGACTCTACCATGGAGCTTACTCCACCATCACCCCAGCCCCTTGCACATACCCCTATACTTATTAGCAACTTTAATAAACATCCTTGAAACAAAGACCAATCTGGAGTCAGTCTGATGATTCACAAATGTATTACTACAACATTAGCAAAGCATTGCAAGGTTTCTGTTCATTTACACATACAAATGTATGACAGTTGTTGGGCTGCAGTACACTTAGCATAAGCCAGAATTGGGTACACAGATCTGAAAAAAGGAAACCCAAAGGGAACAGTCAATGTCCATAGACAGAGTGTAAGAGGCTGCCATGTACAATGTCCTAAAGTATACTGAAAGGTGAAGAGGAGTTACAGTCTCTTACCTGTGTGTCACTGGAAGTACTGCAGGATAATGTTTGTTCTGTTGTCAACATCTTCTTCCTCTGCCTCCTCTTCCTCACTGTCCACAGGCTCCACCGCTGCCACAAGACCATCACCAGGCTCATCCTTCAGCAGAAAAGGCACCTGGCGTCTCAAGGCCAGGTTGTGCAACATACAGCATGCCACGATGATCTGGCACACCTTCTTGGGTGAGTAGTACAGGGAGCCACCTGTCAGATAGAGGCACCGGAATCTGGCTTTCAGGAGGCCCAATGTCCTCTCAATATTCCTCCTAGTTTGCCATGTGCCTCATTGTAACGTTCCTCTGCCCTTGTCCTGGGATTCCTTACTGGGGTCGGTAGCCATGAGAGGTTGGGGTAACCAGAGTCACCTGCAAATATCGAGGGACAATTGTGAGACACACACTAACCCTTAAGGACAAATCCATACCCAGACACCTACTCATATTGTGTGGGTAACTTGGGCTCACCTATTAACCACACCCGGTGCCTCTGGAGTTGGCCCATCATATAAGGGATGCTGTCATTTCGCAAGATAAAGGCATCATGCACAGAGCCAGGATATTTGGCATTCACATGGGAGATGTACTGGTCTGCCAGACACACCATTTGCACATTTATCGAATGGTAGCTTTTTCTTTTCCTGTACACCTGTTCAGTTCTGCGGGGGGGACAAATGCCACATGTGTACCATCAATGGCACCAATGATGTTGGGGATATGTTCCAGGGCATAGAAGTCAGCTTTCACTGTGGCCAAATCCTCCACCTTGGGGAACACGATGTAGCTGCGCATGTGTTTCAGCAGGGTACACAACACCCTGGTCAACACATGACATTGGCTGAGACATCCAAACTGTAGTTTGGAAGAGCCACTTGCCAGGAAATGGAGCACTGACAGGACCTACACTAGAGGGGGGATTCCTGTTGGCTGGCGGATAGCTAACATTAGGTCTGTATCCAATTGGGCACACAGTTCTTGGATTGTGGCACGATCAAGTCTGTATGTGATTATAATGTATCTGTCCTCCATTGTCGACAGGTCCACCAGGGGTCTGTACACTGGAGGATTCTGCCATCTCATCATCTGCATCAGCGGTTGTAGCCTATGGAGGAGAACGGTGAGCAAAAGGTAATTCACCACATAGATAGCACAACTGTGTCTGAATCAATGTTACAGAAGAAGGGTGTGACATTGAGAGTCAGTATATGTGCCAATATGTGTTGTGAAGCAGTTAGGTGCCATGGTATGTGCCTCCCTGAAATGGCATCTTCCTGACCTGTGAGGAGGGACAAGGGGAAATTAGGTAACTGCGCTGGCGTTGTGCAGCATCACAGTAGGCGGTCGAAGACCGCTGCGCAACTCTGCATTGGTTATCATTGGGCCCTATGGGTTCCAGGAGCCAATGGCGATGTACACTGACGGTGACGGTACGCACCGCCATGGACGTGACCGCCATTTTCTACCCATTCACTCTCTTGATACTTGACCATCAACAGGAGAGGACCTACACTGCAAGTGCTGATGTGACCTGAGTCTGGAAGTGACAATGGCTCATGTGTCTTGGGAAAGGGCCCCTGCCTTCACTGCAGAGGAGTTGGAGAAACTGGTGGATGGGGTCCTCCCCCAGTACACGTTACTCTACAGTCCTCCAGACAAACAGGTGGGAACATTGTAAGCATGATGCGTAGGCAATGTCTGTTTGGAGTGATGTGCATGGAAGCCACATGTTGGGGTTGCTAAGGCGTGCTGGCCTGACTGCTGCTTGAGAGGTGGTCACTGTATGTGCGTCAGGCCATGGGTGGGAACTGGTGGGCAATGAGTATGATGCTCCAGACGGGTGAGTAATTACATTTTCTGCTGTCTTTACCCTCTAGGTCAGTGCCCACCAGAAGAAGGGTATTTGGCATGCCATCGCCAAGGAGGTGTGGACCCTGGGGGTCTATCACATGTGGAGCACCCACTGCCGCAAAAGATGGGAGGACCTGCGCCGCTGGAGCAAGAAGACGGCGGAGGCCCAGCTGGGGCTGGCCTCCCAACATGGAGGGGTGCCTGTCGCACCATGACCCCCCTGATTTTCCGCGACCTGGCGGTGGCCTATCCGGAGTTGGATGGGCGCTTGAGGGCATCACAGCAGCCACAAAGGGGTGAGTACTATTTCAGACAGTTGACTTTGCGCGCTTTAGGAACTAGATGGCTGGGGTCTGTGTGTGCCCCTGGGCAGTTTGATCATGGCAGGGTAGGTCCCTTATTTGCAGGCACTGAGGAACCCCTGTCCGAATTGTACAAGTGGCCAACTACTAGTGTGCAGGGTCCTGTGAGTGTCAGGTGTGCAGGTGCTGGTGTTAGGCATTGTACCCCATGGGCTGGTGACTACCTTAGTGAGTGGTTGGGCATGGCCTAGTGCATAGGGCAGCTCAGTGTGTGTTGTGTACGCCAACGGTAGTGGTGTTGCTGGCATTGACTATTTGTGTCCTCTGTCTATCCCCCCCTTCTTGTTTTGTCACTTTGTCTTGTGTGCATTAGCATCGTCTGGCAGAGGAGCAGAGGCACCGGTGACGGAGGGAGCTGCATCCCACATGGCCCAGGAGGGTGAATCCACAGAGTGTGAGCCACCAGTGGGACTGAGGGCGAGGGGAGCTCCACAACTTGGACAGGAGGAGAGACCAGTGACAGCGACTCCTCCTCCGATGGAAGCTCCCTGGTGGACACGTCTGGGCCCACACCAACAACATGTACAGCCGCCACCCCCCCTACCAGCACCCCCCTCCCAGCAGCCCCTCAGCGTGTTTCCTGTGCCCGCTCACCCAGGAGGGTGGGCAACTCCTTTGCCCCAGGCACCTCAGGCCCTGCCCCAGTCAGCCCTGCTGCCCTCAGTGAGGAGGCGATTGACCTCCTGAGATCCCTCACTGTTGGGCAGTCAACCATGCTGAATGCCTTCCAGGGTGTCGAGAGGCATTTGCAACAAACAAATGCATACCTGGAGGGCATTCATTCTGCCGTGGCGGCCCAACAGAGAGAATTTCAGGCTCTGGCCTCAGCACTGATGGCAGCCATTGTCCCTATGTCCAGCCTCCCCCTCCAACTTCCATTACCGAGGCCCAATCCCCTCTACCTCAGCCTATCCCAAGCACACCTTCAGACCAACCTGCACACACATCAACACACAAAAGTGGCTCAGGAAAACATAACCACCACACATCATCACACAGGCACTGGCACAAGCACCATACCTATGCACACATACCAACATCCACTGCCTCCACTGTGTCCCTCTCCTCCTCTTCCTCCACCCCCTCCCAGTATCATCTCCACTCACACCTGCATGCACTACATCATCAGCCACTGCCTCCATTACCAGCACGCCCATCACAACACACCCCTCATGAGCAGTCACCATCCCCATACCCATTCACACATCCCCTGTGTCCTCTCCCAGTGTGTCTGTGAGCACTCCTCCCAAAGTATACAAATGCAGGAACACACCCACTCAATAGCCATCCACCTCACAACGGCCTCCAGCCCATGTACCTTCACCCAAACTAGGTAGACATACACCTCCTACAACCACTACCTATTCCTCCACTCCCACACCCCCTCCATCTTCCCATCCCATTGTGTCAAAAAATATTGTCCTAGCTAACGTTGACCTCTTCCCTATACCTCCCCCGTCCTTCCCCTAGGGCCAGGATGTCTAGATCCCAGGCCAGCACCTCAGCCACCAAATGGGCGTCCGCTGTGGTCCCTGCAAGTCCAGGAGGATCGAAGAGGGCACCCGTCAGGGCTGCCAGTGTGCCACCTAGAGATGATAAGGACCACCTGATTCCGCCACCTGTCAAGGTTAGGAAGGGGCCGGCATGCAGCAGGGAAAAGTCGTACCACCCACCCAGCAAGGCCTCATCCAAACACAAAGAGGACAGTGCCAAGGTCCCAGCAGCGACTACCAAGGTGTGGAAGGGCCACAAAAGCAAGGGCATGTCACCTCCGGGCACAAAGCCTCCTTGTGATGGGCTGGTGACCACCATTTCCCCAGACAACCTGTACCATGCTCAGCACCGCCGCTGCCACAACATCAGTCACCAGCATCCTCCACAGTGATCAGCCATCCGAGGCTGCCGGAGACGGTCTGGTGTCTCCCTCCACTACAACAGACACCTGCACCACGGGCAGCACTGGCAACATCTCCGCTGCAGTCACCGCCGCAGCCACCTCCGCAGCCACCTTGGAGTGTGGCTCTGCCTCCATGGAGTATCATGCTACCTGTTCCCTCCACATCTCATAGATCAGACACCCAGGTGAGGGGCCGCATCACTAGACACAAGGCCTCCTCCAGAACCAGTGAAGAGATGCATCCACTCACCCCTTCCTTGGCAGGATGAAGCAGACTGGGCACAAGGCCCTCTCCAGAACCAGTGGAGAGATGCATCCACTCACCCCTTCCTTGGCAGGATGAAGCAGACTGGGCACAAGGCCCCCTCCAGAACCAGTGAAAAAGGGCATCCACTGAGAGACTGTGGCTTTGCACTCCCCATGAGCAAGCAGTGGGCAAAGCACCCACTTGAGAGACTGTGGCTTTGCCCTCCCCAGGAGCAAGCAGCAGGAAAAGCACCAACAAGATAGACTATGGCTTCGCACTCCCCAGGACCAAGCAGTGGGCATGGTGCCCCCTCCAGGAGCAGTGGTGTAGTACCATCTTCTGGCTGAGGTGCCCCCCCTTCCCTATCCCCCTGAGGTGCCTGTGTTTTTTTGACCTGATGCCCCTGCAGTGTTCTCTCCATTTTGAGGCAGGCGTCATGTGTGGGCTTCGCCCATGATTTTTGGGACCACTGGTCCACGGACATTTACAAGGGACAGTGTACAGACTTCTGTACATAATGTAAATATTTGTATATACTGAATTATTTTTAATCGATTGCTATTTCTGAATGTTCAAAAATATCACTGGTTAAACTAATTTCCATTTTGTCCTTGCGTTCTTCCAGGGGGTGATGGATGTGTTAGTGTGTATGGTGTTGTGGGTGAGAATGGGGGCGTGGGGGTGTTGCGTGCCGCGTGTGTGTGTAACTCTCTTTTACCTCTCCCCTATGTGCTAGGTGCAGTACTCACCGTCGTCGTCGCCGTGGCCTTCTTTCTATTTCCTGGTGTATTAGTAGATACACCAACATGGGTAGGACCTGCAATTCGGGCTCCATGGCGTCCTGGTTCTTCATGGAGTGTCGGAAGGTGAGTGGTTCCCCTTCAGTGTAGTGTTTCCGCCGTGCTTTTGATGTCGTTGGTACCGCCCCGGAAAAGCTGGCGGATTGGCCTCTCATAATAGGATAGGCAGTACATTGTCTTCCGCCTGTCTGTTGGCGTTGACCGCTGCAGTGTTTGTTGCTACTGCCCTGGCGACCGGAGTGTTTAAGTGGCTGTCTGTGTTGGCGGTTTCTGTCTTGGTCGTGATCCCATTTTTTTTACCACCAGTCTGTTCGCTTTAAAACCGACCGCCAGGGTTGTAATGAGGGCCTAAGTGATTTGCCCAGAATCACAGGACGTTGCACCAATGCAAAGTCGAACCCAGACCTCCAGCTCTCGAAGCATTTGCTGTGACCGCTGCACTACATGCTGTCCCAGGCACGACCTTATATCCCAAGATGGCACCTCATGCTTCTAAGCACTGTTTTACAGTTTATTATTTAGAAGTTCATCACTCAAGTTCTACTTGTTGGATTTTTGTTATTTTGGTCTTGTTTTATTCTTTAAATCGAGATCTATTTTTCGAACCTGATGTGGGATCCTTTTCATGTGATGCTTCACAGCTTTATTGTTTGAAGTGCTGCACAAATTCTTTACACATTGCCTTCAAGTTAAGCCAGACTGTCTGTGCCAAGCTACCAGAAGTTGAGCTCAGGTTCATTTGGGATTTGCTTCTGCTTTACCGTGAAACTAATTGTGGTTGCCGATTGACTAGGGGCCACACCCCAGTCAATCAGCAACCCAATTTCTCACAATATATTGACCTCTGGTGCTTCCTTTGTATCTGCCACACCATCCACTTTCTCCATCTTCTTATCTGATTGCCCCCTTGCATCTTGGGAAAATTGTATAGGGAGTGCAAATGAAAGAAAAACCTGAGGGGACACTTAAGTATTATGCCTTTAACGTCTCAACAAATATCTAGTGTGAAGTAAAGACCTAACTGCTTTGGAGAATTTCTTGTTTTGTCAAGGCATACCTATTTCAAAAATTTGAAAATACATTTCTTTTTTATATGTGCTCAAGATACTAAACCTGGTGGGCACAAGCAATCCATGGATAGGAATGAGAAATTAGACATTTTATTTCAAATTAGAAATTAGACATTTTGTTTAAGTAACACATGTTTTTGTGATGAAACCCATGGGCTGTGTATTGTGGTTCAAATCTGGAGAAAAGACTTGACATATGCCAGATGAAGATTCAAAGACATCTGGAAGAAAGAAAAACAAAATCAAAAACACATCTGGTAATGTCTACATTTGTTTTACTTGCCCAGTAAAACACTGCCTAAAAACTAAAAAGTCTTGAATTATTGCCTTTGTCTGCCTTAACCCCTTGGGTGCCGGGGACATGGAGGTTACGTCCTAGGAAGTGGCTCACAGGTGCCACAGACGTAACCATCTTGTCCTGCATTTGGCCCACAATGAGGAGCGCTAGCACTCCCCCCGTGGGCCTCTCACCCCCCTCCAATGGGCAAGGATGGAAGAGGAATCACTTCCCCTTCTACCCACAGCCCCCCAAGGGAAGTCTGATGATGTCAGCGTGCGATCATGCGCTGACCTCATCAGAGGCCACCCCATCGCTCTGCAAGCTCAGCTTCCAGTACGATCGGAAGAGCAGTGAAAGCATTTATCTACCGATCCGGGGGTGGGGGCAGGCAAAAAGGCATCAAAGTAAAGGAAAGGCCTTTCCTTTCCTTTGATGTCTTTCTGAGCATTTCTGCAGCCGGATCATGAAGTGATCGGGCTGCAGAAATGCCCACTAGACACCAGGGATTTTTTTTTTTATGTTTACAATAAAGGGGACCGATCCCTTTGACAAGGGTCGCTTCCCTGGGGGACATTTTGAATTAGGCCTTTTCTGCCCCCCCCCCCCCGGGGGCAGATTGACCTATTTTAATTAGTCAATCTGCCCCCAGGGGGGGCAGAAGCCACTAGACACCAGGGATAATTTTTTAAAATTATTTTTTACATGTGGGGAGTGACCCCTTAGGCAAGGGTCACTCCCCGGGGGGGGGGGGCAAATTGATCTTAGGCCATTTCTGCCCCCCTTGGGGGCAGATACCACTAGGCCCAAGGGCATTAAAAAAATATTTTTACAGATGGGGAGCGACCCCTTAGGGAATGGTCGTTCCCCTGGGGGGGCAATTTTATTTTAGGCTATTTCTTCCCACTTTGGGGGCAGATCGTCCTATTTTAATTAGGTCAATCTGCTCCCAAGGGGAGCAGAAACCACTAGGTACCAGGGATTTTTTTTTTTTTTTTTACAGATAAGTAGCAGCCCCTTAGGCAAGGGTCGCTCCCTTGGGGGAAAAAATTATTTTAGGCCATTTCTGTCGCACTTGGGGGCAGATCAGCCTATTTCTATTAGGCCGATCTGCCCCCGGGGTGGGCAGAAACCACTTAGGCACCAGGAATAGGTGTGTGTGTCTGTTTTGTTTGGGACGGGCAGCCCCTTGGGCAAGGGTCACTCCCCATGGGGGTACAATACTGTCAGCCATTTCTTCCCCCCTTTGGGGTACATCAGCCTATTTTTGTAATGCCCATCTACCCCCAAGGGAGGCAGAAAGCCCACCAGACACCAGGGAACATTTTTTTTCAAAAAAAGAGGGTGGGGATATGGCCATAACCCCACCCCAAATAAATGGAGACAAAGTGGTTCTGCCCACTGGTGGGAAGATGGGGCAATTACCCCCGATGCACTCCCCGGTTGCAAGAAAACCTACTAGATGCCAGGGAATAAAAAAAAATATATATAGTGGGGTGTTGGCTTCCAACCAGTATGGGCATGGTTATGCCCCCACCTCAACTGAGGGGGGTAACAGTCTTTCAGCTCTCCCACCACACACTAAATTATATTTTCCCAATGGCAAGCAAGAGGATATTTGATTATTTGGGTTTTGGTTTTACATTTGGGCCATGAGAGCTTGTCTAACTCTCAAAATCATTCCACTTGGAATGGTGGGGGCTGCACTTTTTGGACTTTGGGACAGTGCAATTATCGGAAAATCTACGAGACCTAGACACATCTGAAAACTAAATATCTGAGTGAGTCCAAGGTGGTGTGCTGCACATGCACCCACCACATTTTCCTACTAACAATGTCATGCAAACCTCCAACTTTGCTAGAAATCACACATTTTTCCCACATTTTTGTGATGGAACCTTCCGGAATCTGCAGGAATCCACAAAATTCCTACCACCCAGCATTGTAGCATCTATAGCGATAAATATTCTGCCTCACTTGTCAGCCTATAAATGTTTTTTTTTGTACTGCTCTTTTGCACTCCCTTTGGGTCCCCCCTCAATTTTGACATGTTTTTGGCTCTTCCCTGTCACAGGCACTTGGCCCACCTACACAAGTGAGGTATCATTTTTATCGGGAGACTGAGCGGAATGTTGGGTGGTAGGAAATTTGTGCTGGTGCAATAATCCTACACAGAAATGTGGGACAAATGTGTTTTTTTAGCTAAATTTGAGGTTTGTTGAGGATTCTGGGTAAGAAAACACTGGGGGATCCACGCAAGTCAGACCCCCTAGACTCCTTCGGATATCTAGATGTCAGAAATGTCTGGGACTGGTAGATTTCCCTAAATGGCTGCTGAGCCCAGGACCAAAAACGCAGGTGCCCCCGCAAAAACAGGTAGTTATGTATTTGATCATTTTGATGTATTCACGTAGTGTTTTGGAGGGGGTCATTTCCTGTCGTGGACACTATGGGGGTAATTTTGACCCTGGCGGTACGGGACCGCCAGGGCTAAAACAACGGAAGCACCGCCAACAGGCTTGCGGTGCTTCCAGGCTTATTACGACCGTGGCGGAAGCGCCGCGGTCGCACCGCCGGGGCCGGCGGTATACCGCCATTTTAGCCCCGGCGGTAATAATCCGCCAGGGCAGCGCTGCAAGCAGCGCTGGCCTGGGGATTATGACTCCCCTACCGCCAAACTGTTTCTGGCGGTTTGCACCGCCAGGAAGAGGCTGGCGGTACGGGGAGTCGTGGGGCCCCTGGGGGCCCCTGCACTGCCCATGCCACTGGCATTTGCAGTGCAGGGGCCCCCTGACAGGGCTCCATGCGGCTTTTCACTGTCTGCACGGCCGCAACACCGCCGGCTCCATTTGTAGCCGGCTCCCATGTTGCGGCCCACATTCCAGCCGGCCCTGCAGGGATGTCCAAATGGGCACTGCGGGAGTGCGGCTGCATTGGCGGCCGCCCGGCGGTTACAGCTTGGCGGGCGGCAGTAGCCGCCCGCCAATGTTGTAATGAGGCCCTATGTCTACCCACACAAGTGAGGTACCACTTTTATCGGGAGACTTGGGGGAATGCTGGGTGGAAGGAAGTTTGTGTCCCCCCTTAGATTCCAGAACATTGCAGCACCAAAGTGGGAGGAAAAAGTATTTTTTGCCAAATTTTGAGGTTTGCTAAGGATTCTGGGTAACAGAACCTGGTGAGAGCCCCACAAGTCACCCCATCCTGGATTCCCATAAGTGTCTAGTTTTGAAAAATGTGCAGGTTTGGTAGGTTTCCCTTGGTGCCAGCTGAGCTAGAAGTCAAAATCCACAGCTAGGCACTTTGCAAAAAAAAGGTTCACTTTCTTTGGGAAAATGTGATGTGTCCATGTTGTGTTTTTGCTTTTGTCGCCCCAAGTGGGAAGGGTATTCCCCAGATGTGGGTCCCTTGCTTGCTATGCCACCAGACTGGACTTTTCCCATTGGGAACAGGGTCAAGAATGATTTGCATATGGCTGGGTCCAAACTGGAATGGCATGGCCAGCAAGAAAACTGATGGATTAAACCCAGATCTGTGACTGGGGTGAATGTTTGATTTGCTCTGCATTCCGTCCATCATCTGTTGTTTTTGCTTTTGTTGCCCCAAGTGGGAAGGGTATGCCCAGACATGGGTCCTTTGCTTGCTATGCCACCACATTTAAACTAGCCTGGCTGATGAAAGGTGATACCTGAAACTGGTCCCAGGATGCTTTTATTTGGTCCAGGGAGGACCTGGCCTGGCAGTTCGGGCTGGACTTTTCCCATTGGGAACAGGGTCAAGACTGATTTGCATATGGCTGGGTCCAAACTGGAATGGCATGGCCAGCAAGAAAACTGATGGATTAAACCCAGATCTGTGACTGGGGGTGAATGTTTGATTTGCTCTGCATTCCGTCCATCATCTGTTGTTTTTGCTTTTGTCGCCCCAAGTGGGAAGGGTATGCCCAGAAGTGGGTCCATTGCTTGCTATGCCACCAGATTCAAGCTAGCCTGGCTGAGGAAGGGTGATACTCTGAAATCGGTCCCAAGATGCTTTTTTCTGGTCCAGGGAGGACCTGGCCTGGCAGTTCAGGCTGGACTTTTCCCATTAGGAACAGGGTCAAGACTGATTTGTATATGGCTGGGTCCAAACTGGAATGGCATGTCAAGCAAAAAAACTGATGGATTAAACTCAGATATGTGACTGGGGGTGAATGTTTGATTTGCTCTGCATTCCGTCCATCATCTGTTGTTTTTGCTTTTGTCGCCCCAAGTGGAAAGGGTATGCCCAGATATTGGTCCTTTGCTTGCTATGCCACCAGATTTAAGCTAGCCTGACTGATGAAAGGTGATACCCTGAAACTGGTCCCAGGATGCTTTTTTCTGGTCCAGGGGGGACCTGGCCTGGCAGTTCGGGCTGGACTGTCCCCATGGTGAACAGGGTCAAGACTAATTTGCATATGGCTGGGTCCAAACTGGAATGGCATGGCAAGCAAAAAAACTGATGGATTAAACTCAGATCTGTGACTGGGGGTGAATGTTTGATTTGCTCTGCATTCCGTCCATCATCTGTTGTTTTTGCTTTTGTCGCCCCAAGTGGGAAGGGTATGCCCAGACGTGGGTCCCTTGCTTGCTATGACGCCAGATTCAAGCCAGGCTGGCTGATAAAGGCTGATACCCTGAAACCAGTCTCAGGATGCTTTTTCTCTGGTCCAGTGAGGACCTGGCATGGCAGTTCGGGCTGGACTGTTCCTATGGGGAACAGGGTCAAGATTGATTTGCATATGGCTGCATCCAAACTGGAATGGCATGGCAAGCAAAAAAACAGATGTATTAAACCCAGATCTGTGACTGGGGGTGAATGTTTGATTTGCTCTACATTCCGTCCATCATCTGTTGTTTTTGCATGTTGTGTTTTGAGGCATTTCCTTTCACGGGCACTAGGCCTACCCACACAAGTGAGATAGCGTTTTTATTGGGAGACGTGAAGAAATGCTGGGTCGAAGGAAATTTGTGGCTCCTCTCAGATTCCAGAACTTTCTACTACCCAAATGTGAGAAAAAAGTTTTTTTTCTGCCAAATATTTAGGTTTGTAAAGGATTCTGGGTAACAGAAGCTAGTGGAAGCCCCACAAGTCACTCCATCCTGGATTCGTCTAGGTGTCTAGTTTTGAAAAATGAACAGGTTTGGTAGATTTCCCTAGGTGCCCGCTGAGCTAGAGGCCAAACTTCACAGCTAGGCACTTTCGAAAAAAACACGTCAGATTTCAAACTAAAGATCTGATGTGTCCATGTTGCGTTTCCTGTCATGGGCATTAGGCCTACCCACACAAGTGAGGTACCATTTTTATGTTACTGCCCCTTGTCTTTCTCTACATTTTGTCCTTCCAAATGCAAGACAGTGTGTAAAAAAGATGTCTATTTGAGAAATGCCCTGTAATTCACATGCTAGTATGGGGACCCCGGAATTCAGAGATGTGCAACTAACCACTGCTTCTCAACACCTTATCTTGTGCCCATTTTCAAATTGTAAAGGTTTCCTTGATACCTATTTTTCACTCTTTATTTTTCACCAAATTAACTGCTGTATACCAGGTATACAATGAAAACCCAGTGCAAGGTGCAGCTCCTTTGTTGGCTCTGGGTACCTAGGGTTCTGATGAACCTACAAGCCTTATATATCTCTGCAACCAGTAGAGTCCAGCAGACGTAACAGTATATTGCCTTCGAAAACCTGCCATAGCTGGAAAATGGTATATAAGAAAACATGGATCGAAATGTCTCTTTTTTCACTTCAATTTCATTATTTTTTATTTTAGGCGTTACTTTCCGTATGAAAACCTTGAAGGATCTACACAAATTACCCTGTGCTGAATTCAGAATTTTGACTACTTTTCAGGAATGTTTAGCTGTCCGGGATCCAGCATTGATTTTACACCCATTTCTGTCACTGACAGGAAGTAGGCTAAAAGCATAGAAAACTGTAAAAATGGGGTCGGTACCGATAAAATGCCAAAATTGTGTTGAAAAATATGGTTTTATTATTCAAGTCTGGCTTCTCCTGGGGGGCGTGGCCTGCAGCCGATGCAGCAGCACGTCTAGTGTGGAGCTCCGGGGCCGCGAACTGGGCCCGGCCAGTATATCCTCGGCAAATAAAGCCCAATTACCACTGTAATAAGCGGATCTGCTATCAGAGGGCTGGCAGCCTATGGCGGAGTCGCCGCCGGCCTGAATCGTCAGGGGAATCGGAGGAATGTGTCCTGCTCTCTCAGCGGCCGCAGAGCCTCAAGATGGCGGCTGTGCTCGAGTGACGCCTCGGCTGGGGCGGTGAGGTTGTGGGGGGAGGCCGGACCCCCGCTTAAGTGGTAGTCCCGCGTCGATCCTCAGAATTGTCCCCAGTTGATGGCGGACCCCTTGCCTGTGGCAGACGGCGGCAATGAGTTGCGGTGAAGGCGCGAGTCGAGTGGCTTGGTGGTGGGAATGAGGGATGATTGATTGTATCTGGGGGGGCGGTCAACCCCCCAGTGGGAGACTTGGAGGTGGTGATGAGTCGCGGACAATGGGGGAGCCCCCCCAGTGAAGTGCGCACTGGCAGCAATTCGAGCAGAGTGCACCAGGGCCTCCGCCCACGATCCCTCATTCTGAGGCGCTCCACTTGGGGAGGAGCAATCAGGAGATTCTCTGCTCCCCTGGAGGGGGGTAACACAATGCTCACCACAAGCTAATCTCCTTGCACTGAACGAGTTCACTAGTGCTGCGAAGATATTGTACTCACTGGCCTCTCCTCCCGTCTACCTGGACCCACTGTTCGCTTCTTTGCTGCCCCACCACCAACAGAGCCACAACATACCGGAGGAGGCGGAGAGTCGTGACCTTCCATTGCAGCAGCCCTGTGCCCGCGTCATTTGTGAGTGGTGGTGGACACTGGAACCAGCTGGATGGGCCGTCGGGTGACTTTATTGCGAAGAGGACCATTTAAAACCTTGTGGGCAAACTTGTCTTGCCTCCGGCCTGCTTCCCTGCTCCAACAATGGGTAAGCCCAAAAAACGAGAGGAGCACCATCAGGATGATACCTCTACTACAGGCCGATTGGACAATCCCCACCGTTGGGCCCACAAGAGGGCCAGGAACCGCAGGTGACGACTTTAGACACCGTTCTCACCATTAAAGAATCCCGCGAAGCGCTTGAACGCAAAATAGACAACCTAACAATAGACCTTTCAATGTTGGGGGACGATCATCGGAAATTAGCTGAGAGAGTAGGAACGAACGAAAAAACGATTACCCTTGTGACTGCAACGCAGAAATCTACATCCTCAGAGCTTATGGAACTCACATCAAGGGTCAAAACCCTGGAAATTAGAGCAGAAGATGCTGAAAACCAGGCTCGTCGGAGTAACCTTAGACTGGTTGGCATACCAGAAGGAGCGGAATCATCAGCAATCAATATGGAATCTTTCCTGGAACAGTGGCTTAGAGATACTGTAGCCCCTGAGGGCCTCTCGGCGTTCTTTGCGTTGGAGAGAGCTCACAGAGTACCCAGCAGGCCCACCCCCTCCCGGAACCAGACCGAGAATAATAATGGCAAAATTGTTTCATTATAAAGACAGAGATCAAATACTAACTCAATCCCGCCTTTGGGTCGAAGTTATGTTTGAGGACCAGAGAATTATGATATTTCCTGACTTTAACAGGGGAACACAAGCGCAAAGGGCCTCCTTCGATGAACCTAAGCTGGTCTTGCGCGAGAATGGTATAAAATATGCGATGCTCTTCCCGGCCATGCTCAGAGTGGAATACAATGATACAACACATTTCTTTTTATCTCCGCAATCAGTGGAAGACTGGCTGGAATCCTTGAACTTAACTAAACCGGCCGGCCGCCTTTCGAGCTTTCCGTACACCCGGAAGGAAGCGCAGTAGATCGAGGAAACAGATAACTGAGGTGGCCCCTCCAAGACATCAATCACTGCGAGAGATGAGGGATGCCATAGACACTGCGGCGGCGCTGAGCGGAAGGATCCTCCCGCTTTCTCCAGCCTCTGGTAATGTCTCGGATATTGACTCGAGCTGTGGAGGTTCCTCAGTATCTTTGCGGGACACCCTCATCAGTCTGCCTCCAGTGACCCCAAGAACAGAGGACAAGATTATTTGAATTTTCCCTGAGTGGGCTGACCACTCCCTGAGTACTGATTTGAATCTTGCGATTCCATTACAAAAGTCAGATGAAGAAATCTCCGAGACTGATTTCAGTGAAGCCTCTCAAATACACTTCATTGGGCTGCAGAAGTAACTCAGCTGGGCCCGGGGAATGGCCCGGGGTGACGGCTCTCAGTCCTTGGCACGCCACCCACCTATAGGACACTAACTAAGACTGTTAATATGGTTTGGATGGGGAGAGTTATAGTTACCGGTCCTGGGGAGTGGGAGTCGGGAATTGAGTTGGTTAATTTAGTTTTGGGGGTACTAAGTGCACAAGTAGGTATTGACCCAGGCAATTCTCGATTTAAAAAATTGATTTGTCATTACAATTCCAAACGCTGCGTCAGGAATACGGGTTCTAGCCACATCACACTGCCAATATAGATCATGGCCACACAATATAAAATTATAACCTGGAATATTAGTGGCCTAAATAATGTCCAAAAGGTGCAAAGTACACAATTACCTTAAACGAAGGGGTATACACATTGCTATCTTACAAGAAACGACCCAGTAGAACAAGAGGTTAATGCTCTAAAAAAAAGATGGAGTGGCCAAATCTTTGCCACTACTTATTCTGCGTTTGCAAGGGGAGTGTTATTGTGGATCCGTCCTGGGGTGCCCTTCCAGGTGTTACACAAGATCATAGACAAGGATGGGAGGTATGTAGTAGACACCAGGAGATTGGAAGGAAGAGAGATAGCCCTTAGTGGAATATACGCTCCGAATCAAGACCAAGGGAAATTCTTTGACAGGGTATCACTTGATATAAGCCCACTCCTGACAGGCCCAAAAATAATTGGGGGTGACTTTAATTGCATAGCTAACATTGATCTGGATAGGTCACATCCACCCCTCTTGCAATCCCCGATCCATAAAACTGCCCTACTATTCACAAGTTGGCAACAATATTGGCAGCTCAAAGACTGCTGGAGGCAACTCAACCCACATATTAGAGATTACTCATATTACTCAGCTGTGCATGCTTTGCATGTTGGGCTTGACACCTTCTTGGTGTCGCCGGAATTGCACAGTGCGGTGATGGCAGCTGAATATCTTAGTCACACCATATCGGACCACAACCCCCTGGTGCTCTCACTAGCTTGGAGTGGGGTGAGACCCTCAATTCCTACCTGGCGTCTGAGGGCAACTACCCTGGAAGACGAAGCATTTAAACAATTTTTGCATAAAAACATTGATGACTATTTTTAACAAAACGCTGGGACTGCCTCCTCTAGGTCCATTGAGTGGGAAACGTTCAAAGTAGTCACCAGGGGTCAATGTATTAGTGAAAATATAGGAGTCCGGAGTTTTATCTCCGATACCAGGATTTACTAGCTCCACAGTTTTGCATACTGTACGCTGAAGCATGGAATAATTATAGCCTGCCCCAATCGACCTCCGAAGCCATAATGATTCCATTATTGAAACCTGATAAACCCCCCACTGATGTCCGCTCGTACCGTCCGTTATCCATGCTTAACCTTGATTATAAAATACTTAGCCGGTATTGGCTGATAGCCTATTGCCTCATATGACCTCATTGATCCATCGGGATCAGTCGGGTTTTATCCCATTACGCAGCACTGCTCAAAATATTAGACGCCTGATCTCTGTACTCCACACCATACCTCTGACAACACCACATGCAGCGATTACATCAGTGGACATCGAGAAAGCCTTTGATAGCTTGAGATGGGACTATCTGGAGCAGGTCATGCTACAGAAGGGGCTTTGTGAAGGCTTTGTCCGTTGGACGAGACTTCTGTACACCAACCCCTCAGCATGACTGCGAACGGGTTGCACTGTGTCTGACTCTTTCCCCATAGGCATGGGTACCAGACAGGGCTGCCCATTATCGCCTCTTCTTTTTGCAGTGGCAGTAGCACCGCTTGCCCAAATGGCCAGATCCCGAGGGTTCTTTGAAGGTATTTTGATTAATTGTTAGACACATCATATTGCGCTTTACGCAGATGACATGTTACTTTTTCTTAAGAACTCAGAAGTAGACCTACCGGGAGCAATTAATATGTTGGAGACTTACGGAGTAGCGTCTGGTCTCTGCATTAACTGGAGAAAGTCTTCCATCTTACCAGCGACTAAGGGCGCCGCAGAACCTATAGACAACAAAGGTCTGCCCTGGACCCCGAATACATTTAAATATTTTGGGGTTAATATATACCATACCACGGACGACCTGTTGGACGGGAACATACATAGAACACTTAGAGGGATCGGGGCTAGTATGCAGTTCTGGAAGACACTCCCCCTGACAGTTTCTGGAAGAGTTGCTCTGCTTAAAATTATAGTGCTTCCAGACTACTCTACTACTTTTCTACTATCCCACTTTCAATTCCAAAAGCGGTGCTCAAGAACATAGAATCCATGGTTACGAGTTTCATATGGAGATCGAGTAGACACAGAATTGTGATACATACTCTCCAGAGACCTACCGCTGAGGGGGGATTAGCTGTCCCTGACCTAGAGATTTACTATTGGGCAGGACAACTACAATGGTTGGCAAAATTACTTACAGAGCCCCCAATGCCAGGGGACTTACGGATCCCACTGAACTGCCCACTTGCACAAATCCTGGGTATATTACTGAATCCCAAAAAGCAGAAGCTGCCCCTTCCTTTGGAGTGGGAATCGACCAGATATTGTTGGGAGCAATACCTAAAACACACCCACACTACGGCCCCATACACACCTGAAGCCCCCATAACCTGCCTGAAACACATTACAGGAGACCCTATGATAATAGGCATTACTAAATTAATGATGGATAACATTACAAAATTGGATGATCTGTTTAATAACAGGAGGCTATGCACATACACAGAATTGCAAGAACAGTTTGCTCTTCCGTCAGGAATGTTCCTTACCTATAACGCCATAGCTAGAACCATTAATAAGAGATGGGGAGCGGGTTTACTTGAACCACCTACACATGAGGGCTGTAGCCTTATCTGTTCAATTGGGGAGCGGAAAGGGGTGATTTCAGGAATATATAAATCTTTACAGAACAGCACATGTTTACCCCTGAGTAAACTTAAAACCAAATGGCAGACAGAGTTAGAAACTACTATAGATGATGTACAGTGGGCCAGGATGACCTCCCACGTCTATGCAGTGTTGAGAAACGCAAGATTTAAATTAATACATTTGTATATCTATCATGGAGCGTACCTAACCCCCCAAATGATAACTAAAATGTATGGTGCGAACAACTCCTGCTGCCCTCGATGCACTGAGCCTGCAGTAGGTCTATTGCATATGCTGTGGAACTGTCCTCTGCTTAGAGTCTACTGTGTAGTAATCTTTGAGAAGATTTCCTCCTGCACTGAAAGAACGTTATCCCCCTCCTCAATCGTGGCAGTATTGGGGGATTTCCCACGTCCCTTAGCTCACAAAATATCCAACAGATTCATTGACCTGGCTCTGAATCTAGCTAGGAGAGAGATAACCACACATTGGAAGGATACAGTGGACCCACAAGTGACTAGATGGCAAAACGCATTGGAGAAATGGGCAGAGATCGAGGAAGCGGTGCTGTTGAAAATGGCCATACAAGGACAAAGACCTAGAGACAATGTCACACAATGGAACATGATCCTAGAGAATCTGAGAACTATAGATGCCCCCATATCAAAAGAGGAGAATACTACCTCGGAATCTGAAACCGAACAGTCCTCTATACCTATAACATAGAACGTTGCACGTTTGCAAATTATTGCTTGTTTACGAGAATTGTCCACCTAAGATCAGTTGCGAACGAATCTTGTGCCAACTGGGGGAGGAGGGATTAAGTACACCGTTGAGGTTTTTTGCAAAGTATATTCTTATTAAGTGTATGTTATAACATTACTATAAAAGCAATAAAAGATATCTTTTTAAAAAAAAGTCTGGCTGCTCCTGAATGCTGGGAAGATGGTGATTTTAGCACCACAACCCCTTTGTTGATGCCATTTTCAGGGGAAAAAACACATGCTTTCTTCTGCAGCTCTTTTCTCCTATTTTTTAAACAAACAACATTTTTGCTGTATTTTGACTAATTTCTTGGTCTCTTCCAGGGAAACCCAAAAACTCTGGGTACCTCTAGGATCTTGTAAAAAAGTATTTTTGCTACCAGTAAATGATTTTCTGAACCGATCTATGTACAAATAGATCAGTTTAGAGAATTCAGATTTGGAAAGCGTAGTAATCTGAACTTACTCATTAGGGGGATGATGTACAAGCTGAATTTCCGGTCACAAACATCAAATTAGAGCCTTTGTGACTGCAGAATGTGTTTTTTTAAATGTACAAAAGCCAAATTATGATTTTGTAACCAGTTTCCAAATCAAAATTTGGGTTTCAGAAAAAATACAGAATCAGTGTTTGGGAGGGGCATCTAAAAAGTGTCCCTTTCAAATACCTAATCCATAACTTATATAATAATGGTTTGCCACAAAAAGTTGGTCATAAATATTAAGATTTTACCACTAAATCCAAATTGTATGTAACCACTTGCAAACAGGAAGAGTTACCCAAGGGTGCCCTTTGTGAATGTATATATTTTTAGGAGAAGGCAGTGGTCCGTGGGACTAATAATGTTAGAAAAATTATTATAATCTTTTTTTTAAATCCATCCCACTTTCTATTAGGAAAACGGGATGCATTTTTTAAAAATTGCTTTATTTAAAAGCGATCGCAAACTTGGTGATCCACTGACCTCAGCCGGCCACCGGGCCTGACTCTAACCAATTGTAGTGTGGTACAAGTTGTGATGTATTTCATTCATATTAATAATGTAGGTTGAATTGCAAACCACTATGAATCTTATTATTTCATAAGTTTGGTTCACAAAATACCAAAGCATTTGGTGGATGTGTTGGCACGTCTGGCCTTAATAAGTAAACTTAGGGGACGCAAATAGTTTGATGAACCTTTTGACTGCGCTTAAGATGCTCCCACCATATATCCTGCACATGCAGTTCAATAATCAATAACAATCAATAACATTAATAATCAAATGGAGTCAGTAATTGTCATACACCATGACCTTGCAGTCATGAATAACCACTCCTTTGTGAAAAAGTTAGAATATTTATTTCCCTATAATAACAATGCTAATGTCATGTAGGTTAATCTAAGAATTAAATGATAAACATACAGAAACATCACTGTCTGACCGAAACAATGAAAGCAATGCAATCTAACCAACGCTTGAGCCTCTTCACATTCTAAAATAACAGTGCAAATTAATAACAAGAACAGCTACGCAAACGATATCACATACATTCAGATTCAGCAAAGAAAATACATCAGCTATTATTGCATATTTTATTTTATTATATTATTGAACTTCATCAGTGAGCTCCCTAACTAACATCAGATTAGAATCCGCATGTTGGGCTTCATACAAAACAATTTAGTCAACACAAATTTGGAAAAACATCTAACTATGGCTCTGTCAAAATAGAGCGGTGAGTACCTAAAAACAAAAGCAAATAGACATAGAGAAGAACATCAAAGTCAATAAACCTATCCTCAGTTTGGCTCAGCGATCTGTGACAGTCTTCGTCATCAGGACATCAGCCTGGTCAGCAAGGCATCAGGATTCAGTATCAAAGTTCAGAAAAGGCAAAGTCGTTTTAAGCAGTAAAGTTAAGCACGTCTCTTCTCGAGATGGAAAATGGGCAAAATGAGTCTAACCTCTCGGTAAGAATGGGGAGAATGGCTTCTCTCCTCTCAGTGCAGTCAGGCTAAGTTAGATTTTCTATAACTATTTCCCAGGTCCCTATTGGTCAAGGGATCGCATGTTCACACTTTGTCCAATAAAACTAAAACTTCAAATCTACATTTCTGCTAGTACATGGTTCACATGTTGATGATTGTCTCCTCTTGTCCTGTTCTCATTCATCCGGCTCGTCAGGTAACAATATTGTTGCAGTTTATAATCCAGTCAGAGTCTCCATTGTATTCTTCTGAGAAAGTCAGTCTTACACACATTACAAAAAAACAATGCTGCGTTCGCAAGCACATCATCTCCTAGCAAGCAGTTCTCATGAGAAAGGCTTGTAGCTACAAGCACATGGACAGTACAGTGGAAAATCACAATTTAATTCTCTAAGCAGACATTTTATTAAACACCATAAATGCAGCTTCATATGCGGCCGTGCAGCTAGGCCAAGACCTCTGCTAAATTAAGGCCTACAAATAATAGAGCTAATACATAAGGCACAACCCTAAATATGACATATTACTACATCAATCAAACATAAGCTCAACAGTTCATATTAATAAGCCATAAATAAGTAGACTTCGTGAACATTGTTGGCCACCCAAGTAGTCGCACCTTCAGATGCGTGCATTATTTTTCCCTATATTATTACATTTTCTATACATATTCAACGTTCAAAATACATGAATATTCACTAATAATTTCAAAACTAAAATCAGTGTTAACAGACGTCAGTGTGCAAACTGCACCCACGTCTGCCAAATCTATTTTTGTAAATTCTTAATAGGAAATCACAAGAGCAAATAAATTTTTATGTAATTCAGTATTCCATACTAAGAATCATGGCATATGGGATTGTCCCACATGACATGGCGTGGCCAGAATTTAAGACAGCTGCTTAGCCATGTAGCCCTGTCCCTCTGTGGGTTAATATTTCCAAAAACCAGCAGATAGGGTGTTAGTTTCAACACACAATCATCATACATGACAACTTAAGGACTACAGTATAAACAAATTGTAAAATTCAGAAGATTAATAAAGAAGAGTGGTTAGTTTCATGCAATCGGATCCCGGGATAAATCCAAAATGATGACATGAGAAGAACCAAAGTGAAATGTTTGAGTTCGATCTTCCAACTCCAGGCTCCCGTCTCAAGATCGATCTTTGCTAATATTTGAACCACCAAGTCTGAAGAGCATGATATCAGAGCACCCTGGTAAAGCGAGTGAAAGCTGATTATAACTTTTGCAATAACAGTGGCACAATAGATGCCCTTTTGCATGGTGTACAACTATTCTGAGCTTGAAGAAACGTAACTAAGGTTACTATCTGTTTTAAACCTCATTCTTTCCTGCTGTATCAGAGAAAGAGGCATTTATGGCAGACTGTAAATACAGACCATAAGATTTAAATTGAAAAACTGAAGAAAATTAAAATACCTTATGACATATTCAGAATATCATTTACCAGCACACAATGCTCACATGCTTAGCGTCACTCGAGGGGATGCGTCATCATTATCTCATCAGGTTATTATCGGCAATTCATGACTACTTCTACTAAATGTACATTAATGGGAAGCCTTTCAGTCTAGTGTCAGTCCCTTCCTGCCATCCTACCCATGAAAGCCTATCAGGATGTTGATGGCCTATTAGTCACACCTAAGTCCCCTTTGTGTGTGGTTGTCTAGGGGAAATGCATAAGTCCAGTTCTCATCCCACCCCAGACCTGAACTGTTGACAGAAAGTAGACACCAAATGGCTAAAGGACAAAAATGCCAACTTCCTAAGAGTGCCATTTTCAGAACTGCAATTTAAATTCTGACTTCACCATAAGTTGTGATTTTAAATTGTGAATTCCTAGACATCAGACTTGGTAAACCTATCTCTTCCAGATTTGGAATTACACTTATAAGAAGTGATAAGGTAATCCTAATGTTATATTCTGGGAGAGAAAGGCCTTGCAGTAGTGAAAAACTAATTGGGAGTTTTTCACTCTCAGGGCATATAAAACTTCAAAGTACATGTACTGCCTTTTTTTATATATTGCACCATGCCCAGTTGGGCATATAGAGCCTACCTTAGGGGAGACATATATATTAAAAGGAAAGGTTTAGGCATGGCAAGAGGTTTAACTTTTCAGTTCGATCTGGCAGTTTAACCTGCACACACAGGTTCTGCAATGGCAGGCCTGAGACATGGTTAAAGGACTACCTAGGTGTGTGGTACAATGTGTGCTGCAGGACCACCAGTAGTATTTAATTTAAAGGCCTAGGGCACATGTAGTGCACTTTGGTAGGAAGTTAAAGGGAAATTAAATTTGCCAATAGGGTATAAGCCAATGCTACCATGTTTTAGGGGCAAGAGCACAAGCATTTTAGCAGTGGTTAGCAGTAGCAATGTGCACAGGGCCTGATTTATGAAAAGTTAGCGCTGCCTTTGCTGCATTTTTTTGATGCAAAATCGGAGCAAACAGACAAAATAAAATGCAAACTTACAAAATATAATTATATTTTGTAAGTTTGCTCTGATTTTGCATCAAAAAAATGACGCAAAGGCAGCACTAACATTTCATAAATCAGGCCCACAGAGTGTTAAAGCCAGCAAAAAGAAGTGGGAAAAAGAGGAGGAGGAAGGCAAAAGGTTTGGGGTGACCCTTCAAAGAGGGCCATTTTCAAACCATACCCATGCCAGGTATTCTTACCATACAATAGTTTGTTATTATGTCTGGTTTAAGCTACATCCTTTACTCAATAGGACAGATATATGGTTGGCTGAGTCAGTTCACAGACTCTTTGGTCAGATACTTTGCTTATTTTTATAAATTCTCTAATACACCTGAGTTCACACAGTGTCTTACCAAGATACTAGTTTATAATTATTTATGTTATCAAGTTTTTATTAATTACTAAAGTGTAAGCGCATGGGGGTGTCTACATACTTTAATAAATCAATAGTTATGCCCTACTCTGACCAGTTTTTCAATTGTTGTTCTATAAGCCTCTTCTTAGTATGGCCTTGTTAAGCCACAAAATGCTTGGAAATAAGGTTTCCACTTCATATTTTCTCTAATTTGTTCAAATGTTTCATTACTATGCAGTTCAATTTGGGGCCAATAACTTATCACCACTCTACTGAATTGCAGTTTTGGTAGGATGCTGGGCGGCAGAAAAGTTCAAGGGTTGGGATTGTGGGCTCTTGGTTTTATTGCTATATTTGTGTTTATTTCCTTTATGTAACTATAGCTTAGAATATATTCCTGTCAAGCACAATAAACTATCAAATGACTTTTGGAAATGTGTTAAACATAGTGGGCCAGATGTATCAAAATCACATTTTGCATTACCTCAATAGCAAATTTTGCGAAATTGTTATTTAGGGAATGCAAAATGTTTTGTACAAATTAACGATTCTCTAACAGCGATCCCTACAGAATCGCAATCTCCATTAGGGAATCGCTATTAGGGATTGCGACCCATTCTTTCCTATGGGCCTGAAGGTGTGAATGGTTTTGCATTTCCTAATTTGCAATTTCCTATTAGCAAATTAGGAAATGCAAAATCAAGGGTGCTGAGTGCCTAAGGCCTCCTTTGATGCACCCCACCAAAAAGATAGTGCACATGTAAAGTGCACACATGTGCTAGGGGCATGTGTGGGCTACTTAAAAAAATTCATTTTCAATGAATTTTTTAAAATTACACATAGTTACAATCAACTTGGAGTTGATGGTAATAGCATTTCCTAAATGTCCTTTTCACGTTTAGGAAATGCTACTTATATGTGCATAGGGAATTGCAAATAGGAATTCCCTATTTTGATTTCCTATTTAGGGAATCACAAATTGCGATTCCCTATTTGGAGTCGCTATTTTGGGGAATCATGAAAAATTGTAAATCTCTAAAATGGGACTAAAATGCAATTCATACATTGCTGAAAGGCTATTCTACATTCTACCAATTCACACTTTGTGAATGCAAACATTTTTGCTACGCGTGGCCCAGTGTACTGTAAAAATGGGACAAAACTTCCACATAGAAATATGTATTATGATTCCTATACGAAAAAAATCAAACATACAAAACCACTAGGAACAACATCTTCTCTCAAAAACCTTCATTTTATTTCCCAAAGGGCTTGACCCACCCCTTCAAAAGATGTACAATTTTAGTTTACATCTATAAATAGAAAGGATGCCCCAAGAAACTAAAATAGGTGTAAAAGAAACTGAGTCACGCGCGAAAGTAATTAGATAAAAGAAGTGTTATCACCCCTTAAAAGTGATTATATGAAAACTGAATAAAGATGGGAAATATGTTAAGTTAAGTAATATTTATAGCCCCAATAACGATGATCATAGATTTTGGACACGTCTCTCGTCTCTCTAATAAAGTGCAAAACATACCTAATAACGAAATGTTGGTGATTTGGGGTGACTTTATTCTTCCAATATGCACTTCTGATAGATATTCATTATGTAGACATCACACACCTAAGTCACATCAGGCAATGAAGAACGTATACTCCACCACCACCACCTAAAAGACAGCCAGAAATTGCAACAATGAGACACCAAAGATTCAACTTTATCTTCACACCTCACAATTCTTATACGAGAATAGATTACACCCTTAAATTTAAACAAAACAAGCAAATCATCTCCTGCTCTAAAGATGAAAATGATTTCCTACATACAAATTGAGAAAAGACAGCACATATCTTAATGGGATTTAACAAAATGCCTACTCCAATGATTGGCCAATCAATGTGAAATAATGTAATTGTTACTTTAATAGGCTTAACATTCCAGTCATAATAGAAACTGACCAAATCTCTCTAAACAATGCCAATTGCTTAGAGGAAATCACAAGAGCCATCCACACTTTCAAGTTAGGCAAAGCCCCAGGCCCCGATAGGTTCTCTACAAAAATGTACAAGACCTTCTTAACTTGTCCACTGATACGACTTTATAACAGATTCACAGAATCCGTAGTCATTTCTGGCACACCTGGTATGGCTATATTCATGGTGCTCCTGAAGCAGGGCAAAGACCTCTGTAATGTAAAAAGTTATAGACACATTTTGCTATCAATTTAGAACACAAATTTTACACAAAAACACTGGCAAAAAAATCAGAGTTCATTGATTGACTCTTTGCAAGTAGGATTTGTGAAAAACTATGGGACCCGGTTCACGCAGGTAAAGTTAGACCAAAAGTCTCATTTTAGATCAAAAGTATAGCTTTATCACTTTTCGGTATTCACAAAGGGACTTACATGTAGTATCTTTACATACGTGGAGTTCTACACACTGGGCTGAGGTTCCTCACTCAAGGCTGAGTCTCTGCCCTGAGTGAGGGATCTCCGCACTCAGAGTGGAACTCCCACGCTCAGTGCGGAGACTCCACAATAAGGGAATTTATAGCACCTGCAACCCATGCACTGCACAACTATGTAGAAACAGCACACATCCAAGGTTCTGTTTTTTAACATACATAACTTTACCTGCCTACTCTGCACCTTTTCTTGACACCAAGCATCAGCATGTTAAATGTGAGGAAGAAGAAAAACTTCACAGAGGAGGAGACCCAGATGATTGTCAGATTTGTATTTGAGAACTACAAAAACTACCTGGTCGTCTTCCATACATCAGCTGTGCAACACAGAAGACAGCCCTCTGGCAGCACTTGGCTAATGCAGTCAGTGCATTGGGGGAGGATGTCCGGACCATAACTGACATCAAAGAGAAGTGGCAGGATGAGTGGAGGTGGGTGAAGGAGATAGAGGTGGCCAGAGCTTTCCCTGCTGGACAAACTGGACCCTGTCTCCATCTCACATCACTTGAGATGGACATCCTCTCCACCATGCACCTCCACCTGCTGCATGGACTGTCTGTGAATGATTACCTTATTGTTGTGCCAGGCAATGTGTTATGATTGAACAATGACTTAATTTGATAACTGGTTAATATGAACTGCAAATGTGATTATGGAAGTCACATCAAGTTTAGGAAAATTTTAATTGCAAATTAGAATTTGATGTATTTAATTTCACCTATCATTCTAGAATTCCCATAATCCTAAGTACTGCAAACATCTTCGTTTTCAAATACAGTATAATACTGCAATTCAGTCATCATATATCAACTGTTTTCACATCCCAATCATCAGAAACAATATCTGGTATTATTCTATCATTCATTGATAGTTTGAACACATATGGTATTTGGATAACTTCCGTCTGACCGTTTATGTCAAATATTACTTTATCCCAAACAATCCCATCAGGAATTGGTATTGCGGAAATGTTCACAAAAGATAAGTCTCTTCAGACCTTGTGTGATGAAAAGTGTGGTTTTAGGACCACATCCACCAATACAACTGTTGATTTTTCAGGAAAAAAATGACCATGTATTAATAAAAAGAAAGTGACAACAAAACCAATCTAAAGCAGGAAAGCTAGTACACTCAAAGAGAGCCATAGATAGTTCCATGGAAAAATAAAGTATGTTATTTTAAGCCAGTTCATTAGCTTACGTGTATTTGACAGTTCAGGTGCCGAAGAGGCGAATGAGTCTGAGACGTCATCATTGATGTCAGCAAAATATCCAGAAACAGTTCGTGCAAAAGCTGGAGTTGTGGTCATTGGTGGAGTTAGTGTTTCTCGCAGTGGCACAGAATAAATAGCACCATCCGTTTGTGTTAAAGCTGTATCAAATTGATCAATTATCTCTGTATTATTTGATGTTAGTGGAACCAATGCAAGATCACTTTCCACCCTCCCCATGCTCGGAGAGGTGTCGGTGTTGCTGCTCACAACTTGTAGAGGAACTTCTTGAGCAGTAGCAAGAGGGATTCGGGAACAACCGGGTCCTCCTCTTGGTCTGCTGTGCAGGATCGGCCAAATGGTATAGTTTGACATTGTCAATGGAGACAAAAGGATTTTCTTTAGCACCTGCCAACGGCGGTAGAAGTACAATTCTGGTACTGTGTACCCCCAAGACTGGGACTGGTGCTCGATAGGAAGGACCAAATTCCTTTTTCACAGCAACCTTTTCACATACTAGATCCCCGATTCTAGAAATCCAGCCAGTAGGCATTACAGGTACAACCTTGATTCCTGTAGAGGCAGCACTGATAGAAGAATTGTCATCACAGAACTGCTGCAATTCCTGTAAGACAGTGACACGTTCATTTATGTCAAAAGGTGTTTCTGCCACCTCCACGCCAGGACCATCAAGATCAGGAACATACTTTCGAGTTCTGAACAGGCACTCATATGAAGTACGAACCCCCAGGGACCTTCTAGGCAGATTGTTAAGTGCTCTCTGAACTCCATACAGGCGATGAAGCTAACTACGACCTGTACCTAAGACTCTGGCTGTTAAGGATTTCTTTAAATCACGGATTAATCACTCCACAACACTATTTCCCTCTGAATGAAATGGAGACGAGTACTGGAGTTGGACCCCCAATGAAGCCATGGTGTCCCTGAATGCCCTTGAGGCGAAAGCAGGGCCCTGGTCCGAATGGAAAGCCGAAACTGCATGTGTACCGATAAAGACTTGCAAATCTTTAATAACAGTCAGAGCGTCAGCCGAGTGCTGTGGCCACACCCATAAAAGTCTGGAGCCAGAATCAACAGTGACTAATAAACAATACTTGTATGCACTATCCGGTGTTAGGGGACGGCAAGGATCCAAGTACACACATTGTAATGGTTTATTTGAAATCAAGAGGGGTGTCTGTGGTGGGCGTTTGGCAGTGGAAACTTTTATTTGTTGGCAGATGTCACAGCAAAGGACATACTGCTTGGTCTCTTTTTAGAGGCCTGGCCACCAATAGCAGGCTTGTAAGATTGAGATTGTAGCCGCCACACCAGCATGGGCAGATGCCACCCCTTCATGCACTGCTGGGAATATCTCGTACCCCTAAGCCTGGTACCTTAACATCAGCGTTCAGCATACCTCTTATTCGGTAGGATTATTTGTCAGGAAATCCTTTTGGATAGAGCCTACCATCCGCCGGAGCTGTCACGGCAGCCCATATGTCTGAATCCCGTTTTGAACTCAACGAGTTACTGCAGCAACAGCAGCCACAGCCACTGCTGACTTTGCGGCTTCATCAGCCAATGTATTCCCAGCAACATGTATTCCAATGCGCTGGTGTATGTACAACATGGACATTTGGTAGCGTTTCTTTCAGATCTGCTACCCTCCCCCACAGAACTCTGTGTTTAATGGTGTTGCCTTTAGAATCTCTGAACCCATTCTGGCGCCAATAATGCAGGTATTCATTGAAGGATTGGACACAATAATATGAATCACAAACAATCAGCGTTGCAGGATACGTATGTTCCAGTGCCATCAACAGAGCTTTTAGCTTTGCCAGTTTTGCTGTGCAATCCCCTAGGGTTTGCGTAAATGTGTGTAGGGGACAGAATTTATTGTCCTCTGTATAGCCGCTTACGACAGCGCAAGCAGCAGAATATTGGTGCTTTGTACCAATTGCAGATTGTGCAGAGCCATCAGTGTACATGACTCTATGATATTGTTCAATAGGAAGTGTGTTTGCTGGAATGGGGTATTCTAGTTCGTACTGCAAAAATTCTTGGCTTTGCCAGTTTTGCTGTGCAATCCCCTAGGGTTTGCGTAAATGTGTGTAGGGGACAGAATTTATTGTCCTCTGTATAGCCGCTTACGACAGCGCAAGCAGCAGAATATTGGTGCTTTGTACCAATTGCAGATTGTGCAGAGCCATCAGTGTACATGACTCTATGATATTGTTCAATAGGAAGTGTGTTTGCTGGAATGGGGTATTCTAGTTCGTACTGCAAAAATTCTTGAGTTCGTAATTTTGGTTAAAAAATGTAGTCTACATTAGTGGCTGTCAAAGACGTGGCCCATTGTATCCAGCGTGGATGTAATGCTTTCGCGTTTGGAACGCTGGCTTTGGTAACAGCCTCAAGGTCTGAGATTGTGGAAACAACAATTATGAGTTTGCCCTTGAGCTAGAGGTCTTTCTTTAATGACCGTCATCTGTACAGCAGTGAGTATTTTCTCAGTGGGAGCAAAGCGTTGTTCTGCTGCTGAGTACAAGTGTGATTTGTATGCAATTAGGACTGTCTCACCTTCATTAAATGTCACATAGGTGAAACCGATGGCACCAGCAATTACTCTGATGACCAAATGTGTTTTGTTGTCCCTTGTATGAAAACTTTGTGCTGCAAGCATGTCTGTCTGCAGTTCTCTGAGAATGCGTGTATGTTCAATTGTCCAAAATTTACTTGAAAAATCAGGATGTATCAAATCATATGAAGGTTTTATGCGTGAGGCATAATCTGGAATGTAAGTTCTGCCAACATTTAGGAAACCCAATAGAGACTGGAGTTTTTTAAATCATATTTGGGGGTTGTAGTTGTGCACATTTTTCTAAGAATTGTGGCGCTAGGCTCTTTCCTTCACTTGACAGCTCATATCCCAGAAACAGGACGCTGAGGAAGGCAATTTTTGTTTTTTAAAGTTGAACTTGTAGCCAAATTCAGCAAATCCTATGACAATGCGGACTACACGTCTTAAATGTTGTAGCTATTCATCATCCATAAGATATATATCACCTACATAAGACAATGCTTCAGGGTCAATCTCGTGCAAAATTGCTGTCACACGAAATACAAATTGTCCTGGGCTGTTCTTATACCCCTGAGGTAAGCAACAGAATTTTTTCTAGGAGCCTAGTGCACTGAAACTTGTTAAGTCACTACTCTCAGGTGCGATATTCAGGCAGAAGAAACCTTTGGAAATGTCCAATGTTGTTTTGTATTTTTTACGCACTATATTGTTCATTAGTGCTGTGCTGTGTGAGTTTTGTATAGCATATGTGCGTGTGTGACTGTTTTAAGGGTCTATAGTCTAAGACTATTCTATATGAATGGTCTGGTTTAGCTACTGGGAATAATGGATTATTCATTGGGGAGACACAGGGTTCAATTACACCCTGGTATTCTAGTTGTGTGAGTATTTCCCTCACAAGTGCTTTTTGCATCATGTTTTATTGGATACTGAGGTTGTGGTTGATTTTGAATAGGAATTACATGGTAGGGGGATTCTTTATACCATCCTACGTGATTGCGATATAGCTCAGGTGTCTGTGCCAACGCCCAATCAATGGCATAGGATTCAGCAAGTTCCTCTGGAATAAGGGGCAAGAAAGAAGGTTTAATAACATCTTCTCCATATGGGCAGGAACGGACAAATTCAGGTGGTCAATTTTGTTTGGCCAACAAAAAATCATATATGTTTACTACATGATCTCAAAAGATTGCATCTATTATGCACTCATTGTCTCCTTCTAACTTTAACGTTACCTTATACACCCTATCAGGCGTGGAGGCACACATGTCCGCAGTTTCTACTTGTATAAACTCATCAGTTGCTTTCACCTCCAGATGCTCTAGAAGACTCTGGCAAACTATTGTGACCTCTTCCGTGCGGTCTAGCAGTGCTAGTGCCCAATTCCTGTTCTTAGAGATGACCCTCTTCCTGAGTGGCATGTCGAATTGCGACTGTTGCCACTTTTTTCTTTTTAAATTGGGGTTTTGTTGGGCAGGTTTCTCTTCCTTTTTAACTGAAACCTCCGATGAGCGTTGTGATTCCTGTCTCGGTTTCATATCTGTTCTTCGCTCTGATCGCCCACCTCCCTCATTTTGTTTTTCCAACGAGTCCTGAAAAGAATTATATTGACGTGTATCAGTATATTGATATCTATCAGGCATTTTTATATTATCTCTATTTCTGATATTCTATCTATTCTGTGGGATCTCAATACGTGAAGATTCTCCCCTCTATTTTTGAGGAGTTTGTTGTTTTTTATCCCAGCGTTTCTTATTACCCTCAGGAGCTTGCTTGGAAAAATCTTTAATAGATTTGCCCTGAAATTGTGGTTTAGTTGGTCTGGCCCCTAAACTATCTCGACCAATGCTAGTATAGGTGTCTGCAATAATCTTAGGCAGCTCGCGTTCCTAATCCTGTTGAGGAATGTCACGGAGCCGCATGCGCACTGCTATTGCAACTGCTTCCCCTTTAAGATTACTTAAAATAATTGAGAATACTGTGGCAAAATTGGCCATTAGGTGCATCCCCAAGTCCAGGGCCGGGACTGCCCCGTATTCATCTTGAATTTGTTTCAACACTTCCGGGAAGTTGGCAAGTGTTGGTGTACCGTGTGTGGTTGTATAGAGCGCGGCAAATACCGTGCCCCAAGTATTACAGTTATCTACTGTAGGGACCATCCCAAAGGGCAAGCACATTGTTAGAATTCTATGTTTATCCTGAGGTCCCGTATGGGGAAATACTGCTTCCAGCACATTTATTTTTTGTGCTAACCAAAACGGAGTTTCCTCTCGTTTGGCTGGTACTTTACCCATGATCGAATGTACAGTCGCAGGATTTATGCCTGGAGTCACTGCATGTGGTTGTGCTGGAGCAGCACGAGCTGGGTTTGTATTTAATGTTTGCATCACAAACTGTACTAATAGTCTATTTGTCGCTGGTAATTCAGTATATAAGTGACGAACCTCAGCAACTGCTAAATTCGCTACTGCAGGATGTGGTGTATAAGTGGCCAATAAAGGCCAGGTAGGACAATTGTTACTTAGAGGACCTACCTTTACTGGTAATATTGTGTGGGGTAGGGCGCCATCAAGCCATTTATTATGTTCTTGATAAGATAATGGTATTTCTAAATATGCATATGCCCTGTATTGTCCAGATGCGTTTGCGTGTGTATAGTGATCAAATGTATTTGTATTCCCATCAACTGCTGGAAATGTGACCCAAGAATAGAAGAGTTCTGTTCTATAAGCTGGATGGGCATCCACCACAAATATGACTGAAACCCCCTGGGCCATTAGGCCATTTGCTAGTAAGTGTGCAGTCAGAGGTTATCTCATATTAACTGCTATTGCTATCTGCTGTGGAATCGCCATACTAGATCGAAGAAATGTTTAAAGAAGGCACACCAAACAGGGTTTTTTCCTTTTAAAGTTCAAGCTTGAACAATCTCCAGCCCTAAATAGGATAGCCTACGTAGCTGGAGTGGAAATCCTCAGTACCACAGATGTCTCCGTATACAGTATTGAGGTATCATTGTATATAATGAGACACAGATCCTCCGGAAAATTACAGCCTGACCAAACGTTGGCAGCGCCATGTCGCGTAGGCTCTCATTATTCTAATGAGACTACTGGATTTTGAGTGGCAGAATCGCCCGCGGTGTGGGGGACTAAGTCTGACCCACTGCGGGTCACACCTGTCGCTCCAATGCGCGTTTTACTCCAGCTAACTAGCAGTGCCTCATCTCTACCCAAGGATAGGGATGACTGGGCAGCCGAGCGCATGACATACTTGGTTTCTCAGGGAAGCTGTGGTCACTCAGGTCTCATCCGTTTCTCTCAGTTACATTTAGTCTCATATATGAATGACAGACAGAGGCAGTATATGTTTCAATGATGAGTTTAATAAAACAACTGTATTTTAGATAGCAAAGCGTGAGCTGCAATAACCAGGATGACACAGCATGGCAGTATTAAAATTGTTACGAGGAGAGTGAAGCATAGAAATAACGCTATCATATTGTCGCTATTGTCAATAGACTAACTCCTACCTAGACTATGTTAGAGCACAGCATGTTAAGCTCAAATTTTGCCTTCAGGTTCCCCTGGGAAGACATCATCCCCCATACCTGAGCAAAGGCCTGCGCTCTGCATTAGCATTTGTAGCGAAGCATTCAGCAAGCAGCCTACAGTCATGGTTCTCTGGCTGGAATCTCCCTCTACCGTGTAAGGGTCAAGGAAGTGTTTTTATAACAACACAGCTGATTTTCTGGGAAAATGTCCCTACGTAAGGATGTGTGTTTTCTACGAATGTTGGAGACTAAACTTCTACCATGTTCACTGGCAATGTACCATGCTGTAGCCTTGGAAGAAGCACAGAGTGATCAAGAATGTCTTGTTTGAGAACAGAGTACTGGCCTAGGCAAAAACAGTTAGATAAACAGAAAACAAAACAAGACCGTAAAAGTGGCTATTGTAACAATATGAAGCCGAATAAAATATATCTAGGTTAAGGGGCACAGTGGCTTGGCCTAGTATGTTAAAATAACATGCGTGGAGCTATAGCTAAAATAGCTACACAACAACCTTGGATGGGAAGGGGAGCAGAGAGATATAGTTCTTCCACTCCCTTGGGTAGGCGGAGGGTTTTCTTTACGAGCTGTTTGATCTCTGAATGTTTCAAGTCAGATGGGAAGGTGGCGATCTCTATGAATGGTTGATAATCCTCAGAGTTATGATGCAATGGTGGCACTGGCCAGGTTGAAGATGTGATGTGTGTACAGGTTCGAGGGTGCCCCTGAGTGGATGGAGTTCATGGGTGTCTTCGGAACAGATGGGGGCCCAATGATTCATTGTTTGGTGCAGCATGAGATCTGTGGTGGTGCTGGTGGATGGTGGGTGCAGGTTTTGGTTCTTGACTTCTTTGTTTATGTCCTTGATTTTTCAGTGGAAGAAGGTGGTGAGGTCGTCACAGAGATCTTTGGAGGGGGAAATGTCTGAGGTGTCTATTCTGGGGTTTGTGAACACTTTGACGATGGTGAAGATCTCCTTGCTGTTGTGTGCATTGGTCCTGAGCCATTTTTGAATCAAAGCTTTCTTGGAGGCTCTGATGCACTGGTGGTGCGTGGTGACTGCATTGTCACTGTTATCACCCATCTTCATATGCTCAGATATACTTCATTTCGTGTTGGCTACTGAGAGGATGATTCTACATATCAATTTAAGTAATAAAGTATGTACCAAATTGCTTATATTGTCTCATCTAAAGAGGAGTAGTACTAACTATGTTGAAAGTGTATTGAATTACACAAGCATGTAAAATAATACACATCATCCTTTGTATTGAAATATGGATATGTTTGATTTATTACAGCTGCTATCAGGAGTCATCCATAGTGCTTCATCGAGGAATTTGGGAGAACTTCTGTTTGCAGTAGTCAGATTTACTAGCATCCATCCATTATGCAAGTGTGCTATTGAGTTTTGTTAACTATTATTTTAAATAGTTCACAATAACCAAATCATTGTGAAAGTAAATTTGCAGCCATCACCAGTTCCTCTAGGTATCTAATGTTGTTATGTGATACGTTCCTTACATAATCAGTGGTGTCTATGTTTACTTTGCATTTTTAATTATAATTCATGCTAAACATTAATTAAGGTGTCACTTCCTTCTGAAGCTTCTGGATCACCAATCATGTCTTTTGCCATACAATCAAGGAGGCAGTTTCTGCAGCTGACATCACCTGGGTGAGGAGAGGTGCATTGTTGGACCACTGGCAAAAAGGCTGACAACAACATCATGGCTATTCAGTTTTGTACACTCCACTTCCCTTCTGAGGATTACCTATTCTTAGCAGTCAGTCAACCAGCCACATAGATCACCTCCCCCAACACAACCATCACTTCCTTACATCCCGTACATCCAAGGTCAAAGTATTGCTTCTCTTATGTTCTTCCTACAACAGATCATCTCAGGTCTTCTCTCAAACATCTGAAGGACCTAACACCTCTGGTAAGGAACAGGTATCCCTTATGTATGATTCTCCTCCCCACAGCCTCTCACATGCCACCCTTCCCCATGCTTGAGGGCCTGATGGTCATATCAGAGGGTGTCCCATGCAGAGGGGGGCATACTGATGCTCATGTTAGCCAGTGGGACTAAGATCTTTTCCAACAACAATCTGATGTGAGGCAGGACATTCGTGCTATGGGGTTTACTCTGTCTTACATTTCAGATTACGTATGGGAAATCATTCACAATTCGGTACTTCAATCCTAAATGGATTAATCATTGTTGATGGTCAAATTCTTACTCTGGTTGTAGGACAAATATGTGACTATAAATGTCTGTGAATAAGACATGTTGAATTATAGGACATTTTGGCCCTCATTGCAGCCCTGGCGGTTGGTGTTAAAGTGGCAGTAATACCGCCAACAGGCCGGTGGTAAAAAAATTGAATCACGACCACGGCGGAAACAGCCAACACATACAGTCACTTTAACACTCCGACTGCCACGACGGTAGCAACAAACACTGCGGCGGTAACCGCCAATAGCCAGGCGGAAGACAATGTACCACCCACCCCATTACAACACACCCATCCGCCAGCTTTTCCAGAGCGGTAACAACGCCATCAAAAGCACAGCGGAAACTGTACTTGGAAGGGAAACCACTCACCTCTCGACACTCAAGGAAGAACCACAACGCCATGGAGCCTGAGCTGCACGCCCTGCCCATGCTGGTATATCTTCTCATATATCAGGAGTACCAACGGGGGCGACGATGACCACAGTGAGTACAGCACCTAGTAGACAGGGGAGGGGGGAGGAAAAAGGGAGTGACACACACACACACAACATCCCCACCCCCATCCTCACCCCCAACATGATACACACAAACACATGCAACAATATTACTTATACATCCCGTAACCCTCTGGAATAATGCAAGGACAAAAGTAATTGAGTCAAAATAGTGTTATATTAGAAAGACTCAGAAATATGTTAATATCTCAAAAACTGTATTCACAAAATATACAATATGTACAAAAGGTGGGACAATGTCCACCCAAAATGTCTGTGGCCCACTGGGCCAAAACACATAGGCCAAGCCCACACTTGACTCGAGCCTCAATACAGAGAGAACACTGCAGGGGCATCAGGTTGAAAACACACAGGCACCCCAGGGGGAAGGGGGAGGGGGGCACCTCAGCCAGAAGATGTTACAACGCCACTGCTCCTGGAGGGGGCTCCTTGCCCACAGCAATCTCCTGGGGAGTGCAAGGCCACAGTATCTCAAGTCTCTCCAGTGGGTGGTTTGCCCACTGCTTGCTCCTGGGGAGTACAAAGCCACAGTCTCCTAAGTAGGTGGTCTGCCCACTGCTTGGTCCTGGGGAGTGCAAAGCCACTGTCTCTCAAGTGGGTGGCTTGCCCACTGCTTGCACCTGAGGAGTACAAAGCCGCAGTCTCTCAAGTGGGTGGCCTGCCCACTGCTTGGTCCTGGGGAGTGCAAAGCCACAGTCTCTCAAGTGGGTGGTTTGCCCACTGTTTGCTCCTAGGGAGAGAAAAGCCACAGTCTCACGACTGGGTGGTCTGCCCACTGCTTGGTCCTGGGGAGTGCAAAGACACAGTCTCTCAAATGGGTGGTTTGCCCACTGCTTGCTCCTGGGGAGTGCAAGGCCATAGTCTCTCAAGTGGATGGCTTCTCCACTGGTTCTGGAGGGGGCTTTGTGCCCAGTGTGTTTCATCCTGCCAAGGATAGGGTGAGTGGATACCTTTCTCCACTGGTTGTGGAGGGGGCTTGGTACCCAGTGTGCTTCATCCTGCCAAGGGTAGGGTGAGTGGATGCCTTTCTCCACTGGTTCTGGAGGGGCATTTGTGCCCAGTGAGACAGCACTTGTGGGGTGCCAGGTCACAGTCCCTCACCTGGGTGTCAGAGCCACGAGATTTGCAGTGGTCAGGAGACATAGTAGTCCATTGAGGCAGGGCTACAGTCCATCCTCCGGCGGCTGCGGCTGCACAGTGGTGGTAGTGCAGGTGGTGGTGGGGGTGCTGCCAGTTGTTGGGGGAGGCTCCAGCCCTTCTCCTGCAGTCTCGGACAGCTGCCCACTGGGGCTGCTGCTGCTGCCAGTGGTACTACTGTCAGCAGTGTAGGTGGCGGGGCTTGCAGCGGTGCTTGCGGCGGTGCAGGTGGCGGTGCTAGCTGCGGTGCAGGTGCCGGTGCTGCAAGTGGTGGGGGAGGCTCCAGCCCTTCTCCTGCAGACTTAGACGGCAGCTCACTGGGGCTGCTGCTGCTGACAGTAGTGGTGCTTGCGGTGGTGCAGGTGGTGGTGCTTGCAGCGGTGCAGGTGGCAGTGCTGGCTGCGGTGCAAGCGCCGGTGCTGGCAGTTGTGCTGGTAGCCACCAGGCCTTCACCTACAGGCTCGGACGGCTGAAGTGCCTTTGGCTGGTGCTTTGTGACCTTCCTGCCCTTGCAGATGGTGGTGTCACCTTGGGTCTGGCAGCTGGAGTCTTTCAGGGGGCCTTGCTGGGTGGTTGTGGCTCCCTCTCCTTGCTGGATACTGTCCCCTTCTTCACCTTGCCAGGTGGCAGAATGTTCTTTGCCTTGGCAGGGGTTGGTGGCACACTGGCTGGGCTGACGGGTGCCCCCTTTGAGCCTCTGACAGCTGCAGGAACTACAGCGGACATGGACTTGGTGGCTGAGGTGCTGGAATGGGTTTTGGCAACCCTGGCCCGAGGGGAAGGATGGGGGGGAGGTGTAGGAAGCAGGTCAATGTTGGCTAGGAAAAGCTTCTTAGAGACATTGGGGCGGGAAGAAGGTGAAGGTTTGGGAGTGGAGGAAGAAGGAGTGGTTGTAGGAGGTGGCAGTCTGCTGTGTTTGGGTGCAGGTGCATGAGCTGGATGCTGTGTGAGGTGGATGGCTGTTGGGTGGGTGTGTGCTTGCATTTGTGTACTTTGGGAGTCACAGAGGGAGAGGACACTGGGGACGTGTGCATGGATGTGGGGGTGGTGACTGCAAGTGAGGGGTGTGTAGTGATGGGCGTGCTGGTGATGGAGGTAGTGGATGAGGATGTAGTGCATGCAGGTGTGAGTGGAGACGCTACTGGTAGGGAGGTGGATGACAAGGAGGAGGGGGACACAGTGGAGGTAGTGGATGTTAGTGTGTCTGCATGAGGATGGTGCTTGTGTGAGTGCCTGTGAGATGGAGTGTGGTGCTTGTGTTTGCCTGAGCCACTTTTGTGTGTTGATTTGGGTGAATGCTGGTCTGAAGGTGTGCTTGGGATGAGCTGGGGTTGAGGGGATTGGGACTGTGTAGATGAAGTTGGAGGGGGGAGGCTAGAGACAGGGACAATGGCTGCCATCAGTGCTGAGGCCAGAGCCTGAAATGCTCTCTGTTGGGCTGCCGTGCCAGAGTGAATGCCCTCCAGGTATGCATTTGTTTGCTGCAAATGCCTCTTGACACCCTGTATGGCATTCAGAAAGGTTGACTGCCCAAAAGTGAGGGATTTCGGGAGGTCAATAGCCTCCTCACTCAGGGCAGCCGGGCTGACTGGGGCAGGGCCTGAGGTGCCTGGGGCGTAGGAGATGCCCACCCTCCTGGGTGAGCGGGCACGTGAAAGACGCTAAGGGGCTACTGGAAGGGCAGTGCTGGTAGGGGGGTTGGCGGCTGTACCTGTTGTTGGGGTGGGCCCAGAGGTGTCCGCCACCACCAGGGAGCTTCCATCGGAAGAGAAGTCATTGTCTGTAGTGTCCCCTCCTGTCTCCGTCGTGGTGCCCTCACCCTCGGTGGATTCGGCCTCCTGGCCCATGTGGGATGCAGTTTACTCCATCACCTGTGCCTCTGCTCCTCAGCCAGATGATGCTAATGCACACAAGGACAGGGTGACAAAACAAAAAGGGGGGAGAGACAGAAGATTCACTTGGTCAATGCCAACACCAACACAACCGTTGGCGTACACAACACACAAGGAGCTGCCCTATGCACTAGGTCATGCACTACCAGTTACAATGCTAGTCACCAGCCCATGGGGTACATGGCATAACGCCATCAGCTCCACACCTGAAACCCACAGGACCCTGCCCAGTAGTAGATGCCCAATAACACCATTGGGTATGGAGTGCTTCAGAGCAAGCCCAACAAGAGACCTACCCTGCCATGTTCGCCCTGGCATAGGGGCACGCACAGTCACCCAGGTAAAACCTTAATGCGCGCCAACTCATGACTCTGAATTTGTACCTTGTGGCTGCTGTGATGCCCTCAAGCGCCCATCCAACTGGGGATAGGCCACTGCCAGGATGCGGAACATCAGGGGGGTCAGGGTACGATAGGCACCCCTTCCTCGTTGGGAGGCCAGCCCCAGCTGGGCCTCCGCTGTCTTCCTTGCCCAGCGGCGCAGGTCCTCCCACCATTTGCGGCAGTGGGTGCTCCGCCTGTCAAAGACCCCCAGGGTCCGCACCTCCTTGGCGATGGCACGCCAAATACCCTTTTTCTGATGGGCGCTTACCTGCAGGAAAAATGCAGCAGAAAAGGGATTAGTAATACCGTTCAGACCGTCACACTCATGGCAAACCATATCCTCCCATCCACTAATGCACATATATTGATCACCATACATCCAGGGCACCTCAGCCCCCCCTATATGTGGCTTACACATACAGCACTCCATACATTCATGGCCCACGCATCATGCTCACAGTGTACTCACCTGTTTGTCTGGAGGACCATAGAGTAAAGTGTACTGGGGTAGCACCTCATCCACAAGTCTCTCCAACTCCTCCAAAGTGAAGGCAGGGGCCCTTTCCCCAGAAACATGAGCCATTGTCGCTTCCAGACACAGGTCACAGCAGCACTTGCAGTGTAGGTCCTCTCCTGTTGAAGGTCAGGTAGCAAGTGAGTGAACAGATAGAAAATGGCGGTCATGTCCGAGGCAGTGAGTACCGCCACCGCCGGCGTACATCGCCATTGGCTCCTGGAACCCATAGGGCCCAATGATAACCAATGTGAAGTTGCGTGACGGGCGTGACTGCCTACCGCAGCGGCGCCCAACGCCAGTGAAATTACCTCATTTCCACTTGTCCCTCCTCACAGGTCAGGCAGCTGCCATTTTAGGGGTGCACAAGCCATGGCACCTAACAGCGTCACAGAAGACATTGGCACATCAACTGACTCTCGGATTCACATACTGGTTCTGTAAATGAAGAGATGCATCATTATTGCAATAGATTTATGAATATGACCCTCTGCTCATTGTTTTCCTCCCTAGGTTTCAACCACTGAGGATGAATATGAGATGGAGACATCCTCCAGTGTACAAACCCCTGGTGGACCTGGCGAAAATGGAGGACAGGCACATTATCCTAACATACAGACTTGATCGGGCCACAATCCAAGAACTGTGTGCCCAATTGGAGCCAGACCTGATGTCAGCTATCCGCCAGCCCACACGTATCCCCCCTCTAGTGCAGGTCCTGTCAGTGCTCCACTTCCTGGCAAGTGGTTCCTTCCAAACAACAGTGGCCATGGCATCAGGGATGTCTCAGCCAATGTTCTCAAACGTGTTGACCAGAGTGTTCTCTGCCCTGCTGAAACACATGCGCAGCTACATCATATTCCCCAAGGTGGAGGATTTGGCCACAGTGAAAGCTGACTTTTATGCCCTGGGATATATACCCAACATCACTGATGCCATTGATGGTACACATGTAGCATTTATCCCCCCCAGAGAAATGAACAGGTGTTCAGGAATTGAAAAAGCTATCTCTCTATGAATGTGCAGATGGTATGTTTGGCTGACCAGTACATCTCCCATGTGAATGCCAAGTATCCTGTCTCTGTGCATGACGCCTTTATCTTGAGGAATAGCAGCATCTATGGCTGATCGGTGAGCCCAAGGTCCCCACCCAGTATATGTTGGTGTCTGGGTATGGGGTTATCCTTAAGGGTTAGTGTATGTCTAACAGTTGTCCATCGATATTTGCAGGTGACTCTGGTTACCCCAACGTCTCTTGGCTACTGACCCCAGTGAGGAATGCCAGGACAAGGGCAGAGGAACATTACAATGAGGCACATGGGTGAACAAGGAGGATAATTGAGAGAACCTTCGGCCTCCTGAAGGCCAGGTTCTGGTGCCTCAATCTGACAGGTGGATCCATGTACTACTCACCCAAGAAGGTGTGCCAGATCATCGTTGCATGTTGCACAACCTGGCCTTGAGACGCCAGGTGCCTTTTGTGCAGGAGGATTGGCCTGGAGATGGTCTTGTGGCAGTGGTGGAGCCTGTGGACAGTGAGGAAGAGGAGGCAGAGGAAGAAGATTTGGACAACAGAAGTAATATGATACAGCAGTACTTCCAGTGATACACAGGTAAGACACTGTATCTTCACTTTACTTTTCAGTTTTCTTTTGGACATTGTACATGGCAGCATGATTTCCCTATGTCTATGGCCACTTACTGTACCCTTTGGCATCTCTATTTTCAGATCTCTGTGCCCCACTCTGGCTCCTGGTGTGTTTACTGCTGCCCACTACAGGTAATACCAATGTATAAACTGCTGTACATATGAATTGCAATGTTTTCAGAATGTTGTACTAATACATATTTTAATCAATTGATAGACTCCAGAATTGTATTTGTTCCAAGGGTGTTTATTTAAGTGCTAATAGGTAGAGGGGGATATGCATTGGGCTGGGGTGATGGTGGAGGAATGTCCAGTTAGAGTCCAGTCTCTTGGTATCACAGGTGCATTGTCCAATGGGGCATAGGAAGTGGAGCAATGGCAGTTCAAGGTGGACAGGGTGACAGAATGGGACAGAAGGGTGACAATCACAAGAGTCTTATTTCCTGGCAGGGGTCTTGGGAATGTTCTCCGGCTTCTGTCTGGATCGCAGGGACCATTTGTGGTGTAGTTCTCCTTCTGCAGGGGGTGGGGTGCTGGTGGCATGCTGTTCCAGTGGCGGGCCTCCTGTCCACTATCATTGGCGGAGGTGGAGGGCTGTTCATCAGTGTGGCTAGTGTCAGGGGCCTGTTGTTGTGCCACTGCCTCCCTCATAGTGTTGGCCGTGTCAGCCAGCACCCCAGCAATGGTGACCAGGATGGTGTGGATGTGTTTGAGGTCCTCACGGATCCCCAGGTACTGCCCTTCCTGCAGCCGCTGGGTCTCCTGCATCGTGGCCAGTATCTGGCCCAATGTCACCTGGGAATGTTGGTATGCTCCTAGGATCCCTGCAAGTGCCTTGTGGAAAGTGGGTTCCCTGGGCCTGTCCTCCTCCTGTCGCACAGCAGTCCTCCCAGTTTCCCTGTTGTCCTGTGCCTCTGTCCCCTGAACCATGTGCCCACTGCCACTGACCCCAGGTCCCTGATTTTCTTGGATTTGTGTGGTTGCCTGGGATCCCTGTAGTGGTGGACACACTGCTGACTGACGTGCCCTGGGGATAGTGGTTTGGGCCCGCTGGGTGGGTGCTATGCTGGTGGTTCCTGAGGGGGAGGCTCTTTGGTGAGTTGGGACTGTGGCTGGGTAGCCGACTGGGTCCCTGATGGGCCAGGTTGGTCATCGTGATCCAGGCGTGCAGAGCTGCTGTCATCACTGTGGCCCTCTTTTGTGGGGGGACTGGATGTGGCTGGCACCTTCTCTCTGAGGACGTTGAGTGGGGGTCCTGTGGGGATGGAAATGCAGTGTTGTTGTATCTGCGTTTGCCATCTTGTGCATGGGTGTGTTTCCCTGTATGGTTGTGATTGTCTTATCAGCTTTGCCTTGTGTGTGTTGTGATTGTGTGGGCTAGGGGAGTCTCTCTAATGGGCATTGTGTGGTGATGAGTGTCCATGCAGGTCTGTGATGGGGGTCCATGCATTGGAGTGGCATGCAGGGCTTGGTATTGGGATGGGTGGGCTGTGATAGTGGGGTATATGTAAGGTGGTGGAGTGATGGGGTGAGGGTAGGGGTAGGGGTAGGAGTTTGTGATGGCATGCAGGTAGGGTGGGGGATATAGTAGTAAAGATTTGACTTACCAGAGTCCAGTCCTCCTGCTACTCCTGCGAGGGCCTCAGGATGCATGATCGCCAAGACTTGCTCCTCCCATGTTGTTAGTTGTGGGGGAGGAGGTGGGGGTCCACCGCCAGTCCTCTGTACAGCTATCTGGTGTCTTGCTACCACGGAACGTACCTTCTCCCGTAGGTCGTTCCACCTCTTCCTGATGTCATCCCTTGTTCTTGGGTGCCGTCTCACGGCGTTGACCCTGTCCATGACTCTCTGCCATAGCTCCATCTTCCTTGCAATGGACATCTGGTGCACCTGTGAACCGAATAGCTGTGGTTCTACCCGGATGATTTCCTCCACATTGACCCTTAGCCCCTCCTCTGAAAACCTGGGATGTCTTTGGGGTGCCATGGATGCGGTGTGAGTGGTATGTGTGAGGATGTTTGGGGTGATGTGTGAGGTGATGTGTTGTGGTGTGTGCTGTGAGGTGCGTGGATTGTGTATGATTGTGTATTGAGTGGGTGCTCCTGGCTTGACTCTCTCTCTCTGTTCGCAATCTTTTTTTTCGTTGAAAGGGTTGTGGGTAATGTGGGTGTGTTATGTATAGTGGTCTGGGGGCGTGGTGGGTGTATGTGTGTCAGGTGTGTGTAGTTTGAATTGTCCAATGTGGTGTAGTTTTGTTAGTGTGTATGCATTTTGAGCGCGGTGGTGTGTACGTGCGCGCTGATTCGTGGGTCCTGATACTGTGGGCGTAGTTCTGTTGGCATAACGGTATGGGTTTTTGTACCGCCAGTTTATCACTGACCTTTTGTCTGGCAGACTTGTGTGGGTGCCTGTATAGTGGTGGATTTCTCTGTGTGGGCCATAATACCCCTAGTGGTATACCGTCATGGTATGTTGGCAGCCGTCAGCACGGAGGTAGGCATTTACTACCAAGGTTGTAATGAGGGTCTTTGTGTTCCAAGGTATCATGTTGAAAGCAAAGCAAAACACCAACATATGTAGACTTCCCCACTTTGAATACAGCATATATGATGTAAAAAAACAAGGCGAAGAGATGATTTTCAACAATTGTTAGAAATCTGGTCTATAGTTGGCAGAGGTATACATGCTTGTCTAAGTCAGGACCACAATCTTAGTCAGGGTAAACCACAGCACAATCCAAATTATCCTGTGCTCACCCTCTGGTAGCTTGACACAGAGCAGTCTGGCTTAACTTAAAAGGTAACGTGTAAAGTATTTGTGCAATAACTAATATAGTAACACAGTGAAAACAGCCCAAAAAGTATTTCAAAAGAGTTTAGGAAAATAGAAAATATCCTTCTGAATAAAATAAGATCAAAGCGACAAAAAATCCAATATTCACAAGTCGAGATATCACTTTTTAAAGGTTAAAAAGAGTATCAATCCCTAAGAATCAGTGGTTGCATCTTTGTAACTTAGAGTTCATGGGATGCATCACAAATAACAATGCACAAGGGTCGCATTGTAGGAGATGCATTGAAAAATAAGGTGGTGTATTGGATTTTCTGGCACGGCACAGAAGATGCATAGTTTCTTTCCACGCTGCAAGATGGTGCCATTTACAGGGGCTCAGCCTTGGTTCCTCACTGCGATGCGGGGATACTTTGACGCCCAGAGGGGATGCATTGAAAATCCTTGATGTGCTGGTGAGATAGAGCAGGCGCTGCATCAATCCAGTAGGCGATGTAGCGAATTTTCAGCCGCGAGGCAGGCGCTGTGTTAATTTCTGCAGGTGTTGCATCGTCTTTCTGATGCATGAGGATTATCTTCTCTGGGGTGAAGTCTTTGTGGTCCTGAGACTTCAGAACAGGAGGCAAGCTCAATCCAAGCCCTTGGAGAGTACATGTGGAGAAGGCAGAGTCCTTCCAGCAGAATCAGAGGCCAGTAGGCAGCAGGGCAACAGGTAGAGCAGCAGTCCTTCTCAGCAAAGCAATCCAGATGAGTCCTTGAGGCAGCCAGGCAGTCCCTCTGACAGAGTCCAGGTGTAGATCCAGAAGTGTCTTATTTGCTGGGGTCATAGAGCCAGTATAGATATATACCCAAAAGTGTCTTTGAAGTGGGGGAAACTTCAAAGAATGGTATTAAAGTGCACAAGTTCCCTTTTCAGCCCAGTCCTGTCTGCCAGGGTACCTGTGGTAGGTTATCAGTCTTCTGTGTGAGGGCAGGTCAATGGCTTTTTGAAGTGTAAGAGAGAGCCCCTCCACCTTTCCTGCCTAGGGAGACCTATTCATTATGCAGATAGATGCAGATGTGACTGAGTGTCCTGTGTTTATGGCCATCTGGGTGGAATGCACAAGGGTAGGAGCTGTCAACTAGCACAGACCAGACGTGTAACGGAGACAAACTGTAAGGCACAGATAGCAGTAAGTACAGAGAAATACACACTTTCTAAAAGTGGCATTTGCAAAATACTAATATAAAATCCAACTTCACCAGTAAGCAGGATTTTCTATTACCATTCTGGTCATACCAAACATAACACGGCTACTCCTTTCGGATCTGAATCTACCATTTAAAAGTATATAGGGACAGTTCTAATGCTGATCTAGGAGAGGAGCAGGCCTCACAGTAGAGGAAAACAAACGTGTGAGTATTTCCCTAATAGGACATATAAAACACATAACCCCATGTCCTGCCTTTTACTTTCATAGCACCCGCCCTATGGGTTATCTAGGGCCTACCTTATGGGTGACGTGTGTAGGAAAAGGGGAATTCAAGAATTAGCATGTAGTTCTAAATGCCTAGTCAAAGTGGCCTGCACTGTATGTACATCTTAGCCGATGACCATTTCATAATGACTTGAAGCCACATTGTAAATCGGCCAGCCTCCCATGCTGTATGTAGTGAGGAAGGGGTGTGCAATGTGTGTCGCAGCATGTCAGTCACCAAAAGATACATAACATGATGATGCTGACTCAGATGTAGCTGTCACCTAAAACCTGAGGCAGTGCCAACAACAATCACCACCTCAGGGGTGCTGTATGCAGGTTGCAATAAGGAAGTAGACTGTGCTTTGAACTCCACTGATTGTGCCACCAATGCATGCTGCATACTGCTTCACACACAGAAAGAGCCAATTGGCCATCAAAACAGCATATGTATAGGGTGGTGTCTGTTCCTGCACAGATACACCCACCTCCACAAGGCAGCTTGCCAAGTACCCTGGTGCAAGGTAGGTAATGTAGGTGCATGGCTGCATATGAGCAACTGGCGCAGGGGACAACAAATGGTTGCCAAGTAACATGTCACACATGGGGCACTCTTGCATAGTCGAAATGTTGCAGGACAGTGCAGCCAAGTGTTACACATCATCTGCAATGACACATGTCAAAATGGATGGGATGTCCAGGCTCTGTAGTGCTACCATGTTGCCACCACATCTGACCCCATTGTGTTGTGAGAATGTGTCACGTGCCCTCTAGTGATAGCACACTGATACAAAGGTGCACTACACAATGGATGGTACATACATTATTACCATCAGTTTGGAATCCAAATCATATGTCCTAGGTCCTTGAGCCAAGCACAAGATTGTCATGTCCAACAACCCAGTGCTGAAGAGACATTACACAAGAATAGGAACTCACACCATACCACAAATACATATGAGTCACAACCAACTCAAAATATCAACTGCCATGCTATATGATAAAACTGTTGCAAGCCCTAACACCAACTTACTCCAAAGGCCCTAAGTGGTGCATATCGTCTGCAATGACACATGTCAAAATGGATGGGATGTTCAGGCTTTGTAGTGCTACCATGTTGCCACCACATCTGACCCCAATATTTTGTGAGAATGTGTAATATCCCCTCTAGTGATAGCACACAGATACAAAGGTGCACTACACAATGCATGGTGCATACATTATGAACATCAGTCTGGAATCCAACCAACTCGAAATATCAACTGCCATGGTACATGACAAACCTGTTGAAAGCCCTAACAACAACTTACTCCTTTATTATTTTGCAGTGGATCAGGGTTATGGCATACAGCCATGGATAATGACCCTATTTCCTAACCCAAGCACAGCAGCAGAGCGTGCATATAATGAGGGACATCTGAGGACACAGACTATTGTGCAGAAGACATTTGTCATCCTGAAGTCCAGATTCAGGTGCCTGGACATCACAGGAGGAAGCCTCCTATGTGCCCCACACATTGTCTGCAAGATTATTATGACATGTGCTATCCTGCACAACATATGTGTGCGTATGAATGTCCCCCTATATGAGCAGATTGATGACCTGCCCGAGAAGGAGGAGGATGATGCTGAAGAAAATGAGGGGAAACAGCATAACCCAGCTGCTGGGATATGCCGCAGACTGCACATCTTTGAGTACTTCTTCACTTAATAATCATGTAACTTACCTTGTATATTTTGTCAATAAACACCTCACTTATTCACACAATCTGGCTTTGGTGTTTTCAGTCTCCACAACATGTACCTCAGGATTGTGAGTCCAACCTCAGGGAACATGTTAGAAAACACTAATGTGATGAGTACTGTAGCAACATCACATGTGATGCGTAAGATTGAACTGCTATGTCACACATATCACAAATAGCCTCATCACTTAAATGTGACAACTGAAGGACACAAACTATGGACCATAATATATTATTTACATCCACGTTGACAACTTGTACAACAAGAGCTCATCACACACAACTACAACATGTCCAAATAGAAGGTAAACAAGGGGCCCAAACATGAGGCAATGGATCTCAAAATATGGTGAGACTGTAATGTTTGAACAGACCACTGACACAACTCAGTGTGAGAGTTGCAATAGCTGCATGGCGCATGTGTGACAAGGGGGTGACATCATTGGTGACAATGGTTATCATGATTAGCCCAGGTATGACAAGCAATGAAAGAATTTGAGTCTGTGCAGTACATCCATGGAAATCAGTCCTGCCACAGGGTACACATGACCTCACACTTTGCACGGACACGTCTGTGGAATGCTCATTAGAATGGATGAGAACGTATGCATCTAGGGCTGCAGGTCCACCACACAAAAGCAACAATCATTGCTAAATGTAATGACTTTAATCTGACTATAGTGTTCAAAACATGATATGGGTGGGATGTAGGCAGAGTGTGTCAATCACTGTATGTACCAAATATGTCTACATGTCAGATATATGTGTAGTCCACACACAAGTCACCATATACTCAACATCAACATATGGAGACAGTTGTTGTGTAACATTTCCTAGATAGAATTCATCAGCCATCATCAATAATGCCCGAGCTGTGTATGTCGTCTAAAATGTTATACTCTGTAAGACAACTACACACATCACAAAAGTAAGCACAATTCACAATCACAAACCATAGTACTGACTGCCATACATATGTGGATACAGTGTTGTCACACATGCATACATCTGCATGAAATGAATACATTTGCATGCTGTCGATTCTGTAACACACACATTGGTGTAACAGACCAATCACACCCAAATCACATTGTTGTATGGACTCCCACATGTGGCCATACACAAAATGCCACACTGCAGCCCAGCCCATTCCATTTTTATGTTGATACAGTGTTCATCCATAGACAATACAACAAACTCACACAATCAGGAATAGAGGGAAAAAATGACGCAAATGGTTTAAAAATATTCGCAAATGCAAAGTATATGAACCATGGGCCCTTACAGTGAATTCCACCTTCGCACTCATCTCAATGCTGATATAATGTTAAATCGCAGAATAAAGATAATGCATTAAAAAAAAATTGCACATAGGTCATGCATCTGATTAACTCACGCAAATATCAAATCCATCAAATAAATACACGGATAACAGAAAACGTGACGCACGGGGACAGGAAGTGATGTAATAGGAAATCCTATTTACAGGCACGGTACAGTCGGTGTAGTTTCACTTTCTTTTTAGAGTCTGTGCCTCTTTTGACTGTGTGGTTGTGTCCTGGAGTTGGTGGTGTGTTCTTGCTCTGTATTTTATCTCCTGGTGGCCCTCCTGTTGTGTTTTTTGTATTTTTGACTGTACTTTGTTCCAGTGTTTGTAAATTTGTGTGTTTTTTGTATCTATCATTGTACTTTGGGGTGTCTGTCAGGGTTAGTTGTTAAGTTGGGTTAGTTGGGATTGTTTTTTTGGGCCTTAAGTTTCCTTTATTGTAGTTTTGTTTATAATCATAATTTTTGTCAACCTGTACCTAAGAGATATGTCTGGTGGAGGATGACATGGATGGGGGAGGAGGAGCTGGGATGCTTTGTGTGGCTGGTAGCCCACTACCGCCGCTTAATGTTGAAGATGGGGGGTCCATGTGATCCAGGGTTACCGGATGGAGGCAAGGCAGCTGCGGTGGGGCAAGGTGCTCCACCACCTGAAGAGGGTGTACTGCAGCAGCTGAAGCATTGCTGGGCAGGTCTGGTGGCCAGGGAGCAGGATCTACTTGACCATCTTGGTGTGGTGATCAGTGACTCTGTTGGTGAGTATCCCATTGGCAAACTATTTACTGTTCACCACTCTTGAATGACAGCAGCAGTGTGTTGGCATGCTGCATGAAATGCTTGTGGACAGGTTGCATGCAACCGGAATGAAGTGTCACTGCGCCAATATAGACATGGAGTTCACGCATCCTACCATTTTACCACTGCAAGTCAGATGTTTGGTGAGTCATGCACAACCTTCACTAAGTCACACATTTCAGGGACCCTGGCAACACCTGTGACCCAGCATAGTGTCATGTATGATAAGCCAAGACACCGCCAGCATACCATATGTAACTGGATTGTGGTAACAAAGTAGGGAAATCCATGTATAGCGTACATTGTCATCATTTCACACACATTATCCCTGACATTATGTTAGCAAAGCTGCAGAGCCGCCTTAGAGGGAACTGGCAAATGGGCATTTTTGATACCATCAGACAACTTTGACATATTAGTCATAGATTACTCAATGCATGATCATTGCAGACAAAAAATAGAGCCGCTTGGCCATCACAAAGTGCCTCTGTGTACCTTGCTGGAGTCAGTTGTCCTGCAGAGCACCAGGGTAGTGGCATGTATCTGTCACCCAACCCCCACTCATGTCATGGAGTTCCATCTTCTATTGATTGGCCACATATGGTTGTTGCGGGGTTTAACACTACTTGAGTCTCAGGTCCAGTGTAAGTGTGCAGATGTGTGTCTGTCTCTGACCTGAGTGTCAGTTTCATTGTGAGTTTGCAGTGGTGTGTCTGTTGTACTGTCTTCAACATGGATAATTAGCTCACTCCTCTAAAATAGTACACACTGTAATATGTTGTCCACTAGTAGTGATAGTGATATGACACTAAGCATGGTTTTCCATCCATATCCTACAGGTAGACCTTTTCCCTACAGCATCGGTAAAGTGGTACGATTTGAGAAGCCAGATGTATCCAGTAAGTTTGAAAATGTCTATCCTGTGTAGTGATCGAGGCTTCATGTGAGTGAGTTATGTGTGTTGCACCCAATGATAGAAGTGATGAGCTGTGACATGATCAGATATCAAAGTAGGCTGGATGGTGAGATTGTGTCCCATTTAAGGGTTCCCCATGCGCAAGCAGAGAGTAATATCTTGTGAGGCTTGTGGTGCTCAATGGGCAGCATCGTATAAACAAGGTGATGAAAAGCCACATGTAGGCCCACATGTGACTTAGAAGTGAACCACTGTGAGAATATTGGCACTGGGACACACCGTCATTCTCACAACACAGTGATGCGATATTTTGAACACAAATTGGTGCATCCATGTATTGTAATGTACATGTAGGACTGGGTGGGCAATTGTCCCTCAGCATGGTGCCCCATATTTTTTACTCCATTTACGTGACACTTATATGGAATGTAATAGGCGTGCATGCTGGTCAAGGCCAGACGTGTGCTGGTATGGATATGAGTGTATAAGGAACAATACTTGCTGATCAGGTATTGATGGGTGTCTACACCTGGACACATGAATATAGATGTGAAAGACCTATGGATACCAGCTTCCTAGGTGTCAGCCCTCCTAACATATGGTCCACTCCCTGACTCCATATATGAGTGGGCATCCCTTGGTGGATGACTGAACAGTTGAGATGATGGATTGCATGGCCATCCGCCCGAGGCACAGGGGGTGAGGAACAACAAATGTGTAGATAGATGTGATGCTCACTGTGTAGGTAGATTATTTTGATCAGGCTTGCATATGTACCTATCAACACTGACCCCATATGGTTACTAACTGCATCCCATACTCCCAATAACAGTTTCAAGTTACTGGTGATGTATGGTTGAAAATTGAGACAGATGATGAGGAATAGTGGCCCTGATCTATGTGAAGTTGACGCTGTCTTTGCATTGTTACACATGACATAAAATCAATGCACACCTATTTTGGTTTGTTTCCTGATCTTGTTGTGAGTGGCTTTGGAGTCAATGAAATGATTCATTCATCAGGGCCATTGTTTTATCCAGAATGTGAGTTGGAGAGCATGTGCAATTCAATGTAGAGTGTAAGCTAATAATCTGTACATACTCCACACAATGCTGACACTGATGGTTTGTTGCCTGTCTCAATTTAACAGCTGCCAACATGAACAATGAGGAACTGCGGGCTTTTCAGAAGAGGGCAGTCTGCTATAGGCACATCCTGGCAGTGGAATCTGGGCTCCAGAGGATGGCACACCAACATCACACGGAGCGATCCACCGGTAACGGCAGGCATTCAACCAAGGGGGACTCACACTGCCCACACAGGGAGGACCAAGCACCACAGCTGTGCAGGGGGCCACAGCTGCCACCATCACAACAGTCCCAGCTGCTACACCCTCAGCATCTGTGCCACAGCCAACCCCACCTGCTGCCATGGACATGAGTGCAATTAAGGACTTACAGAGGGATGTGAAACTGGTCCTCAAAAAGTTGGACACTCTTGAGAAGGAGGTGGAGACGGACACCAAGAAACTGAAGTTCATCAAGAGGAAACTCAAGAGGGCCAATCTGTGAGTGGGTAAATGACTCTCACCCCCAGTTCAGTCCCCTCCTTCCTCATTTGTTTTAATGTTTTATAGTGTGTTTTAGAGGGCTAGTGTCAGGTTAGATTAGGTTAGTAGTTTAGTTATGATAAGTGTGTTTGGTGTGGGTTTTCTACTTTTTACATGTTACTTTGTGGGTGGGTGGGTGGCAATGATGTTGGAGCATTTATGTGTTGCATAAAAAATATAGATAGATATTTGTTTAGATACAGGTAGTATATGTGTAGTTTAGTATATGTTGTCCTGCATGTGTCTCGTGATATAAAGGGGTTGGGGGACCAATGTTTAGAGTGTGTTGTTAAATGTGTTAGGTAAGTTTAGCATAGAGTGGTTAGGGTCAGTTGTTGGTTATGTATAGTTAGTATAGGTTAGGGTAGGATAGGTGTTCTTTATTCATTTTAGTTTAGTTTAATTATAATTAAAATTCTTTGGGTACGCCCTTACTTCATGTGTCTTATCCTTGGGTCATGCTTGGGTCTCCAGGGCTTCCCACTGGTGTACTGTGAAAATTGTGTGTTGGCCTAGAGTTTTGTCCTACCTCCAGATCCCTAGCTTGACATGTTCATCACCTTCTTCCAACTGAGCTAACACATTGGCAGCTATAACACATCTACTTGTCTGTACATCTCCCATCCAGTGTACCCACCACTCAAGGTGACTATGTTAACCATGTATTGGACAGGTAGGTGTGGTAATTCAGCTGCCATTGTTTGGGTCCTTTGACAGAATGTTGGGCACTGTGGGACATCTGACAACAGCCTACATTTCATATCTATCCTGCTAAACTGACCAGTGGCAATTACAGATGAGGTTAAGTACCTCTGTTTCACACTAATGTGTTCTACTGGTACTCCCAGCTGACGATATTTCCCAAGAACTGTTTCACAGCCATTCCTTCCGTATGTACTGGGTGAAGTATACATGTGTTCAACATTTTTGACATACTCAATGAATTACTTGTATGGGATGAGACCAGCATTGACGTTCACCAATTTAGGTACCATGTGCGTAGATATGTGCCCCATATTCCTGCACTCTTGTACTGACACTCTGTGACTAAAGACATGTTACACACATCACAATTCCGAAGCGTAATAGATGTGTCATAACACACAAAGACATGCTGGTTGTATAGGTGTTCCTTAATTATAAGTGTTGTAGTGCAATATTTACAATGTCGAGGTCTGTGACCCCATTAGTGGAATCCATCCAATTGTGACACAACACAAGTCCAGGTTTGAGGGACATGTCATGGGACATGCTTGGGTAAAGTGTCTTTCCGTGCAGGGGAACATACATTGCCAATTGAAAAGTTAGAGACAATTGCAGTCCACAGCAGAAAGGTCAACAGTGTGTCAGTGAAGAGTACATATCTGCGACAGTGCTAACACTGGCTTAATGTCAAGCACAGGACAAAGGAAAACACTGCCCATGTGGCATGGGCTGGTGCTACCGGGAACTCCTACGGGTGAAGAGGATCTGTTCCACATCTTCATCCTCTGATGTGTGTGGTGTCTCCTCTGCCCTTGATGGTGGTAGTGGGGAGGTAGAGGGGGCCACACACATCAGTGGTCAGTGATGAGGACTCCCAATTTCCGGCAGCTGCCATCTGTGAAACTACATATGGCATCACTGCAGCAAGGAGGAGCTGCAGATTTTTTAGTATAGCAGCAACATCTTTGTGGTAGGCAGTCATGTCTGCCCTGAAGGAGACCACTTCCCAGTGCATGTAGTCCAACTTGTCTTCAAGCATGCTGATGCCAGTTTGGGAGGGCAGCTGTTGTGGCCTCTCCCTCATGGTAGCAGCTATATCCCTCAGACACTCCTGGACTCCATGCATTGGAGAGAGTGTGCCTCGGTTGGCTGCAGTTTGTTCAGTAGCCGTAACCATGCACGTGCTCATACCCTTGAGGCTAGCTGCCATAGTTTGCACCCCCACCCGCATCTCCTTGGTCTGCGCTGCTAGATTCCTACCACTGTCCTCTCAAAGCTGGTCCCTGGGTTCTCGGAGTCCTCAGCTGTGTCAGTGCTGGCAGGTCATACTATTTGGGTGCTAAGTGGGGCCTGTGGGACGTCTGCTACACCAATACTCCTCCTTGTGACTGGAGGTGGTGTCTGGAGGTTTATAAGGACTTCATGGATGGTCTTTTGGCTGATGGTTGCCAGTTGGTCATCCAGGTCAGCAGGGTACTCCAGGACAGGCAGATCCGCAGGAGAGCCATCAGCCTCTGCAATGAGATGGTCTATTTGTATTGTGGCAGTTGATATATCACGTCACTGACTTGATAGTTGAGGCTCATTGTCATCTTAGAGCCAGATTTATGCAGAAAGTGGTGCAGCGTGGTGCTGTGCCAAAATTTGCAGCACAGCGCTCCGTCACTTTAGAAACGCAGGGATGTGTTGTATTTAAGTGAATATGGCACACCCCTGTGTTGTCCCTGCACTGGTGCAAAATTTAGCTGCCATCGCCAATGCAGGCACCATTGTGCAAGGATGTATGCGTTGAGGGGTGTGATTGTTTATGTGCAGGAAGGTGTCCCTTCCTGCACATAAACAATCACTAATGGCGCTTTGGCACTTCTATGTGAGCTGTAAAATGCAGCACACACAGAAGTGCCAAGGCGTAATTTTCAAATGATTGTTTATGTGCAGGAAGGGACACGCACATAAACAATCATTTCTGGCATTTTGCTCTTCCTATACGTGCTGCAGAATGCAGCACACATTGGAAAATCATAAAACAAGGAGGAATAAAAGTATTCCTCCTCGTTGAACGCTTCTAACGCCACCCCTGGGGGTGGTGTTAAATTTTGGCACAGCCTCAGGTTTACAAAATTCTATAAATCTGAGGCAGCATCAAAACGCAACGGGTGTTGCAGTGGCAGGCCCACAGCTACACCCATTGCACGCCTCGTCCATGCACAGTGCTGCGTGGGAAGGGGTGTATTTACAAGGTGATGTTAAGCCACAAAAAGTGGTTTAACGCCACCTTGTCAATACGGCGCAGTGCTTAGCGCCACAGGAGTGTCACTAAAAGTGACGGTCCTGTGGCACTAGGGGCCTATAATGCCCTTAGTTCCAAAACATTGTTCTTGTACATCATGGCTGCAGTCTACAGCCCTATACCCCACCTGCATGTCGCATGAAGGGAAGCCCAGTTGGCACAATTGGCTGCATCATATCTTCTTGGTGTGATGTCTATCATTTTTGTGGCTTAACACCATCTTTTCGTTATCAACCCTCCCTATGCATCCATTTGCATAGTGAGGCCTTGCAATGGGTGTTGCTGTGCTCATTCCACAGGACCACTCATGGCAATTTTCACCTGTCACAGTCTTACATGTTTCACATACTCCCATGCAGTGCTGAGACCTTGCACCACCCCAGTGATGGCATTGCCAGGACATTATTCTCTTGTTACCATTGATGGCTCCTCATGTTGTTGTTTGAGTATGTGTGCTACATTGCATGGCACTCATGGACCTGGCAGAGTTCAATTTAATCTTCTGTCTGTGCAGGTGTGTTTGCCTTCCTAGACATCTATGTCCTCCCCCTCAATGCAGCCCTCCTTACACTATGATACATGAGTGCAGCATGGTGACAGTGCAGCTAATTTGACACAAGCACAGGGTTAAACCCCGGGATAGCCTGCATGGGTATGACATTTCTGCTGTGTACATCATTCTGTATGTGACAGTGGCTGATGGTAAATGAGTCTATGGACATAGCCAGTTAACAGGACTTGTAGTTAGGTCAGGGCCTGAAGCTAGTTTGAGGTGATTCTACAGGTAGTGATACTGGTCCCTCATTACAAGTGCATCAGTCCTATGAGCACCTGACTGCCAGTGTGTTTTTGACCCCCCCCCAGCAGCACAGGTGGTAGTCGCAACTGTGCTCAATGTGGAATGCCCTATGGACCAATGGCCTGGCACTGGGAGGTTTCAAGCAGCTTACAGACTGGCAATGCCATCTGTCCTGTGACACCAGACCAGTATTACATTCAACACTACCCTCCAGGTCTGTTTCCGCATTTCCACCATCCCTTGCATGGTGATGAAACCCCCATGCAGAGGTTGTTGGGGATGTGATGTGGTGTGTCCCTGGGTGCCCCTGCACAGCCCATGCACTTGGCATGGGCAGTGCAGGGCTTCCCATGCCCCAGTCCTTTGCCCTTCCCATTGCCTGATTTGTAGCACTGAGTGCAGTGTGTCCTGTCACACCCATTGCAGCCCAAAACTGGAACTGAGTCTATTTGATTCATCAAGAATGTTGTAGTAAGTGCCCCACAGAACTACCATGAGCAGACAGATTTCCAGCCGCCATCCCAACCTGTGACTCATACTGGCAACCCCAAAGTGTACACTGCACTGGCAGTCTTACCAACACTGGACTTGCCCATGCACCATCCCCCTCCTGTCGAAGTGGAATTGTACACCATTATGTTCACAGTCATACCCCATGTGTTGTATGTGTGTGTTTATTTCCACATTCACATGTGTCTGACATGGTTGTGTCAGAGTAGTCGTGGGCTCAGCCTGTGACTGTAGTGACCTACTGTTTGCAATCTGTGGTGCATATTTTCTGTAGTGGCACATTTCAGTTCAGCATCAAGATGTGTGGTTCAACACCACGTCAGTTTAGTTGGTCTGGGTAGTTGCATGTTACCAATGATACAGGTCCAGCCTGCCTGTATTTTGAGCGCGTCGGTGTGTACCGCCAATGGTTTACCGCAGTTGAAAGTCCGCCGCGTTGATTCGTGGGTAGTGATAGTGTGGGCGTATTCTTGTTGGCATGACAGTGTCGGTTTTGTTATCGCCAGTTTATCACTGACCTTTGGTGTGGCGGACTTGTGTGGGTATCTGTATTGTGGCGTATTCCGAGCTGTGGGTCGTAATACCTGTAGAGGAATTCCACGGGGCGCAGCGGTTTGTTGGCGATCTTCTGCACGGCGGTAAGCGGGATTTACCACCCGGGTTGTAATGAGGACCTTAGTATGACCTATTAGTTCTTATAAATTGGTGCATTGATGTCAATACTTTACTAAAGAAATTTCAAGGATGCTTCATTAAGGTATTTTGTTTTTATCAGGTGGCCAGTCAATTAGCCCTTGGGGTCACTTTGATGGGCTTAGGTTCAATATGCAGGTACAGTCCTTTCACTCAAGCATTAAGGCAGCAGGCAGCAGGCCAACAGGCCAACAGAGGAGCTCTCTTTTTTGCAGAGCAGCACAGCAGTCCTTCTGAGTCTTCCATAAGTACAGAGGTGTACTGAAGAGTTCCGTATGAGGGTCCATTATTTATACTTGATGCCAGCTATGAAATAGATAAAGGTTCTGGATGCTTCTACCCATAGGGTTGTTTTGAATTTCCTGCCTTCCTGTCCTGGCCTCAGCTTATCTGGGGTCACAGAAGACTAGTGTAAAGCTCTTTATGAGTGTGCCCAGGCAGACCCTTTGTGATGTGTAAGGGCGCATCCTGCCAACAACTTCTGCTCTTTGTCTCACTACCTGTGAGCAATATACAAAGACAAACTGCTAGCTGCACCTAATAATGTGACCCAGGAACCCAGGATACAGACTGCAGACACCAAATGGTCAGGACAATAAAAAGCCTGTTTTCTGAAAGTGACATTTTCAGAATTATGACTTAAAATCTGACTTTATCATTAAAAAGGATTTTAAATTACAGTTCCTGTAGATATGAAACTTGAAAATCCTACCTGCTCCCGATTGAAAGTTGTTACTTATTAAATGAAATACGTTAACTCAATCCTATAGAGAGGTGGGCCTTGCCGTAGTGAAAAACTAATTTATGAGTTTTCAATACCAGGACATATAAGACTTAAAAGTGCATCTCCAACTTTTGAAATACACTGCTCCCTGCCCTAGAGGCTATTTAAGGTCTACCCTAGGGTTAACATATGTTTTTTAAAAGGAAGGTTAAGGCCTGGCAGAAGGTTTATTTTGCATGACCAAAATGACAGTTTAAAACTGCACATCCAGCCTGCAATGATAAGTGTGAAAGATATGTTTAAAGGCTACTTAAGATGTTAGCACAATCTGTGCTGTAGACCCACTAGCAGCATTTAATTTACAGGCCTTGGTACATGTAGTACCATTTTCCTAGGGATGTACAAGCAATTTAAATGTGCCAGTTGGGTGTAAGCCAATTTCAGCATGTTTAAAGGAGGGAGCACACAGAATTTAGTACTGGTTAGCAGGTGGAGGAAGATCACTCTACAGCTGAAAGGTTTAACAGTGATAAATTTCCCAAAATTAGTTGCAACCATGACCAGACAACTGCATTCATTAAGGCTTTTTGGTCTCTGCCAGGAACATTCTGAGAGACTGGGAGATCCTTTTGGGCATGGGTCACTTCTGGCTTTGTTCCTAGAAATCAGCTTTGTCTGGGTTCTATCTGTTGAGGGGCATGCTGGGCTTCTACTCTGGCAGGCTTAGTTAGGCTTATTTCCTCTCTCATCAGGCACATAGATCTCTAGGTAGTAGGTAGACCCTCAGCTCCTCTTGCAGAAAGTGCAGACTTCAGGTGATGTTCCATCACCTTTGCTAGACTGGTTGTCAGGCAGACACCCGACCTGGTAGCAAAGGAGTCCTTCAAGGTGACTAACTCCCTTCCTTGGCCATGGCCATGAAAGATTTGAATCTGAAACCAAGTGAGCTGCTTTAAGTCCCAGTCTTATATACATGTTTCTAGTCAGGGAGTTTGGATCCATGGCTCAACCTTTAGAACCGGTTTAGTTTTTTTTGTCTTTTTCAGTGTCCTTTTCAAGCTCCTCTCCGGAGATAGCCTTACTGTAGAGTGATGCTTCGCAAAGCAGGGAGAGCTGAGGCTGTCTCTAAAGTGCAGCTCTCACACATGGACTGTAAGGTTTCTGCACCTGGCTTCAATCCCCCTCTAAAGCAGGAATCAGGGATCAATTTAAGGACAGGCCTAGACACTTCCTCACCATGCACAATAGAAACTGTTGCCTCACCCATCCCCCCTACAACCAATCAAATGGCAGTGCTCAGAAAGATGTAATAAACAGTCCCTTACTAGCAAAAGGCTTCATGGATTTTCTAAAGGTAGTCCCTTCATCCTCTTCATTTCAGTGTCTGGATCCCCACCATCCAGCCACAGGAATGAAAGCAATACACTTCAACTATCTGAGGAAGCTATCCTCATCCTCCAGCTTGTGTTATGCCAAACCAGTGCCATCATACATGGATCACTCACTCAAACACAGCGTCCTATTACTGCACTTGTGATACATGCACATTATGCATGTATATACACTCAACATACACATCAGATGTCAGCAGATGGGTCTAAGCACCCTCATAGTAGCACAACATTACACAAGGAGTGCTTGTAGGCCACACTGTCAGTGACACAGATAAAAAAGTTTAATCACACAATCAGACTCAGAAGACAGTATGCTACAACCATCGCTTTTTTATATCATACCCAGGACAGAGGCAGGAGTCCACAGTTCATTATCAGGGGATAAGTAATCACAGGACAGGTCCAGGAGCTTGTGTAAGATAGGGCCAAAGATTTGTGCTCACACTAAGATTAACATTACTATGTGGCCGAAATAAATGTCAGGATAATGGATACACATTCAGCTGGGTATTCAGAGCAGGGGAACATACCCATGTTCCATGCAAGGTACATTCCAAACCCAACAGCCTCCATTTTTGTTATCTGATACTACTTCCAGACCTCAGCAAAGAAAATACTGATGGATGCCTAGGACTTTGTGACTAATTCTCCTGTAATTTAGTATCACAGTACTATAGCGTGATTTCAAAGTGCATATAGATAATACAGCTGATAAAGGAGCTTGTGAATTTTGTATAGCTACAGCATTCATTGGGCTGCTATGCTACAGAAATAGAATCTTCTCACAGTTGTAAATAACTCTCTCTTGTCCTGGAGTGATCATCACCTCATTCAGGAGACATATACCTGCCAAACCGGCCTCCAAGGAGGAACCTGGGAGCACTCCCCCATAGACAGCACCACCCCAACCTCAGACCCAGATCATGTCTGTCAGTGAGGCAGGCACTGCAATCAAGGTGATGCTGACGAGCAGAGATGTTGATTTTATTTGTCCCTTTTCGCAAGGTAGTAGCCAATTGTTTCAGGAAACTGAGCAAAGTGCACAGCAGCCAGAGCCAGATCTTCCCGAATTTGGGGTAGAACAGGCGGTTGAGCTTTGTGTCAAGCAAGAACCTCCTCTTTTAGAATCAAGGGCTCCCAGATCTCCAGTAAGAAAAAGGAAGGGTACTACTCCACCATCTTCTCCAAGCACCACTTCTGATGATGATGATAGGTACATATAGTGGACCCTGACAGAGTCTGGGATATGCAAGGAGAGGCAAGGGAAAATAAAAGTTCCAGAAAGCTTTAGAATCATGGAAGGGCATGATGAGGATGATGGCGATGGGACAGTCATTGTGATAGCTGGCACAGAGAAATCTTACATTACTATCCTACCTGCTCCGAGGGGTGTGGCACAGGCAGCACCCCCAGCTCCCATATTTGTAAGACCCCAGCAGAGACCTGCAGCTACCCATGCCGCAGTACACTTATGCACTGCAGAGATGCAATCTGCACACCCACGACCACCTACAACCAGGTCTTCTTCAGGCATTGGCAGTGGCCGAATAAGAAAGTACTCGTCCCCAGTTTGGGACTTTTTTACGATTAGCAAACAGTAGGGGACCATTGCTATATGCTCCATTTGCCACGCAAGATTTTGTTGAGGTAAGCCTCGGTAACATTATTGTACTGGAGGCCAGATGTCCCATAAGAAAAAATATCATGCAATCCGGCGGGAGTAGCACCTTAAACAATCGGTTCAACGTGGTCATAGTAGTGAAGGTGAGGAGAGCCAGGAAACATCAGCTACATCTGGTCAAATCACGGTAGAAGGTGAGGAAGAACAGGGTAACATCCTCACGCATAGCAGCCCTGTACCCAGCAGTGCGTCAGAATCACCCACCTCAGTGACCTCACAATGGCACAGGAAGATAGAGTCACCACAGAATACAGTGACTGCACCATGACTGTTATCAGGTGGCTGATTACATGTGCATCACTGCACACTGGATCTCTTTTCTGGGAATAAAGCAAAAGCTATCTACATGTCTTGACCCTGAAGACGTTTGTAAGAGATTTTGGTGACGTGCAACAGTAGCAACGTTCGCCATGGAAAAGTCATACACAGCTGCAAACATCTTGGAGGAATTTAATAGAAAGGTGTCTGAATGCCTGTGACCCAGAGGTCTTCAAGTTGGAATATTGCCATGAACAATGGCAGTAACTAGTCAAGGCCATGGCAGACAGTGACTATTTCAGGGTTCAGGGTCCTGTGTTTGGTGCACTGCATCAACCTGTCTGCACAAGACTTTCTTAAAAAAGAAGACATAGGTGCTCATTTTGACTTTGGCGGTAGAAAACCACATACCGCCATGGTAACGGCCACCAAAATACTGGGACCGCAGCTACCATCCGTCCACCATATTATGAACACTGCCGGACTTCTGCCACAAGAAGGTCAGAAATCCAGCAGTGTTCATGGTGGCGGATGGTAGTAAGGTGGTGCTGCTACCACCAGTACCGCCATGCCAGTAGAACGCTGCCAGCCGTATTATGATAAGTAATATGGCCTGGCAGTGTTCTGCTGGTGCGGTGCTGCTGGCGGTAGCAATGCCCCTTCCCGTTCCCTGCCAGAAGACCTCCTTGCGCAAGGTAAGTCAGGCTTCCGACAAGGGAGGGGAGGCAGGAGGGTTGGGGTGTTGTGTGTGTGTGTCTCAGTGTGTGCATGAATGTGTGAGTGTGTGAATTTGTCTGTGTTTGTTGTGTTGTTGTTGTATGCGTGAGAGTGAATGTGTATAAGAATGGTGAAGTGAGTGCGTGTCTGCATGTCTGCATGTCAGTGTGATTGTGTGTTAGAATATGTGCAAGCATGTCTGGAAGTATTCGTGTATGAATGCGTGTATGCCAGTGTGAGTGATTGGGTGTGTGCATGTATGGGTGTGTGTGTGTGTTTGGATCAGAGGGGGTGCGGGGTGTGTGTTTGGATCGGTGGGGTAAGGGGCGTATTTGATTGTCAGGGGTGGGGGGTTAGTGTGTGTATGTGGGGATGGGGGGGCTTTGGATGGAGGGGGCGTCTGATGTGTGTTGGGGGGGTGGGGGAGCCGCCTACCAGTGACAGGGAAGAAATTCCCTGTCACCGGTAGGGCCTACCTCCATGGTTTTTGTGACGTTGCTAATGCCATGAAAACCATGGTGGTAGGCAGGCTCATAGTGCTGCCGGCGGTACTGTGCCGGCTGCCAGGCTGGAGATTGACATCTCCGGCCCAGCAGCTGATACCGCCATGGCGGTATGAGTGGAGAAGTGCCGGGTTGGCTGGAGCCAACCCACCATTCTCATAATGTGGCAGTATGTACCGCCAGCCTGTTGGCGGTACTACCACCCCATTAACACTCACCACCGGGGTCATAATGACCCCCATAGTCAACAACATACTGACCACCTGCAGATGCAACCGCACTCATTTCAGCCATTCTTTTGAAGCCTGGAAATAGTTGTGGATTGTTCAGCATGATAACAGAGTACCAGTTAAAGCCCTGATACAGGACGCGCCAACATGTTGAAACTCAACCTACTACTCAACTCATATACTCTTCCTACTATATGTTGCAACGTATGTTTAAGCAGTACCAACAGATGAATGACTATGTCATTCAAAGAGGAGCTGATGCAATTGGGAAAGCTATGGCCATGGATGCAGCCAAATGGGCCTAGTCAAATGCCTCCCACAGATGCTGCTCCCTTTTGATGTTTGTATGTGAAAAGTTAGCAAGGAGGACAGTACAATGGGCCAAGCTATCCTGTTTTTGCATCTGCTACAGGAGCAGCTAAAGAAGATGTCTGAAAGATTTGCATTCCGGGGTGCGAACGAACGAGAACCCAGACGTGCATGTCTTGGTTAATAGCCTAACCTATTGCTTGATTTGTAATGCAAGGCTGAAAAATGACATAATCTTGTGTAAAGAGTACATTTGTGCCAGCCTACTTGATCCATGCTACAAAAAAAATATTTCCACTATCATTCAATTTTATGATGGGGATGTTTCACAATACAAGAGGTGGATTGTTGAGCAAGCAGGAGAACTGAAAGAAGAATGGCTGGATCATAGATTCCCATGCGGCAGTTCTATGGTGCCACCTCAACTTAGGCCAACCCTCACTGTGCACAGCCTTTGGCTGTGCATTACACAGGGTTTGGTGCTAATAGGAGGTTGGACACAGGTCCTGGCCACAGGTAACTGTAACTCACACCCTAGCCATGCACTTCTAAGTACCCCACATACTACATCACTCATAACCTTGGTAGGGGGGTCCCCTCTGGACCCCACCAGGGCAAAAAAGCATTTTTAAATGTTTTTCCACAAAATCATGGCTGATTCATGAATCTTTAACCCCCAGGTGGGCCAGGGCATAAGGATATATAAAAAAAAGGAGTGGGCACATGAGGTCTCCTACGGCTCTTAACAGCCCTGGAACCACTATCTCCCCAAGGCTTGAATCTTTTTATGGAAGGAGCCGTGCAGACCCTCCTCCTCTGGCTCTTTGAGTGTTTGGAACCATCACCTGCCTGGGGCTTTATTTTATAGAAAGAAGGGGGGCCACATGGACCCTCCCTCCTAGTGCTTTAATATGCCCCAGCGTCCACCACCTTCCCGGGGCTAAATTTAGAACTAGGAAGGGGGGCTGCACTGACCGCCCAGCCCCAGGGACCTCCACATCCATGGGGCTAAATACATCATTTTAATTGGGAGGGGGCCTGAGAAGCCCTCCTCCCCAGGCCGATTTTGGGTCCCGGAACCAAAATCCCTAGGGCCCAGCCAAGTCCACCTGAGTGCCATGGCCCCCCCCAAGGCACCCTGCTTACAATGATGGGTACTGTGGGGGAGCCTCAAGGTCCCTGCAGTCCATACCCAGCCAGCTCCCCGCATCCTGCAGGAGCCAGAGCTGCTCCTGCACTGAGGGAGATGCTAAATATGCAGCTCACTTCATGTGAGAGCAATCTTTCATCTGTTTCCTTGCCGACATGATAGTGGGCAGGGAAAGAGATAAAACCTCCACTTCCAACAGGTTTGACAGCTCTCGCCCTCTGGAAGTGGAGTATTTGATCTGACTTGGTTCCCCCATGGTCCTATTGCAAACTGGGTGCCCTGGCTGGTAATAGGGCACCTTGGGACACATGGCTGGGCCCTAGGACTCCTCCCCTAAATTGGGGAAGACCCCAGGGGATGGGGTCCCGGAGCCTAAATTGATCAGGGATAATAAAAGGTCTTCTCCCTTTTGGCGAGATGATGGGCAGCTTACCAAGGGGCCACCTGTTCGTCTTCTGACAATTTTGGTGGTGCACTCTTGATGCCAAGGGATACTAAGCCATCTTCACAAAATAAAGAAGCACTTACGTCATTTAGAAAAGAGTAAAGACACTGATTTAGTGGAGATTTGCATTTTTGTAGTCTTTCTGGCCTCTCTATAGGAGGATTCATGTTATCATGGAGTTCTGACAAAAGATGCATGAGGAACAATCACATTACTAAATGCACACATGGTCCATTGTACAACTGTAGTGTAGAATACAGAGTGGACATCTACCCAACAAAGGAAGCACTTAGGCCCATATTTATACTTTTTTTGCAGCAAATGTGTGTCACTTTGTGACACAAAAGTGGCGCAAACGTACAAAATACAATTCTATTTTGTACGTTTGTGCAGCTTTTGTGTCAAACAACGACACAAATGAAGAGCAAAAAAAGTTTAAATATGGGCTTAGTAACTAACCAGTAGAAAGGACTTCAGTTGGGTAAACATTTTGTGCAAAACTACTCACAGATGCACTAAGACACTCATGCAACCTCTTCCAGACCAACTCAGAGATTCATGTACTCACTCGTAGACCCACTCAGACATTCACACACTCACGCATAGACCTGCTTAGAAAATCATGCACTCTCTCACAGACCCACTCAAACATTCACGCACCCCCTCATAGACTCTCTCAGTCATTCATGCACCATCTCGCAGACCCACTCTGGCTCATGCACCCATTCACACATAAACCCAGTGACTCATGCACTCAGTGACAGACCCATTCAAATACTCACTCACAGGTGCACTCAGAGACTCACGCTCCCAGTCGCAGACCTACTCAAACACTCACGCAGCTACTCACAGACCCACTCGGAGAGATACGCACCCACTCACAGACCTACTCAGACACTCACACACTCACTGACAAAACCACTCACACACTGTCACATCCACTCACAGACCTACTAAGGACAATATAGTTAAGTTAGGAGACAACATTGAAAAAACCTTAGAAATTCACTAAAAAAAACAAAGGTTAAGGGGACGTTATAGTTAAGAAATAGAATTATGTATATATATATCAAGCAAAACTCCTTTATAAACTCCAGAAAATGCCTGCACTCCAGGATGCTGTGAAAATTTTTTGACGAAGACCGTGTTGGTCGATATGCGTGAGCCTTAATAAAATTTTGTATCAACATCCTGGAGCGTGGGCATTTTCTGGAGTGTATAACGAAGGAGTTTTGCTTGATTTTTAGGGGGTCCAGCGCCCGCTTGCCCGGCACCGGCTAGCTGATGGAGGTAATCAGGTAATGCAGGATCATTCTTATTACGTTATATATTTGTACACACGCATATATATATATATATATATATATATATATATATATATAGATAGCTATAGATATAGTTATATATAGATATAGATATGTGTATGTTTGTATTACCTAGTGGCGGTCAGCACTGGGTAGTTATAGTTAGGACCTTATTTCTATAGAAAAAGCTGTTTTTCGCTTGTCTATATCTTTGGTGTCGCTTGACGAATCTTCACAAAATGTTCCAAAAATATTCAACAGTGACGTGAGCTGCTGTCTGGAAAATTCCAGGGTGATCTGTCAAGTGAGGGCTGAGATGAAAGGGGGGTGAAATTTAGAGATTTTCCTATGTTAAGTAGGAAAAATTGAACAGCGATAGCACAAAACCAGTGGACAGAATTACACCAAATTTGAAAGAAACGTAGCTCTTGGTTGTGAAAAAGCCCTTTTTGTTATTTGGTGTAAATCCGTTTAGTAGTTTTTGAGAAATTTAATAAAATACAAATTTGTATATGTATTGACGCAAAGGATTTGCGATCACCCCTGATCTCGTGCAGAGACCTGATTGGCTGATGACATTTCACCAACAGAAGTGTTGGAAAAATAATAAAAAATACGAAAGGAGCCAGGGTACGAACACCCTGACCACTTCGCTCTGGTGGTAGGGTCCCCAAGGACCTAGCAAGGCTAGAAAGCATTTTTTTGATTTTACTGTTAGATCCATGGTAGATTCGCAGATCCACCATAAAATAAAAAAATAAAAAACAAAGAGCAGTCTATGCGCTTCCTTATTATAAAGCCCCCGAGTGGACCAAGTCTCAGGGGAATTTGTTTTTGAAATGCAGGGGGGGCCTCCTAGCACCCTACCCCAGCCCCAGGGACTCCCACCTTCCTGGGGCTTATATTGTTTATGCAGGGGGGCCGCGTGACCCCTTCTGCCCTGGGGACTGCCACCTTGCTAAGGGTGTTATGATATATGAGGACCACCCAGCCCCCTCCCGCTGCCCTGGGGACCACCACCTCCCCAGGGCATTTAGGAAATGATATGTGAGGAGGCCTGTGGCCCCCCAGGTGCTTGAGGGACCACCACCACTGGGATAAATATTTCAAAAAAAGAAAAGGGGGTACTTTTGGGATCCCCATTAGCCCCAGGGACCACCACCCCCTGGGGCAAATCTTTAAAAAGGGGTTCCCTATGGGACCCACAAGCCCAGGGGACCACCACTGCCTGGGGCTTCTGTATAAATATATGTGGGGGCCCATGGCCCCCCATGCCCTGGGGCCCACTGTTACCCTGAGGAAAACAGAAAAGAATTGAAAGGGGGTCCGTTTTGGACCTCCAGGCCCCAGTGACCACGACCCCCAGGGCTATGTAAACTTTGGAAGGGGGCTGTGGGAGCCACTGATGGCCCTTTGGACCGCCACCCCCCAGAGCCAACTCCTGCTATGTCCCGGGGATACCAACCCCAGGGGAAACATAGCTGTTTGCTGTGGCTTACATAGCTGTTTGCTGTGATTAAGCTGCAGCTCTGCAGCTGCTGCAAGCCACAGCAAACAATTTGGTTTTTGGCTGCGGGACCTTTAAAGCACGTCCCACTGCCAAAGTCAGAAGCTTTCATTTCTGTCCCCTGCTGGTGTGCAGGGGACAGAGATGAAATGCTTCAGCAAGCAGGGAGCTGATGTCAAAGCAGTTCCCTGCTTGCTGAAACAATGGCACTGTGCGGCGAAGCCTTAAGGCTTCCCCCTTAGTGTCAGGTAGCCCTTAAAGGGCATTTTTGTAAAATAAAATAATGTAAAAAAGTAGGGACTGCAGGGGAGATTTTTAGGGCACCCTGCGGTCCCAGATAGCCTGTAAAGGGCTTGTTTTGTAAATCATAAATTAAAAAAAAATACATACAGGGATCATGAGCCCTTAAAGGGTGATAAAAACAAGGCTGGATATGAAAACACAAAAGTAGCTTTGCAGGAAAGTCAAGGACTTTCGCACAGAGGGTTTCAGTCCAGCTGATCTCATTTCCCTCATTTTTTTTTTTAAATTTCAAATGTTCACTTAAAAAAGTAAAGGTGATTTTATTTCTTAAAAATAAAAAATACATTTTCATTTTTGAAATAAACAAAAATATGTCATTTTAAGTACATCATACATCAAAGAATTAAAAAGTCTCTGTCTCACTCTCACCTTCTTTCTCTATCTCTCTCTCTTTTAATCTCTTTCTGTCACTCACACCCACTGAGAAACATACGCACCCACTCACACACCCACTTAGACACTCACACACCCACTCACAGACCCACTGAGACCCTCTTGCACCCACTCACAGCTCCAGTAAGACACTCACGTACCCACTCATATACTCACACACCCACTCATAGACCCAGACACTCAAGCACCTACTCACAGGCCCCCACTTACACCCTCATGCACCCACTCAAAAACCTGTGCACACACTGACGCACCCACTAAAACACTGATGTACGCACTCTCAAACTCAGACAGGCAGTCTCACAGCCACTCTCACCCCCAGATGCACCCTCTTACATCTATCCTCACACCTAGAGAGGCCTGAGCTAACTCCCGCAGTGCATGGTCAAAGGCCCATGTACAGCATGTAGTTCGGTCAGCAAGCGAATCATTAGTTGTAATCTGGCGTACTTCTAATTACATTTTTCCAGCTCGTCTGCTAAGGTTAGGTTAGTTGGTTGTGCAGGGTCAATAGAGTCAGAAAAAAGGGATGGACCTTTTAAAGTTTTTTTAATATAATCATCAGAATACAAAGGTGTATTTCCTGACATAAAGAAATACTCCCTTCTATGATGGCCGCCATGCTTTCCCCAATTTATTATTCAATTTTCTTCAAAATAACCACCACACTAAATCAAATGCACTTCCTGGTCTCTGGGCATGCTATGTATGTCTGCTTTAGTCACCAAGCATTTTTTTCCCTTACATGCTGGCACATGTGTACACTTGTTTATTTTTTAGGTGAGAGATATTGTTAGTGTTATTTGGCTATCTAACACCGATTCCATTACAATTTGTAACTGGTTTGACCGGGTATATAGGAAACTTCATTTCCAAGATGGCCACCACATTTTCTTAACTTTTTAATCACATTCTCCTCAATATGGCTGCCATTCTTACTTAAAGTCAGTCCCTGGCCTACAGACACTGGGAGCAAGAAGCGTGACTGTTTTTGGCTTCAGGCTTTCTTTGTCAATAAGTCGCTTGCATGCTGGCATATACTTACATCTTATGCTTTTAGGTGAATGATATAGCCGGTAACATGTGTTATAAAGTGCCAATTTTATTGCATGTAATAATTGGTGTGCCCTGCTATTTTCTAGACTCTGTTGGTTCCGATCGGGACATCTGGTAACTTGTTGTGCCATAAGGTCAGTTGGTAACTCGCATGCTGCACAATTGGTTCTAGTACTGATAATTTGGTAGTAATTAGTTTTTTTGGGTTCCGGAAATTACTGCTAATTGCCCATTGAGAGCCTTGATTGAGGATCATAACCACGGTCAATTTATAGAGGACTTCTTAATTGACAGATGTCTCTACAAAGGTTTATTCTGGGGGGTTGTACCATTAGAACCCTTCTGCTGTGCTACTCACTGAGTGACTAGTTTGCCTCAACATGGAATGACTTCGCAGGTACATGGCACATAACCTTGCATTGGTGTAGGTACAGCACAAAAAGTGATCTGTTTGTGTAAGCATTGATTGGGCTCACAATGTTTGTGACACCAGTGACTATATACATTGGATCTGATTCCTTACTGATCTAAGACACATTCAGTGGTTTACTAGCTTCAGTTATCATCCTAATCCGAGTGTTGGTACAGCATATGGCAATATCTTTTTTTCTCTCTTAACTTTTTTCTTTTCTTCTTTTTTTCTTCCCTTGTTTTTAACAGGTCTTGTTTATATAGTCAGTGACTACTTTTGTGAATCTCAATCATAATTTTTATGTCCTGATGATGATCCCAACAATCAAATAAGGGATTGAAACGTTGTCGAGATTTAGTACTTGGACTCTGTCCAATAATAGGGGCCTGATTACAACTTTGGCGGAGGGGGTTAATCCGTCCCAAATGTGACAGATACCCCGCCTGCTGAATAAAAAGTTCCATAGGATATAATGGACTCGTAATACAGCGGGCGGGATATCCGTCACATTTGGGACGGATTAACCCCCTCCGCCAAAGTTGTAATAAGGCCCAATATATTTTGACATGAGCAAGAGTACTGTAAAATTGTGACTTTAACTGTGCTTTCTGTCATATGGAGTATGCCTGAGCAATTATGATTTATGGTTTCCAAGACGTTTTTGTTTTACCACTACACAGTTTTCTCACTTTTGTTAGGAATAAATATACTGGTTTATTACATGTTTTCCATAGACTTCATAGTAATTCTATGTGGTATATAAATCTATAGTCCTTTTATCTAAGGGACCCGTGTTCCTTTATAAAATAAACTTAACATATGGCACTGGCCGCCAATACCTGCACATTGTCTGTCCCATTGATTCCACACAGACTGTAACAACAGGCACACAAAAATTCTAACTGGCACACAAGAGCACATTCTAGCCTGTAAGGAGGGAAAGGGTGGTGAAGTACAGAGAAAATTGTTTACATGAGGTACTTACCTGCTCCTCTGGTGAGCCATAGAGGTGTCCATATAGGGGTAGGACCTCAGTCACCAGCCTCTCTAGTTCCCCTGGTGAGAAGGCAGGGGCCCTATCACCTGTTGGACATGGCATGATTGCTCCCAGAGGTGGCACATAGAAGCTCAGGTCGTAGAGGTATTGCTGCAGCAGTGTCAGGAGTCAAATGAGTGAATCTGAAGATCATGTCCACCACATATGCATCGTCACCACCAGTGGGCACAGCCTCTGGCCTGCGACCGCCCCTGGCAACAATGTTAGCCTATGGCTGTGTCTGCCACGGTTGCAACTGCCTTGGCGACTTCCGCTGGTGATCGCCGGTGGTTCCTAATGTCCAGTGGAGTATGTCAGGCAGCTACCATTTATGTGGCCTCAAATGCTATATTGGGCTTTAGAAACTGCATCACATCTGAAAAAAGGACTTTTGACCTCACTAACATCTGTATCCTGTCTTTTCATGTAGGTCCTCCTACTCAAACACCATTGCAGTAGGCAGCAGGGAACAGATGGCATTTAACAGTGGGGCACAGTCCACCATCACCAACGGTCATTTTGGCGGTCTGGATATACAGTCACATTTCAAGGGGAATTGTGTTGCACATCTTTGAGTTTGGTCCATATGCATGTTGAGGACACATTTGTGGAAAATCATGAGTGCAACATGTGACCTTGTGTAATATGCAGCTGTGATGTGTGGTGGTTGCCATATCTATCCATTCAGAATTGCCTTGTCACATGATATCATTGACGTGCATCATGTTTGTTGCTGTGGACATACTGACTAATATTATAAATCATGTCTTGTCATACATAAGTACCCAGGGAGAGGCTGGATGAGACAATCTCCTGTTTGCCATCCACTGCCAGACCTTCAAGCCATGGAGCAAAGGCACATGATAACTTATCACTGCCTGGATAGGAAAACAATAATGAACTTACATTGTCAGTTGGGGCCAGATCTGATGCCAGCTATTATTTATCCAATCAGCATACCACCCATTGTACAAATCATGTCAGTATTGCACTTCCTAACCACAAGGTCCTTCAAACATACTGCCGGTATGTCTCAACCTACGTTCAGTCTGCTGTTGAAGGATGTCCTCCCAGAAATGTTGAAACGCCTAGACAGCTATATCCAGTTTTCCCAATGTAAGGATTTAGTCTATGTGAAGGCTGATTTTCATGGTTTTGCACGCATGTGGTGGGGGCTATTTGTGGCACACATGTTTGCTTGATCCCACCGCAAGTTTATCACAACAGAAAGAACTTCCAGTCTATCAATGTGCAAGTTGTCTGTTCAGCAGATCTCTACATTTCACATGTCTGTGCCTATGATCCGCGATCAGCCCATGATTCCTTCATGAAGCAGAAGATCACCATACCCCAGCTGATGTCACAACTTTATCCAGAGAGGGCCTGGCTGGTTGGTAAGTCACATCTGCCTTCTTTCTGTGTGTGCAATGTCAGGTGCTACAATCATGCAGTGAATGACTCATTGTTCACATTTGACCCATTCCTTAACAGAAGACTCTGCATATCCAAACCTTCCTTGGTTAATGACGACACTCAGGAATCCAACTACACCAGGGGGAGTGCACTTCAATGAGGCCCATGGAAGAACACAGCAGGTAATGGAGTGGGCTTTTGGGCTCCTAAAGGCCAGATGTAGGTATCTGGACAGGATAGGTGGAGCCCTCCTCTACTCACTCGGAAAAGTGTGTCAGATCACTGTGGCATGCTGAATGCTTCATGACATCGCCCTGCAAAGGAATATCTTATACATCCCAGAGGAGGGGGAGCCTGCAGTGCCACAGGGTGAAAATCCTGAAATGCCAAATGTGATATAATTACTGTGACACTACAATGGACTGTAGTTGTTAGAATGTGTGGAGTTGAGTGTTTTAGCAACAACTAGGGAGATGATACTCTGCAATAATCAGCAAAAGGTTGCTTGAAGAGTTACCCTTTGACATATCCATACCTTGATGATTTTGCTTTGTTTGTGTCAGTTTCATTGCAATTTAGTTAAATTTCCAGTTGATTGCTATGTAATTTGTGTAATAGGTAGTTTTACAAGCCTATACACCTTGTTTTGTATTTGTACAGGCGCCTTCACCATGACATCCTCCAGGTATCTGATGCTGTTCTGACATACAAAGTGGACATGGATTGTTCCAAGTAACATAGGTCACAGATTTGGAGAATAGGAGATCTGTGCCAAGGCAGCTTGCACAGTGTTTGGGTAGAAGGTCAGAAGTGCACATTGGACTTGTTTTGTGTGCTGTATTGGGGTGATTGCATAATGTGTGTCATTATGTGGGCATGACATATGTTGTCATTGATTGTGAGCAAGTCATTACCCTTCACATTGGCTAAACAATATTCTTGAATTACCTGTATGTAGCTGTAGATGTGTATCATCAATGCAGGCCACAGTGCCTGTGCCACAAAACTGACATATATTTGTGTCATAACACCAGATGCATAGTCAGTGAATTATGATGGGGCTGTATTTAGGGACTGTTGTACTACCATCTGTCTGTATCCTGGATCATGTGATTACTTTGGTATGGTATGTGAAAAAACTCAAGCTGCTGACATCATCCACTTTAATGTTTGCCTTTTCTACAGGACCATGTCTGACAAATCCCTCCCATCCATGGTCTGCGATCTGTACCTTGGAATATGTACTTTAACTTATTATGAGTTAAACATTCTTCTGTCAAAAAGGTCCAGGCATATGTACAGCCTATGTGCTGTACATTGGAATAAAATGTTGGTCTGACCAGACGTTTGTACGCATGTGTTTCTGTTAAATGGTTGTTATTCCAAGCAGGAAACTGTGTACCTGTCACATATCCCTCCTTGCACACATTATGGACCTCATTACGATCCTGGCAGTCACTGATAAAATGTCGGTAATACCGCCAACAGACTGGAAGTAACAACCGCCAAATTATGACCATGGCGGTGATATCTCCGATAGACAGCCAATGTACCACACCGACCGCCAGGGCAGAAACAACTGGCACCACGGCGGTAGCCGCCTATAGCCAGGCGGCAGTCAAAGTTCCACCCACCATAATATAACAAGACAATCCGCCACCTTTTCTGGGACAGTACCAATGACATTAAAAGCCTGGTGGAAACACTGCACAGAAGTAAAAGGACTCACCATTGGAGACACAGGGAAGAACCATGCAGCCATGGAACCAGAACTTCAAGTGTTCCCGATGATATTGTATGTCCTGCTCCACCACGAACATCAACACCGGCGAAGACGAGGATGGTGAGTACAGCTGCCTCGCACACAAGGGAGGGTGGGAGAAAAATGAGAGTGACACACACACACGCACAACACACACCCGACTTACACACGCCATACACACAACCAGTTGCCCAAGAAAACAAGTTAATCCCCGTAAATCGGCTGAATAATGCAAGGACAACAGGAATTGACTAAAGTGATTGTAATAGGATCAACACAGTATAAATAATAATTTTGCCAATGCAACATGTCTGTACAAATGTACAAAAAAGGGACACTGCCCAGTCCTCAGTTCGCCGGGGCCACATGGCCACAGGTCAAAGTCCAAGACCCCACTTGTTCCCTGCATCAATATGGAGAGAACACTGCAGGGGCATCAGTTGGCAAATAGGCAGGCACCTCAGGGGGAGGAGGGGCACCTCAACCAGATGCGGGAAGAAGACCACTGGTTGAGGAGGAGGCAACATGCCCTTTGCTTGGTCCTGGGGAGTGCAAGGCCACAGTCTCTCAAGTGGGTGACTTGCCCACTGGTCCTGGAGGGGGCAACATGCCCTGTGCTTGGTACTGGGGAGTGCAAGGCCACAGTCTCTCGGTGGGTGTCTTGCCCACTGGTTCTGGAGGGAACAGGCCGCCCAGCAGCCCATGGAGGCTGGATCACATTGCGTCCGCCGGTGGTGATGGCTGCACTGTGGTGGTGGCAGTGGGAGGCTCCTGCTCAGCCCCTGCACCCTGCAATGGCTCCACTTTGGTGGTGGTGGAGGTAGTGGGAGACTCCTAATCAGACCCTGCACCCTGTGATGCCTGCACTGTGGTGGTGGTGGAGGTAGTGGGAGGCTCTTGCTCATCCCCTACGCTCACTGATAGCTGCACAACCATGGTTGGTGATGGTGACTCTGTGACAGCCGCTGGTGCAGGCTCCTTCCCCTTCTTGCTTGTTGGTGCAGGCTTCTTCCCCTTCTTGCTTGCTTGTGCAGGCTCCTTCCCCTTTCTGCTGGCTGGTGCTGGCTAATTCCCTTTTCTGCTGGCTGGTGCAGGCTCCTTCCCCCTTCTGCTGGCTGGTGCAGGCTCCTTCCCCTTTCTGATGGCTGGTGCGGGCTCCTTCCCCGTTTCTGCTGGCTGGTGCAGTCTCCTTTCTATTTCCGCAGGCGGGTGCAGGCACCTTCCCCTTCAGGATTTGTGTCCTGGGATCCTTTCCACCAAAAGTAGATGCGGATGGAAGTGGGCATGTGGACTGTTTGGCTGAGGTGCTGGGATGGGTTCTTGATTCTCTGGCCATACGTGCAGGACAGGGGAGGGGTAGGGAAGAGGTCGATGGTGGAAAGGAAAAGCTTTTTAGGGACATTGGGGTAGGAAGAGGGAGAAGTAATTGGAGTGGAGAATGAGGGAGTGGTTGTTGGAGGTGTTTTCTGGATATGGGTGCATGGGCTGTGTGCTGTTGTGAGGTGGATGGCTGTTGGGTTTCTGAGTGCTTCTGTTTGTGTACCTTTGGGGGGCAGAAACGGAGGGAGAGGACACAGGGGACGTGTGCATGGCTGTTGTGGAGGCATCTGCCATTGAGATGTGTGTTCTGCTTGGTGTGGTGATGATGCAGGTAGTGGATGATGATGTAGTGCATGCAGCTGTGAGTGTGGACGTATCTGGGTGGGAGGTGGAGGAGAAGGAGGGGCAGATAATGGAAATAGTGGATGTTGTTCGTGTCTGCAACTGAATGGTGTTTGTGTGAGTGCTTGTGGGATGAAGTGTGGTGCTTTGTTTGCCTGTGACACTCTTGGGTGTTGTCTTGTGTGCATGTTCGTCTGGCTATGTGCTTGGGATGGGTTGGGATTGAGGAGAATGGGACTGGGAAGTGAAAGTTGGAGGGGAGACGGTAGAAACAGGGACAATGGCTGCCATCGGAGAGGAGGCCAGAGCCTGAATCGATCTCGGTTGGACCGCTAGTCCAGAGTGAATTCCCTCCAGGAATGAATTAGATTGTTGCATCTGGGCTGCCAGCCCCTGGATGGCATTCACAATGGTTGACTACCCTACAGAGATGGATCTCAGGAGGTCAATAGCCTCCTCACTCAGGGCAGCAGGGCTCACTGGGGCAGGGCCTGACGTGCCTGGGGCGAAGGAGATGCCCACTCTCCTGGGTGAGCGGGCACGGGCAACTCGCTGAGGGTCTGCTGAGAGGGTGGTGCTGGTATGGGGGTGGCGGCTGTACCTGTACCTGGGGTGGTCACAGAAGTGTCCACCACCACCAGGGAGCTCCCATCGGAGGAGGTATCTGAGTTTGTATTGTCCCCTCCAGTCTCTGCCGTGGTGCTCCCCTCGCCCTCCATCCCACTGCTGCCCTCAGCATCTGTGGACTCTGCCTCCTGGGTCCTGTGGGATGCAGCTCCCTCTGTCACAGGTGCCTCTGCTCCTCCACCAGATGATGCTAATGCACATAAGGACAAGATGACAAAACAAGAAAAGGCAGGAGAGAGACAAAGGATATACAGGGTCAATGACTGCACCAACACCACCGTTGGCGTACACAGCACCCTCACACACAGGGAACAGGCCTACGCACTATGCATTGCACTACCAGTGATATTGCTAGCCACCAAGGCATGAGGAGGAGCACACACAGCCAACTGCAACACACCTGGGACCCACTCAGCCCTGTCCATAGTGGATGCTAACAAGCTAGGTAGCCATCATTTTCCAATCAGACCCCTAGCACCAGAGGACCTACGCTGCTATGTCTGGCCTGGCCTAGGGGCACCCAAGGGCAAATACCCATCACCCGGATACCACCCCACCAAGCAACAGCTGTAATGATAGCCACTGTACTCACCCCCTTGTGGCAGCTGTGTTGCCCTCAAGCACCCAGCCAGCTCTGGATAGGCCACCACCAGTATGTGGGCCATCAGAGGGGTCAGGGTTCAACGCTCCCTCCTTCCTCACTCAGGAGGCCATTCCCAGCTGGGCCACCGCGGTCTTCCATGCCCAGCATCTCAGGTCCTCCCATTGTTTGCGACACTGGGTGCTCCGCCTGCCATAGACCCCCAGGGTCTGCACCTCCTTGATGATGGCACGCCATATAACCTTCTTTTGATGGGGACTGACCTGCAGAGGCAAGACAAACAGGAGAACACCATTGGACAAAAAGTCTAGCCTGTCACACATATGGCCCACCATACTCCTTTCCATCAATTTTGGCACAGACATAGCCCAGCTCACAATATGTACACCGCCAACAGATAATCCCCCCTTACACAATGCCTTCACACACATCTCCATTCATCCATGCCACATGCATACTGCCCACAGTGTACTCACCTGTTGGTCTGGAGGCCCATACAGTAGTACGTACTGGAGTAGAACCCCATCCACCAGTCGCTCCAACTCCTTTCCAAGTGACAGTGGGCCTGGCAGCAGGAATGTCACACCCAATATTCTCAATAGTGCTGACAAGAGTATTGTCTGCCCTGATAAAACACATGTGCAGCTACATTGCATTCCCCCAGGTGGAAGATTTGGCCACTGTGAAGGCTGAGTTTTATGCAATGGGACATATCTCCAATATAAATGGGGTGATTGATGAAATACATATTGCATTTGTCCCCCCTGCCAGAATGAACAGGTGTTCAGGAATCGTAAGAGTTTCCACTCCATGAATGTGCAGATGGTGTGCTTGGTGGACCAGTACATCTCCCAGATCTATGTTAAGTATCCTGGGTAGGTGCATGATGCCTTTGTCCTAAGGAGTAGCAGCATCTCAAATGTGATGGCCCAACTATAGAGGCACAGGGTGTGGCTTATAGGTAAGCCCTGTATCCCACCCAGTATATGTTGGTGTATGGGTATGGTGTGGGCCATATAAGATAGTGTGTGACTAAATGTTGTCCCTCAATAATTGCAGGTGACTATGGTTACCCAAACCTATCATGGCTGCTGACCCTTGTGAGGAATGCCCGGACAAGAGCTGAAGAACGTTATAATGAGGCACATGGGCGAACCAAATGGATAATTGAGAGAACCTTTGGCCTCCTGAAGGTTAGGCTTCGGTGGCTCCATCTAACAGGTGGATCCCTGTGCCACTCACCCACAAAGGTCTGTCAGATAGTGGTGACATGCTGCATGTTGCACAACCTGTCCCTCAGACGACATGTCCCTTTTCTGCAGGAGGAGGAGACTGGAGATGCCCCTGTGGCAGCAGTGGACCCTGTGGACAGTGAGGATGAGGAGGCAGAGGATGAAGATGAGGACAACAGAACATCTGTGATCTGTCAGTACTTCCAATGACACATAGGTAAGACAGTGTAACTTTACATTTCAATGACTTTGGTTGTAATCTGTGTGGCATTGGCATGCTGGTCATTCCCAATTCAATGCCCACTTACTGTTCTCTCTGGCTATTCATTTTGCAGATGTTAGTGATATGACAAATACTCCTGGTGTGATCACTACAGCCAGCTGCAGGTCATTAAATCTATGCTCATTCTATGTACAGTTCATTGGCAAAGGTTGTACCTGTTTCAAACAATACATATTTGATATACATGACATACTTGAAATCGATTTTTGTCAAAGGGTGTTTATTGAAGTGCTAACATATAGGGGGAAAGTGCAATGGGATGGGGTGATGATGGAGGAAAGTCCAGGGTATTGTTACAGTCTGTTTGTAGCACAGGTGCATTGTCCAAGGGGACATGGGAAGAGGAGCAATGGCAGTTCAAGGTGAACAGGGTGACTGAGTGAGACACAAGGGGTACAATCAGGAGAGTCTCATTTCCTGGCTGGGGTATTGGCAAGTGTCTCTGGCTTCTGTCTGGATCGTAGGGAAGTTTGCGGGGTGGTTCACCTTCTGCAGGGGGAGGGGTGCTGGTGGCCTGTGAGTACTGTGGTCGGGCCTCCTTGCCAGTAGCAGCAGCGGAAGTGGATGGCTGTTCAGATGACTGGCTAGTGGCAGGGGCCCGCTGGTGTGAGACTGCCTCCCTCATAATGTTGGCCATGTCTGCCAGCACCTCTGCTACGGAGATCACAGTGTTGTTGATGGCTTGCAAGTCCTCCCTGATCCCCTGGTACTGTCCTTCCTGCAGTCGCCTGTTCTCCTTCACATTGTCCAGGATCTGGCTCATCGTGTCCTGGGAATGTTGGTAGGCTCCCAGGATCTCAGAGTGCCTCCTGGAGAGTCGGTTCCCTGGGCCTGTCCTCCCCCTGGTGAACAGCACTCCTCCCAGCTTCCCTGTTGGCCTGTGCCTCTGTCCCCTGAACCGTGTGCCCACTGTCACTGACCCCAGGTCCCTGATTGTCATGTGTGCGAGGTGTGGCCTGGGGCCCCTGTACAGGTGGACACACTGCTGATTGATGCGTCCTGGGGACAGAGGTGTGGGTATGCTGAGTGGGTGCTGTGGTGGTGTTTCCTGAAGGGAGGGGGGCTCTGTAGTGGTCTGTGACTGGGCCAGGTAGGTCGTCCAGATCCTGAAGTCCAGAGTTACTGTCATCACTGTGGGCCTCTTCAGTTGGCGGACTGGATAGTGCTGGCACCTACTCTCCTGTGACATTGACTGGGGTACCTGTGGAGATGTAAATAATGTGTTATGGTCAATGTGTATGACATATTGTACATCCTGGCTTTCCCTCTATGGTTGGTTTTGCCTTGCCAGCTTTCACTTTTGTATGTTAGTATATGGTGGGATTGTTAGTTCTCTATGCTGTGTATGCTTTAGTAATGGGTGTTCATGCAGGGCTGTGAGGGGTGTCCATGCATTGGTACAGCATGCAGGACTTGGCATTGGGATTAGTGAGATGTGATGGTGGAGTGTGTGGGATGTAGTGGAGTGATGGGACTGAGGGTGAGGAGATGTGATGGCATGCAGGTAGGGGGGTGATAATAGTAGAGGGTTGACTTACCAGTGTCCAGTCCTCCTCCAACTCTGGCTAGGCCCTCAGGATGCAGTATTGCCAAGACTTGCTCCTCCAATGCTATGAGTTGTGGAGGAGAGTCCTCTAGATAGCGAGCTGGTGTCTTGCTGCTATGGAACATACCTTCCCCCGTGGGTCGTTCCACCTCTTCCTGATGTCATCCCTTGTTCTGAGGCACTGTCCCACGACGTTGACCCTGTCCACGATTCTCTGCCATAGCTCCATCTTCCTAGCTATAGAGATTTGCTGCACCTGTGGCTCTACCCTGACAATTTCCTCCATAATGACCCTTAGCTCCTCCTCCGTGAAACTGGGGTGTCTTTGTGGTGCCATGAGTGTTATGTGAGATGGGTTGATAAGGATGTGTAGGGTAATGTGTTGGGGTGTGTGATATGGAGTGCATGAGTGGTGTATGGGTATGAGCAGTGTGTGGCTCTAGTTGTCTCAGTGGTCTTGGTGTCTCTCTGGTGGCAATGATTTGTAATCATAAAGGGTTGTGGGTAATGTGTGTGTGTGTTTTGTAGTGGTGTGGGTGTAGTGTGTGTATGGGTGTCAGGTGTGTTTTGTTTGAATTGTCCAATGTGGAGTTGTTTTGTCTGTGGGTGTCCATTGTGAGTGTGGCGGTAAGTACCGCCAATGGTTTACCACCGTTGATTGTCTGCTGTGGTTATTCATGGGTCATGATGTGGTGGGAGTTGTTCTGTTGGCGTAACAGTGTGGGTTTTGATACCACCACTTTAGCACTGACCTTTGGACTTGCGGATTTGTGTATGTGGGTGAATTCTGCCGGATTGGTGTGTGCCATAATATGGTGAATGGATATCTGCAGCGGCGGCAGTAAGTTGATGGCCACCAGCGTGGCGGTACGCGGGATTTACCGCCAATGTCATAATGAGGGCCTATGTCTTCATCATATGGTTCACAAGGTCTTACATCTCTACATAGCAAAATGTTGAAATTAAGCAAGCAGACAATGAGTTTGTGATGGGTAAATTTATTACAGTACTGATGCAGTAAATACAATTTGGGCTGAAAAGAAGAGAATGTGATGTTGAAGCAACCAGGCTGGGAGGTGTTGATGTGGCCACAGTGAAACTCACTGTTGGTGACTGACCAGGTTCCCAGAGGGGCCAGAACCGTCCTCCAAGTACAGACATCCAGGAGCTTCAACCACAGGGGTAGTGGCAGTTTCTTCTATGGCCTCTGTGTGCCCAGTGGCAGCTCGACCTATTGATGTGAATGATTCAATGTTACTGGTTGTATTGTAACATCTACCTCCCAAAAATTATTATTACATGAAGCACAGACCTTGATCAAATTAATTTACCATGATACTGGTTGTATTGACCTGACATTTCCATCAAAGTTAAACAGCTGCTTAAATGTGCATATCATTAGCACTTGGGAGGATGGCCTGAAAATGCCATCTTGCCACCAGTGCAGGCAAAACACTGACTAGGCAAGATATGTTTCTGGCTATTTTGAGGCCTAGCTGATTCTGATACAGGCAGACTCAGGAGTTTGTTGTATATGTGACTGGAGTCATCATGTGGTCAGTGCATTGTGAATGTGTATGCTGCTAATACCATTCTGGTGATACATCCTGAGGCCTTAGGGATCATTGTTTTGCACAATGGGTAATGTGTCCTTCTTGTCCTCAATATTTTCATCTTGGGTAAGTGGCTCAAGATGGAGCTAGGTGGGCAGGCACATCTCAGAGTTGAGCATTTACCGTATCTTGGAAACTCTCAGGTGAGTAAACTTCAATTGAGAGTTAGCAGGCCAGGGTATTTGGACAACAGTACATTCAGTAAGCTACAGTCATGTCACTCTTTATACAATACACACTTGACAAATGGTATCCTCCCAGGTGAGTAAACTTCAATTGAGAGTTAATAAATGGATGGAGTTGGATAAGTGAGCATTGTTTTTGTGGTTGGAGTTAGAGAGACTGGGCCTATTGGGTTTTGCATACCTTTCACTCCCTGTACTTCCCACAACCATGTAAATGTTATCCTCCCAGATGAGTAAACTTCATTTGAGAGTTAAGACAGAGAGGTATCTGGGCATGAAAACACTGGGCATGTGTTTGGAGCTAGATAGACAGAGCCTCCTGGCCTTTGCACTTATGTCACTCCCTCTATTTCATACACTTGATAAATGTTATCCCAATAGGTGAGTACACTTCATTTATGAGTTTCCAATGAAGGGTATTTGGAGAAATGAACAATGGACTGGTGATTTGAGTATGTGAAACTGTGCCTCCTGGCCTTCGCAGCATGTCACTCCCTATACTACACCTGCTATACAAATATCATCCTCCAAGGTGGGTACACTTCAATTGAAAGTTAAGACACAGGGGTCTTTGGACAAGAGAACAGTAAACAGTAGTTACAGAAACAGGGCCTGCTGGGAGTTGCAGTCATGTCACTCTCTCTAATACACACACTTGACCAATTTGTCCCTCCAGGCGAGAAAACTTCATTTGAGAGTTTACTAACAGATGTATTGGGGAGTGTGACCACTGTGCTGATGGTTGGAGTTACAGAAACAGGGCCTACTGGGAGTTGCAATCAGGTCACTCTTTCTGCTACACACAATTGACCAATGTTATCCCCGAGGTGAGTAAACCTCCTTAGGGAGTTGACAAACAGGTGTCTTTGGACAAGATAACACTGGGTTGGTATTTGGAGTTACAGAAACGGGGCCTCCTGGCCTTGGCAGTCATGTCAGTCCCAGTACTACACACACTATACAAATGTTATCCCCCAGATGAGTATACTTAGTTTGTGAATTAACAAACAGGAGTCTTTGGAAGAGAGGACACTGGGCTAGTGAGTGAAGTAACAGTGACAGACCCTCCTGGCCTTAGCAGTCATGTCACTCCCTCTACTACACACACTGTACAAATGGTATCCACCCAGCTGAGTAAAGTTACATTGAGGGTTGCCAAACAGCCATCTTTTCATGAATGAACACTGTTCTAGTGTTTTGAGTTGCTGAAACAGTGGCTTCTGTGAGTTTCAGTCTGGTTATTCCATCTAGCTTACACAGTTTTACAATGTTTTCCCCCAGGTGTGTATACTTCATGTGTGAGTTACCAAACAGGAGTCTATAGAGGAGAAGACACTGGACTACTGGTTGGGGTGACACTTACAGAGCCTCCTAGTTGTTGCAGTTATGTAACTCCCTGTACTACACACACTATTCAAGTATCATCCTCTCATGTGAGTACACTTCAATTGAGAGTTAAGACACAAGGGTCCTTGGCTAAGAGTACACTGGGCTGATGTTTGGAGTTACAGATTAAGGGTCTTCTGGGAGTTGCAGTCATGGCACTCCCTCTAGTTCCCAACACTTGACAAATGGTATAATCCGAGGTGCGTGAAAAGCATTAGAGAGGCTACAAACAGGAGTATTTGGGCAAGTGAACCTGTGCTGCTGGTTGGAGCCTCTCATACAGTCGATAAAACATCCATATATGACTGCTACATGTCTTCACTCACCCATACACCACTCATAGAGTCATTGTCTCACTCATACTCTGCTGAGACAACCATCTCAATCACACACACACATGCACTCACTCACTCCTGCATAAGCACACTTGTGCACTTAGTCATTTAGTTGTACACAAACTCATGCACTCAATCACATACACACCACTAACACCACTAATGCACTCGCACAGGCCCCAGTACATGCATTCATACACTCAGTCAACCACTCATACATTAATCATGCACTCACTTACTCACCCATACATGCTCTCATGTACTCACGACTCACTCATACTTGCACTCATACATTCACTCAGACACCCATACATACACTCATACAGTCAGTCACTCATGTCTGCACTTCTTATATACTCACTCACTCACCCACACACCATTAATCCACTTACTAACTTACCTATACATACACTCATCCTTCAGAAAATCACTCAGGCACACTCATGGACTCTCTCACTCACCCATACATGTACTGATGCGCTCTGTCAATTGTCCATACACCATGCATGTACTCTCAATCACCCATACACAGCTCCTACACTTTTTTACTTGCAATATATGTACTTATCTAATCAACCAATCACTTATACATTACTCTTGCACTCACTCACCCATACATGCACTCATGCATTCAGTAAATTGCCTACATACCAGTCATGCACTCACTCACCTATACATGCACTCACACATTCACTGACTCACTAACACATGCACTCATACAGTCTTTCACTCACTCACTCTCTAGCAACTTTGAATGGACTACATATTCCAGACTGCTTTGAGGCCCAGTAGGTGGCCATTTTCTACAGCACATGCGCCCACTTGACCAGACTAACGAGCGATATAAAGCACGTGGGGGCACCTCGTAGCGTGGGGTGCGCTAGCAACTTTGAAGGGATTACATATCCAAGACTGCTTTGAGGCCCCAGGACGTGGCCATTTTCCACAGCACTTGCACCTACTTGACCAGACCAATGAGGACTTTAAAGCATGTGGGGGCACATCGCAGCATGGGGCGCATGTGGGCCGTGCCGGTGCTGTGCCTGGGCCAAGACTGGGCCAAGACCGGGCCAAGACGGGCCTGTTGTAGCCCGGCAGAGGCTGGGCTGGGCCCATATTCTTTAGACTAACTTTTAGATGGATATATTTGGGTTATTACTGCTGTAGGCATTTTTAGATCTTGGTAGCCTTTTCCCTAGTGACCTGTGGCATAATGGGGAAAAGGAAGGTGACCACAAGTTCCACGTCCACTTCATAACCTCATTCTTGGTCCTCCACTGATAACTTTCTGGTATGCGCAGTGGATTTGGTTTCAAATGAAATTAAGTTGGCAGAGCGCCGCCTTTCTTTAGTTGCAGACAATATTAAATCTAGGCTCCCCAGCAAGCCCCTGAGCCCTGCCGCTATGCAAAATTGGTTCTGCAAAAAATACACCGCATGATACTCCACCCCTGGCCCCTGATACTCAAACCCCTTGGGTGGACCTGGAAGGGGTGGTTCCGGATAACATAGCTAGAGATGTAGATGTGAGTATTTTTGATTGTTTCGGTGTGCCAGATGTTCTGTGTGGCTCCTTTGACTCCAGCCCATTACCAAAAAACGAAGGACGATTGCTAAATAAAAAATTAAATCTGCCCCAAAGTCATAGCCCTTGACTCAAGATACTCTCTTTAGTTCTGTGCCTTCACACTCCCCAATGTTGACCGCTGGGCCTCGCTGAAGATTTGGTTCAACGATTTATTTGACTCTAAGCTGCAACTAATTCATACTCGATTAGCAACACTAGAATCTAATTTGGGTAATTTAGTCTCAATGTCGGTGAAGGACCCCCTGCAAGCATGGTCAGTAGCATCTCAGTCAGTGGCCCTCAATTGCCCCTCTGTTAGGGGGATGGTTTTGAGACCTAATCACCTTCCTAGAATAGCCACACAAAGTTCTACAGGCTTAGAGAATGGGGGTAGAGAAGGCAGCTCAGTTGACCAGCTGGCCACTCTTCCTGTAAATTCACACACACAGGAGCTTAATCCTCAAATTGCAAATAGCACTCCATCACTTGGATGAACAACAGCAGGCTGTCCACCCTCTACCCCAGTACCCGGTTATAAATCTGCCACCAGCCTCTTGCCATATATGGTCATTCTGGATAATGTCCCTAAGCTTCAAGGCCCCATAAAGGAATCTACCTCAACCCTTAAAAACAAAGTTATTTTTTGGTTAAATACAAATCTAAGTAGGACCTTTTTAAAGAGACCCTGTTTGTCCATCGGGCAGGTGGTATAGGCTAAGTGAGGAGACAATCACTTGGAGACCTCGTGATTTTCAACTTACGAGATCCGAACGTTGCCAGGGAAGTTTTAGCGCTCGCTGATGCCAGTATGGTGAGGCTGAAACAGATTAGAATTCTACCATTGGTTTATTTTTATAACCATCTAGCCCCCACTAGAGATGCTCAGAACACTGAGAACACCCAGACTTTCCATCAAGCCCCTATATGGGGCTCAGGGAGCCACCTCCTTCCAGCCACTTTCCACTTAGCAATCACTACTCAGTTTTGAGTGAACTGGAAGAGGTGGATTGATTACCACTGGCAGCTCAAATTGAGCCTAGTAGAACTACTGGGGATGGGAATTTGAGGGAGAAGGGCATATTGTCACCAAGCAGATTATATCTGAAGTTAATCCACATGTAAATGTTCCAGGGGAACTGGCTGCTTTGACATCCAATCAACTGATAAAACTCGGCACTGGAAACTCCTTAGTTGGAATGTGGCCGATTTGGCTTCAAAGTTAGAGGTCGAGGTTTGAGGCTATTTATATCAAATTTTGATATTATATTTATGCAGGAAACCTGGGCTGTTTCAGAATTGTTTATTGGTGGATACACTGGCTTTAGTAAGTTTGCCCCCCCCTCACCTTCAGGTCGTTGTAAAAGGGGCCTGGTGGCCTGGTTTAAGGTCAATATTGGTTACAAGGTCTTACCAATAACAATGGACTCAGATGGAATTCACACGTTTGAAGTTCATTGGGGTGGCAAGTTAAGAATTTATCTGATGAATTACTACAACAATACCTTTGCATCTACTAACAACTCTTCCTTTCTTGACCTCTCTCTAGCTATCAGTTGTTTGGCTGATAGGGCTCAAGCGAGTGGTGGGGCCTTTAATGTACTTTTGGCAGGGGATTTCAATGCCAAACTAAGAGATATATCCACCGCATTGGATTCCCCCTTTGATCCCACTAGTATGGAAGTGGATCAAACGGGGCTGAACATGAAGTGACGGCACCTATATGCCCTCCTTCTGGCAGACAACTTGGTTAGCCCCAAATCATGCCCAGATGTCGTGGTGGCACCAACTTTTATTGGCCGGGGCTGCAGTTCCACAATTAATTTCATATTCGTTTCCCAGAATCTCTTGCCCCTGATCAAAGGGCTTGAAGTGATTCCCTCAGTTTTCAGTGACCATAACCTTTTGGCAATCCAACTTAAAGTGTCCTCCCAGACTAAACTGAGAGAACTTGGTCCCAGACTAAAACTAGGGACAAAGGAGGACAATGGTAGAAGAGTAGTTTGGTGCTCAGCAAATCAGGCGTTTATTATGGACCAGGTTCAACCTCCCCCCATCACTGCAAACATTAAGTCAAATAAGCAGTGGGGACCCTGCCATTTGCCTAAAAGGGTTTGCTGAGCTCACGTCTTATATTAAGGAACCCATGAGTAAACCAATTAAAAATGTCTCTTTGACTGACTGCCCATGGTTTGATAGATTGTGTAGGATATCCAAATGCCTCTCTGCACCATGCGGTTAGCCAAAATCCTAGAGACAAAGCCACTGTAATTGCTTGTAGAAAGGCATATACCCAGGCGGCAAAACAGTGGAATGCTGAAGTTAAGATGGAGCAGTGGGAATATATAATAGAAGCCTCTAAAAAGAAGGACTCCCAGGCTTTTTGGAGGGTAGTCCGGACTGGCCTCTCAGATGGTAAACTGCCAGAAGCAATTACATTGCATATCCCCCCTGATGCTTGGGTTCGCCATTTTTCAGGTATCTATGGAGCTAATGAGGTAGGGGGTCAATCTGTACAAATCACTTTGCCCTTTAACCCTGGTTACCGCTTTTTAGAGAGTGAGGTCCTAAAGGCGATTTGTGACAGTCTCCCAAATAAGGCCCTGGTCTGAATGGGATCCCAATCGACCTTTTCATAAAAAACCCAGAGTTTTGGGGCCCTTTGTTGACCAGCATTTTTAATATGGTGGGTAGGGTTGGACCCCCTATATTGTGGCAAACTTCTGTAGTGGTTCCAATAAAAAAAAAAGGCAATACCCTAGACCCTAAGTGTTATCAGCCAATCTCGCTGCTCGACTCCTGCTCAAAATTAATGCGGAGGGTGGTTTTGAAACGTTTGATCCCTTGGGTGCAGGAGAAAGAAATTGTTTCTTGGGCCCAATATGGTTTCAGCAAAGGTCTAGTCACTATTGAGCAGTGCCTGAACCTTTAACTTCTTAAGGCCAAGTAGAAGTATGTGAAAGGTGGGTCCATTCACTAGGCCTTTATGGACTTGTCTAGCTCGTTCAATTATGTTAATAGGGAAAAGCTCTGGGCAATTCTTCTAAACATGGGTCTTGATGACGGTCTAGTAGATCTTTTGAGACTCCTTCACCAGGGCCAAAGTACAAAAATAAGGTATGGGTTGAATGGCAAGACCACCTCCCATTTTGGTGTAAGTTGGAGTGTTCACCAGGAGTGTGTCCTCGAACCCATTCTATTTCTTTTATACATTAATGACCTAGAGAAAGCCTTGGTTTCCACAGGAGCTGATGTGTCCTGCATACACAATAACGCCATTCTAGCCTTACTGTATGCGGATGATGCAGTCTTACTGGCGAGGACTGCAAATGGGCTAAAACTGCTAGTGGATAGTTTTGTTGAGTTCATGAAAAATTTAGACCTGGAAACCAACTGCTCGAAGACCTTTGTAAGGGTTTGAGGCCCTAAAAATACCAAGACGCTCCTTATGCAGATAGAAGAACTAACTTTAACAAAAGCAGGTTCCTTTGAAGAAGCATGTAGTTGGCATCCTTGCTTAAAAAACAGGGTATTACGCATGGTGCGTACAGTGGGTATTACCCACTCCCTGGCCACCAATATAGGGTGGAAGCCGGTTGCCCCCATATTGGAGGTTTATAAGAGAAAATGTCTGCCGGCTGTGACCTATGGCATGGGGTTGTGGGGTATAAAGATGTTGGAAACATTGAGGTAGAGGAAAATTGATTCTGTCACCAGATTTTGGGTGTCTCGCCCTCTACTCCCCATTTTTCTGTCCACCAGGAATTACAGGATAGAATTAGCATCTCCCCGTTGGAGCTGTGGTGTGCAATTTAGCTTAATAAACAAGCCGCACTCAACCAGCTGATAATTCAGGGTTGCCTTCTTAGTGATCCCGCTTGTTCAATTCCATGGCTGAAATACATCAAAGGACTTTTTTTTTTTCATATGTTTATTGAGAAGTGCATGTCAGTATATAAACAATGTGCTAAAAAGAGAAACAATAAATCGAATTATGGCCACATAGGAAAAATATTATGAAATATTAACTTCTGAGATTTCTAAACACAAAAAACATTATACAGATATCAATAAATACAATATATGAGACTATTTATAAGGTATCCACCGTCAGTGGATTCGGCCTCCTGGGCCCTGTGGGATGCAGCTCCCTCTGTCGCTGGTGCCTCTGCTCCTCCGCCAGATGATGCTAATGCACAGAAGGACAGGGTGACAAAACTAAAGAGGGGGGAGACAGAGGATACACTTGGCCTAGGGGCACTAACAGGCACACATCCCCCACCCAGAGACCAACCCACCAAGCGCAAGTAGTATATTGGGAACTGTACTCACCCCCTTGCGGCTGCTGTGATGCCCTTAAGCGCCCTTCCAGCTCCGGATAGGCCACCGCCAGTATTCAGAACATCAGGGGGGACGGGGTTCGACGGGCACCCCTTGCTCATTGGTAGGCCATCCCCAGCTGGGCCTCCGCCGTCTTCCTTGCCCAGCGTCTCAGGTCCTCCCACCATTTGCGACAGTGGGTACTCCGCCTGCAGTAGACCTCCAGGGTCCGCACGTCCTTGGCCATGGCACACCATATACCCTTTTTCTGATGTGGGCTGACCTGCAGACAAATAAACATAGAAAAAGGTATCAGTCATACCGTCCAGCCTGTTACACTCATGGCCCACCATATCCCTCCCATCCCCTTACGCACATACATTGCCCACCATACATGCAACACGCTGCCCAGGACCCCTCAACCATCCCCCTACACGAGGCCCTCACATACAGCACTCAATGCATTCATGCCTCATGCATTGTTCTCACAGTGTACTCACCTGTTGGTCTGGAGGCCCATACAGCATTCGGTATTGGGGTAGCACCCCATCCACTAGTCTCGCCAACTCTGCAGCAGTGAAGGCAGGGGACTTTCCCCAGTGACTCAAGCCATGGTCGGTTCAGACACAGGTCACAGCAGCACTTGCAGTGTAGGTCCTCTCCTGTCGAAGGTGAGGTAGCAAGTGAATTAACAGATGGAAAATGGCAGTCACGTCCGCAGTGGTGGGAACCGTCACCTCTGGCGTACATCACCATTGGCTACTGTAACCCTTAGGGCCCAATGTTAACCAATGAGAAGTTGCACAGCGATATTCGACCGCCTCCCGCAATGGCGCACAACGTCAGCAGCATTACCTCATTTCCACCTGTCCATCCACACAGGACAGGCATCTGCAATTTCCGGGGGTGGCAGACCATGGCACCTAACTGCGTCACAGCACACATAGGCACATTTTGGGGCTAAACATCAACATACTGTTTCTGTCACAACATGCAATGCACTGTACATTTAGGAAATGTTGAAAACTGACCAGATGTGAATCGTTTTGCCACCTAGGTAACAACCGCTGAGGATGAATAGGAGACGGAGACATCCCCCTGTGGACAGGCCCATGGCGGACTTGGCAACAATGGAGGACAGGCACATTATACTCACCTACAGACTTGATAGGGCCACAATCCAAGAGCTGTGTGCCCAATTGGAGCCAGACCTAATCTCAGCTATCCGTCACCCCACTGGAATACCCCCTCTAGTGCAAGTCCTATCTGTGCTCGATTTCTTGGCAACTGTCTCCTTCCAAGTGACAGTGGGCTTGGCAGCTGGAATGTCACAGCCAATGTTCTCAAACGTGCTGACCAGAGTGTTGTGTGCCCTGATGAAACACATGCACAGCTATATCGTTTTCCCCCCGGTGGAGGATTTGGCCACAGTGAAAGCTGATTTCTATGCAATGGGACATATCCCCAACATTATTGGGGCAATTGATGGTACACATATTGCCTTTGCCCACCCCCAGAGAAATGAACAGGTGTTCAGACATCGAAAGAGCTTTCACTCTCTGAATGTGCAGATAGTGTGCCTGGCGGACAAGTACATCTCCCATGTGAATGCAAGGTATCATGTGTCTGTGCAAAATGCCTTGATCCTGAGGAATAGCAGCATCCCATATGTGTTGGCTCAACTCCAGAGGCACTGGGTGTGGCTAATAAGTGAGCCCATGGTCCCCACCCAGTGTATGTTGGTATATGGGTGTGGGGTTGGCCCTATGGATTAGTGTCTGGCTAACAGGTATCCCTAGATATTTGCAGGTGACTCTGGTTACCCCAAACTCTCATGGCTACTGACCCCAGTGAGGAATCCCAGGACCAGGGAAGAAGAATGTTACAATGAGGCACATGGGCAAACAAGAAGAATTATAGAGCGAACCTTTGACCTCCTAAAGGCAAGGTTTCGGTGCCTCCATCTAACAGGTGGTTCCCCGTGCTACTCACCCAAGAGGGTGTGCCAGATCATAGTGGCATGTTGCATGTTGCACAACCTTGCCTTATGTCACCAGGTGCCTTTTCTGCAGGAGGATGAGGCTGGAGATGGGCTTGTGGCAGCAGTGGAGCCTGTGGACAGTGACGAAGATGAGGCAGAGGATGAGGATGTAGACAACAGAACAGCAATCATTCAACAGTACTTCCAGTGACACACAGGTAAGACACTGTAACTTCACCTACCATTGCAGTTTTGTGTTGTAAATTTTCACTGGCAGTCTGATGTTCCCACTACTATGGCCAATTACTGTACCATTTGACATGTCTATTCACAGATATCTGTGCCCCACTCTGGCTCCTGGTATATTGACTGAAGCAAAATACAGATCAAACCTATGTATACATTACTGTACAGTTTGATTGCAATGTCTACAGATTGTTCAACGATTACCTTGTTCAATCACATGACAGACTCAATACTTTTTTATATGGATGTTTATTTATGTGCTAATAAGTGGATGGGGTATTGTTACAGGCTGGGGGGATGATGGAGGAGAGTTCAGGATAGAGTGCAGTCTATTTGGATCGGGGAGCAATGGCAGTTCAATGTGGACAGGGTGACAGAGTGGGACACAAGGGTGACAATCAGGAGAGTCTTACTTCCTGGCGGGGGTCTTGGCGATGTTCTCTGGCTTCTTCCTGGATCACTGGGACTGTTTGCGGGGTGGTTCTCTTTCTGCAGGGGGAGGGGTGCTGGTGGCCTGTTGTTCCTGTGGTGGGGCCTCCTGTCCATTAGCGGCAGCAGAGATGAAGGGCTGTTCATCAGTGTGGATAGTCTCAGGGGCCCGTTGGTGTGCCTCTGCCTCACTCATGGTGTTGGCCACGTCTGCCAGCACCCCTGCAATGGTGACCAGGGTGGTATGGTTGTCCCTCAGGTCCTCCCTGATCCCCAGGTATTGTCCCTCCTGCAGCCGCTGGGTCTCCTGCAACTTGTCCAGTATCTGGCCCATCGTCTCCTGGGAATGGTGGTATGCTCCCAGGATGTTGGTGAGTGCCTCATGGAGAGTCGGTTCCCTGGGCCTGTCCTCCCCCGTCACACAGCAGTCCTCCCAGTTTCCCTGTTGTCCTGTGCCTCTGTCCCCTGAACCATGTGCCCACTGCCACTGATCCCAGGTCCCTGATCGTCCTGTGTTTGTGGGGTGGCCTGGTGTCACTGTAGTGGTGGACACACTGCTGATTGGTGTGTTCTGGGGACAGAGGTATTGGCCCGTTGGGTGGGTGCTGTGCTGGTGTTTCCTGAGGGGTGAGGCTCTGTGGTGGTATGGGACTGTGCCTAGGTAACCAACTGTCCAGAGGACCCTGATGGCCCAGGTTGGTCATCCAGATCCAGGCGAGCAGAGCTGCTGTCATCACTGTGGGTCTCTTCTATGGGGGCACTGGTTATTGCTGGCACCTCCTCTCTGGTGACGTTGCGTGTGAGACATGTGGGGATGTAAATGCAGTGTTATTGTTTCTGCGTGTGACATCTTGTGCATGGGTGTGTTTGTCTGTAAGGTTGTGAGTGCCCTGTCAGCTTTGCCTTGTGTGAGTAGTTATTTTGTGGGCTAGGTGATTCTCTCTAGTGTGCATGCTGTGGGGATGGGTGTCCCTGCAGGGTTGTAAGTGGTGTCAATGCATTGTTGTTGCATGCAGTGCTGGGCACTGGGATGGGTGGGTTGCGATGGTGGGGTGTATGTGAGGTTGTGGGGTGATGGGGTGAGGGTGAGGGTGGGGATTGGGGTATGTGATGGCATGCAGGTAGGGGGGTGATAGTAACATAGATTTTACTTACCAGATTCCTGTCCTCCTGCTACTCCTGCCAGGCCCTCAGGATGCAGTATTACCAAGACTTGCTAATCCCATGTTGTTAGGTGTGGGGGAGGAGGTAGGGTCCACTGCCAGTCGTCTGTACAGCTATCTGGTGTCTTCCCCATAGGTCGTTCCATCTCTTCCTGATGTCATCCCTTGTTCTGAGGTGCTGTCCCACGGTGTTGACCCTGTCCACGATTCTCCGCCATAGCTCCATCTTCCTAGCGATGGATGTCTGCTGCACCTGTGATCCGAATAGCTGTGGCTCTACCCGGATGATTTCCTCCACCATGACCCTTAGCTCCTCCTCTGAGAATCTGAGGTGTCCTTGTGGTGCCATGGGTGTAGTGTGAGTGGTGGGTGTGAGGGTGTGTCCGGTGATGTGTTGGGGTGTGTGCTGTGAGGTGCGTGGATGGAGTATGGGTGATGGTGTTCTGTGGCTCTGATTGTGTGGGTGCTCTTGCTGTATCTCTCTCTAGTGTCAATTTTTGTTAGTCGTAAAGGGATGTGGGTAGTGAGGGTGTGTGTTTTATAGTGGTGTGGGTGTGTGCGTGGTGTGTGTATGTGTGTCAGGTGTGTGTAGTTTGAATTGTCCAATGTAGTGTTGTTTTGTTAGTGTGTGTGTATTTTGAGCGCGGCAATATGTATCGCTAATGTTTTACCGCGGTTGAATGTCCGCTGCGGTGATTCGTGGGTCATAATGCTGTGGGTGTAGTTCTGTTGGCCTAACGGTGTGGGTTTTGCTACTGCCAGTTTATCATTGAACTTTGGGCTGGCGGACTTGTGTGTGTGGCTGTATAGTGACAGATTGGTATGTGTGGGTCATAATATGGGTAGTGGTATTCCGCCGCGGTCACCGTATGTTGGCGGCAGTCGGCATGGCGGTAAGCGGAACTTACCACCAATGTCATAATGAGGGCCTTAGGGGCATATTTATACTCTGTTTGCGCTGGAATTGCGTCGTTTTTTTTTACGCAATTCCAACGCAAAACTAACTCCGTATTTATACTTTGGCGTTAGACGCGTCTAGCGCCAAAGTCCATGGAGTTTGCGTCATTTTTTAGCGTGGACACCTACTTTGCATTAATGATATGCAAGGTAGGTGTTCCCGTCTAAAAAATTGACTCCGAGGCATGTGCGCCGTATTTACACTCCCGGGCAAAATTCACGCCCGGGAGTGGGCGGGTCAAAAAAAATGACGTACGGCCGCTTTTGCGCCGTTTTTTAGCACCTGGACAAGGCAGGCGTTAAGGGACCTGTGGGCTCGGAAGGAGCCCAGAGGTGCCCTCCCATGCCCCCAGGGACACCCCCTGTCACCCTTGCCCACCCCAGGAGGACACCCAAGGCTGGAGGGACCCATCCCAGGGACATTAAGGTAAGTTCCGGTAAGTATTTTTTTTAAAAAAAATTGTGGCTTAGGGGGGCCTGATTTGTGCCCCCCTACATGCCACTATGCCCAATGACCATGCCCAGGGGACAGAAGTCCCCTGGGCATGGCCATTGGGCAAGGGGGCATGACTCCTGTCTTTGCTAAGACAGGAGTCATTTCTATGGGGGTTGGGAGTCGAAAAAAATTGCGCAAATCGGGTTGAGGCAAAAAATTTGCCTCAGCCTGACTTGCCCCATTTTTTGGCGCCCAAGCTCCATATCCCCCTACGACGGCGCTGCCTGGTGTACGTCGTTTTTTTCCACGCACACCAGGCAGCGCCGACGGCTAACGCCGGCTAACGTCATTGATTAAATACGGCGCCCGCATGGCGCTTCAGAATGGCGTTAGCCGGCGCTATTTTTTTTTACGCAAAACTGCGTTAGCGCAGTTTTGCGTCAAAAAGTATAAATATGGCCCTTAGTGTATTAAGTTCCATCTTAGCTTTTTCCAATCTGCATCTGGAAGTTTCAGTTGGATTACTAAAATGAGAATACTTCAGTGTTTTAATATAATTTTCCAAAATGGCCTGTTGTTCTATTGTGCGTTTATTTGTTATGGCAGAATCCCTCATAATTTTCCCCCTTATAGTGGCTTTAGCAGCTGTCCATAAGATTTGTGGAGAAGAAACTGAGGCCCATACTTATACATTTTGATGCAAAACTGTGCCGGCGCAGTGTTGCGTCAAAAATATTGCCGCCGGCTAACGCATTTCTGTTCGCCGTGCAGGCATCAAATTTATACTTTGACGCACAGCGGAGCAAACCACAGGTGTAAGTCATTTTTTTTACACACACTGCAGCGTCACATCGTAAAGGAAAATGACGTTAACGCGTCGGAAATGACTGTGGGTCGATTTATGACACCGCAAACCGGATATGCAGCGTTTTTTAATGCAATAGCGTCAAAATTTCCCGCAAACACAGCCATTTCAGCAGAGGAGAGCCAAAATGGATTCCAGATGCCTGTACAGACCCCAGGAAGATGACAACAGACCAGGAACCAACCAGGAGGACCCACACAAGACCCAGGACAGTTTTAAGAAGAAGAGAAAGTGTTGCTTCAGTGCAGAGGAGCAGGAAATTCTGGTTAACGAGGTGACGGAACACCAGCACCAACTGTTTGTCACCTCAAAGTTGCCAATCAGTAGGAGAGAGGCAATATGGCAACAAATTGTCGACAAGATTAACAGTGTGGCAGAAGTACGCAGAACAGTCATCGAGTGCAAGAAACGCTGAAATGACTGCAAGCGCAGGACCAAGGAAAAGATGGCCAGGAACAGGAAGGCAGCACTGCAGACTGGAGGTGGGAGTCCAGCACACCAGGAGGCCCTGGACCACATGGAGAAGATGGTTGCAGCCGTCATCCCTGAGGAGGTCGTCACAGGGATTCAAGGACAGGACAGCGCAGACTACCAGGAGACAACACACAGGCAGGGTAAGTTGCATGGGGAATTAAAATGCACTAATGTCAACTACAACCGGGGGGGGATACCGACTACAAAATGCATGGAAGTCATCATATACATGGAGTGGCATGGGTAAAGGGGTACGGCACGGGGGCATGGCCTGTACAGAGAGAAGCTGGGGCACACCATAACACAACACCAACAACAGTTCCATTGGGGCATGCAGCCATGCCAACGATGTAGCAAAGGTAAAGCCACGCCAGGAGGAAAGGCCACAACGTCAAACTGACATCCTGTCACACGTCAGCCACTATACCCCCTACATTAACTAGGTCCCAATTAACAACCTCTAGCCATACCGACAGCTGGAATGTAACCTTGACAACAGTTGCCAATACCACCTCCGCTGTGTGTGCAGCTCAAATAGCCAATGGCAGTACCGTCCCCATGGATCATACACACCTAAATTAGTGAGTTGAGGAAGACAACTTTAACAATCCCCTGAAACAAGACTAATGTTCCAGTCCTGTCAATTGTGAATGCCCATAGTTGCCGCAAACATCAGCCAATGTCATCAGCATTAGGAGCTACACAGCACTAAGGTCACACCCATGCAGCACATGCCAGGGTCCATCCTGTGCCTGGGTCACAATGCAACATCCCAAATGTCATACCACTCAGACAACAGCATTGAGGGGGGGGACACATGTAACTGGTCACTGAAATACATCTGCACAGTCAGAGGAGGAAATAGGACACTGCTACAACTATCAGGGCAATCCAATGTCCACACATTCCCCAGCATCAGCTGTACACATTACCAATGCTAACATCCATATCGTGCCATAACAATGCTATGCATAGGATACGCTACATTTCAACTACATATAAGTTGATGTGAAAGATCAGAGACTGGGGCAGGTCCAGATTGTTAAGTGTGCTGCTAGTGCCATTAGAGAACCCACAGCCAGTGAAAGGTCTCACCATGAGAATGGATGTAGACGGAGGGTTGTGTAGGACAAGAAGGTGGCAATTCACTATTTGGCCTAAACCAACACCTAGAGGAGATGATGCCGACAAGTCAAAAAACTTACCACAATACATGTGACGTGCAGGTGGGACATAGGCCTGGGAGAATGCCCATCTGAAAGACTGGATCAATGAACAGGAACCAAGATCACAATGTGTAAATCATCATAAAGCAGGCATGTCACATCACAAATGCCACAACACAGATACACTAATTGTACCCTATTTCATTGTAGAGGACGATGGATCTCCTGCAGATATGCCTGTCCAGGACTACCCTGATGACATGGATGACGAGTTGACAAACATCAGCCACCAGACCCTCCAAGATGTCCTTGGAACCCTCCAGACCCCACCTTCAGTCACAAGGAGGAGCACAGAACAAGCAGCCATCACAGAGGACTCACCCACAACCCCAATTGTAAGATCTGCAAGATCCAATACAGCTGAGGACTCAGATGACACAGGCACCAGCTTTGAGAGAACTGCAGTCGGAGTACAGCGGGATCTGGCCAAGGAGGTGCGGGTGGGGATGCAAACTATGGCAGCCAGCCTAGAGGGGGTGCGTTTGTGCATGATGTCAACTGAAGAACAGGCAGCAGCTATGCAAGGGCGAACAACTATTTTGCAGGAAGTAAAAAAAAGGCTGAAAGAAATCAGCACAGCTGCAATACAGTTGACCCAACACCTACAACAGCAATCCTGTCAACGCGTGCATGAATGCAACATTGAACCCTTCAGGGCTGACCTGGCTGCCTACCATTGTGATGTGGCTGCTATTCTTAAGAACCAGCAGATCCTCCTTGCAGCAGTACTGCCCTTAAGACCCTCACAGGTAGCAGCGACTGAGATGTCTCACTCCACGTCTTCAAAAACTGCGGTGTGTGTTGCCTCTTCACAACCACCACCACCAAGGACAGAGGAGGCAACACACACATCAGAAGAAGAAGACATGGAACAGATCATCTTCACACGTAAAAGTACCCGGAAGCACTATTCCCTGCCACATGGCCACCTATTACCAAGGTCCTGCGCTTTGTAACATGCCAGTCTTGCAACAACTGTACTCAATGACTGTTCTGCAAACCACTGTATATCTTGTCAGCCTGCCCAGTGATTGTCTCTCTCTTACTCATTGGCAAATCCTGTCCCTCTGCACTGTCTGACACATCACCCCATCATGTCAAATGCATTTTCCTGTAGCACTTGTGTAGGATCACAATGGAAGATGTCACTGTAATGGACTCACAATCATGGACAATGTACATATATCACACTACAGCACTTTTCAATAAATAGCACTTCCACAACCACTTTGTCTCTGTGTAATGTGACAAATCAACCGTGCAGTAGATCACTGAATTTTGCCTCCTGTCAAATGACATAGCTTGTCAATACAACTGTCCTGAAATAATGTAGTCTGCTAACTATGCACAGTGGCCTGGATTGCACCATACTCTGCCCTTCCTGAGGGTAATATCTGATGAAAAGAGAACCCATACACCATAATGCTGTGTTGGACAGAATAATGCTTCCTCATGGGATATCTAAGCCATTAAATAGTGGCAGCAAAATGTTCGCCTCCAGGCAATACTAACACATATGACATTGCCCTCAAATCTAAGCAAACAGTCAACAAACTGCATGAATGAAGGTGTCTGAGTTTACATTCAAAGAAGTAATCATGCTGAACAGTGTCACAAAAGATCTATGTGAGTCATGATCAGGATACTACAAGAGTGCATACTACCACTCCCCTTATAAGGGTTTCCTTGAACATCACACTGAAGTCAGACATAACACAGTGTCCCCAATACCAAATCTGGAAGCACAGTATGTGACATTGAAAACATACTTATTGAAAAAAACACGTTGGTATCCATAGTAACTGTGATTGGTGGTTGCAATGAATGGTCAAATCTTTGCAAGGTAACTTTGTGGTAGCTGCCAATGTTACAGCTAATTTGGGATTTGTTTGTAGCATAGGACACAAATGTAATACAAAAGAAATCATGTACACTTATGCCAAGCCCCTGAACTACATGCATTTCACATGTACTGTAAAGGGTTTACTACAAATTTATTAAACTGTAAAAACAGAAGAGATAACATGGGGAAAAGCCTTACCTACCCTAATCTACCCTAACTACTCATTAACCACAACTGTCCCTAACTAACCGAAGCTAAACTTACTTATCACATGTAATGAAACGTTCTAAACATCAACCCCCCACCCCACTTATGAGACGGGACACATGGAGGACAACAGATACTAACCTAAACACATACTATCCTATACTAAACAAATATATATTTTTTGTACTTTTTTATTTTATCATTTTTATAAGTTTTTTGTTTTTTTTCAAAACACATACGAACCCCAACATTGCCCCCCACTCACACATGCAAAAGGAAACAGTAGAAATAATCAGGACCAAAACTAACACTAACTAAACTAACAGTCTATACTAACCTAACACTAAGCCCCCTAAACACACAAAGTATAAGAATAAGGAAAGAGGAGGGAGGGGAGGGAATAGTGTCCATCAAAATGTCTAGAGGTTGGCCCTCCGGAGGGTCCGCTTAATGGACCGCACCCGCCGGTTAATATTGAGAACATCCTGCCGCAGGCGACTCATTTTCCTGAGGACACGGTCCATATTACGCTGCATGTCCACAAAAGCAGCAGGGTCAATAGTAGAAGCTGGGGTGGTCTGTGTGCCAGCTGAGGAAGTGTGGGACCGTGTAGGGTCAATGTCTGTGGGCTGCCCTGCAGGTGGTCCTGTGCTAGGGCCTGGAACACTTGCAGATGTTGTTGCCACAACGGTCACTGGATGGTAGTGGTGGTGGTGGTTGCTGTGGTGGGCAAAGAAGGGCCACCCTGTGGGAATGCCCTCCAGGCTCCGGAGGCCCGTTCATTTCGGTATCTGCGGGCCATTCTTTGGTACCCCAACTCTACCTGAGGTATATACTGGTACCACATTGCCCGCCTTTGGAATTCCCGCACCTGGATGGGTGTCATATTAGCAGCTGTGAAGACAATTAAAACAAATTACATTAGGAACTGCATTGTGTGAAATGGCACAAGAAGTAAATCAGACAATACATCTACTTTACTTGTAACAGCTCATATCATCATAGAGATCATTGAATGTCCCTGAGGAAGTACGTGGCAGGCCAGCCTACAAAGGTCGTATCACACATAGCACATCCACACCCTACAAGATGGGTAACAACTGGCATGTTTTGGCATCAGAGTTCTGCCAGTTGTCAGAAAACAATCATGCAGCACATTCTCCACCAATGCCAGGGCTACAAATGTCATTGTACGGGATGGAAATCTAGGGCCACATGATCTGCAATTTGTAAATGGACTTGCTAGTATAGTACTCATGTGCTAAACATGAGTGTGTATACTAGGTTCAGACAAAAGATTCAGTGATTTACATGTCTGTGTACCAAACTTGTATCATCAGTCCTAGGTACACTATTCACAAACCCATGCCTGTGTTTGAGGATGGGGGGTGGAGAAACAACCAACAATTTCAAACAACATGGACACCCAGGAAGCTTATGAAATCAGGACATGTGTTTGGTTCAACACACACACCACAGGTAAGGTGTATCTACAAATAGGAGACAGCAAACCCTTGACCAATCCCAGCACCACACAAGTCTGGCAATGCAGACCTTTGTCCACATCATATACTTCCAGTAAGCCATGACATACAACTAACACAGAGATGCAAGAACACCCCTGGCCATGATTTGCATCCACACCTAGGCCATTGCACTCAAGTGCCACATACTCGTAACACTACATGTGGAGCTACATGCTGCTAGGAAATTCAACCTACAGTTTAATCAGTACATTAGTGAATATGGAAGTAGAAGTCTGTTGGTAAGTATTTTGCAGCCCCATTCTGGGAGAATGTGGGTCTGACAGGCTGACTAAATCACAGATTAGGTCCAGTGCAACTCTTGCTGATACAAGTGTTATCCACATGACTCATCCCCATTTACATTGCAGGGCCTACAGGACTGACCTAGAATCCCTAACTAAGACAATAGGATAAGCATTGGCCAACTTTACAATGGTGAGAAAATGAAATCCCACTAATGAAACAAGACAAATGATGGGCCAGCGCATCACACCTTGCTATTTTTTCAACACACAGGAGTCCATCACACATCACCAGTAAACACCACACATAGCAGACATATCAACACTTACTGCAGTTGTCGGGGTCCTCGAATGAAGCCATCTCGCCCACAGTGTAGGGTGCAGGTCCACCTGTAAGGCACGAAAGGGAGAAATGTGCTCAAATTCTGTGCACTGTCCAACAATTCCAAAGACAAAAAATATGTGTAAGATTACATAAGTAAGTAAAGCAACTCAGACATGATGATACTGCATCCGATATAGCACGGCTAACATGTACATACCATGGGTCTCCTGGGAAATTTACACACATATCTGCACACATGCAATGGCCCTAACTATCATGTGTTGGCAAACATGCTCCTTCATTAGTGAGCAGACATAATAATGGAGTGTATTGGTCTAATCATGTGTATCTAAGAGAGACATCCAAAGCCACTTTCCTTGAGGAGTGCATTACCATTCAACCAGCCATTGTGGCCATGACAAATTTATGACACACAGGTACAATGTACAGAGGGGCAGGGACAGTTGTAAGCCCTCATGTTGTTACTGTTTCTTCATTTGATGTAGCCCAGCTATGATGAGTTGCACCAACCATAGAGATATGAACCCATGTGCATACCTTTGGCCAGCCATCCCTAAATGAAAGGTGGAACAACAAACACCAAATACCAGTCTAAGATGTTAGCTGAGGGCACCTTGCACTTTTTCCCTATGTCTCCAAATCCAGATCTGACATCTATCCAAAATGACAAAGGACCACAATAATCCTTAACATATATAGAACTTCAGTGATCGCGTGCCTTACACACTCACCAGATACACATGAGACATATGATTGGGCCACATTGCTATCATCAATTGACGTGAAGCCTGCACTCATTTTCAGTATCATGTAGTGTTTCGAAAGTCAGTCTAGCTGTTGCGTCAACAAATGTTGGTAATGATTTTGAAAATCTATACCTCACAGGCTAATGTGACCTATATAGACATAATTAGCTCCTGATTTCTGTTGCTGTTTCACACAAAGGTGCCACCAACTTACATTAAGCAAAAGTATTCAGTAAGTTTGCAGAGCACTTGCTTCCTGACAGCTAGCAATTTTGGTCCTTAACATAGTCCATCAATTACCCTGTATGTTTCCTAAGAATTCCACACACTCAACAACATTGCAGCAGATATTGTACAAATCATCTGATGTCACTACAGAGCATTTAATCGTGCACATTTACATGATTTTTACTCACCAACAGGGCCACCAATCGCAATTCCCAGGTGATCCAGCAGATCTTGCTCCCTGGAGATGAGGTCAGCCCAGCGGTGCTTCAGCTGGTGGTCATTCCTCTGGCTCCAATATACGCGCTGCAAGTGATGCAGGACCTTTCCCCACCGGAGCCTAAGTGCCTCGGTGTGATACCCCTGTATCACCCACCCACCTGCCTCAATCATAAGGGGGAGGAAATGGCACACCAGCCATATGAACTCCCCAAGCTCCTCCTCACCCATCTTGCCAAGACGTGGCCTACCCAACATTTTAGCACAAAAAAGGGTAATAGGGGATAAAGGAGAACAAAGGAGAATAGGGGGAAAGTAGAATTAGAAAAACGTAAACTAAACAACTAAAAGAGCCCAACTATCCCCAAACCCTCACTAACCACAACAGACTCCCAAAAACAACAAAGACAACACAATACTAGACAATAGTATACAATAAAGACTCGGAGAGGATACAACAACAATATTTTATTCACAAACTGACAAGTAATGGACCACACAGGAGACAAAAGCACAATTTCACTAGACAAAACTCTGAACACTGCCACACAGTCTAGAAGAATCACAGACAGCAAAGTGAAAGTGAAAGTACACCTAGTGTACAGAATCTGTAAACAGGATATCCTATTACATCACTTCCTGCATAAAATGGGCGCCGTTTTTATTGTTGTGCATCAAACATTTTTGACGCATATAGTCTGGGCGTCATTTTTTTCGACGCACAGGTGTAAAAATTAGGCTGCATCCATAAATTTTGAAATAGTCTAACAATCAACCAATTTTCAGGGCATTATGCGTCATTTTTCAGGCATAAGCGCCATTTTTTTATGCGTATGCGTAAAAATTTCAGGGCATTAACTGGGTTTGGGTAATTTTACCATTTTAATGTAATGTTACATTCGTGACACAACTGCGATAGGCTGATTGCACCCACTTTGGCCTTGACTGTATATGGGCACATGTGAGACATCATACTGCTGTGGACCATGATCCGCTACTTCCTTAACATGATTTTCACTCTTGGCTGACGCACTAGATGGCAATATGTGTGGCCTACATATATGTACTGCACAAATTGGGCATGTTTGGCATCAGGAGAGGTAGCAAGGTGACGCACATAAGTACAATACCTCAATGCCTATGGCTCAATGTGTGTGCATTGGCTACTAATGTAGTTGTTGACCCAGTCTGTGTGCATCACAGGATGCATTATTGAAAATATGCTTGTATGAATGTGAAGTCAACGTGTCCTAACTTTAGATGCAAGTCAGTGTGGAAATGAGAGAGGACATGTGTTAGTCATACATGTAGCAACATCTGTTGTGTGCACTTCCAAGATTTTGGGTAACATAGACACCACAAATGACACAGCATGCACCGGATAGATGGCAGTCACTTGTTCATGTCAATGGTCCAAAAGTTGCCCATCACGTGTCCAGGAAATTTGGAAACTGCTTCCTGGGCACTTGTTGGTGAACCCACTGTGAGTCAGGCACATGTACAGACTAAGTGGGTACCATGTTATTGACACGGAAAGCCAAAAGTGACCAACAACTGTAATTTCCCCCCACAGTTGTAGTCACATGACTGAGCCACAACTCTCCTGTGGCAGTGGTGGACCAGCAGACGAGGCAGCACATGGCCACATATTTCCAGTGATCAATTGCACAGAGGTGTCTGGTTCATGTGTGTGGTCCAATGTTGATCCTGTATATTTTTAGGGGTCTATGTTGTCACAGTTATGTCCAGGTCTCATCATGAGTCAGTGGCGGCTATTCCTGTATCTACTGAGTATCCTTTGGAGATCAATGGAAGTAAAGCCAATGAGGACATGAGAACCTACATGTGGATGGTCCCACCCTGTCACTGCAGACGTGTTATGAGACTGTCAACAGGGCCACCTTGGTGTGCTGAGTGAGATCATATCTCAGAAGTCATGTTCCGGCGATTGTACGACGGAACACCGACTTTAAAATCAACTACTGCCTTAACAACGAGGTCGGAACACCGACCTCGTTCTTACTACTAATGATTTTACCACGAATGCCTTAACAACGATATTTAGTTGTAAAGGCATTCCTGATAAAAGCATTAGTAATAGGCACCATTCACCCTACATCCCTCAACCCACCCCCCAACCCCACCCCAAAACCTAAAACCCCCTGATCCCCAACCCCCTCCCCAAAACCAAAAACACCCCACCCCCCAACCCCACCCCAAAACCTAAAACCCCCTGACCCCCTACCCCCTCCCCAAAACCAAAAACGCCCCACCCCCCAACCCAACCCCAAAACCTAAAACCCCCTGACCCCCACCCCCTCCCCAAAACCAAAAAGGCCCCACCGCCCCCAACCCCACCCCAAAACCTAAAACCCCCTAACCCCCTCCCCAAAACCAAAAACGCCCCACCCCCCAACCCCACCCCAAAACCTAAAACCCCCTGACCCCCCACCCCCTCCCCAAAACCAAAAAGGCCACACCCCCCCAACCCCACCCCAAAACCTAAAACCCCCTAACCCCCCACCTCCTCCCCAAAACCAAAAACGCCCCACCCCCCCAACCCCACCCCAAAACCTAAAACCCCCCACCCCCTCCCCAAAACCTAAACCCACCACTTACCTTAGTCGACCCCTTCTCACCTGCGTCGTCCTCCTTCGCCAACTCCCTTCTTTGTACCTTAACCACGCATGTTCGTTGTTCAGAACATACGTAGTTAAGGCACAAAATAACGGAGTCGTGGTTAAAAAAAGCGTTCGTTAACCACGACTTTTGTAAAAAGAAAGTCGTAAAAAAGGATGTTTCCCTGTTCCTGCAGGTGTCATTACAACATTTGTACACAGGTTGGCCTGTAAAGTTCCCACTGCATCTGGGAACATCATAGCCTCTGTGTTGATTAATCTTGCAGCTATTCAGCATGCACAGGCCATCAATATGTTGTGAGCAATCTGATTCAGCATGTGATCTGTCAGAGTCCTAACATGTGTGGAAATTTCATGCACATTATCAGAGGTTTCTGGTTCTGCTGGAGGTACCATACCCAATCCGTGCATACGGCCCTGGTACACTGTCACACTTTGTCGTTCATGCATACATGAGACCCAGACAAGGGATAGGCCATGATTTTGGTATTCCAAGACAATTTTACAATTATGGTACAATTAAAAAGCAGATGATTCTATACAATGTATTTGGGTATGCATTGAGGAAACACCTGACAAAATACCCCCAGAGGAATGTGAGGTTTGGGAAAGCAAGTGTGGTACATATGTAGCCACAAGGAACCTTTAGGGTAACGCACAGACAGGTGCCAGTCAGGCTGACAGGATGCAGGGTCAATCAGGATCCAGAAATTTCACAAGGTATATACTCAGTTGTCTGACTGACACTGGTTGGAGGGAGAACAAGACAGTTGACATGGAAAACGGTGTTTGTCCTATGTTTTGGAAGGTGACACATAAACCCAAGGGCTGTATTACACTGCTTATTTTCTAGCAATGCAGAACAGTGTATTTGACAAAATGGCAACTTCTATGCTGTTCCAAGCATCTGCAAGGGCAGTGCATGTACAAATGGGTGGTTTGCATGGAGGGGCTCACAGGTGTGTGCTGCATCAGTTTATCACAAGTCCTGTAGGTGAGATTTGAGTTCAAATGGCCAACAGTACCTTTCACATGGGAAGCTATCTAGAGGTGATAACAGGGCTTAGAAACTACAAGCCAGTGTATTAATTGACCTGACGTTCATGCAGTCAGATGTACTATGACAATGGCATACCATAGGGAGGGGTGAAGCACACTGGATTACTATTGTTAGTCTGAGTGTGGAGAGGAGGGAATATCTGGGTACACATATTACCATTCCAGGGACCTCTTCAGACATGTGGAGTGAGACTAGGAGCATGGGTGTGTCAGGAGTTAGGAAATGGGCTGACACGTACATGGAATGTCATGTGCACAATGCTTGTCATAGGTGTGCCACTTGTGCTGTCTATGTTCTGCTTATATGGAACTCTAGTCACAGATAGTCCTTGCAAAGATAGGTGCTGTACGACTTACTGCTGTCAAGGGTCTGGTCATACATTCCTGTTACCAATGCAATTTGACATCCACTGCCTCATGTATGAGGCATTTTTTTCTCTTATAAACTGATGGTGTCTTAGTTGTGTGCCATATGCTGCGATGGACCATATCGCCAACATGTATGTGTGAAATAGGTGTGGTCCTCTGCTATTGCCCTTCAAAGGTGAAATGTACAGGATGTATGTCATTTACAGTGTGTGTGTATGTGACTGTTGTGTAATACGCATCACAATTGCTTTGGAAATTTCTGTGTCCTGATCGGTATATCAGCAATGCTGCATGAGGCTACACTGTTATTCTGATAGTTAGAGTAAAGGTGAGCAAAAATGATTACCCAGACCATGATATGGTGATTATTATCAGTGATTATTTACATATGTTGCTACAGTGGTGATGGTGAGTTGTTTTAAAAGAAATTGTTCACAATCTGTTGGCGCCTACACAATCCAGCAGCTGTGTTTTGTTGTTCCCCCTCATGTTGCAGGCCAGCCTTCTCCTCTTCAGGCATTTGTGACTCTGCTTCTAATAGAGGAATGTTCCTTCATATGCAAATGTTGTGCAGGATGGCACATGTTAAAATGATCTTACAGACCATTTCTGGTGAATATAGGAGGCTGCCACCAGTGATGTCGAGGCACCTGAATCTCGACTTGAGGAAGCCGAAGGTCCTCTCCACTATGGTGCGTGTCCTCCTATGTGCCTCATTGTAGGCACACTCTGCTGCAGTGCTTGGGTTGCCAAATGGTGTCATAATCCATGGCTGGATCCCATACCCCTGATCAGCTGAAAGAGAAAATTATTGGGATCATGTTGATGTAGCTTGCCCCATTAATATCACCTTGCATGGCAGTAGTTGTCTTGTGTTGTCTGTGACTCTTTTGTGTTGTTGTGTTGATCGCTAGGCTTCTAGGATGTACCATCTGCATTGTGTTGTTTCCTTGGCTGAATGAGTGTTTGCCTGCTGACCGGTTGTCAGCAGTATGTTTTGGGATTTGCAGTACAGTGTGCACTCCCTAGCATCGTGACTTGTGATACAGGTGTCCCTGTGTCTTCACTGGGGGTGAGATGATAGTTCCATACACAGATTCAAATTGACAGTGGTGGTAACACGTTAGCATCTATGTACCCTGGACATCCCATACCTTTAGACATATGCAATGGATTAATTTAAACATCAGTGAGACGCTTACATTTTGCAAGGTGACAATTAGCCAAACCTCTCCATATGTTGTGATCATTGACGTATTGACATTAGACTGTACGCTAATTTCAGATGTGTGACAGGTTCACTGCAGACCTATCAAACATGGCTAGCGGTGTCATGACCTCAGTGTGTTCCTGTCCACATGTTGCTGTCGTGGTGTATGTGTTATGTGTCCTAGATGGTTGCTGTGCAGTGTGTATATAAGTAGGTTTCTGTACCTACCAACAAGTAGTCCATTGCCATATCATCCATCCTGGAAGTGTTGATTGATGGTAGAGTGACAGAAGATGAATGAGTCATGGACACTCCCAGGATACTTTACCACAATGTTGGTGATCAATCTTTGGTGATCGGCAATGGTCTGCACTTTGATGGAATGTGTGTGCTTCCTGTTGCGGTAGAGGTGTTCAGTTGCAGCAGGTGGCACACGGTGTACATGTGTGCAGTCAATGGCACCAAGGACGTGTGGGAATCCATTAATGAGGTAAAACCCCTGTTTTGTCTCCTGCTGCTTCTGCTGTGTGTTTGGGAAGCAGATGAGGCGGGTGTGAGTCCAATGATGGCATCCAGTACTCTGGGCAAAAAGGCAGAGAATGATGGCTGTGATATCCTGGCAACCAGGGCGCCAGTGCTTTGAAAGGAGCCACTTGCCAAAATGTGAAGTACAGCTAGCAGCTTGGTTTCTGTTGGGAAGGTGGGTGCCAACTGTGGCTCTATGTTGCGCAGCAGCTGCTGAATGGCCTGCCAGTTCAGCCTGTACCTCTGGATGATGTCATGTTCCCTGAGGCCATGAAGGGTTGTCCTGGTGCGGAATATCCTCTCCTGCCTTCTGCGCCACCTTTGGTGTCCCTGCTGGTGTTGTGGTAGCTGCTGTTGTTGTTGCTGGGCTCTGCGTCTGCCTTCACGCTGGATGAGAAGCACCTCCATGTCTCCCTTTTGCTGCTCTGCTGTTGCTTCTGTGTGTTCTGATTAAATACAGGTGTGTTTGCCCAATGATAACGCCTGCCCTGACCCAGGCGTTAATTTTTTACGCAAATCAGGCTGTGCGTCATTTTCTGACTCCGCCTCCCGGCCGTGCAGGATTTTTGCCTGGAAGCATAAATAGGACAAACGGCATTTAAGTCTTTTTTTGGACACCTACCTTGCATATGATCAATGCAAGGCAGTTTCCCGCATCCAGAAAATGACACGGGGAATTATGTCATCCGCGGGCTCGGGGGTCAAAGTTTAAATATGGGGCAAGGTTTGCGCCGATTTGTGTCAAAATTGACGCACATTCGGTGCAGACGGAGTATAAATATGCCCCTGAGCCCTTGTTATCTTTCATATAAGTAGTCAAATGTGATTGTAATTGTGACTCTTCTGCTGGTAGTTTGTAGCGTTTGTAGTTTAATCACCATGGTTTCCTACAGGGGCTTTTCAGACCCTAATTAAGCTGGAGACTGATAGGAGCGTGATCTGACAGTGCAATTTCTAAAATATCACAATCTAGTTCTTGTGGTGTAATAGAATGTGAAATAAGGAAGCAATCTATTCTAGAATGGGAATCATGTACTGTTGAGTGACATGTAAACCCCTTATCTGATGGATATAGTAAACACCAGATATTGATCAAACCATGATCTTCTTCGATGTCTCCCAGTATGGCTCGATCTCTACCATGAGTTGTGTCTATTCTGGAACTTCCCATTTCTGTTAGAATTCTATTTAGATGAAGGAAAAGGGAGGCTTTAGTCCCAACAGGGGCATAAATGGAACCCACTCCTAATATATTGTTATTAACTTTAAGCTTGGCTAAAACAAATCTACCATCCTCATCTGACCATGACTGTAGTAATTAGCATTGCAGTGTTTTCCGTATTAGAATGGCTACACCACTGTTCCTAGTAGTAATATGGGATGTAGGATCTCCTGATACGTGAGACGGGGATTTTCACTCTAAAGAATCTGGCCTACCCAATCTCTATTCAATTTTTCTCATTCTATATCAGATAGATGAGTCTCCAGGATGAGAGCAATGTCTGTATGTTTGGAGGCTAAATAGGAAAGTTGCATAGGACTTGTCATGATGCTGACTGGAAATGTTAGAGTATATTCATACTGTTTGAAACTGGTTCAAAATGCTAAAAAGGGAAAAGGAAGTAGATACATTATATGGTAATGTGATAATGGGAAATTACTGGAGGAAAAAAATAAACTATCTGGAGTTTTGTAAACCTGAAATCAATATGTGGAACTATAATCATAAAATATTGTTAACACTAAACTCTAAATGGTGTAAGTACACAGTTCTAAATGCTAAAATATAAAAGAACACTACAGATCAAAGAATATGTATCTTTCGTCAGTGGGTCCAAACCTCATTTCAAGACCCAGACTCTGCATGGGAGGAAAGGAAAACTCATCATGGTAAATAGATTATAAGAAAAAAACACTCCATGGAGTTATATATTCTATCCAAGTGAAAATCTGCATATACAAATACAGTATTAAATGTACATGATTTTTTAACAACAATATATGAGGAAAGGAAATTAATCATATGCATCAGAATGAATAACTGCAATAAAACAGTAATAACATTATATTAATACATACCATGTATAAATATACTCATCTAGCTGGAAGAAGTGATAGTGGAAGTTTGAGCGTCAGTTACTTTATTAAAAGACATGGATGACTTTAGTGGTGATATTGATATGTCTCTGGAATTTTCCTGTGTGAATACCTCTACGCTGTGGACTGCTTTATCTCTGTCAAACTGTTTCTGAAAGGTGTGGACGTGTAATCTATTGGTACGATGGCTTTGTGGATCATTCTGTAATTGAAGTGGACTATTCATAGATGTTTTGTTCAGGGGTGGTGGTGTTGGTGTTGAGTCCATATGTTGGTCATCCAAACTGTCCAGGAAGCGTACCAGATCCTCTGGCTCTGTGTAAACCCTTTATTTCTCATCCATTGTGATCCACTTTGTGGCAGGTTCTAACAGATAATTTTTGATATCCCATTTGGGAAGTCTTGGCCTAAGTTGCAGGAACGCTTTTTGTTTGGCATTGGTTTCAATGGGGAAGTCTGCAGCAATGAATACTTTATGGCATTCCAAGTCATACAGACCATGTTTATAAGTAGCTGTTAATATTTGGTGGACCTGTTCATGACGTAAGAAGTATGCTATAATCAGTCTAAGTCTAGATTCAAGAGTTGAAGTTGAAGTTCTTGATTGAATTCTGTAAGTTCTCTGCAACTGAAGCAGATGCTCAAAAGATATGTTCAGTAGCCGTGGTATTAACGTTAGTAGCAAGTTCTTCACATTATTATTGACTTCCATTTTTTCTGGAATTCCATAAAAACAAATATTATTTTCGTCGTGCCCTGTCTTCCAAATCTATAACTTTTTGTTTTAGGTGCCAGTTATCTGGGACACAATTCTCTGCATTATCTAATTTCTCTTTCAAAAAGGTGGTTCTTTTATCTAGAATTTCCACTTTGGTATGAAAAGAGTTTAGATCCATCTGTATTGTCTTCATTTCTGTTGCGAGGTCTGACATTTTGACATCCATAGATCACAATCTTTGCCCCACAGCAGAGATCTCTTTTAAAGTAAGGTCCATAGAAGCAATGGCTTGTGGGACATTAGTAGAAGTGTCTGGAGGTACAGTGTTCCCTACTATTTGTGTAAACAAAGGCTTTCTATTAGATTTGCCACTGCTCATACTGTTATACTTCAGTGTTAGAGAAGACAATAAATAAGTACAGCTTAGTGATCCAATCAGCTCACAAAGTAGGTAGATATTAACAATGTAAATATAGCTACATGTTTAGATGGTGACAGACATCTGGGATTTTAAGATTATGGCTATATGTTTTCAAGTGGCCGTCACTGAAAAACAGTGCATCAGAAATGTTGTACAGTTTTCGCCTGCCTATCCAAATTCACTTTACCCCCTCTGCTGACAGGAATTCCGGCGTTTACTTAATTTCATAGTAGAGTCTGAATTTTCAAATTTAGAGAAATACCTCAGAAGTGAAAGTTCACATGCTTCTCATACAGCAGCCTTTCGACATTTAAGGAAAGGAATTTCACATATCTCTTCAGAAACTGTCTGTCTTTCCTGATAGAATGAGTAATTTTCACAAACTCTCTCAGCTGTAGGAATGGTGTACAACACTCACTTGCCAAACTGTATTTACACCACACACCTGTAGACAAGAAATTCCTGTGCTCACATAATCAGGTAATGGAATCTGAACAGTTAAGTGAAGGGAAATACCTCAGAGTTGAGAGTTCTCATATGCTTCTCTTACAGCAGCCTTTTCACTTATCTCATCAGCAGCTGGCTGTGTTTCCTGACCGAAATAGGCCCTCATTACAACTCTGGCGGTCGGAGTTAATGCGGCTGTAATAACGCCAACAGGCCTGCGGTAAAGAAATTGGGATTTTGACCATGGCGGTTATTGCCATCCAAGACCGCCACTTTAACACACCGACCGCCAGGGTAGTAGTGACCGCGTGGCTGGAGACTTCAGTCTCCAGCCTGGTGGCCGTCACAATCCCATCCTCGGGATTATGACCCGGCCTACCGCCATGGTTTTCGTGCCAATCTTACTGCCATGAAAACCATGGCAGTAGGCACTATCAATGCCAGGGAATCCCTTCCCTGGTACTGATAGGGGCCTCCCCACCCCCCTCCCAAGAGTCCTCCACCACCCTCCCCCTCCCTCTCCTGCCCCCGCACACAAACACACCCACACGCGCACTCATATACACACATGCATACCCACCACCACCCATGCATGCACACATACATACCCACACACCGCAACACACACCAACATACCTTGTCACATGCATTCACAACACACAACACTCACAATCACTCATTCACGCATGCATCCTACGTGACTCACACCCGCATGCATGCATACCAAAACATACACACACACCCCACATACACACAACACCCCCCTCTCCAGTCGGAGAACCCGACTTACCTGCTTGCAGGGGGTCCTCTGGCTGGAGACGTTCCGCGGCGCTGCTGTCAGCAGCAGCGTCCGCCAGCAAAACACTGCCAGGCTGTATCATTGGTCATGATCCGGTCAGCTGTGTTTTTCTGGCGTGGCGGTGCTGCTGTCAGCAGCGCGGCCTTACCGCCATCCGCCGCCATGACTGTCGGCGGTGTTCCGCCAGCATTCTGGCAGAATACCGTTGGGGGTCATGATACGCGTAGACGGCTGGTAGCCAGGGCGGCGGTATGTTGGCACCCATCGCCATGGCACTAGGCAGTCAATACCGTCAATGTTGTAATGAGGGCCTTAGTCTTTTCCACAGACTTCTAGAATTTTAAAAAATAATGACTGAATGCTTTCAGACAAATGTCCCTGAAAACCAGTGCATCAGAAACAGCTCACATCTTTTCCTGCCTATACTTTTTCGCATTACACCCTCTGCTGATAGGAATTCCAGCATTTACTTAATTGCGTAGCAGACTTTCAAATGTCAAATGCAGAGAAATACCTCAGAAGTGAATGTTCATATGTTTCCCCTACAGTAGCCTTTCAACTTTCAAGAAAGGGAATTCCACTTATATGTTAAGGAAATGGCTGATTTGCCCAACAGAATGAGTAACTTTCACAGACTCTCCCAGTTGCAGAAATTGTGTACAACACTCACTTTCCGAACTGTATTTGCTCCACAGACTCTGCTGACAATAGATTCTTGTGCTCACATATTCAGGTAATGGAATCTGAACAGTTAAATGCAGAGAAAATACCTCAGAGTTGAGAGTTGTCAGAGGCTTCCCTGTACTATGTGGTGAGTTCAACCAAAGGTCAACAGTAATTTAAATCCCCTGGAGCAGCCTCCCAGTTGAAACAGGAAGAAAGCCCCTTATCTCTTCAGCAGCTGACTCTGCTTCCTGACAGAAAGTGTTGTTCTTTGCTCAGCTGAGGAGCCACTTCGAAATAACTTCAGAGTTATGTCACTGTTATCACTTTTATATTGCCTTTCATTCTGGCTCGAAGGAGGCTTTTTGACAGCTGTTTGGTTAATCCTTCTCCCCTCAAGTCTCGGAGCTCTACGTTGAGGCGGCCATTTTCCAAAGGCAGCCAGACTCCTCCCCCCATCAAAGGACTTCTGAATGAAGTGGGTTGCCCACACGTGTTTAAAAATACGTATTTGATTACCAAAAAAGACAAAACATGGATATGTGACCGCTTCCTTGAGTTAAGGCGGGCGGCTCGTGAATCAAATGAAGTGGTCAAGGTAACTGACAAAGATTACTGTATGGTACAAATGTGCCCGGGCCCAGCCCCAGCCCCTCATTTATTGTTTGTACATAATGTGTATGAGAGATTGCTTTAAACCTGCTTCAAACTAGGGTCCCTTCACTGGTTACTGTCCTTTTCTCAAAGACAGTTCTCCTCCAGCACTATCCGTTTCTGCCCCTGTGATGAACACTCCCCACAAATGCTGCTACATTTTATGTTCTTCTGTAAATACTATGCACCTCTAAGAAAATAGCACTTGGTATCTCTGTTAAAAAATTATAGCTTTACCAATTACAGGGCTGCTTTGCTTTTTATGAGGTATGTAGCTCTGTGGGCCATTTTTTTCAAGGACCGGTTGCCTGGCGTGAGAGGATGCTGTTTTAAAACAGTTGGGATGATTTGTTCGTAGGCGAGGACCTGTTATTGTTTTTAATATTTTATGTGTTTTCACATTTCATGTGATAGGTGCTTGTTTGAATCGCATATAGGGGAGGACCTGTAAGTGTTATTTATATTTTATATGCCTATTTATCTTGTGTGAATTTTAGTATTGTGAACTTATGTGTGGTCTCGGTGATTTGCCTGTGTGTTTTTATTGGTGTTTCTTTTGTGGCTAATATTATATCCGCATAAAGATTTTACTACTACACTCACTCACCCATACATGCAGTCAAGTACTCAATCAGCTACACACCACTAATGCACTCCCTCACTTGCCTGTACAGGCCCTCATGCCTCAGCCAGTTACCCATATACACTCTCATGCACTCTCTCACTCACACATACATGTTCTCATGTACACTGTCAATTGCCCTTCGCAACTCATACACTGTTCTTCACTCATACAACACTAATGTACTAACTCTCTTGACATTCATGTACTTACCCAATCAGTCAGTCACTCATACACTGCTCTTCGGGTCAGTCACTCATCCATACATGCACTCAGTCAATCAGCCATATTCCACTCATGCACTGAATTAATCGCACATTCACCTCTAAGGCAGTCACTTATTTATTTACCTATAGATGCACTCAATCAATCACTCATACACCACGTATGCACTCAATCTCACCTACAAACACACATAAACTCAGTCAATGACCCATAGAGTACTAATTATCTAACTCACTCAAAGATGCACTCATCTTCTCACTGAATCACTCATATACCACTATTTCGCTCAGTTACACTCCTACACTCACTTCCTCACCCATATATGCAATTATCCACTCTCTTAAGCACCCATACACAAATCATGCACTCATGTACTCACTCACTTACCCATACACACACTCATATGCTCTTTCAGTCACCCATGCAGCTCTCACATACTCACTCAGTCACCCATACAGCCACTCATGTAATACTGACTCACCTATTGAGCCATTCATGCACCCACTTACTCACCCATACACCTGATTTAGGCCAGGAACCACTCTGCACAATGAGCAGCTCCGCCACACTGCCCCCATGCTCCCGACCCCGCCCTCGCTGCTTTTTTTACTTTGATTGTGCCTTGTTGTTGTGTGTTTTATTGTGCCTTTCATTGTACCATCTTAGTTTGCTTTTCATTTGTGCCTGTTAGTTTGCCTTTCCTATGCCTTTCTCGGGCTTCCCCGTCCGTTTCTGGTCCTGCCCGGTTCCCGCCGCTGTGTCCCCTGCGGCCCCACCCCCCTCACGCACCCACTCGTCACACCCTCCCACCTCCCAGGTGCTCCTCCCTCCCACCTCCCCTTCTTAATGGCAGCCGCTGCACACTACCCAGAGTGACCCCTGACCTGATTTAGGCCAGGAACCACTCTGTGCGACGAGCAGCTCCAACAGACTGCCCTTGTGCTCCCAACCTCGCCCTCTCTGCTGCCGCGAGCTCGAGGCCCTCCACCACCCGCAGGCACCCACCTGCGCCTCATCCCTGGTGCCTAGTGGTAGGTGTGAGTATCGCTGTTCTTATTCTTGTTAAGTTCTTTCCTTGACTGTTGTGCCATTTTTTAACTCGTGCCTCTTTTGCTTTGATTGTGCCGTGTTGTTGTGCCTTTTATTGTGTCTTGCTATTGTGCCTTTCATTGTGCCATCTTAGTTTGCTTTTCATTTGTGCCTGTTAGTTTGCATACCCTGTGCCTTTCTCGGGCTTCCCCATCCATTTCTGGTCCTGCCCGGTTCCCGCCGCTGCGTCCCCTGTGTCCCACCCCCTCACACCCCCATTCGTCACACCCTCCCACCTCCCAGGTGCTCCTCCCTCCCACCACCCCTTCTTAATGGCGTCCGCTGCGCGCTGCCCAGAGTGACTCCTGACCTGATTTAGGCCAGGAACCACTCTGCACGATGAGCAGCTCCAACAGACTGCCCTCGTGCTCCTGACCCCGCCCTCGCTGCTGCCGCGAGTTCAAGGCCAGAGGCAAGCCTGTCTGAGCCCGAACAAAACACCACAACAACACCAGACACCCCAACCATCTCTGCTGCATCCTCCTCAACACCCGCTATGTCCACAAGCACGCCATTGAGCTCTGGGACCTACTCACGACAGCCTCTCCCGATATCGCCTTGTATTGTATTGTATTGTATTGGTTTATTTGTAGAGCGCATTCCGGCAAAAGCATCGAAGCACTAATCAAACCAGAGACACAGGGAAAGAGCACAAGCTACCCCAAGAGAATCTAATTTACAAAAAGCCAGGTTTTAAGGCTTTTCCTAAAAGAAAAATGAATCGACATTTGACGGAGCGAGAGGGGCAGGGCATTCCAAAGCCTAGCCGCTTCCACTGTAAAAGCCCGGTCTCCCCATCTGGCCTTTTTACAGCAGGGCACCTTGATCATAAATTCGGAAGAAGATCTCAGATATCTCGATGGTTGATAAAGTTGCAGAGTAGACTTCAAATAGTCACATCCCTCCGACTGTAATGCTTTGTGAGTAAGACAGAGGTGGTCATTACAACATTGGCAGTAAAAGCCGCTTACCGACGTGCAGAAGACCGCCAACACACCGCCGCGGAATTCCGCCACAGCTATTATGACCCACATCTCGGAATCCGACAAAATTCAGACACCCACACAACTCCGTCACACCAAAGGTCAGTGATAAACTGGCGAAAACTAAACCTCCACCGTCACGCCAACAGAAATACGGCCACACTATCACGACACACGAATCCACGTGGCGGTCTTTCAACCGCGGTATTCCATTGGCGGTACACACCGCCGCGCTCAAAATACACACACTCTTACAAAACACCGCCACATTGGGCAATTCCAAATACACACACCTGAGACACACACACACACCACTCCCACACACCCTATACAATATAAAACACACACCCACATCACCCACAAACCCCTATGACCAATATTACAGAGAGAAGGCCAGAGAGAGACACCACCATCCACAAACTAGCATCCACAGGCACTCAACACCATCACCCACACAACTTCCACGCACAAAACACCACACACCACTACATATCACCACACTTATCACCACACACTCCACCCCACACTTCACCCACACCACCCCATGGCACGGCAAAGACACCCCAGGTCCTCGGAGGAGGAGCTCAGGGTCATGGTGGAGGAAATCGTCCGGGTAGAGCCACAGCTATTTGGAGCACAGGTGCAGCACACCTCCATTGCAAGGAAGATGGAGCTATGGCGAAGAATAGTCGACAGGGTGAACGTAGTGGGACAACACCCAAGAAATCGGGACGACATCAGGAAGAGGTGGAACGACCTACGGGGGAAGGTGCGTTCCGTGGTCTCAAGACACCACCAGGCGGTTCAGCGGACTGGCGGCGGACCCCCACCTCCTCCCCCACAACTAACAACATGGGAGGAGCAGGTCTTGGAGATTCTGCATCCTGAGGGCCTCGCAGGAGTCGGTGGAGGAATGGACTATGGTAAGACAAATCTTAACAATTACATCCCCCACCCTACCTGCATGCCAGCACATACCCCCACCCTCACCCTCACCCCCAGCACTCCAACTCCTTACAAATTTACCAATATCACAAACCACCCATCCCAACACCAAGCCCTGCATGCAAAAACAAAGCATGGACACCCATCACTAAAGCATGCCCACTGCACATACCCATACAACCCCCTAAACCATCATCACACAAGCCCCCACACAGGAATGCCAGCACTGAGGTACACGGTCACCCACCCATTGCACACCATGACACACACAGATGCAATAATCATGCTTTTCCACCCCTGCAGGACCACTACCCAACGTCACCAGACAGGAGGGTCCAGACATCTCCACCCCACCCACAGAAGAGGCCCACAGTGATGACAGCAGCTCTGTCCACCTGGATCTAGATGACCAGCCCGGACCATCGTGGACCTCGGGACAGTCGGTTCCCCTCACACAGGCACAGGCCACCACAGACCTTCCACCCTCTGGTAACACCAGCACAGCACCCACCCAGCGGGCCCATACCTCCGTCCCCAGGACACATCAATCAGCTGTGTGTCCACCACTACAGGGAACCCAGGATAACCCACCACCCCAACAACAACAGGGACCTGGGGGCAGTGGTAGTGGGCACACGGTCCAGGGGACGGAGGCACAGGAACACAGGGGAACTGGGAGGGCTGCTGTGCGACAGGGGGCAGACAGGCCCCGGGAACCCACTCCCCACGAGGCCCTCTCCTCCATCATGGGAGCATACCACCACTCCCAGGAGACGATGGCAATGGTCCTGGCCAAGTTTCAGGAGACCCAGCGCATGCAGGAGGAACAGTATTTGGGGTTCAGGGAGGAACTCAGAACCATCAGCTCCGCCCTGGGCACCATCGTAGGGGTGCTGAAGGAAATACTCAGCACCAGGAGGGACACTGTGGCATCCAAGGGACCCCTGACACTAGCATGGACGATGAACTGCCCACCACCTCTGCCGCCGCTAGTGGACAAGAGGCACCGCCACAGGACCACGACACCAGCACCCCACCCCCTGCAGATGGAGAACCACCCCGCAAGGGGTCCCTGAGATCCAGGAACAACACAGAGCACGATGCCAAGACCCCCGCCAAGAAATGAGACCACCCTGATTGTCAACCCACTGTCCCACTTTGTCACCCTGTCCATATTGGAACTGCCCCAGCTCCACTTCCTATGCCCATATGGGCAATGCACCTATGAAACAAATAGACTGGACTCTGCCATGGACATTCCTCTGCCATCACCCCTCACCATTTTACTACCCCCTCCAATATTGAGCACTTAAATAAACACACTTAAAGCACTAAACAATCTGGAGTCTGTCTGTGATTTCGAAATAGTGTATTTGCAATTACAGTGACAAAATTTCCAGGAAATAGTAATGTCAACATACCGTTGTCACACAGCTTTAGTCCATGAGGAATCTAAGCAGATGACACACGTTGGGGCCCACACCTGTGAAACCGTAAGGGAATGTGACAACTCAGTGACCATACACTGGGTGAAATCGACAGACAGGAGAGAGGTAGAAGTGAAAAAGTACTTGTAGTAGGCAGGAATGTATTCTCACCTGTGTCTCACTGGAAATATTGCTGGATGACTGAGTCCCTGTTGTCAATGTCTTCTTCCTCTGCTTCCTCCTCATCACTGTCCACAGGCTCCACAGCTGCCACAACACCGCCATCTGGACCATCCTCCTGCAGAAAAGGCACCTGTCGTCGCAAAGCCAAGTTATGAAGCATACAGCAGGCCACGATGATCTGGCACACCTTCTTTGGTGAGTAGAATAGGGATCCACCTGTCATATGGAGGCACCTAAACCTGGCCTTCAGGAGGCCGAAGGTGCGTTCGATCACCCTCCTAGTTCGCCCATGTGCCTCATAGTAGCGTCCCTCTGCCCTTGTCCTGGGATTCTTCACTGGGGTCAGTAGCCATGACAGGTTGGGGTAACCAGAGTCACCTAATAGCCACACCCGGTGCCTCTGTAGTTGACCCATCACATAAGGGATGCTGCTATTCCGCATGATGTAGGCGTCATGCACTGAGCCAGGGAACATGGCATTCACATGGGAGATGTACTGGTCTGCCAAACACACCATCTGTACATTCATGGAATGATAACTCTTCCGGTTCCTGTACACCTGTTCACTCCAGTGGGGGGGGACCAAAGCCACATGGGTCCCATCAATAGCACCTATGATGTTGGGGATATGTCCAAGGGCATAGAAATCACCTTTCACTGTAGGCAAGTCCTCCACCTGAGGGAAAACGATGTAGCTCCGCATGTGTTTCAGCAGGGCAGACAACACTCTGGACAACACGTTGGAAAACATAGGCTGGGACATCCCTGATGCCATGGCCACAGTTGTTTGAAAAGACCCACTTGCAAGGAAATGGAGCACTGACAGCACCTGCACTTGAGGGGGGATTCCTGTGGAATGGCGGATTGCTGACATCAGGTCTGGCTCCAACTGGGTACACGGTTCCTGGATTGTGGCAGAATCAAACCTGTAGGTGATGATCAAATTTCTTTCCTCTATTGTCGACAGGTCCACCAGCGGTCGGTACACCAGAGGATTCCGCCATCTCCTCACATGTGTCAGTGGACGGTGCCTATGAAGAACAACAGCGAGCACAGAGTCAAACAACTCAGAGGTATGTACCCACAGTCTAGACAGAACACGATTCATACACAAATTCTGGCCTGTATGTGTGTTGAGAATAGGCTTAGGTATGTGTGACGCAGTTGGTAATTAGGCCATGTGGGCCCCTGAAATGGCGGTTGCCTGACCTCTAAAGCGGAACAATGGGATGTAAGGTAACAGCGCTGGCGTTGTACACCGTCGCGGTAGGCGGTCGAAGACCGCGGCGCAATGCTGCATTGGTTAACATTGGACCCTATGGGTCCCAGGAGCCAATGACGATGTACGCCGGCGGTGATGGTACGCACCGCCGCGGACGTGACCGCCGCGGACGTGACCGCCATTTTCTAGCTGTTGAATCACTCGATACCTGATCTTCGACAGGAGAGGACCTACACTGCAAGTGCTGCTGTGACCTCGATCTGGAAGAGACAATGGCTCGTGCGTCTGGGGAAAGGGCCCCTGCCTTCACTGCGGAGGAGTTGGAGAAGCTCATCGACGGGGTCCTCCCCCAGTACACGCTACTCTACGGTCCTCCAGACCAACAGGTAAGTACACAGGGAGCATGCTGTATGGGCTATGCGTGTGTGGAGAGGGCTGGTTGTAAGAAGGAAGGGGGCAGAGTTCTGCGTGCATGAAAGATGGTGGGTGCATGTGCCACATGGCAAGGGTAGGGATGGGGGCCACTCACTTTGACGGTGCAGTTGGTAATGACTTCTCTGTTTCCCCTGTACTTTTCATGTAGGTCAGCACCCACCAGAAGAAGGATATTTGGTGTGCCACCGCCAAGGACGTCCGGACCCTGGGGGTCCACCACAGACGGAGCACCCACTGCCGGAAGAGATGGGAGGACATTCGTCGCTGGAGCAAGAAGACGGCGGGGGCTCAGCTGGGGATGGCCTCCCAACGTGGGAGGGGTGCCCGTTGAACCGTGACCCCCCGATGTTCAGGATCCTGGCAGTGGCCTACCCTGATTTGGATGGGCGCTTGAGGGCATCACAGCAGACACAAGGGGGTGAGTACACTCTCATTCTACTGACTTTGCGCGCAGTAGAGGTGTCTCGGTTGTGGAGGAGGGCTGTGGGTTTCCCTAGGCCAGGGCGAATTCCGTAGGCTAGGCCCCTTCGTAAGGCATGGCCCTGTGGCCCCCCACCCCACCTCTGTAGAGTGCCAAGTACAGGTATTCATGCCCCTGTGTCATCTATGTGTGCAGATGTCATCCATAGCCTTGTAGGCCATTTCCCAGGAATTGCACTGTAGAGCCCAACAGCGCGACGTTGTGCAGGGGGCTGCTGTGTCTGTCTTGTCCGCCAATGGTAGCGGTAATGCATGCACTCAACATGTCTTTCTTCTGTTCCCCCCCATTTTTTTTGCGGTCTCCCTGTTCTTGTGTGCATTAGCATCATCAGGCGGAGGTGCAGTGGCACTGGAGCATGAGGGAGCTGCATCCCACATGGGCATGGAGGCCCACACTACGGACTCAGAATACACCAGTGGGACGGAGGGCGAGGGGAGCACCACGGCGGTCACAGGATCTGCAACCAGCGACACGGACTCGTCCTCCGAGGGGACCTCCCTTGTGGTGGTGGCAACATCTGTGCCCCCCACTTCAACAGGTACAGCCGCCACCCCCCTACCAGCACCGCCCTCCCAGCAGCCCCTCAGCCTTCGCCCCGTGCCCCCTCACCCAGGAGGGTGGGCATCAACTTCGCCCCAGGCACCTCAGCCCCTGCCCCTGTCACCTCTGCTGCCCTCAGTGAGGAGGCCATTGACCTCCTCAGGTCACTCACTGTTGGGCAGTCTACCATTTTGAATGCCATCCAGGGTGTAAAAAAGGAGTTGTAACACACAAATGCATTACTGGAGGGCATTCATTCTGGTCAGGCTGCCCTTCATTGAACCGTTCAGACTCTGGCCTCAGCACTGACAGCAGCCATTGTCCCTGTGTCTAGCCTCCCCCATCCAACTTCCTCCACCCAGACCCAATCTCCTGTACCTCTGCCTATCCCAAGCACAGCATCAGACCAGCCTGCACACACCTCAACACACAAGGGAAGCTCAGGCAAACATAAGCACCACACATCCCACAGGCACTCACGCAAGCATCACACACATACAGACACACCAACATCCACTGCCTCCACTGCGTCCCCCTCCTCGTCATCTCCCTCCTCCCTCCCAGTCTCGTCTATACTCACACCTGCATGCACTACCTCTACAGCCACTACGTCCCGCACCAGCACACCCAGCAGCACACCCCGCTCACGTGCAGTCACCACCCCACTACCATACACATGTCCCCTGTGTCCTCTCCCAGTGTGTCTGTGACGCCCCCTCCCAAGATACACAAATGCAGGCACACACCCACTCAACATACACCCACCTCATGACAGCCTCCAGCGCATGCACCTGCACCCAAAGCCACAGAAGTTACACCTCCTACAACCACCTCCTCTTCCTCCACTCCCAAACCCCCTCCAGCTACCCGTCCCAGTGTCTCCAAACAACTTTTCCTGTCCACCCTTAACCTATTTCCCACCACCCCCCATCCAACTCATAGGTCCCGTACTAGCACTTCAGCCACAAAATCACCGAGACCAGTGGTGCCTGTTGTCACAGGTATGTGGAGTGCACCGGCCATCAGGGCAGCCAGTGTATCACGGAGCCAGAGCACAGCCAGTCCCCCCCTGTGAAGCACCAGAAGTTGGCCAGTGCCCGGCTGGAGAGGGGGAAGACTCCAGCCACTCAAGCCGATCACAGGGGTCCCGGGTGGAGTGTGGACTCTGCTGTGACTCCTCTCAAGGTGGGGAAGGGGCAGAAGAAACCCGCAAAGTCTGGGAGGAGCAGCACGGCGGAGAAGACGCCATCATCCCCGCTGGGCAGGAGGGCCCTGCCAGCCCCATCGTCGCTGCCCAGGAGGGCACCGCCAGCCACAGCCCAGCTGCCCAGGAGGGCCCCACCAGCCACAGCCCAGCTGCCCAGGAGGGCCCCGCCAGCCACAGCCCAGCTGCCCAGGAGGGCCCGCCAGCCCAGCTGGGCAATGAAGGACCGCCAGCCACAGCCCAGCTGGGCAATGAAGGACCGCCAATGCAAGCACCGCTGAACAGGGCAAGCAGCGCTGAACAGGGCAAGGACCGCCAAGGCAAGCACCGCTGAACAGGGCAAGGATCGCTGAACAGGGCAAGGACCACCAAGGCAAGCACTGCTGAACTGGGCAAGGACCGCCAAGGCAAGCACCGCTGAACAGGGCAAGCAAGGACCGCCAAGGCAAGCACAGCTGAACAGGGCAAGCACCGCTGAACAGGGCAAGGACCGCCGAGGCAAGCACCGCTGAACAGGGCAAGCACCGCTGAACAGGGCAAGGACCGCCAAGGCAAGCACCGCTGAACAGGGCAAGGACCGCCAAGGCAAGCACCGCTGAACAGGGCAAGGACTGCCAAGGCAAGTACTGCTGAACTGGGCAAGGACCGCCAAGGCAAGCACCGCTGAACAGGGCAAGGACCGCCAAGGCAAGCACCGCTGAACAGGGCAAGCACCGCTGAACAGGGCAAGCACCGCCAACTCAAGCACCGCTAGCCCATGAGCGGCAGGGGCAGTAACGCAGCAGTGACCGTCACGGGGTGAGTGATGCACTCTGGGCACCACTCCCCCTCCAGAACCAGTGGAGACATTCATCCACTCCGTCTGTCCTGCACAGGATGAAGCACTCTGGGCACCAGTCCCCCTCCAGAACCAGTGGAGACATGCATCCACTCCGTCTGTCCTGCACAGGATGAAGCACTCTGGGCAGCAGTCCCCCTCCAGAACCAGTGGAGACTGTTATCCACTTGAGAGACTGTGGCTTTGCACTCCCCAGGATGGTACAGTGGGCAAACCACCCACTGGAGAGACTTGAGAGACT